>NC_135503.1:717500-1448563 GCF_052857255.1 Amblyomma americanum
CGTTGAACACGATGGTGACAACGCTAGGCCAGTCTTATACATCCACGCCGGCGTACGAGCAGAATCCGTGCGAACGCGGTGCAGCAAAGTGGCTTGGTACCTTTTGAGACCCTTGGTCACACATGGCTGATGAGGAGAGCTCCACAAAGAACTGAAGTGGCACAACACCACATCTCTGAACATTTGCTTGACTTCATGAGGGACTCCATGTACTGGAATCCCGGAGAGAGCTGTATGGGCGAGGTTGTCTGCTATCTCGTTGCCTAAGACACCTATGTGCGAGGGCACCCATTGAAAACGTATAGAGAAGCCTTTGCTATGTAGATTCTGCACCAAACGTAGGGATCTAAGACTCAAGGCATCAGTGGGGAACCCGTTCTCTAACCTTTGAAGGGCAGATTTTGAATCCGTAATTATGACAGTAGGTTGAGGCGTACAACACCGTAGCTTCTTTAGAGCTGCCTCAATGGCCACGCTTTCGGCCATTGTGGAGGACACGACTTTAGTAAAACGAACAGACCAATCATACTTCAAAGACGGAATATGAAAAGCAGCTGCACTAGACCCTCTGACCTTGTCCACAGAGCCGTCTGTAAAAATTTGAAGATGACTGGCATATTCGGTCTCAAGATGTTCCAGTACGAGCGAACGCATTGCCGCTAAATGAGAATTCCGCTTAGCGCGAACGTGGGGAATTGTCAAGGAACAATCGAGGCTCGGAAAGGACCAAGGTGGCTTCAACGTCTTAGGTCGATCTCGAAGGTCGAGGCCCAGAGAACGAAGAGTACTGAAAGCCAAGTACGCCCGGGACTCAGATCTCTTTCGAAGGCGCTGTAGAAGCGCTCTCCCGGCAACAGTCTCTCTGAGGCGGCCAATTGCTCTTTATACTGCGAACTGCCTTGCACGATCACCGACCATCGACCGTGGCGATCATCTGACCAGCCTTAACATGCTCCTTCAAAGTTTAACTAGCACTTGAAGCGGCACTTGGAGTTCCTCTGCTGTTCGACGCTTGCATATCGAGGCGCGTCAAAAACAAATCTACGCGGCACGCAAAGCTCATAGACGCGAAGCGCCATAAGAAATCGAAACTCTCCTGGCCGGCTGTGGCGCCACCAAGCATCGGTTTTCTTTGCTTCCAACATTCAGGTTGTCTTTTGTCTGCCTTCCTTGTGTGATAAAAGTGCACTATCGGTTTTAAAACAATACTTACTTGCATATATTGAACCGTGCAACCTTCCTTCGTCAGCCTCAGAGATTCGCAAAGCCATGTAGGAAGGCAAATTCCTCGAAGGTGGCGTCTCTTGTCCTATGACGTTGCCACGCTTGTACTTGCGAGATTGGCCTTTGTCGGCGATACCTGTATTTTGGTTCTTGCTATTTTCTATCTTACAAGAGCTTTGTTTTCAGTAAGAGTGGCGTTTTTGTGATCAGGAGCTGGTATTCTGTCGATACAAGCCAATTTCAATTTCTCCTCAATGTCCCTTTAACATGAAACTCGGCGCGCGCACACCTCAGTCGTGTTCAGTAAAAGAACACACGTGTGTTTCGCTTAGCTGCCGCGAGGTTGCATCGAGGCTGATTCATGGTAGTGTTCCTGTATATGCTCCCTACTCCCTACGGGAGCATATACAAGAACACTAATTCATGGCACCACCTCGCTGCGATGTGCTGTTTGAAAATTCTTCACGCGGTTCGGGATGTTGGCGGCCGTTGATTTGGGCGCCACGCTGCTGGCTGCAATTTGGTGGCGACGCCAAGGCTAGCAGACGAACAGGCCTGCACTCGACCATTAGTTTTGGAAGCAGCCATTACCAAGCAGCTCTTGAACTTCGGGAACTGGTGCTGCACGCTCACGCCTTTTAGTGTTCCTATGTATGCTCCCGAAAGGAGGGAGTCCACCGCCACAGTTCCGCCACCATCCATCCACCGCCAAGGTACCGCCGCGGAACTTTACAGAACTGGTGCAGGGAGTGCAGGTGAATCGAACGGACCTATTGCTTGTTCAGTGCTCGTTCCGGCCATGCGTTTCTTACCCGCCGCGGTGGCTCAGTGGTTAGGGCGCTCGACTACTGATCCGGAGTTCCCGGGTTCGAACCCGACCGCGGCGGCTGCGTTTTTATGGAGGAAAAACGCCAAGGCGCCTGTGTGCTGTGCGATGTCAGTGCACGTTAAAGATCCCCAGGTGGTCGAAATTATTCCGGAGCCCTCCACTACGGCACCTCCTTCATCCTTTCTTCTTTCACCCCCTCCCTTATCCCTTTCCTTACGGCGCGGTTCAGGTGTCCAACGATATATGAGACAGATACTGCGCCATTTCCTTTCCCCAAAAACCAATTAAAAATTAAATGCGTTTCGGTTTCGTTAGGACGGTAGATCCACTGATCTCCACTAGATGGCTGGATGACGCATTCCCGCTCTCCGAAGTGGGCGCAAATGAAGCCACCGGAAGTTCATTGGCATGTCCCGGAAGTTTGGTCTTCTTCGTGTTCTATCAACACCGTGTTCTTTCTTATCTGGTTATTGTCTTGCGAGCATAATTAAGACAAGTCCTGGAATGACGACGAGTCAAGGTAACATTTAAAAAAATTTCGTGTAGCAAACAAGAGGCGAACGATGGCGCGGAAATCCTGACACTCGAAGAGCCACTCGTTATACAGCTGCCAGTTTCACTTTCGGGTTGGTAGCGGACGATGTCTCTTCTCATCGATGGCAGATGATGTTTTTCGCTTTAGGGTGCCATTTACCTTTCAGACGTGCTTTTAAGCTAACTCCAGCCGTGTTTCATCTACACAGCGCGCGCGCGCGAGAGAGAGAGAGAGAGAGAGAGAAAACGTTATTGTCGGAGAGGAAATCGAGGCACGGCCCTGGGTACCCGCACGACCCCTCTGCACTCAAGTGTTTATGTCCCTAAGGTCCATAACGCTGGCACCCCGGCCGGTGGCGATGAGCTGCTCGGCCAGGTCCTCCGAGCGCAGCAGGGTCTCCCAGGTTTTGAGGTCCTCTAGGCCGCGCGGAGGAGGGTCCGCCTGGCAGCGGGAGAGGATGTGGAGGGAAGAGGGGAATGGTTCTGGGCGCAAGGTGCAGGTAAGAGTGGGGAACGAGGGATGATAGTGGGCTAGGGTCAGGGGTGAGGGGAGTGTGTGTGTCTGTAGTCTGCGCCAGAGTGTTGCGTGTTTGTTATCTAGGGAGGGATGGGGCGGGTGTAGAGCTGGCGCGAAGCTCTGTAGGCCGGCGTCATCTCGCTGAACGAGTGCATTCGCTCCCTCGCGAGTCCCCGATCCGAGGCCACCTTAGCCCGGTTTAAAGAACCTCGGGATAAAAGGTTGGCGGCCTCGTTTCCGGGATTCCCGGAGTGCGCAGGCACCAATATAAGCTCTACATGTTGGGGTGGGGGTGTATCGGGCGAGCCCAGTATGCCAAAAGCAGGGACTTGGACTCGGCCTCGCGCAAAATTTAGGAGGAGGAGGTAAACTTTATTATAGAAGAGGTCATAGGTGCGGGTTGGGGTGACGTTCCCCTCCCCGCGGTGGACTCCTCTTCTAGGCCGGACGCCAGGTGGCCGACCGACAATGTCGTTCGTCGACCTCTTCGGCCCGCTCCGTGACTCGGAGTTGAACCTCAGGGACCGAGCTGAGCAGCGCGGCCTTATGGTGTCCACAGAGAGAACAGAAGGGGCTAAACTGCTCTGGGAACCATGTAGAGTACATGTACGGATTAAAGAAAGTGTCTTTCTGGAGCTGCCGCCAGCTGACTTGTGTTTTACTTGGAGATCTATGTGGTTCTGGGAAAATTTGTCTTTCTTGAAGAGGGTAGTGACTGCTTTGTAGGTCGCCACTCGCTCCTTGGCCGACCTGAGCTCGGGGTAGCGTACCTCCCGGTTAACTACGAATCTTTGGGCAAATTGGTGCGCCGCCTCGCTTCCAAGATGGCCCGAATGGGCGGGGACCCAGACCAATGTGATCTGGCGGGTATTGGAGATTTTTTGTCATGTTTTGATGGCTGCAGAGTGGGCCTTTCCTTTGGCAAAATTTCGAACTGCGGTTTTGGAGTCGCTGATGATGTATTTGGCAGTGGTGGAGGTAATGGCTAAAGCTATGGCAGCTTCTTCGGCCTCCTCCGGATATTTTCTTTTATCGATTGTCGCCGATGCGAGGGGAGAACCTCAACAAGGTTGAGGACTGGGCGAGTTGGTAAGTATTCATTTTAAACCAGCCAGAAGACGCGACACAAAGGAAGAAGCAGACAAGACGAGGCTGGACTAACAACTGAAGTTTTATTGAAAGGAAGAAAACAACGAAGACTCGCACTGAGATGCGCGCGCACATAAGCCGTATCAGTGAAAGGGCACACAAAAAAAATTTTCAATGTCAGGGTCTTACTAACAAGTTATCTAAAAAGGCAAATTCCTTAGCGTGAAGGTTTACCGACGGCTTAGCCACACACGTGTCCTTAGCCTTAGCAATGTAGAAGGCTTCAACTATCTCGCGACAGATTTGTTTTTCATTTCTATAAACTACAGTAGTGTCGCTGAAGTCAGGCGTGCAAAGAGACATATCATCGTCCGATTTGCATTCTCGAGATTGCACGTGCAACGCCAGATTAGAGTTCGCCTTCCCACCCAGAGAGTTAGAATGCTCCGTCAGGCGCACATTTAGACATCTGCCCGTCTGCCCGTAGTAGCATCGACCACAAGGCAGCGGAACGCGATACACCACATTCTTTCTGCAAGGGGTGAGCCGTGTCTTATGTGACACTGTGCATCGGGAATGATCACTTGACGTTTTATCAAGCCTCCTTTTTACGCTGGCGCACAAGCCTCCTATCTTGTTTTTAGCTGTGAAGACAACGCCAACGTCATACTTCGCCGCAAGTTTCTTGAGTCGGTGTGAAACACCATGGAGGTAGGGAAAGGCGGCCACCTTTTTTCGCCGCACCTCCACGTCAGCATCTTCCGGCCCCGTGTTGCTCTTTCTCAAGCGAGTCAAAACACGTTCAGACAAGCGGGCAAGGTGGGCAGTTGGAAACCCAGCTGCCATTAACTTTGAAACCTGCGGCGAGAATGAGTCCTCAACGCGGTGATGGCAAGACTTACGTAAAGTCCGCTTTACGTAAGTCTTGCCATCACCGCGTTGCCATCACCGCGTTGCCATCACCTTGCCCGCTTGTCTGAACGTGTTTTGACTCGCTTGAGAAAGAGCAACACGGGGCCGGAAGATGCTGACGTGGAGGTGCGGCGAAAAAAGGTGGCCGCCTTTCCCTACCTCCATGGTGTTTCACACCGACTCAAGAAACTTGCGGCGAAGTATGACGTTGGCGTTGTCTTCACAGCTAAAAACAAGATAGGAGGCTTGTGCGCCAGCGTAAAAAGGAGGCTTGATAAAACATCAAGTGATCATTCCCGATGCACAGTGTCACATAAGACACGGCTCACCCCTTGCAGAAAGAATGTGGTGTATCGCGTTCCGCTGCCTTGTGGTCGATGCTACTACGGGCAGACGGGCAGATGTCTAAATGTGCGCCTGACGGAGCATTCTAACTCTCTGGGTGGGAAGGCGAACTCTAATCTGGCGTTGCACGTGCAATCTCGAGAATGCAAATCGGACGATGATCTGTCTCTTTGCACGCCTGACTTCAGCGACACTACTGTAGTTTATAGAAATGAAAAACAAATCTGTCGCGAGATAGTTGAAGCCTTCTACATTGCTAAGGCTAAGGACACGTGTGTGGCTAAGCCGTCGGTAAACCTTCACGCTAAGGAATTTGCCTTTTTAGATAACTTGTTAGTAAGACCCTGACATTTAAAAATTTTTTTTGTGTGCCCTTTCACTGATACGGCTTATGTGCGCGCGCATCTCAGTGCGAGTCTTCGTTGTTTTCTTCCTTTCAATAAAACTTCAGTTGTTAGCCAGCCTCGTCTTGTTTGCTTCTTCCTTTGTGTCGCGTCTTCTGGAAGAACCTCGATGATCGACGACTGCCAGGGAAAAGGCGTCTCTGTGCGCATGTTCTGCCACGTCCACATGTGCCATGCCTCTCTGAACTGAAAATCTTTCGTGAAGTTTTTCTGCCTAAGCCTTTCTTCTGTCCGTATCGTAGTGTGGAGGCATGTTTTTGGGCAGAGGACGGACTATTAATTGTTCGTGCACGTGCCTTGCAATTTGCAAGGTGTGTGCACGGATTCCTTCATATTGCATTCCTGCCTTCTTTAGGATGAAAGTCCCATTTCAGTGCCTGACAGTCTTTCTTATTGTGCGGTGAGGTGTGCTTCCATCATTTCCGCAGAGTTGTTATGAATTCCTAACTGTAGTAGTTTTTCATTTATGGTATGACGGGGGAGGTTGAGCGTAATTTCGTGGGATTGTCTAATTAGAGCATCCAGGTCGTCTCTTTCTCTGACTGTGAGGGTGACGTATGGTGTAGAGTAGATGGCTCTGCTAAGAACGAAGTCTTGGATTAGTTTCCTTGTCTCGGCTTCCTTAACTCCTCCTCGCCTATACCCGATGCGTCTGATGAGGAGGGAGATTTGGTTGACGGTGTTTCTCAGTTTCTTAATTATTGTGTCGTTTTTTTGTTTGACTGTATCAGCATTCCCAATATTCTTAGTGTTTCCACTTCTGGGATGGCTGCCCCTTCCGCGTAGATTTTTATTTCAGGCGCTTATCCTTTCTTTGACGCTTTGGGTGTAGGATGAGGACTTCGGACTTTTGGGGGAACACGCAAGTCCCGTGGCATGTGCCTCCACTACTACTACATCTGCCGCTTGTTGTAGCGTATCTTTTATCGTGCCGATACTCCCCTTGCAGAATTAGAATTAGAATTGCAGTTTTAGAGTCTTAAAATGTACCGGGCTTCCGTGCGGGTAATGGCAATTGCGATGGCGGCTTCCTCTGCAGCCGGTTGTTGTTGTCGAAACATTTATTGACAAAAATACATAAAAACGCAGCCGCCGCGGTAGGGTTCGAACCCGGGAACTCCGGATCAGTAGTCGAGCGCCCTGAGTGGTTAGGGCACTCGACTACTGATTTGGAGTTCCCGGGTTCGAACCCGACCGCGGCGGCTGCGTTTTTATGGAGGAAAAACGCTAAGGCGCCCGTGTGCTGTGCGATGTCAGTGCACGTTAAAGATCCCCATGTGGTCGAAATTATTCCGGAGCCCTCCACGATACGGCACCTCTTCTTCCTTTCTTCTTACACTCCCTCCTTTATCCCTTCCTTTACGGCGCAGTTCAGGTGTCCAGCGATATATGAGACAGATACTGCGCCATTTCCTTTTCCCCCCAAAACCAATTATTATTACTATTATTAGCCCCGCCGCGGTGGCTCAGTGGTTAGGGCGCTCGACTACTGATCCGGAGTTCCCGGGCTCGAACCCGACCGCGGCGGCTGCGTTTTTATGGAGGAAAAACGCTAAGGCGCCCCTGTGCTGTGCGATGTCAGTGCACGTTAAAGATCCCCAGGTGGTCGAAATTATTCCGGAGCCCTCCACTACGGCACCTATTCTTCCTTTCTTCTTTCACTCCCTCCTTTATCCCTTCCCTTACGGCGCGGTTCAGGTGTCCAAATATATATGAGACAGATACTGCGCCATTTCCTTTCCCCAAAAAACCAATTATTATTATTATTATTATTAAAAATAAAAGAAAATCATAAAAGAAAAGGTTGCAGAACGGGTGGCGTCCTCATTTCAGGACCCCAGTGGCTGTCGCTGCCGACCGGGCTTGCTTGATCAGCTTTCGCTGAATTACAAGGTCCGAGCTGAGCAGAGTGGCCTCCCACTGCTCCTTCGTTCTAGGGAATTTTGGTTGGAATGGTTTTGGTCCGACGCATCCACTTGTAATGTGGTACGTTGTGGGACTTTCTTCGCACCACGGGCAGGCAGGAGCCTTTGTAACAGCCCGGGAAAATAATGCGGTATTTATATGGAGTAGGAAAGGTGTCGGTCTGTAGTTGTCTCCATTCGCGCGCCTCCTGAGCATTTAGCCTTTTATGCGGTGGGGGGTATTGCTGGCGAAGCATTCTTAAAGGGACACTGAGGAGAAATTGAAGTTGGCTTGTATCGATAGAATACCAGCTCCTGATGACAAAAACGCCGCTCTTACTGAAAACAAAGCTCTTGTAGGTAGAAAATAGCAAGAACCAAAATACAGGTATCGCCGCCACAGGCCAATCTCGCAAGAACAAGCGTGGTGCCGCCATATGACAAGAGACGCCACCTTGGAGGAATTTTCCGTCCTACGCGGGCGCGCGAATCTGTGGCTGACAAAGGTAGGTTGCGCGGTTCGATATGGAAGTAAGTTTTGTTTTAAAACCGATAGTTCCCTTTTATAACACAAGGAAGGCAGACAAAAGACAACCTAAATGTTGGAAGCAAAGAAAACCGATGCTTGGCGGCGCCACAGGCGGCCAGGAGAGAGTCGATTTTTTATGGCGCTTCGCGTCTATGAGCTTTGCGTGCGCCGTGGGTTTGTTTTGACGCGCCTCGATTTACAAGCGCGAACAGCAGAGGAACTCCAAGTGCCGCTTCATCTGCTGGTTAACTTTTGAAGGAGCCTGTTAAGGCTTGTCAGATGATCGCCACAGTCGATGAAAAACTATGATGGCACGATGGTCGGTGAGCGTACAAGGCAGCACTTGTGTATTCGCACGCTCGCCCGGCGAAACATTCCCGGCTGTGTCAGTCAACTTCAAACTACTTAACGGAAATCGTTTATTAGGAACGGGAGACAAGGTACAAGGTAGTTCAGAAAAATTGCTGATGGCCTAGCTCTGTTAGGCCAGGATATACCTAGCGAAAGCGCAGAGATTTCTGCATCAGATGAGTGCATTCACTAGATGCGCCTTTATTGATGGTTGTAACTTGAGCCGTCGTGGCGGAGTGGTAGCGTCTTCGCCTCAAACGCCAAGGGCCCTGGTTCCGAACCTCGGCAGATGATTTCTTTTTTTATTCAGTGAGTGAGTGGGCGGGCGGTTTCAGTGGCTCCTATAGATGCCGCCACCGAATACGTTGGTTAGCGGTTAAGCGCAGGCTCTCTTAAGGCGCGTTTATGCTCCGGAGTAACGCGCGCGCGCGCTGCACGGCGACGCCACATCGGCCAATGTGAGACCCTCTCTACTCCCACTGCGCTTGGCCGCCGACGCGTTCGACGGCTTCGGCGCACTCTGACCGCACTGGCGGGGAGACTTGGAGCATGTCTCTATTTCGCGCCGAGTGCGCCAGCCGCCGCAGGCCCGGTCAGACTGATTCGGCTCCGCGGCGAGGTGCGTGCTGAGACTTAATTGAATAGCTTCAGCAGTTGGGTGGAGCTGTTCTTTTCGAGCTCTCGGGTAATTTAATTCATTCACAGTACACATCTGTAGGTACATGCAAGTGGGCGAGAGAGCCCGATCCAGTGGACACGTTGGATCTAGCGGAAGCCTTTGAAGCGTCGTGCGTCGGCTTTAGTTTCAAGCCGCCAACTTTAAACGCGACCGCCCTTGAGCGCACCCATCCGTTTTTTGTGGCAAAAAAATAAATAACTTGGCCCTTGCAACCGCGGGAGACCTCGACGCCGCCTGCAGCGCCGTGCAACCGCGCCGTTCAAGGAATCACAATCCGTTGGCCCCAAAGCCCCGGCCAGCCTCCGATGGGCGCAAGGTGCCGACGTTGTCCTGACCCCTCGCGACTCCCCGCACTGGGGTTATGATATTTAGTTTGCAGCGGCTGCTCACGGCGGAAGGGGGAAACGACCCGCCGGCGCCTAACCTAACCGTGCTCCCTCAAAAGCATCGCACGCTCTGTGAGGCTGAGGTCGCTGAAATGCAGGCCGGAGCTCTTGCGAGAACTACGTCGTCGGGTTCGGGAACGGGATCCATCGTAACGCTGGCAAGATGCCGGTGCAAACGTAAACGAAGCGACGGTAGCGACCCCCGATAGATGCCTTCAACGTGCGGTGGCGGTAGCTTTTTCATTTCGGCAGCTGCTAGACCGCACCGCTAGATACCAGAAATTACGGAGTCTGCGTTTACGTCATAACGTCACGTTTCACGTCAATCCGCCCTATGACGTCATACGAGTCCTCCGTGACGTCATAAGAGTCCTCGAGCTTGAATCGGAGCGGCGGGAAAAACTTTTTCAACTTCGAATCCAAACTTCTTAGAAATAAATGCATCTTTCGCTCCCGGACAAGCGGCAACAAAGCCATGAAATGCCGAACTATCAGATTTTGCTAACAAAAGTTTGATAGGTTTCTCCTCAGTGTCCCTTTAAGTATTGGAACTATGCACTGTATGCAGTGGGGATTTCGGGTGTGGTGTCCGGGTCGGGGGTGTCTGTCGCTCGGATGGTGTGCCCTCGAGCTGACATCCCCGCGGCCTCGATTCCCTCGTTTCCCTCGAGCCCCGGAGCCCACGTGATTTCGTGTTGGAGTTCGCAATCGTGGACAGGGGAGGTTGTTGCAAATGTGGCTAAGTTTTTGGGGATTCTTCCTGCGAGAATAAGTCGACATGCCGCCTGGGAGTCCGACACAATCTGTACTTCTTTGCCGTGGGTATCTCCGTACTGGACGGCGAGCGCTATCGCGGCCGTTTCAGCTTCGGTGGCTGCGCAGTGCCTCAGGGAAACGCTGGCCACTTCTTGGAATGCCGAGTCCACCACCACTGCTAGAGTGTACTAGAATGTTTTGAGTGGAAGGAGCGGAGACCGGTTCTATTGTTCGCCGAGGCCCCCGCTTGCGTAGAAAGTTGCGGCGGCGCTGTCGTCGACCGCACTTGAAGACCCTTGCTTGCTGTGAATGGTTGTTGTGCTTGGTTTTGGCAGTTCTTCCTACCGAGAAATCTCTGCTGGCCCGCTCTTCACCTGTGATGCCTCCCAAGCGACGTCTAAATCACTACTACGCGCCAGGGTGCAAGACGGGATATGCTCGAACTGGACATAACCGCAAGCTCTCCCTTTTCAAAGCTCCTGCTGACGAAGAACGGCGACTGGTTTGGCAACGGAATTTACACAGGTCTGACAAAGCACTCGACGTCGACTGTGCAGTGTGTGAGCTGCATTTTGAGTCGCGTTTCATAATAAGAGACTATGTGCACATTGTAAATGGTGTTGAATTGCGAATTCCTAGAGGATCACCAACTCTTTCCCCCGATGCGGTGCCGACAATCTTGCCGAACTTGCCCAACTACCTGAGCGTGAAAACACCGGCACCGAGGCCAGAGAGGAAACGACGACAAATAGTGACTCCTGAAAAGAAGATAAAGCGTCGTCGCACGGATGCTTTATCTCCTACTCGATCAGACGACATTGATCGTGGTGCAGTAGGACAAGAAGGAAACGATGCTAGTGCTGACTGCGTTGGTCTAGCTGATCTTCGCAACCTCGCACTTCCTTCGAAGTCATGGGCACCGCATGAATTTCCAAACTTTCCTGGAGTGTCATACGTGGCCTGCACATTGGACTCCCGCTCAAACGAGCTCGCAATCGACAGAGCCGTGTTTTTTGATTGCTCAAGCCAGGACAGTGTCGAGTGTAAAGTGTTTGTGTCAGAAAAGCTGATAAATAAGTGTCGTGTGATGACCGTGCAAGAAGCAACAGAGCTCTTGCAAAGTGCTGCAAACATTCCTGTGTGCTGTGGAGCGGCGGAAGCGTCGTTTGTGGCTGCGTGTGAGCTCACGAAAGCTCTTCATGCACAAATCCAGTCAAGAAGAGGAACCCTCTTCAGTGTGAACTGCTCAGGGAGATCACCAGATGCTGGTAAGATTGAAATGTTCTTATTTCACGAAATGTAGAGCACAGGTGATACATTTAAGTAAAACTACCCCAAATAAGCAATTTATATCGTCATACCTGCTTCAGCAAGTTTTATCATGTGACAAGAAATATTAAAGAGTACTGTATCACATTTTGTAAGGCAATTTAAGGATCAATTTTTTTTCTATTTTTTTACAGGGTTGCCTTGCATACACTGCAAGTACCTCCGCAAGACCCTACAGACGAGAAAGTCACGCCTGAAATGCCGAGTGACGAAAACTACTTGCAGCAATTTGTGCAAACTGCGAGCGTCGAACAAAAAAGCTAAGAGACTTGAATCAAAGGTTAAAACACTACGTTGTGTTATCGCTAGCATGAAGAAAGCTGCTGCAGCCACCGCCGAGAGCATTCTGCAGGACAGAATTCAATCTTTGACGCCTAAGCAACAGCTAGCTGTAAAACAGTGCTTTCAAGCTGCAAAAAGAAAAAGCACTCGAGGCATGTCATACGACAAAGAGTGGCTGCTTGAGTGCATTCTCCTGAAGATGCGAAGCCCTAGGCTTTATGAATACATACGCAGACAAAACATCCTCGTGCTTCCAAGCAGATGTACCATCAGAAAGTATTTGTCAAATTACATGGGCAGTTTTGGGTTCAATCAGAACATGCTGGAAGCACTGAAGAAGAAAACCTCTGCAATGGACCCTTTCAGGTGTCACGGCGGGCTGATTGTAGACGAGATGTCTCTATCCGAGCACCTCTCCGTTGACAGTGCTGGCAAAGTTGCTGGCTTCGTGGACTTGGGCCCTTACACACCGAAGGAGCAGGTACATCTGCTGTCAAATCATGGGCTTGTGGTTATGTTCGTTCCTTTAGTTGGAAAGTGGACTCAGATCTTGGGCACATTTGCAACCCATACCAACATCAAAGGAGATCTTCTTGCAAAGATTATCCTTGACGCCACAGTTCTCGCTGAGCAAGCCGGTCTGTTTGTTGATTATGTGACATGTGATGCTGCGCCATGGAATCGGAAGATGTGGCGAGTGATGGGTGTGAAGGCAACAGCAAAGGAAATAGTAGCAAAGAGGGTCCACCCATTGGACAACAAACGTTTCCTACATTTCCTGTCGGACTTTCCTCATCTGGTGAAGAACCTTCGCAATCGGCTTCTGCAAACAACCTTCGACACACCAGACGGAACAGTAAGTTCATTTCTCATAATAAACAATGATAGGCATCACTATAGCTTTGGTGCACCATGTTTTGCGCCCTGGCGCAGGCATGACTGTCTATAATATGGCTATAAATTGTGTTGAGCGCTTGTGGTTCATATGAGCATGAACATTTTTATTTTGCATTGCATCACAACACAAGATGTAATAGGTCATTTCTGTTCGTCCTCATTTTGATTTTTTTCATATAGGTATCCCTGGAGCCACTTAAGGAAGCCCTCAATCTAGACGCAAACAATATAACACTGAAGGCAATGCCCCGACTGACAAAAGTGCATCTTGAGCCTAACAACTTCGAGAAGATGAGAGTGTCCTACGCTTTTCAGCTGTTCAGCTCGGACACTCTAAGAGGCCTGCATCTCTACAAGCCCCAGCTTGAAAAACGTTGTGGAAACATTGCAGCAACACAGATGTTTTTCCGGTGTGTATTGCTAATTCAGCCCTCCTATTGATATTCGAAATTATCATCTTGCGCTTGCTTTTGCATTCTTATCCTGTCCCTTTGTAAAAGGCCTATTTATTCCAACATCCAAAAGTGACATGGGTTATACGAGATCACCACTTAGGGATTTTTAAAGGGCACTCATGTTGTACAGCACATGGGCTATTTTGCATTTCACGTTCTTCGTTGAAGTGCAGCTACTGTGGCTATAATTCAATATAGTATTGCCATTTTTTTCAATGCTTAGATGTTTTTGGCATTTTCTTTATCTGCAATGTCACATCATTTTCATGATTGATACCGTCAATTCAGCAAACTTAAAACCAATTATGGTTACTTTTCTACAGGAGGATGGAGTCCTTGATCACCACAATGACGTCACGTTTCCCATCTGAAGCATTGAAGCCAGACTCACCTGCAGCGCAGGAGCTTGTGAATTTCCTGGACTTCTTGAATAAGTGGGAAGCTCATGCAAAGAAGGGGAAGTTCCTGAGTGAATCAACAGCTGAAGGACTGAGAGTCACTCTTACAAGTACCTTGGAGCTGTTGACTTATGCACATTCAGAGCTTGGCTTTTCATATGTGATGACATCACGCCTGAGCCAAGACAAGCTCGAGAGCACATTTGGCATAGTAAGGCAGTCGTCGGGGTGTAATGCCCACCCAAGCCCACAGCAATTCCTCATTACCATCAACTGCCTCAATTATTATAATCTGGCAAAGAGCGTCTCTGGGTCAAATGTGCCTGAGGTTATGGTTAGCTCGCTTCTTTCAGTCAAGGACCAAGCGGCAGGTTCACAAAAGGAGCAGAAACTTATTGATATGCTGATCAACATGGGTAATCTTGATGAGGCAGAAAGAGTTCTTAGCAACAAAGAAGCTATGACAGAACATTGTTATAACAATCAGAGGACTGACTCAAGGCTTACGTACTATATTGCAGGGTATGTTGCAAGGAAGTGCGTCTTGAAAACAAAATGTCATGTGTGCATGGAACAGCTTCTGTTACCAGCTCCCGATGGCAAAAAATTGACTGCGGCCACATTTACAAACGCATGCGATTTTGGTGGCTTGCTCTACCCCACATTGAGCCTCTTCAAATTTATCAGTCAGCTCGAGGACATTTTCACAGGATGTTTTAGCTCTAGAGAACTGCATCACGACAGCATTATGGATGTGCTTGCTCTTCTGAACAAGACAGGCATGAACCGTATTGGATGTGATCAGCACTTCAAGGAGCTCACCTCGAATTTGACTGGGTTTTATCTTGTGACTAGAATGCATTTTTTTTGTCAAAGGTCTCAACAAGTCTCGTGACTTTGCCCGAAGGAAAGCACAGCAGCATTTAAAGTTGAGCCGTGTGTAGGAGATGCAAGATTTTGTTGAGGACTGAGTTGGGGCACAGTATATGTAAATAAAATTAGTTGTGTCATGCATATTGTATTTTTTTTTAAGCGGGGGGCTACTGCGGCCTTAATACTGGGTTTCCGTGCACAAACTTTGCCTGACCTATTATTGGCGCTTCTCTCAAGTTCATGGAAAGTTGCTATTAGAGATATGAACGAGAACTGCACTTTTACTAGGTACAGCCTTTGTCAAGAGCTCAGCTCACAGTGTTTGCTTCTCGGCCGTGTAGTGAGGCTCCTGTAGCACTTTTCGGCGTTCAGCCCATTGGAGGTAACGGGACCAAAAATATTACCTTCAGGAAATATGGAACGCTGGAAATGCATTACGAGCTACGCGATGTGGCTCGGAAGCGAACCCCGTCGACTCTTAAGTTTTTTACAAAGGCTCTACTTGCACTGATGCTGCAGTAAGTCCACTAGCTCGCCCTTCTAAAGAACTACGTGCGCTAAAAGACGACAACGAAAGCGTTCCATGCGACCGCGGCACGCTGCTCGCCGAACCCCGGCCTATTCCCCGTCGTGTGTGCCATGGCATTATGGCAACAACATCGCAGTCACTGCATTCCGCTAAGCTGTTACGTAATTCCGTGTCGCAGCGTCGTGCAAACTAAGGAAGATCGTGGATCTACACAGGGAAGGGAGCTCCTGTGTAAAATTCCAGGCATTTCACTTACTGCTACGCATTTTTTGGAGTTTTTTTTATGGGGTGCGTGAGGTCACAGCATTTGCATAATTAATTTTACTAAAGAGGAACGATGCATTAATATGAACATCAAACGGGCATTAATTGCGCAGCGACTTCCGTGCGCGGCAGCAAACGGCAGGCTGACCGCGGAGACGCATTCAAGTGCGGTTGACTGCAGCGCCACCGCCAACTTCCACGCTCACCGGCCCTCTCCGCGGCGGCTGGTCGCGCCACTCAAAACATTCTAGTACACTCTACCACTGCCGTGGCGCGCGTTGCGTCTCTGTGTAGGGCGGCGTCTGCGTATAGAGTCTTGGAGCTGCGGGCGACTGTGCGCTTTAGGTAGTCGATCCGAGCGTTGCGTCGGCCCTCGTTGTGCGAGCGTGACATGTTCTTGGGCAATGGATTGACATGAACCCTATTGCGGTGTTTAGGTGAAAGATTTTCCGTCGACTCGATGACTTGGAGATCGGCCGGGAAGCCGATTCTACTCAGTATCTGCCTGCCGGTTTCCGTGCGAAGGAGTCGCTCTCGTCGTGCGAGGAGGAGAGAGTCTCTGATTTCGTCGAAGGTGTTGTGAAGTCCCAGTGCTTCGAGTTTGGCGTTGCTCGTATACAGGGGCAGTCCGAGGGCATGTTTGTATGCCGTGCGGATCAACGCGTCCGCTTTCTTGAACTCTTGTCTGAGAAGTGTGTGACACGGAAGACCGTAAGAGATGCGGCTGAGGACAAGCGCCTGCACCAGTCTTATTGTGTGTTCTTCTCGCATGCCCTTTCGGTTCCTGGCCACCCGGCGTATCAATCGGGCGATTTGCTGGGTGGCGTGTGACAGGAGCTTGAAGGTGTGTGTGGCTTTGCGGTTGATTTGTATCCAGAGACCGAGCATGCGGACTAGAGGGGTTTCCTTGACCTCGGTGCCGTGAAGTAGGACGTTGATCGGGGTGTCTTGGTATTTGCAAGCAAACCCCTTGACTCTGATTATTTCTGATTTCTCAGGGGAACATCGCAGGCCGTGGCATATCGCTGCTCTTTCGACGCATGTCGCCGCCACTTGTAGCGCTTGTTCCTTGGCCGCCAAAGAGCGTTTGGTGGCCCAGATGGTGATATCCTCCGCATACAGAGTGACTCCGATGTCGGGGACTTCTTGCAGGGCCTTTGCCACTCCAATCATGGCGATGTTAAATAGGAGCGGGGAGATGATGGATCCCTGCGGCGTGCCCTTGTTGGGCATGCTCTTGACGTCGGAGCGTGTTTCGCCTATGCCAATCGTGGCCGTGCGGTTCGAGAGGAAATTCTTCACGTATTGGAATACCCGTTCACCACAGTGGAGGTTATTCAGTTCGTTCAGGATGGCGTCATGAGATACGTGTTCGAAAGCTCCCTTGAGATCGAGAGCCATGATGACGTGCTCGCATTCTCTCGGGATGCCGACTAGGACCTCGTTTTGCAGGAGGAAGGCGTCTTGCGTAGAGAGACCCGCCCGGAGTCCCAGCATCAATAGGTGGAAAAGGTTGTTTTCTTCTAAATAATTTTGCAGTCCTGATTGCACTACTCGTTCGCACAACTTGCCGAGGCACGATGTAAGTGAGATGGGTCGGAGGGCTTCAATTGTAGGTTGTTTCCCGGGTTCAGCCTCTGGGGCGGTGTCTGGGGGGAGAGGTAGTGAAGTAGTGTGAGGAGGGCGGATGAAGAGGAGTCCACCACGGCTGCGGTTGCTTCGTCACCCGTGCAGGCGGCGTCCACCCATACGGCGTCCGGCTCGGAGCCGCACACTCGGCGGAGTGCATTCGCACGAGATGTGCGGCGCTGCTCATGGTGGGAAGGGTGCGTATTTTCTGGCAATGGGCTGATGACTAGCTCTCGTTGGAGGGGTCGAGGAATGGGGAGGAGGATTGGGTCGTTGGCCGGTATTCTGATTCCGAGGGAGTCCAGGATATACCGGCCTGTGGAGGTTTGTGTAATTCTTATGCATTGGGACTGTCAATGGGTTTCGACAAGTTCCCCGATCGCGTTGTGGAGGCCCAGGCCAAGTAATCTGTCTATGGGGGTGTTGAGGGAAAGATGAAATGCGACTTTGAATGCCTTGCGGATCAAGGCACCCAAAGAATTTATGTCGTGTTTGGATAGTTCTAGGTATGGGGTAGTGTAGAGCACACGGCTGAGGACGACGGCATGAATGAGGCGACAGAGGTCGCGTTGCTTCATGCCTCTATGATTGCCCGAAACTGTGCGGATGAGATGCGATATCGCGCCTGCAGAGTTTCTTGAGGGTGGTGGTGTTTTTGTCATCGTACTGGATATGCAGGCCCAATATGCGGAGGGCGTCAACCTCCGGTACCAGGTCCCCATTCAGTTCGATGGCAAGGGGGGAGCGTTGGTTCTTAGGCCGGATGAGGAGCAGTTCGGACTTCTCTAGGGAACAAGACAGTCCGATGTTCTGTTCATAAGTTTGGGTGAGGGTGGCTGCTTCCTGTAAGGTGTTCTCTATGTCGCCGTCACTACCGTGGGTGGTCCACAGTGTGATGTCGTCGGCATAAAGTCCAATCCAATCCAATCCAATTTATTCCAACATCAATATCAACAGACAATGATGTCGCGGACAATGGACAAAAAGCCTCAAAATAGGGCTTGACAGCGTCCACTGACCGTCTTCTTGGCAACGACACAGCATTGAAAATATACATTAGATATGAACAAAATATGAATTCGAAGAACAAAAGATGTACAAAGAGTAGGTGAGGAACACTTTACATATAAGAAATAATAATTGAAAAGCAGCAATATAATTACACAAAAGGCAAATGTGAATAAACAGCCAATGAATATATGCAAAGAAGCACACTTACAGAGGCGAACGCTTTGTAACATGCAAGGGAAACAAATATATGTGCGTCATCAGTTATTAAGTAATTTCGGCAGTTGAAATCGCAGCATCTGATCACCATATTTTGTGCGGTTACAGGGGACCTCCCAAATCTCATGATAGCGAGTGTCCCGAATATTTCTGTTTAGTGTTAGACAAGATATGGTCTCAAGCGATCTGTTTCTCTTTCTAATACCTGTTTGATAACGCTTTCTGAGAGTATGCTGATAGAGGTCAGGAAGCGGCACTAATTTTAGTTCTCTGAAGAGTGGTTCGGAATGAGTAAGATATGGAACATTCATGATAGCGCGAACAGCCTTCTTTTGTATTACGTGTAATTTATTAATGTTTGATAATGTGGTTGTCCCCCAGACTAAATAACAGTAGCTTATTATTGACATAAAAAGGGAGTTATAAATAAGGAGTTTTACACTTCTAGGGAGGCAATGTCTCAATTTAGAAAGTACACCTGACACTCTGGATATTTTTCTAATAATTGTATCTACTTGCAAATCCCAAGACAAGTGTTGTTCAAAGAGTACTCCCAAACATTTCGCAACAGGCACAATTTCAATGACCAAGTTTTCAAACTGCAACTGGTACTGCAAATAGATGTGGCGGTTTCTTGGTCGAAAAAGGACCGCTTTTGTTTTGGTTGCATTCACAACAAGGGAATTCACAGTGGACCAAGTCGATAGCTTCATTAGTACAATGTTTGCTTTCATAACAGCATCATTTGGATCTCGGGCAGTAATTAGGAGGGACGTGTCGTCAGCATACACAATAAATTTACCAGAACTGTCAATGTTAACAATGTCATTAATATATATACAGAATAATAGCGGCCCAAGGATGCTTCCTTGTGGCACTCCTGAAATTATAGATCTTAAATCTGAGCCATTGTTGTTGATAATTACTTTCTGCTTGCGGTACTGAAGGTAAGATTTGATTAGATCAAGAAATAAGCCGCGGAAACCATAATGATTCAGTTTTTTTAATAATGTTAGGTGACTGATCCGGTCAAAAGCCTTGGAATAATCGATAAAAACGCCCAATGTACATAATTCCTGTTCAAATGCCTCCAATATTATTTCTTTTTGCGCTAAAAGAGCATGCTCGGTAGAAAGACCTTTCATAAAGCCATATTGATACGGTGTTATTATATTGTATTTAGTAAGAAAAGAAGTCATTCGGACATGAATCAGTTTTTCTAGGCCCTTGGAGAAAACTGGCAGTATGGATATAGGCCTATAGTTGGAGAAAACATTCCTGTCTCCACCCTTATGCAATACAATAACTTTTGCAATCTGCAGTTTTGTAGGAAAAATACCATTAGTGAAAATAAGATTGAAGACATGTTGTAATACAGGAGCAACTATGTCCAACACATGTTTAATGGGCCTTATTTGTAATCCATCAACGTCAGAGCAACTACTGTTACTCATGGATTCAAATGTTGTAATTATTTCAGCCGCGGTTGTAGGAATAAGAAAGGCACTATCTTTCTGCCTCTCGCCCATGTACTGTAAACAATTCGGGTCATTTGCGTTGCTTGTTATAGACATAAAATAATCGTTGAAAGAATTTGCAAGGTCCACGTTAGAAATTATTTTACCGTCTATGCAAATTTCTTTCAGACTGGTTCTGTCATTCACACTGCGACCTAGGAACTCATTTATTCTCTTCCAGGCTAGATCAGATTTTTTCATTACTTCATAATTGAATAAATTCTGCAAATAGCACCTTTTTTCACGTCGCAAAAGGCTGGTGACCTTGTTACGCTGAGATCTGAACTTTTTCAGCGCAACCTCACTCTTACTGTTAATGAAAAGTTTGTATAACTTATTTCTTTTGCGTATTTCTTTTAGACACTTTTCAGTTATCCATGGCTTCTTGCTTTTACGTGAACGTTGCTAACTTTTCAACGGGAAACATTGATCATACACACCTCTAAATATCTCTAGAAAACAATCGTAGGCAAGTTCAGGGTCGTCGATACTGTACACTTTTAACCAGTCAGCCACTAACAACTGACTGCGAAAAGTAGTCAAACTTTTCGTGTTAATGTCTCTTATTGTTGCAGGAAAATCACATGACGTCTGTGATTTACAGTCATTGAGTTTGGTGAGTAAAAATATAGGAAGGTGGTCACTGATCTCTGCACTTATTACCCCTGACAGTTGGCATGAATCATCAATGTTAGTAATAAACAGATCTAATAGTGTTGAAGAGCCATTTGAAATGCGTGTGGCAGCTTTTATTACATTTAAGAAACCATTCATTTCAAGAGTTCTGGTTAATTCAGTCTGCTGTGTAGAAAATTTCAAAAGGTCTATATTCAGGTCTCCTGCCAGAAATAACCTAAAGCCGCTATCGCTGGCCCAGCTCAGATATTTGTCCAAAAAGTAAAGAAAATTCGGGAAACTTCCTGCTGGAGGCCTATACAAAACACAAAACACAGCATCATTGCACTGCACTGTCAAGACCTCATAATCGTTCGTGATACACGTATGTGGGTCAACTAAAGAGCAGGTTATTTCATGCTTAGCCATTAGCATCACGCCGCCTCCTAACCTGGAAGAACGATTTACAAAGTAGGACGTATACCCTGGTGGCTTAAGAATATCACACTCATCCCGATACCAAGTTTCGGTGATCATGACGATGTCCGGCTCAAAACCAAAAGTAGCCAATAAAGCAAGAATTGTGTCCTCTTTATTTCGCGCTGACTGAGCGTTGAAATGAATAAACGAAAAGTTAAATCCAGAATTATCGCGCAAAGTGCCAACTTCACTCGGTGTAAAATAAGCGTTATCCATCCTGCGCCTGAAGCTGTGATAACGGAAAACGCCAGATATGCTCAGTTAATCTTTTCCAGATCGGCGATGTGCGCAACGCGCAGCGTGCGGGAGGTTTCAGTCTTTCTTGCAAAAATCTTTCCGTCTTTGGTCCAGACAAAGCGCCAGTCCTTTTCTTTCTTCCTTGCAGCAGCCATTCCTAGCAGTTTTTTTAGTTCTGGACATAAGTGCTCATTTACATACACAGGTAACGATGGCTCAATATCGATAGCAATGTCAGTGGTCGAAAGGCGTACTTTCCTTGCTTTTGCGAGGACTTCATCACGTTTAGCTCGGCTGAGGAACTGGACAAGAATGTTAGACTCATTTTCTTTTTTTTGTCGGAACTCTGTGGCAGACCTCGATGTCAGGTTTTGCGATTGGCTCATTTATAGCTATTCCAATTTTCCCCAAGATTTCGGCAACATTTTCGGAGTCAGACACTGGAATGCCTTTGATTTCAAGATTCCTGTTTCTAGAGTATTGCTCTAGCTGCAAGATCTTTTGCTCATTTTCGTGCACACGGTTCTTGAGCATTTCACACTCGGATGTGAGAGAAGCATTTTGAGCACGAATCTCGTCATTTTCTTTTCGTAAGGCCTTTAGTTCAGCTGTCATTTCTTCAAATTTTTCACCAAAAAAATCTAAGCTCTTCTTGATGTCCCTGTGTTCCGTTCTAAATTCTCTCTCTAAAGAAGCTCGCATTTCTTTTAGGTCCTGCCGTACGTCTTTGAGCGCTTTAGCGAGTTCAGAATTCATATCGGACAATGCAAGAAAAGAAAACACTCTTTGGCAGCAGCAGCAGCAACAGTTCAGGTAGTAATAAGGCAAAAATATTCTAAATGAATTTCCAACCTGCAAGACGGTGAAATGAAGGCGCTTGAGTGCAACGTTACAGTTGCCGCAGCCGCTGCCAAAGTGAAGATGTCCGGTCCCTGCTTGCTCTTTTAAGCCATGTTGCTCCTGGCGGCGGGCTGCAGCAGGCAAGCGACGCAAACTGTGACGTCAGGGAGGCGATGATATAGTGGGGAATAGTTGCCAATTTTCGGGCGAGGGGATGAGGTTGATGTTAAAAAGGAAGGGGGAGAGGATGGACCATTGAGGGGTTCCGGTACTCTGAAGTGTGTAGGAGGGGGAAGAGAGAGGGCCAAAAAGTATCTCAGCCTCAGCCGTGTGGTCAGTGAAGAATGCTTGAATGTAGGTGTACGTGCGCGCGCCCACATCCAGTGGAGATAGGGCAGTAATGATTGCCTGACGTTCGATGCGATCAAAAGCTTTGGAGAGATCCAAAGCTAAGACTGCCTTGGTGTGACCAGGCAGAAGTGTGTCGAAAATGTCATGTGTGAGTTACAGCATGTCGTCCTGTGCGGACAGATGGAGGCGGAATCCCACCATGTTATGCGGGTATAGATTGTTGTCCGCCATGTGCGTTGTGAGTCTCGCTAACACAACATGCTCGAGGAGCTTTCCGAGCCATGAGGTTAGCGAAATCGGGCGAAGGTTTCTAAGTGTAAGTGTGTTGTTGGGTTTGGGTATGAATATTACCTTCGCGTGGTGCCAGGACTGCGGGAGGACACCCTCCATCCAGCACTGGTTGAAGTATTGAGTAATTTGGGTGATCGATTGGTCGTCCAGATTACGGAGCATGGAGTTTGTGATTTGGTCTGCACCAGGTGCGGAGTTGGTTCGGAGAGTCAGGAGGGCCGCTATGACTTCCGTCTCAGTGATGTCTGTGTCGAGTGTTGGATTGGCTGGTCCTGTGTACGTAAGTAGAGGTGTGAGGGCACTCTGAGAGGTGTATGTGTTCTGAAGTGTGTTTATGAGGGCCTCGGGATCGTCAATATGTTTGTGTGTGAGGCGTGTCACGTGATGTTGTGTTGATTTGGTCTTTGTGGGGTCGATGACGTGTCGGAGGAGTTGCCATGCGCGTTTGCTGGACAGGTTTCCGGCGATGTCGTCACATATCTGTCCCCAGTTGGATCGGCAGAGCTTCTACGAGTGTTGTTGGATTTGTGTCTGCAGCGCGGCCAGCCGCTTCTTAAGTGTCTTGTTATATTTATTGCCTTTTCAGCCTTCCAGGAGGCTGTGATAAACCTCCCAGAAGTGGTCTAGGCGTGTGCCCAGGGTAAGGGTTTCGGTGGTCGTTTTAATGTGTCGCATGTTGTGGTGAACGGCATGCTTGAGTGATTGCACCCAGGCGTCGATGTCTGTTATGCGAGTGTCTGGGTGGGCGGTGCGTGCAGCGCGAAGTGCATCCCAGTTAACCAGTTTATGTGTTGTATAGGAGGGACGGGGTGACGGATGGACGGGACAGTAATTTGTAGAATGTAATGATCACTGCCCAATGTATGTTGAGTTCTGTTCCAGGTAACACCGCGGATGTAGCGGCTCAGCGTCAGGTCCGGACTGGTGTCCATGCTGACACTGTTGCCGATCCGCGTGGGCATCTGAAACGTGTTGTAAACAGTGGGTTGGAGGTTCTGCATGCAGGAGCAGCCACAGCCTGCAACCTCGATGTGTCGTGGTTGTGTATCCCCAGTCAGTATGCTGACTGTTGAAGTCCCCACCGATTAGTAGAGGATGTTTCCCATCTAGGTGGTGTAGCTCTCGCAGAAGTGATTCCATACGAAGCCACTGGCTTTGACGAGGGGTGGCATATATTTGCTATAAAGATTGAAGCAAGTGTGTGTTATGCATAAGTTTAGTGATCACGCAGGGTGTCTCAGACGTGATGTGATGAGTTTTATAGGTGAGGCTCCGGTGGATGAGTGTGGACGCCCTGGGTTTGCTTGTGGTGTCTGGATGTGTAGATGTTGTTACGGTCGGAGAACGCCAACATACCAAGAACGTTCAAGCGACTGGGAGTCGTGCTTCAAGGAGGCGTCGGCGTGGCTGCGGCGCCAGGAATGCAGGTGGCGGCGTCAACGAGGGACCGCGCCCCCACCCCTGTTGTTTACGGGGTGAAGTGGCCATTCGTTGCCTGGAAACGTTTTTCGGGAGCATGGTTCTCGTTAGTTCACGACGCCGAACCCACCCAGGACATAACGACGCCGTTTTCCCCGAAGGGGCGGCGGGTGCGGCGCGGGGCTGCAAGCGAGCCGCGGTAGACGCGGCTGTGTTTGACTAGCCAACGACGCCGGAATGCTCGTGCTTCGGAAACGACCTCGTATTACCCTGTCTTCCCTTACTTGGAACCATCTGTGCAAGTGCCGCGGCGGCCTTCCGTTCCCACGGAGCGCTGTGAAGTGCAGGCGACTGACCTTCGACGCCGCCTGGGGTCCCATTCGGGCTTTTCTTCACTGCTGCAGGGACAGCACGGACCATAACTTGCCAGAAGTGGCGAGAGTGTGTTGTTGGGGACATCCTGGAAGGCGGATCCTAAAGACTGGACATGTGACCGACATCACAGTGATTGGACGTATTTTTAATGAACTAAATTCGCCAACTATACTCCGTCTCACAAGATGTTTGCAGCACTACGAAAGGTACAGCTCTCTCGTCCAATCAGGATGGCGCGCACTACATTAGTGTGTTCCTACGCGCCTGTGGCTCGATCCACCTGATGTCCAGGTGGCTTCTTTCTACCTCTATTTATAGTAGCACCGAGCCACAGGTGTTCCACCGCGCAGCGCCGCGCCTTTCCTCAAAATCCAACTTTCAATTTTCAGTTTTCTCTCGCTTCTTTCCCTCCTTTATCTCTTCCTTTACGATGCGGTTCGGGTGTCCACCGAGATATTGTCTTTCTTCTTTCCCTCCCTCCTTTATCCCTTCCTTTACTGCGCGGTTCGGGTGTCCACCGATATATGTGAGACAACCAGGGTACTGTTCTCATCAGTTCCTCTGTTGTCGCGTCGCAGTAAATTTCAGTAATCGTGTCATGTGCATATAAATTTATTTACTCCAGCGTGCCGAGGCAGCCGAGTGTCGATGGTGGCGAAATGCAAAACAAGCCCATGTGCTGCGCGAGAGGCAACGCACGTTAAACGGGTTCGATCATCTCATCGTCCTCATAACAACTGAATTCAGCACTGCTGGTTGTGTCGTCCTCCAGGTTGACAACAATGGCCGGTCCCTGGTCAACAACATCGTCGATGATGTGGTCCAGTTTTCTCATCACATCTTCCTCACTGATAATATGCTGCACGTAATTCTTCCATTTCTCAACAGTCACTTGCGTGATGCCTTGCCAAACCAGAGGCTCGACGTCTTGGAGCTTAAACGTCTTGTTTTGGCTGGCCACGAAACCCTTGACGTCGCTCCAGACAAGCTCTATCGGGTTCAGTTGGCAGTGGTACGGTGGCAGGCGCACAACGAGATGGCCAGCAGCTTTAGCAATGCAGTCGACACGGTATTGCTCCCCACCTGTGTTCACATTGCTGACAAGCTGCATGAGCTCGGCCTTCACCATGCCGCTGCTCCACGCAACACCTTTTCCGGACAGCCAAGCCTGTATGTCCTTTTTGAGGCTACTCATCCGCGGCACTTTATCCTGCTTCACAGAATGATATGGCGCGTTGTCCATCACTATAACGCTGCCGGGTGGTAGTAGTGGGAGAAGTCTCCTGGAGAACCAGTTTTCGTAGTGTTCCCCGTTCATTTCCTCGTGGTAATCGCCCGAGTTTTTCTTCGCTCGGAAAACTTCCGCTGCGCCTTCGACAAAACCTTGCTCACTACCGCAATGCGTCACAATAAGCCTGTCACCTTTGCCACTGGGGTTTTGTAGACCAGTCGACAGTCCGGATCGATGCGCTTGGTGTGCAGATTGGATGGTGCAGTCAGTCCACACTCGACTTCGCGTGTGGCCGGCGTTAACCCACGTTTCGTCGGTGAAGAAAATAGGCCTACCCTGGCGTCGCAGCTCCGCTATCTGGCGCAGGTACCAGCGGCGACACTGCACAATGTGCGTCGCTTCGATTAACATCGCATTCCGAGAGCGCTTCTTTTATCGGAAGCCAAGTTTCTTCAACATCCTCTGCATTGTCGCTGCGGACACGGTCGGTAGCGTTTCGTCCTCTTCGAAATGCGCAACCACCTTCGCGATAGTTGGAATTTCCCCTCTCTGGAAAAAGGTGTGTACCACCCTTCGCAACACGCTCAGGTCAAAATCGTCCAGCTTCTTCGTCCGCTCGCGGCCTCTTCCGCCAGCACACTTCTTCGGTGACAACACACGGCCCGCGTTCAACGTCTCCGTTGTCCACTTGTAAAGCGTTCGCTCGCTCACCTGCGTGAGTTTTGCCGTCCTCTTGATGAGCGCATTTGTACTCCAACTGCCCCCGCACTCGACGCGAAGCGCTTCAAGAACATTTAAAGCCACCTGCTTCGCCTGCTTGGGGAAACAGCGTACTGTCGGTGTAGAGCACACAGGAGACACAACAGACTCGTCCGACGCCATGTTGGAAAGTGGCGACGCATCACTACCTCGCAGCAGGCCTCCGCAGAGCTGTGTCCGTACGGGCTTTGTCTGGTAATTTCACCAGTGATTGAAACACTCCCTACCATTTAAATATACCTGTCCAAATCATGTTTTTAGTTGCAATGCTTATTGTTTTGATTAATATTCATACACTCCTCAAATATTCGAGGGACTATTTTCTGCGTTTCTGCAGCCCTGATTGGACGAGAGAGCTCTACCTTCCGTAGTGCTGCAAACATCTTGTGAGGCGAAGTATAGGGACCTGGGGACAGGGGACCCTATTTAAGCAGCGATCTGGCATGTGATGAGCCAGCTCCCGATTCACTCTTTCGAACTATGTAAATATGTAAATAAACCCTTTTCAGTCTCTTCTACACCTCGAAGACCATCTCGTCTCTTCGTCACCCCGTAACAGCAGTGTCCCAATCCGGAACTCGTGGTCCTCGACCTTGGCGAGAGACGGCCCAGGCGAACCAGGGGCCCGCATCTAACAAGGGGTAGCAGCGGTGGGATCGAAGCGCAATCCCACAACACTGGTGGCCGGCTATGGGATAGAAGCCCCATATGTAACAATGTGCTGCTGGGGAGGGTTGCCCGGTGTGCGGTCTCCTGGAGTGGACGTGAGGATGGGAAGGAGAACTTGCAGAAGTGCGCGCTTGGCCCGGGAACCGCGGCAGTTTCAAGTTAAAATGAGGAGAGAATTAGTGTTCCGCCCCGTCAGATTGGAGAGTAGGGGGGTTGAGGAGGGGAGTGAGACGGGCGTCAATTGGTATGTGTTGTTAAGCAAAGGGGGTCTGTGCTTGCGCAGTTAGGGTGGGAGGAGTGGAGGCGGTCTGAATTTGGGTGAAGCGGTGGGTAAGTGTAAGGCCGCGCTTCATCAACGCGCATATCTTTTTTTTATTCCTTTAGCTTGTAGTCACTGCGGGCCTCCGGTCTACGCCCCCCCCCCTAACCCCGCAAGCAGCGGCAAAGACGCAGGAGGCACTGGCTGCTTGACAGCACCCCTGTGACGGCCGAGGACACCTGGCGCCAAGAAAGCATGCGAGGCGCGAACAACGAGCACGTGGTGCCACTTGGTCTTAGACAGCATTCCCACGGCGGCAGAATGCGAACCACCTCGCATTCCGCGATGGGCCTTTTCTTCTTCTTTTTTTGGGCATTCTCGATGGCACCGAAGCGTCGCGGTTCTCCGCCGTCTGACATTCCCGCGGCGAGCCAGTGGGTCAGTGGTCCCGCCAATTAGCTATAAAAAAAGAAACGCTTCATCATTTGAGAGGCGACGCGCGGGTGCGGCAGGGAAACCAAAAGCATCAAGCGCTAAGGCCGAGAACTCCCCTCGGGGAGAGGGTTTTCAAAATGTTTTCTGTATGTGTTTCTTTTCCTTTATAGCCAAGCCCCGGGCTCGAAGTTGGGTCCAACCTTCAGGGGCTATGGCTACCTCCATTGGTTATCGAAGCTTAGGGCGGGCTTCGATATATGACCGCCCTAATTTCTTTGTTTGCAAAAGCTTTAAAACTGCATGTAAAATCATTGGAGGGCAGTCCTGTCTAGTTGAGCTAGAGGCTCCGTGCAGTGGCACGTAATTACGCAACCCTGGACTCTAACCTCGCGTCGATGAGTAAGGGCTTGTAGAAAGTGTTTCTCTGTGTGAGAATTGTCTTTGTCAGTTACAGCTTGACCGTCTGTGTGACTCAACTTGTAACGCAGTTTGCCCTTGTACATACTGTAAATATATTCTCCCTTTGACCTTCATCTGCACATCTCCCTTCATCACCGCCGAAGAACAACGTTTGGAAGGGTCTGCACCCTTCCGAAGAACCCAACGAACCATCGAAAAAATTACTGGCGCAGCACGACAGAATTCGGCGACCGTCAGCCCCGAGCTGACACCACCCGCAGGCCGAGCAGTGTCCAGGCACTCGGCAACGCCCAGCACGTGGTAGCCACCCAGGAGGACCAGAAAGAACCGATCTCCGGCACCAGCCTAGCTGTAACGGTACCCCGGCTCACCGACCCCAAGGCGGCGTTCACCCTTCGGCTCCGGACGAGTTTGGAGAAGAAACGGCACCTACTACCGACAGCAGCACGGGTGAACGGGATTTCTTACGTCTCTTTGAGGTGGTTATGGCTCAAGCGTAAACGGGTGTATGGTGCAGACGCGGAGCATGATGGCGAGCTTAGCTGACAGAGGGGCAGAGGAGAGTGCATCGGACCAGAATGTATTTGAGGAGGACGACCTGTCAAGTGATATTTCTCAGGAAGACGCGATGTCGGCAGGGCAGCATTAGATGGGGCGACGAAGGAGCCGGTAGCGGAAACGCGACGGAAAATAACTCCATGGACAAGGTCTGATGCCGTAGAGATCCGCCCATGGAACTAGATTTTCAGCTCGAAAAGCTTAAGATCGAATCTCGCGAACGCATCGAGTTGAGGAAACTCGGCAGACAGACTCCCTTAATGCTGATACCTGACCAGCAACGGTGAAAGGGCCTTGACCCAGTATCCCAATGTGCGAAGGTCCTAAAGGGGCTCAAGTTACCGTGTGACGCGGATGTACCGCTGTGGTTTGACGAGGTAGAAATATTATTCACAACGTACGATGTGCCAGAAAACAGCCGCGTACATTTGATAATGCCAGCACTGACCGAGCGTGTGCGGTACTTGCTTCGTGGACTCAAGGACGATGAGTGCGGTGACTACGACTTAGTGAAGAAAGCCGTTTTAAACGAGCTAAAACTCACCCCCGCTGAGTACCTAGACCGGTTTGAGCGCGCCGCAAAGCGCAAGGAGGAAACATGGGCGCAATTTGCCTCTCGCGTAAAAACTTACTTCCAGTACTACCTGCGCTCGAGGGATGCAGACAGCAAGGAAGACGTGGTGGCTCTCGTCGTGGCCGATAGGATGAAAGCGAGCCTAAGCACCGGGGGCTTAGAATACGTGCGCCTCCGCGAGGGAGAGAAATGGGTGAAACCGGACGAGATGTCACGGACGCTGCAGACATTCGAGCAGGCTAATGGAAAGGGGCGCGTGGTGCGACAAACGGTCACACACTCTGAGAAAGAAAAGACTCCTACGCAACCTGCGACCAGCGACAACAGATGACACGTGCAGTGTTTCGTGTGCCGCGCAGTAGGCCATCGCGCAAAGGTCTGCCCACGAGCCGCTCACAATGCGCAGAAAACCGATAAGCGTGCCCGGACACAGAGAGTAGCGGTAGCCAGCGTAGAGACAGCCGAAACCCTAGCATCAGTCCACCCGCACAGGACTTTGGTAGCAGAAATAAAGGCCCCCGGGTCGTCCGACCAAGCACGGCAATCGAAGCTATAGCAGGTTCAGATCGAATGCGCCGGAGTGCCGGCAACTGCAATCATAGACACCGGCAGCGAGATTACTGTAGTCAGAGAAAGCCTCGTGCCCAGCGTATCCCACGAGCCTTCGGGCAAGATTAAGCTTGTTTCCGCCTTTGGCGAAACAATAGAGGCAGAACTAGTTACCCTCGCGGTCAGTCTGAAGCGGTGCCCCACACTTGTAGCGCGACCGGAGACCGTACATATCGTCTGTGCACTTACAGGCAAGCTCGCGGAGGGTGTAGACTGCTTGCTATCGCGGGAGGACTGGGAGCTGCTAGCACAGACCGACAGCCGCGGCGGGGCGCTTGCCCAGAGCAAGAGCCACGTTGCGGCTGACACAGGTAGCGTGGGCTTCTCCGTGGCCGAGAAGAGCTACGAGCCGACCCCAACGACGGGCGAGGTCCGCGCGAACCAATCCCAGGCGGACGAACAGGAAAACGATGAGTCGAGCGAGGCATCGGGCGAGCAGCATAAAGCGGGCCGCGACGAGTACCCGATTGAAGACCAGTGCTCAATGCGTGACGACGAGGACGCGTCCTCAAATCAGCGAGAGAAGTTCCGTTAGGCCCAGCTGTCCGATGAAAACCTTAGGAAATCTTGGGAGGACGCAAAATCGGGAAAAGGGGGCATGCTCATCTCGGACGGTCTTTTATACCACCGGGACTCCATCGCAGGTGCAAAAGTCAAGCAGCTTGTGCTGCCCCTCAGCAGACGGGAAGAAGTGCTTTCACTGGCCCACGAATCTCTCTGGGGAGGACATTTGGGCCCAAGAAAGACGAGGGCGAGAATTAAGTATAGCTTTTTTTTGGCCCGGTTTAGAGGCAGATGTGGCACAACGATGCAAGACGTGTCACGCTTGTCAGATCAGGTCAGATAGGCGGCTTAAAGACAGGGTGCCTATCACGCCACTCACCAGACCCGACCACCCTTTCCAAGTAGTAAACGTCGACATCATCGGGCCGATTGACGTGCCCTCAGCCGGGACCATAGGTACGCTCTTTGTCTGGTTGATTTGTGCACGCGGTGGCCCGACGTGGTTTGTCTGCGTTCACTAACCGCGAGAGCAACATGCGACGCCCTACTCGCATTCTTTAGCCGCACCGGTATCCCGAAAGTTATATGCTCAGACCAGGGAACTAACTTCACTGCACAGCTGACAAGGGAGATGTTAGCAAGATTGGGATGCGCGCCCCGTTTTTCGACTCCAGAACATCCAGAGATCAACGGGACAGTAGAACGGTGGAACCGCGTCCTCAAAAACATGCTTTTTCATGTAATAGAGAAAGACCCGAGGAACTGGAACAGGCTCATCCCATTTGTGCTATGGGCGTACAGGGAGATACCCCATGACACCACAGGGGTTGCCCCATTCCGACTCCTTTACGGCAGGAATCCCACTGGGCCGCTGGCCATTTTGCAGAGCACTTGGACGGGTGAGCAGCCACTCCCAAACACACTAAGGGAAGAAGAGCCCGCAAAATACTTACTTGAGACCGCTGCGCCAACAGCTAGAGATAGCCGCGGCAGTAGCGGGGCTAACGGCAAGCGCACGACAGGGGAGCTACGCGCAGGCGTACAATAGGCAGGCTAGGAACAGTTTTCAGCGTCGGAGATCAAGTTCTCGTGTTTGATACCGACCACGACAACAAACTAGCTCCTAAATGGCTCGGCCCATATGGCGTAACCGCGCAGGAAAGGCAAAAATCCTACAGGATCGATACCGGAGCGCGAACGACGCCACTTGTGCATGCAAATATAGGCTTCGGCCTTACTACGCGCGGGTTAGCCACGTTGGGGTCGTATTCGACGAAGACACAGATTTCGGAGAAATTGAGTGCGCACCTCGCCCTGCACCCACACAGTCGGGCCCCTTTTCCATCGAACAGGAGAAACTGGCACATTTGGACTCTCTGCAGCGCGCTGAAATGGCGAAACTGTTCGCCGGTTACGCTGACCTGTTCGATGAAACACCGGGAGCGGCCGAAGTGGGTCTGCACAAAATCGAGTTACAAGACGGGTACCAGCCATAACGCGCCTTCCCATATCGAGTGCCCGAGCTTCTTAGGGTTGAGGTTATCCACCAGGTTGACGAGTTGTTAGACCTGGGTCTCATATACCCCGTAGAGAGCGAGTACGCTCATCCCGTGGTCTGTGTGGGGAAGAAGGACGGCTCAGTGCGCATGTGCATCGATTACCGCGCGCTGAACGCAGCCACACGCACTGATGCATTCCCGATGACACCCCCACATGAGTTAATTATGAGGGTAGGCCGTGCGAAGTTTATTACACTAGTAGACCTGCTACGAGGTTATTGGCAGGTACCAGTGGCCCCCGAAAGCCAACATTTGACCGCGTTCGTGACCCACGAAGGACAGTACGCTTGGCGCGTCATGCCATTTGGGCTAAAAAATGCGGCTGCCACTTTCCAACGAATGATGAATACGCTGCTGTCCAGGCATCAGGCCTACGCTGCGGCGTATCTCGATGACATTGCTATTTTCTCAAAGTCGTGGCAGGAACATCTGAAGCATCTGACCATTGTGTTTGGCTTACTCCGCGAAGCAAAACTTAAGGTGAGCCCGGAGAAGTGCCAAATCGCACAGGCACATATTAGGTACTTTGGTCACGTAGTGGGAGGTGGTACCCACGGGCCGGACCCCGAGAAGCTAGCCGCTATTCAGGACCTCGCGCCGCCCACCACAAAAAAGCAGCTGCGAAGACTGCTGGGGCTATGTGGCTACTACCGCGAGTATGTCCAGAACTACGCTGAGGTCGCCGCGCCACTCACGTCCTTAACGAAGCGAGGGGTACCAAACGCGATTCCTTGGACTCTGGAAGCGCAGCAGGCTTTTGATAAGCTAAAGGAGTCGCTTTGCGAAGCGGCAGCGCTAAACACCCCCGATATCCGCAAGCCGTATGACCTCCTTCACCCCGCGACGTCACGAAGATACGGTGGCGCTGATGTCAGCCGCTACTTTCGCATGGAAGGCAAAACAGGTTCCGCCTGCCCGTGCCTGTATACCGCAGCTGCCGCAGCTACCGGCGGCTGCATTATGCCTGCGCATTGCAGAAGCAGCATGTATTGACCAGCTGCGTCACTGTTGTATCCGCGTAGTAGAATAAAAGTAATTTAAATTAGCCTCGACAGGTTTCTCGCAGATAAATACCGCATTAGGAAACTGGCTAACAGGGAATGGGCCGCGGTAGTAAAGCGCGAAGTATGGGAGTCGATCGGCACTGCCACTCAATGTATAATAGCATGCAAGTTGCTGCGTTCATTCACCTGAACGTGAGCATAGTACGCGTATAACTGCGAAAAGGAAAAAAAGCACATATGTATCTGCACACGTATTTATCACCTTGAACCGATGTGCACGGAGCGCCGGCAGGTTCACTCAGCCCCAAGAAATGCGTTCTTTTGTTAACAGCACAGCTTGTTTTAATGGCGCGTTTTATGGCGTTTAATATTTTCTTGAAACTGCTTCCTAATATGACCGACGTAATTATTTGGTTCGAGTAGAAAGAAGTGTCTAGTAAGTTGTGTCAATCTTGCGCGGTCACGTAGGCGTGCTTAGAATAGCGTACCTTAAGTGCGCTAAAAGCACATGCTTTTTCATTGCATGATGCATGTCTCATATTTCATGAGGTAGTACATGATAGCGAAGCTTGTTTGGAAAGAAGCAGCCGCAGGCGTGCTACAAGTGGCGAGGTTGAGAGGGGACGCGGCAATGAAAAGTATTTTTGTTATTTACGCATGCGATATGTAACTAAATTTGGTGCAAATATAAAATTGCTACGCTAGTTTCAGTAATGACTTTTATTTTTAGCTATACCTGGTGCAGTTCTTGGGTAATTATAATTAACACCCGCGTTAAAATTTATTTATTTCCGCTTTGTTTCCCCGATTCTCATTCCGATTTCCTCAAGATCTCTCAAAATTCGTTATTTGTATTCACAGGTTCCTCTATATTTAACAGCCACTTGAGATAAACCTGGATGAATTTTCTCCTGTTTGGATCTGCGCAAACCAATCCCTACCTTGGTTATGTACCATCGCTTTTGCTGAACAACAACAAGTGGGGCGATTTAATGAAGGCGAGCAGCAATATTTGCTCCGCCGAAATAAGCAGATATGACCGGAACCCTGCGTGACGTTTTCCTTTCCCCCGCGGCTGCTTCCTTCCAGTCGTCGCTCTGCCGCTGTGCGGTGATCCGGACAACGTACTATTCTAGTTCACCATACGTGCAAGGAACGTTTTTGGCCCTTTTATTTTTTAGGAATGTTAGCCACGTGCAGCGCCATCTCAGCACCATAGTTATTCTCCTAAATGGAACTAATTTTCATTTTGTTCGTGTCCGCATAAATAGAAATACGCCGCCACCGTCTGGAAGACGTCGATGCCTCGATGCCAGCGCCGCCGTTCAGGGTGGACACAACTTCAGCGGCGCCGCCATATTAAATCACACGCGGTCAGTTGTGCTAGAGTTCGTTACGGCGCCATTCAGGCTCTCGGCGCGCTTCGGAGTGCTTTGACTTTAAGTCTTTTTCATCAGTACCGCACTGCGCACCTTTTTACTCATAATGGCCATTTTGATATCTGAATGTCGAAGACGTAACTGTACGACTTAATTTTAGGGCCCCGAGTAGTCGAGGTTGAACAATTAGCGTGCCGTCTGTTGGTTTGCAAAATACGTTATTATTTTAAAGATCCGTTGCCCAACAGGTGCTTCCGCTCCGTGCGGGTGGAAGAATTTTTTTCTTTTAAGGCGAAAGCCTTTAATGGCTCATACTCGCGGTGACCGTCCGTCCGGTCGCGTGACCTCACGGTGTCCGTCCGTTACATCCTAGGTCACATGACTTTGTCTGTCCGTTACGTCCTAGGTCACGTGATCACAACCTGCCAACTGGACTGTGAACAAACTGCCCACTGTGGTGGGTGGTGTGATCCGCCGCCAAGCAACAACTGCACATGCTCAGCGTGACGTCACCGCTCAAATTCAAATCAGTGCAATGAGTCGCAAGAGGCTTTCTCCTTCCCGCTGTTAAGAGATATCTAAGTGCCTCCAACGAATTTTTCTACGTGATTTTTGGTTTATCAGGTCCTGAGCTTTGATAACAGCCGCTCGCGCGCTGCGGTTGGTTTCGCTTTCGTCGTGCGGGCTCTTTCCGCTTGTTGAACCCGCAAAGACTAATGTCCGTCTGCTTTTTAATCTCTTACCGGCCCGAAAAATGCGGGTTCGATCCAGGCTGCGGTGGTCGAATTTCGCCTCCATCGAAATTCGATAGGCCCGTGTGCTGTGTGATGTCAGTGCACGTTAAAGAAGTCCAGGTGGTCGAAATTTCCGGAGCCCTTCCCTACGGCATCCCTCATTGCCTGAGTCGCTTTGGGACGTTAAACCCCCATAAACCATAAACCGTTTTAATCTTTCAAAGTGTAACTGCGAGTTGCTTATCGCTCACAGGGATGCAATTACATCTGTTTGGTATATAAAAACTATGCCACCTAATACCAACGTTGCCACTGATTGCCCCTCGTTGGCGATAGGGCAAATGATTAGTGCAAGTTTTTCACGCGTTTCATTTTTCTGACAAACACCGAGCTAGTGCTCTTGCGCGCGCTCATATGCACACTTCCCTTGCGCCATGATGCTCTGCTGCGATTCCTCAGTTTGTGAAAGCCATTTTTGCATATATTTTTATTTTTATTGTATTTGTTTTATTCAAGACCATCTGTGCTCATAAATAAACCATCCATATAAACCTACACAAAAATGGCGAAATTGAGGTCATTAAACAACTGCAGTAATTTTTTTCCTAAAATTTTAAATCCGAAATAAAAGTAATCGACTTTGAAAGTCATTTGTGAAAAAGAATCGACCAGAAACAGTTTAGTTTAAGAAAACTGCAATTTTTAACGATGCCTATGCGTGCAATTCCTATTTTGTCCGCAAAATTGGGTGGTGATGGGTTGGGCTTTTGGAAAGATAACTGCTACCTGAAAACTGAGCTTTATTACTGCTCCGAGTCCCGGGGGAAGCGAAAACAACGCATGCCTTTACGCGTTGACCCGGAACACATTGGCACACAACAGCCTGTCATGATGGCTTGGTGGACTTGACAAGCTCGTCAGTCATCCGGTCGAACACTTTCAAACAAGTAGAACCACCAGCGAGTCATCCGCAGCCACTGTGCCTCGAGCAACGCAAGTACAGCTGCTTGCACCGAGCCCGCCAGCCGTGATTCAAAATGGCGCCGCAGCGAGAAAGAGGCGGCGTGGGTGGGGCCAAAAGATGGCACCACCCCGAACGACGGCGCTGGCATCGAGGCGCCCTAGCGTTCGCTGTTTGGTAGCGCCATAGAGTTATTTACTATGAACTAGAGGGAAAGCTGGCAGCGCTGCACCTGGGCCACCATGGGCGCTCAAATCATCATGGGGCGGTTAGCTACTTGGTGCGGGACAGTCGTTTTTTTTTTTTTCAGAAACACAGAGTGGCGTTACTAAGACGTCCTGTTCCATCCACGGCGCAGACGACTTTGGCGCAAACGTAGTGCGCAAAAGCCATAGTAGCGAAAACGCAACAGCACACTATGCCAATAAAAGATGTTTTGGTTTTCGAAGTGCCATTAAAAAAAAAACCTTTTAAAGTGTTAAGGCGACAGCATTTTTTCTGCAAACATATTTAGTTTTAAAAGTCCGCCTGTTAAGCACGAAATGTTGGCTTTTGTTGTCTGCAATACTTCGCAAATAGGAGAGCAAGCCATCGCTTATTTTGGGCAAACTTTACATTTACATGATTTTCTGCTCGTTTGTTGCAATTTATAGACAGGGTATTGAATGTTAGCGCATTTGTGATTATCGAACAACGTTTATTTTTTATTACTTTTTGGTGAAAAGTTGTAGTGCTAAAGTCGGTAGCTCTCCGCCCCATGATGCTTAGAGCGCCCTTGGTGGCTCAGGTGGTCTCGAGGAAGCTCCATGCAAACTCTCATAGGCGGGGCGCCAGCTTTACCTCTAATTAATAGCAAGAAACTCGATGGATAGCGCAATCTATCTTCCATGCGATGTATTACCACGTGATTAGGCTATTTTTCCATGCCTCACGGCGAGCGGGCGCCTACCGCCTTGAGGTCGGATATTTTTGACCTGGGCAGAAAAAGTTTTTCGGCTCTTTGAAGGGCCACTTTTCCTTACATCAAGGCGGTAGGCATAGAGTTTCATATTATTACCTTGAGCGAAAGCTGGCGCCCCGTCTATGGGAGTTTGACAGTATATTCTACGCACTATAGAGCTTCCCACCTATAGGCCATCATGGGCGCTCTAAGCGTCATAGGACGGAAAGCTATCGACAGCAGAACCACAACTTTTGGCCAAGAAATAATGCAGAAACAAACTGTGTTCGATAATCAAGAATGCCCTAACACTCAATATATAAATTGCAACAAACAAGCAGAAAAGTATGTAAATGCAAAGTTTGCCCAAAATAAGCGATGGTTTGCTCTCCTATTGGCCAAATATTGTCCTTAACAGGCTCACTTTTAAAAATAAATATGTTTGCAGAAAAAAATCTGTCGCTTTAACACTTGAATAGGTTTTTTAATGGCACTTCGGAAGACAGAAACGTCAGAGACAGGTCGGGGGTCTCAGTGGTATAGACACATGGGCATAGAGTCTAGTTGCTGTTAACTAGAAGGAAAGCTGGCGGCGCAGCACCTCAGCCACCATGGGCGCTCAAATCATCATGGGCCGGTGAGCTGCTTAGTGCGGGACAGTCGGTTTTTGAAGCGAAAAGCTTCACTACGCTTGGTAAAGCAGTTGTCGCGTAGGCTGGAGAATGACCTTGAACGACCCTCAGCCCAACCACGTTAGCCGTGTATGACCATATGTGGTACAGATGTGGTGTCGAACCCTTGACCCCTGGCATTGGGTGACCTTTAGGTTGACCTTTGACCTTAAGCACACCCTATGGGTTGATTCATGACATGCGATGGGGGTGTCGTAAGACCATGTGATACCACGTCATAGCCACGTGGTCGTGCGGGTATATATAAGACCTCCTGCATGTTTGCAAACAAACGAGGTGGTGCTGCAGTCGCTAGCGGGCTCGCGGTATATAGGCAAAAGGCCAGGGAGTCGCGTCGCAAAGAGGTGTTGAGCGCGGGTTTTCAAGGCTTGTAGGCGCGTTTTCAGTTTCTGCGAATCACAGCAATAGTTGAAGCTTTCAACTTTGTAATTTCTCGAAGTACACGAGCGCGCGTTGGCCACGTGCGGCGTATTCAGAAAAACAGTTGGCCACTGTGTATTGTAAATATGGTTAGTAGTAAACAGAAAGCGTTTCTGCCGTTTATTTCTACGCTAGGCATTGAATAAAATAGGAAGTTTTTGACACTCTGCTCTAGCCAGAATGATTTCACTTCGGGACAGTAGTGAGAGGAAGTGCTGGCGTTGTTTCCGCGGAGCAGACGTGCGCTCACCGTCTGCTGACATACGTACGTATCGCGATGTGCGAAAAGTGGGGACAGCGTCGTGTCCCCGATCTCCTCTGTCTCGCTTAAGCGCTGTTTTTAGCCGCAGGATCACGCACCAGCCAGGCCGACTTCTCTCTCCCCTTGTTAAACTGGTCGATTTGGTGAAAATTTCTGATTTCTGAATTTATTTTCTTTCCTGGCCCTGGGCTCTTCTGTTTCGTGACGAAAAATTATAGCAAAATATTCAGTAGAAATTTATAAATTACGCTTTTTAGATGTGCGGTTGTCGAAAATTGTGAGGTATTTTCTTTGAGGTTTTCTTTGGTTTCAGTGCCGCATTTTTTTTTACCACAGCGAAATCAAAGAGGCCATAAACGAGGGAATAAATTTTAAGGTTCGTTTTCTGACCTTTCACATCATCTGCGATTAGCATCACTCACCTCTTCGTAATTTCGCATGAAAATAGAATGATTCTATTTTTCGCAAACGATCCCCGAGACTTTGAGGAGTGTAATAAATCTCGATTTTTTTCCTACGCGTGCAATACTATGTTAGTTATTTTTGTAAGAAACGTTTTCATGTAACAATGCATGCATAAATATTAATCATCTAAAAAAGAACTAATCGCGTCATCATACAGAACAGAGCTTTGTGAACATGCTGGCATAAAAAAATTGCACACTTTCTACTCAATTATTTAAGACCTTAGGGTGACTTAAAGGGTTAACAATAAATAAATTAATTTTGAGAAACAAGTAAAGGCAACGAAAAGTTAACGCAACTATCTCCCGGTTTCTGTGAAGAAGCTGACACACCTGCCAAATGGCATGCCCTTTGACGACTGCACCGAAAGAGAGGAGGATGGGAAGAGTAAACGGCAGCCCTAATTGAGGGAGAGGATTTGCAAAAACCGCCGGCAGGAGAGAATGAAATGATCTAACGATTCAACGTCCCCGCATGACGTACATAGATTCGACGGCGTGAACCCAGTGCGGCATACAGAAGGATTGAGACCAGGAATCCTGCAGCGCAACAGCGCCATGGAAATATCGCTTTGCCTCGAAGCGCATGAACGTATGTTGCATGAGAATTTTAAATGTTCAAAGTCCGCTGTAGCAAGGGTGGGCTCATGGCTCAGGTACTGGTGTAGCTGGTAACGTTCATAATCGGTCGTGGTCAGCAGGGTGAGGTTCGGAACGACATGGGCAACAGGGCCGTTGATGGATGATTTCGCTAAGGAATCGGCTATCGAGTTTGAAGTAATGCCACACCACGAAAACAAATATTTAAATGGAGAAGTGTACGAACGCTTTCTTGGATATATTTCAATCGAATCGCATACCGGCCTGTATCTTTTCGATATCGTGACGTCCCTCTTGACGACCAGTGGCATCTAAACTGATGATTGGAGAGGCCAATCTTATGATAATGCGAGTAATATGTAAGGAAAATACAAAGGACCGCAAGCTCAAATCAAACACTTGAACGAATTGGCAGTCTACGTCCCGTGTGCTGGTCATTCACTGAACTTAGCTGGCGCGTGCAGCGTTGACAGGTGCCTTGAGAGAGTCAAATTTGTCACTGTAATTCAGAGACTGTATGTGTTCTTTGCTGCCTCATCTAAGCGATGGAGGTATCTTTTGGACAGCATGGGCGGAACTGGCCAGCAGCTTGTTTTGAAAACTCTCGTCAATACATTCCTTGACAGCAGCAAACAGTTCTTGATGCGGAACAGAATAGAAAAAGGTCGTCAACATCAACCGAAAAGGCATACCTTACATCTTGGTTCTCCTTTAGGAAATTATTACATCCATAGAACTCCTCGCCAAAAATGGATCATTTATCTTGAGGCCATTCAACACTTTTTGAAGGAATCTGCTGACATTATTTTGCCATGTTCCCCTTTCACTTACAATTGTACGAAGCGGGGCATCAGGTTTATGGGTCTTCACACTAAAAAACACCTGTAACCCGCCACTTTCACTACTTGTGATGGCTTTAGCAAGCGGTAATAGCTCTAAACGCTTACAAAATTCCGCAAATTTGCCTTTAATCTGGGTGTCACGTTTTTTCACTGCTACGAAATTTTTATTCACTGCTTGCAGATGCTTTTAGATGGCATAGACTGTCTGTCAAAGAACGTAAAACTTAAGAGACAAGACAAGGCTAAACAATCTTTGGCTCGTATCGTGAATTTTTTTACGGATAATGAGCTTTGTCTTTTACAGGCGGATAAAATCACAAGTTTTGTTGCCATGCCCAGAGCCATGTTTAATGAAAAAGCGTTGTCGATACATTGTCGATAGCCATACTACCACCCTTCCAGAATACGACGGAGCTCCCAACGAGGAGCTCGACGCACCCATCACGGAGGCGGAGGTCAGGGCAGAAATACTGGGACTAAAAACGAAATCGGCCCCGGGCCCCGACGAGATGGCTAACAAAATTCTAAGAAAGCTGGATGACGACTTTATCAGCGCTCTGACGGAGTGCATGCAACAAATTTATATTAAAGGCCACCTGCCTCGACAGTGGAAGTCGGTGTAATTCTAATCCCAAAGCCGGGCAAACTCCCGAAACTAGAAAATTTAAGACCTATTTTCCTCACCTCATGCATGAGGAAATTGATGGAGCGCGTAGTCCAGACCAGACCGACGCGCTTCATGGAGCAGAACGATCTGTGGCCGCACGAGATGGTCGGCTTCCGACCGGGCTTGTGCACGCAGGACGTGATGCTCCGACTGAAACCTGACATAATCGAATCGCGTTATAGAGACGACAAAGTACTTCCCGGCCTAGACTTGACAAAGGCTTTTGATAATGTCAAACACGAAGCAATCCTCCGCGGTCTCCATGGAATCGTGGTAGGCGCGCGATCATACTATTACATCAAGGACTTTCTGTCAGACAGAACTGCCTGCATAAAGTTGCAAGACATTGAGTCTCCCACACTGAAGTTAGGGAGCAGGGGCACGCCTCAGGGCTCGGCCCGTTCCTCTTCAACGTGGCGATGAGGAGCCTCCCCAAAGCTCTTTATGCGGATGACATCAACCTCTGGATTAACGTAGGGGAGCGATGCGAGTATCGAGGAGCGCCTGCAGACGGACACTATCGTGGACTATGCTGCCAGTAGGGGTCCCTCATGCTCTCCGCAAAAATCAGAATTATTCGCCCGTAACCCGAAGTCACTCCGATTCAAGCACAACTGGGAATTTGGCATTAAAGTAGAGGGGAAACCAGTTCCAACGGTAGATCAAATCAGAATCTTAGGGCTGTATATTCAGGACAATTGATATAATGATGGGGCAATCAAAAGGCTAGAGGGATTTGCCACGCAAGTCCTTGGTATATTCAGAAGGGTCGCCTTAGAGAAGCATGCTTAAACTGACCCAAGAACAGGTAATGCATGAGTTATGCCACGCTGAGGAGAGGATGAAACTAGACTCGCTCATTCGACGGTGCATAAAGAGGGCCCTGTGCTTGCCGATTAGCGCCCCCCACAGAGAAGCTCCTCTCTATGGGAGGGCACAATGCCTGGGACGAAATAGCGGAGGCTGTCAGAATTTCACAGCCACGGGCAGAGACATCCTTGAAATTGTAGGCCCGCAAACAGACAGGGGACTACGAGCCAAATCGAGCATTCCGCAAGACTGGCGAGAAAATCTAACCATTTCCCCACTCCCTCGTAACATGCATCCCATATTCAACCTTGAGAGGAAGGGGAAGAGAGCAGAATCACTAATCGGACACTTCGATCCGATGGACAGCAAGTGAGTTGCGTACGTGGACGCGGCAATTGGCAAGTCGGGTGCGGCCGTCGCCTCAGTGGTCGACGGTCGCGGTGCCCCCGTATCGGCAGCCACCACTTGAAGCCCGAAACACGGAAACTGCCGAAGAAGTTGCGATAGCGCTCGCTTGCGCTGGGACGGACGCCAATTTTATAATTAGCGGTAGCAAAACGGCCAACTATAATTTGGAAAAGGTAGGATGTCGCAGGAAGCGGCAAGGATTCTGGCCAGTAGACGGCTAAGCAGAAAAATTAGCCTAATTTGGACTCCCGCACACGCGTCCGTTCCTGGCAACGACGCGGCCCACGAGTGAGCCCGAGCTCTCTACTTCCGGGTAACTGTGGAGCCGCCTGACTGCCGAAATATGTACGAGCGTCTGCAAAATTATACGGAGATTGCCGAAAATTATGGGTTACAGAGGAGACGGGTTCCACTACGGGATAAAAGTCTAAACAATAGGGAGGCAATCGCATGGCGGCGCCTCCAAGCCGGGAACTTGGTATACCCGGTCTGGGCATATCATGTTCAGAAAGATGAGAGACAAAACGATAAGTGCAAACACTGTGGGGCAAGAGGGACCCTCTGGGAAAGTGCTAGCTTCCCAGGGGCTAAAGCAAATATAAATTGTGGAGAAACCTGGGAAGCCCTGCTGCGGAGCGAGGTCCCTGCTCCACATGCAACAAGCCATCCACGTGGCGGAAGATGCCGCGAGGGGTCAAGACCTGCTTCTAACTGCGGAAGCCTTGGCCCCCGTCACCCAGGCCTGCGTGCCGGGGACGGGGGCCTCCTTATCTGGGGAAAAATAAAGTTGGCATCATCATCATCCTCATTAAGTCGTCACAGCATAGGGAAGTAACTCGGGAACTAATAAAGGTAGGAGAAAAAGGATGTTTGCATCAGATAGAAGAGGAAAAATTGAACCTAGAAGCTAAGTTGGATGACTTGGCATACTTCCTTAATTATAGTCAAAAATGTTAAAAATTGCGTCAAAAAAGTTGTGACGTCACATCAACCAGAAGTCGTCACAGCACAGTAAAAAACACAGAATGGACGGAAAAAATACCGGATTCAGTAATTAGAAATTAATGATAATTCACAGAGGCAGCAACAGTAGCCGCCGAAGTAGCGTGGAAAGGCTTTCGCATCACGCCGTTTAGATCGTAAAAGTGACCCCCCCCCCCTTTTTTTTTATTCTGACCCTATCGTGGCGCTGCCTCTGGGTGGTGCCACGTGAACGACTGAGTGAAAACGAAACTTTAACAACCATGTTCGGCTTTCGCCCACACAAACCTGCGCAAGACATCCTCCTACAACTTCAACAGGAGAGCGTCCAACCAGTTCCAAGGCACCATATTCTGTACATTGCCGCCCTACCCTATCCTTTCTTACTGTCGCTCCCGCCCTGCTTTCCGTCTCCCTGCCCTTTTTCTGACGCTAGCCGTAGCTCAGGCGCTTCAGCAGGTTTCGATGGCAGATGCCGCGGTTAGCAATATCTTTTCCTTCCATTGTTATTTTTTATTAATCAATAGCCTCTATGAAGAGAATGACAAGGCCATCCGCGCATTGGACATGAAAGGGGCATTTGACAATGTTAAACACGACACCGTACTCGAGAACCTAAGCGCCACACTGTGGTATACTGGAATGCTCCCGCACATTAAGCACTTCTTGACGGGCGGGAAGCCCTTGATACGCATTAAGGAACCGCAATAATACGTGTCCTATCAAGTGGGTACCAGAGGCACTCCGCAGGGGGCTGTGCTCTCACCCATACTCTTCAATCTGGCTAGGATGGATCTATTTACGAAACTGGACAGCATCCCTGGTATGCGCCACGCTCAATATGTAGACATCACGATATGGGCGACGCAGGGTAACGTGAGGGAAATGAAGCACGCTTTCAACAGGCTGCTGCTCTTACAACGGCGGCGTGCACCTCAATGTGTGGCCTCCAGTGTTCTCCTAATAAATCTGAATTTCTACATATCAGGGCAAACCCTAAGGGCATGATAGGTTGTGCATAGAGTTGAGGGCCGCCCCAACCCTCAGTGACATATTCCTCTGGATGGTGGACAAAGCGCTCCAGGTCGACATCGAGCTTCTAGCGACCCAAGTGTTCCGGTATGCAGACGACTGCCTAGTGTTCACTAGAGAAGGAAATGACATGAGAACATCAGTAGACATGTTGGGAACTTTTCAGGCAAAAATGAAAAGGCTTGAAATTCACTCTCGAGTTGCTCGAGAGTCGGCATGGTCAGTTTCTGGACAATAATTTGTCCCTAAATGAAGATCACGTGCACTGCAAATATGCACAGAGATCGCAGAAACCCCAATTCTGGTCACTCGAGACTTGTTAAGGATGGCACAACCATGTGAGGTCTTGGATTGACACTGAAAAAAATAATGTGGATTAGCCCAGCTAATCTAGGATATACAAAGCGAAAGCGAGATTGAGGTCTCCACTGACCCACGGAGCCGGTTTTGCGCCTTCCCTTTCGTGAAAATGAACGGTCTTTGCAGAGTTGTCAACGCCAATGAACTCTAAGAACGCCGTCGGCTCACTTGTTTTGTTTGGTTTTTGAGGAAAGTAAATGGCGCAGTAACTGTCTCACATATCTCGGTGGAATCCCGAACCGCGCCGTAAAGGAAGGAATAAAGGAGGGAGGGAAAGAGGAAAGGAAATAATATAATAATTGGTTTTTTGGGGAAAGGAAATGGCGCAGTATCTGTCTCATATATCTTTGGACACCTGAACCGCGCCGTAAGGGAAGGAATAAAGGAGGGAGTGAAAGAAGAAAGGAAGAATAGGTGCCGTAGTGGAGGGCTCCGGAATAATTTCGACCACCTGGGGATCTTTAACGTGCACTGACATCGCACAGCACACGGGCGCCTTGGCGTTTTTCCTCCATAAAAACGCAGCCGCCGCGGTCGGGTTCGAACCCGGGAACTCCGGATCAGTAGTCGAGCGCCCTAACCACTGAGCCACTGCGGCGGGGGGAAAGGAAAAAGAACAATTGGTTTTTGAAAAAAAAAGAAAAAAGAATAATTGGTTTTTGGGGGAAAGCAAATGGCGCAGTATCTGTCTCATATATCGTTGGACACCTGAACCGCGCCCTAAGGGGAGGAATAAGAGAGGGAGTGAAAGAAGAAAGGAAGAAAGAGGTGCCGTAGTGGACGGCTCCCTAATAATTTCAGGGCTTACGGTGGCTGGGTTTCTCGAACCATAGTCTTGCACTTTCAGCGGAGAGGCTTCTGCTGGGGACTAAAGAGGCTCTCGTGACAAAGGAAACAAGTTGCACCCATCCCATGTCTGCACGGTGTCTCCAATCGCCTCAAAAAATTTGCGGCCAGGTTTGGCTCACAGGTGTTTTTCACCGCTGAGCTCAAGGTCGGCAGAATATGTGCTGCGGTCACAGCCCGCGTGTTGCCAAACCTTTTGTGCCGTTACACCCGGTGGGTTGTCTTGCCGGAACTGTTACAACTTCATGAGCTTATTGCACGCGTGTCCTTTGGCTTGTTTTTGCTTTATGTGTGTGCGTTTTTCTATGCTCTGTACGCCTGCGCGCACTGGGTTTGACGTGATAATAAAAATTCAGCTGATAGCGCTTCGTCTGTGTGCGTGTTGCTTGTTTGTTCCTCCTTTCTTCGCGCTGGTAAAAATGCTAAACGTTCACCAACTCGCCCAGTTTCCGGTCCCGGACAGATCTATTCTAGGACATTTTTCAACCGATGAAGAGATCGTTCAAGACTTGAAAGTTATTTTTCTCCTATAGTCGGCGTAGCTGTACCGCTCCCGAACATATGTTCTTTACAACATTCTTTGGCTGACCGCATACCTACATTTTATTATGGAGCGTGACCTACAGTCTCTGCCTGCCAGCCTCAAGCCTAATAAGCCTCCTGGAATCGATGGAATCTTAATTGCTGATTATACATACATTTTTTTTTCTCCTTAAATGCGCGTAACTGACGCTTCTTAATCAATCAGTATTCCAGAAAACATTCACCAAAATTTTGAGCAACCTTTCATCGTACAGCATTCCGGGTGGTGTCATAGCATTTTTCTTCTTGAGGCTAAACAACGAACACAAGTCCCTAAAAATCCGTGTCTTGAGAAATGCACGCTGTGCCGTGTCTCATCGCCATGTGCGCAGACCTTTACGTTGTAAGCACTCACGGGGCGGCACCAACGGTGACCTCCTCGCTTGTTGCCTTTCCTTCCGAGGGAACGAGGACGCCAGCGTTGGCACAAGCACCTATGTGCATGCACTGAATGCACGCGACGAACTGCAAAAGCGTAAACCACGGCGGCCTGGATCGGACGCCTGCAAGCGTTTCGAAGTGCTTGCCGGCATCTCACCCGATGCGCATCCTGCAGAGGTGCTTGGCGGCATCGACCATGCGTCCTACCCGACGACTACGAGGAACGCCGCCGATCTCGCCCTGAAAAAGCTGCAACGTTTTCAACAACTCTCTATTCGGTCATCTCGTGTGCATTCACGAGAGGATAAAATTTCGTTCTCGTGTGGCGTCTCTTGTATGAATATTTGCTTGATCTCTTGTACTTCGCGGCGTGCGAATTTAGCGTGTTTTTAGAGATGGTGCTGTTTTAAATGCCGCCCAAATTTCACTCCAAATATATTAAGTTCCCTTCGCATGCAAAGTGTGCACCGCCTTCGACGCAAACTGCCTCAGCCCAAACTGGTGATCCCAAATCAAAGCTGCACTTATCCGCGTGTTTTCTCGTGGTGTGACGGAGGGACACAAAAATCTGCAGGCTTCAGCCGTGAAATGCACGAGGGTGGTCAGCGGTTCGCGCACTCTGGCTTGTTCCACTCCGGTGGATGGCACACGTGATCCGCGGAGTGGCGTGGCCTGGACCCGTTTCCAGGGTGCTCCTCCGCTACTGCGACGGGAGAAAACACAACATCTGGAACGTTTGCGTGAGTGCGTCTCCAATATATGCCATACCATATAAGTTTAGTTTCGTCACAGATCAGAGGCGAGAACGGCGCTTGTCTCGTCTTCTCTCAGTTTTGTCCCTTCGGTGAAGTCTGTGCCTTGCTCCTCGTCACAGGGCTGCTGCTGCTGCTACAGTTTCTGAGGTCTACGGATCGTGTGCAGACTTTCTCTGCATTAGCGTGAATGTGATTTCTGCATTCCTCTTTCTGCTTCCTACGTTTCTGTCATTTTGTTATCAATTGGGTGGTAATTAAGAGGACATAAGTCTGGGTAATCTCCCTGGGACCTTCTTTAACGCACCTTCTGTCTGTTAGTGGTTTTGTGTGCTTACTTAGCTCTCGCTTGACTGGCCACCTGCTATGGAGAACATGCGACTATGTGTTCTGATAAGTATCAGTGAATTAACAGTCAGAGTAAATAATGTGACTCGCAACTTTGCTGTGGCTTTTCCTGGTACGCCGTGGGTGCATCAAACCTTGCTGAGTACAGCAGACTCACGGGATACGTGCCTAAGGCAGTAGTTCAAGCTCATCGTTACTGTTCTACACTACCGTCATGCCGGCCGAGTGTACTATAGTTCATTCCGCCACTGAGGACCGAAATCAAGTTTCATTCGATCGTGTTCCAATGAACCGGTTGCCGCACAATGCCGACAAGTGTTGTCGGTCTAGTGCGACGCATGTGCTCTGGTTGGCAGCGGTGCTCGCTCCAGCAGACAGGTCAGAGGGACGATGAATCCGGCTCGTCTTTGTCCAATGGCGGAAGAAGCTCGACGACGTAGGCCAGAGCCTTGCTGTTGAGCCAGCTGTAGGAGTTGTCGAATTCCAGGATGTCTGCAAGCGCGGGAGCCACATGTTCACATGAGTGCTCTCCAGGGCAGGCACTGCAAACTGACGGCATCACGCGGGTCATTGCACCGAATCTAGCAAGTGTTTTCCTGCACGCCCATAACTAAGACATAGCAATGCTCCACCCAGAGTCTCTCGCAATAGTTCATGGTAGAGAGAAGTTTCTTGATCACAAAGTCAACAAGAAACCTCATCGACAAGAGGACTTGTCTTCGCCCGGGCAAAGCGTTCGTCATGGGCGGGGTTTCCCTCCGAGGAGCAAGACCAGGTGAGGGGGAGGAGGGTGTGAAGTGGCAAGGGTGAATCTTGTACAGGCACGATGGCAGCCAATGACGACTAACCGGTTGACCTGCAAAACTATGATAGGAAAAAGGCCACCTCAGCAGAAAGGAATCCGGGAGTGTGGAGCCTGGAGTGATAGCGAGTGTGGGCTTGAAAGGCTGTGTGTCCAGCTGCGACAGATGGCTCGGCATGACTAGATGCGATGACCTGGAAAACTCAAACATAGGAATTGGGCAGCATAGCAGAACGACCACAGCCACGGATTGCTTTCTGCTGAGCTGGCCTTTTTCTTATCACAGTTTTGGAGGTCAATCGGTTAATCATCTTCAACAGCCATCATACCTGGGCAAGATTCACTCTTCCCACTTCACGCCCTCCTACTCCTCACCTGTTCTTCCTCCTTGGAGCGAAGGCCCCATTTAATCCTCGCCAGTGCTTTGCCAGGACGAAGACAAATCCTCTTGTCGAAACGTTGGCAAGCACCGTGAAGTTTTCCCCTCCCTTGTTCACTTTGTGCATGATTCGCTTGTAGTAGTGTAATACGATAAGCAAATACAGAAGGTAAATCCACCAGTGTGGAGTAGAGTTCATCGATAGGAGTAATTGCTCATTTGTCACAGTGTAGCCATACGGCTACAGTGAAAAGGTCGTACTCAGGATTTTTGTGCGGCTCAAGAAGAAAAAAAAATGGCCAGGCTTAGCTTGGTTAAGCCCAGAATGCGTTGCATATCTCGATGTAGTTCCGTGCTGCTCCGTTGACTCGACAGGCTATTGACTCGATCGCCATTGAAACTGCCCGTGTAGCAGCGCTCGATCGCCTTTGAGTCGATAGACTATCGGTTCGAGGGCCCTCGAAGTGCCCGTGTGACAGGGGTATAAGACTGTCCCGGCGAAAGAGCGCAGCTCTTTTATACACATGCCATGACATCAATCATAGCGCAGTGCCCCTAGCGGGAGGAGCGGGAGTCAGGTGGTGGCTGCGGCCGCGCGTGACCGCGCGAGTTGGGGCCGAGCTTTTCCTCCGGCTGTCGGGACGTCACGTCACGTGGTTTGGTGGCTGCCCGGCCGCGCCCAAGGGCTGGACTGAGTGATTGCAATATGCAACGCATAAAATCTTTCTGGGCTCGAAACCCAGGCGATTACGAGCAGGTGGCTGGGATACTCTTTAGAACGGGGTGGTAGCAGTTGCCACCATGCCTGGTTTTGTTTTTCTTATAGCTCTTTAAGCAATCCGCCGAGCTTAACGGTAGTATCCATAAAATCGCCAGTTTTGTTTATATACAATTCCCAATCCTGAAGTTGTTACTTACGTCACCTCCTTGCCTTCGAACCACCACTCTTCCAATCGCATTTTGCTAACTTTGAACGCGGCTTCATTCCCATGACCATTCTTGTCTCTAAACAGTAGGGGACAAGTTTCGCAGCATAAATAAAACGCACACAGAAGACAAAGAACAAACAAGACAGGACTGTGCTTGCAAGCACAGTCCTGTCTTGTTTGTTCCTTGTCTTCTGTGTGCGTTTTATTCATGCTGCGAAACTGGTCTCCATTATGAACTGCAACCAACTAGCCCAAACCACCGTGTTACTTAAACAGTAGTGCCCCAAGGAGAGTGCACATGACTTTGTTTGCACCGAAATCCGCATGAATGCCACCACATTCTCAGTCTAAAATGTTCGATCGCTTCTACATATTTACCACACACTGTAAATGTGTCATCTTCTTGGTTAGATTAACTTTTGTAGCTTCGAGTTCCCTCAAGTAGACAGGAGTTCCTCACAGTTCTCGTCAGGACATTCACGCCTTCTTTTAAAGTTCCTCGAGGACTAGGATCTAGAATGGTGTCAACAGGAGTTGACTATTGACTATTATGGGTGATCGTGTGTACAACAACGTGGACCATATTGAACATTTAGGTGTCCTTACGGTGGAGCAACTGCCGGCACAATCAGCAAGTCTAATTCCACCTCTGGTGGCTGCGCAGATGGTATAGATATTTTGCAATGCTTTTGAATAAGCCGCTTCAACACCCTGAAAATAAGGCTATAAGCACCTTTTCGACACATGACCGCCGAACGTCATCTCATTCAGCACAAAGGAGGACACTGATTTCAGCTGCGAGTAGCTCCCGTCTTCCTTTCTTTAGCAAACTGCCTGCCCCCGGGGAATAAGGATGGAGCGAGCAAGCGGTCGCCGTCACAGTCGAGTTACACGAGGTCTGGAAAAGAGACTTCATTTTTGTTTTCTTTTTAACGTAAAATGTCTTCAAAGCAAGTCAGCCGATTCCAATCGAGTTCAGATAAGCCACATTGCTTGTGAAGAAAACGCGATAGTATTTAGGTTGCCTGCCGTGCTGTCGACAATGGGTATCCAATTTTGTTGCGATTTTCCTACAAAAACACTGGTTAGAACCGGTTCCATTGCCTTTAAATGGTGTGCATGAGTTATCACCTTTTAGTTTTTTCGGGTAACTTTTTTTGGCTGCGACCACCCTATGCCTGCAAACTTCCTAATCTCATCCGCCCACCTAACCTTGCTACGCTTGCCTCTTCTTGGAATCCACTCCGTTACCCTTAAGGACCAGCAGTTATTTTGCCTTCGCATCACATGCTCTGTCCAAGCCCATTTCTTCTTGATTCCGACGAGGATCATTAACCCGCGTTTGTTCCCTCACCTACTCTGCCCGCTTCCGGTCTTTTAATGTTACACCTACCATTTTCCTTTCCATGGCTCGCTGTGCTGTCCTTAACTTAAGCAGAGCCCTTTTCGTTAGCCTCCACGCTTCTGCCCCGTAGGTGAGTACCGGTAAGATACAGCTGTTGTACACTTTTCCCTTGAGGGATATTGGTAGCCTGCCATTCATGATTTGAGAGAGCCTGCCATTTGCGCTGCACCCCATTCTTATCCTTCTAATTATTTCCCTCTCATGATCTGGATCAGCTGTCACTACCTGCCGTAAGTAGACGTACACCTTTACCACTTCTCCCTGCAAATCCGCTTCTTCCTCCTCCTTCCCATCCCTTACCACTTCCAGCCCCTCGCTGCCAATCGTGAACTGCTGTTCCTTTGCTAGACTGTTGAACATTACTTTGGTTTTCTGCATGTTAATTTAAAGACGCACCGTACTGTTCTGTCTAACTCATCAATCATGACTTGCAGTTCATCTCCTGAGTGACTCAGAAAGGCAATGCCATCAGCGAATCGCAGATTATTTAGATATTCTCCATTAACTCTTATCCCCAACTGTTCCCAATTCAAGCCTCGGAATACCTCCTGTAAGCAGGCGGTGAATAGCATTTGCGAGATCGTGTCTCCTTGCCTGACGCCCTTCCTTATTGGAATTTTATTGCTGACTTTATCGAGGACTATGGTAGCTGTGTAGTTCCTATATACATCTTCCAGTATTTTGACATAAGGCTCATCTACACGCTGATTCCGCAATGCCTGATTGACTGGTGAGATTTCCACTGAGTCAAATGTTTTCTCGTAATCTATGAAGGCTATTAGAGGTTGGTTACATTCTGCGCACTCTCTATCTCCTGATTCATGGTGTGAATAAGATTTATTGTGGAATATTCTTTAGGAAAGCCTGCCTGATCATTTGGTTGATTAAAGTCTAAGGTTGCCTGTGGAGTTCGCTGACCTTTCCGCGAACTCGTTGGTCTTGTGTTCGCAAGGAGGGCCGCTCCAGTGGGGTCGGAAGTCGTCAACAAAGGGACCCGTCCCGTCCCTGCCTCCCCTTCGTGCGGCGGACGTCCTCGTTTACGCCGCGCCGTCACGGGCATGACCCGCCGGGAAAAACGCTAACCATGTACAGGTGTCGACAGAATGCTTTTTGTGAAAATGGCGCCACGAACAGTAAGAAAAACAGCCCTATAGCTTACAGCCACTGCCATGCAACATGCTAGTCTCCGCGGACGAAGCTTTTCTTCATCTGGTGCACTTCCTGACATGCGGCGATACAGCTGCTAAACCTGGCGAGGCAAAGCAAAGTGGCGGAGGCAAAGCAAACTGCGCCTTCAGAATGGACGGTCGCGTAGCAGACGATGACCGAGCGACGACGCAGAAACCGCCCGCAGTCGCAGTCAATGCTACATGTCATCAGCGGGCGTTGCGATTGTCGCTCCTCCTGCGCTGAGTTACGCTTTGGTGCAGTGCTTTAGAAAATGACTTTTGTAGCGAGAGCTACCCTACTCGCACAGACGAGCATTTAGCCGTGCCTCTGGAAGACCAATTCTGCCCATGCGCGAGGAGCAACAGGTGCGCTGCGTGTGACGTCATAACGCGCAGCCAGTGCGCCGTTGGGAAGCAACAGGTGTGCCGCGTGTGACGTCATAGCGCGCAGCCGGGGCGCGTCGCGCGAGGAGTGGCAGGGTTGCGCCGCGTGTGACGTCATTGCGCGCAGCATACTGCGCGGGGCTGCGCCACGCGTTGCGCGTGCACGAGGAAGCGGTTCTCTGCCGGGTGTATAATGACGCAGTGCATTCCGCATGTCCGCTTAGCGCTTACCTGAAGCACGCGCCGCCTCAAAAAGAGAAAGTGGAAGTGACAGCAATCTGCAGCTGTAATCAAGAGTTTCGTCGAAGCCCGCCGCTGTTTCTTGTGATCTCCCTCATTCAAAAGTATCAATATAAACAAAGGGGAGGTGAGACAGTGGCGGCGTAGCCGTTGGCTATGGAGGAGAGCCGGGCCGCTGCTGAGCGGCGTCGAAGACAGGAGAAACTCAATTCGTCAGGCCTCGAGGCTGTGTCCTGGCAGTTAGCTGTCGAGAAGAGAAATAACGAACAGCACTACATAATAAATAATAACGCTACATAATAACGCTCTCGATACGTATAACCTGGCATAGCTGACTAAGCCACTGCCAATTTTTGCTTCGTTTTAAATACTTATACGGCGTAGCCTTCTCCGTAGCTACAGACTCGGCCATTCGCATTAACCTCCAATCTTCGTTAACCAACAAGTTTAATAGAAAAAATTATTGAATTACCCAGTGAATTACCACGTTCTTTACAATAATTGATGTCTGCCACAACTGCGACTTTGCTCCTGTAGAGGTATTCTTTTTCTCGAAAAATCTAGTTTTTAGAATTTTTAAAGTGTTCACTGATACAAACAGTATTTGTAATGTTGTTTTATAATTATGATTAAAATATTGCCAAACTGTTAGCCATTTACTGGCGCCGCCATGCGGTGCGACAGCACCCGCTGGCCTTCGTCGTCTTCCCCGGCTCGTGCGTTGGTTCGCAGAGTGTCTGCTTTGCAAGTCCTGGTGTGCCCTTGTGCCCTTTCTGGCGGCTTTCGGTGACATTTTGGTGGAGGTGCTGGGAAATTTCCCAATGTACGAAGAACTTCCGAGAGCCTCCGATGACGCCCACCTACACCCCGTGGACAAGACACCTGTACACAAGGCAAACCACCGCTTGCCAGCGTTGGATCCCGACTTTCGACCCCTTTCGGCATCACCCCGCGCAATGACGTCCACTGCGGCAAGCCAGAGCACCCAGAATGCCGCCAGTTCCGCACCGCTGCTTCTCCATGCGCCTCGCACTCCCTAGTCGTTTCATGGCGACAAGTTCGAAGACGTGGAAGACTGGTTGGCCAGCTACGACCGAGTCGCTGCGTTTAATCTGTGGGACGAGGACCGCAAGCTACGCAATGTCCATTTTGCCCTGGAAGACTCCGCCAAGACGTGGTTTGAAAACCACGAGTCCGCTTTCCTCGCCTGGCGAGACTTCCGGTGACCGTTGCACGACACCTTCGGCAGCAAAGAACAGAAGGAGCGAGCTGAAGTCGCCCTGCAGTCCCGAGCGCAGCGGCCAAATGAGAGCGTCGCCATGTTCGTAGAAGACATGACGCGCCTCTTCAAACGCGCAGATCCTGCCATGCCTGAAGCGAAGAAGGTACGTCATCTTATGCGAGGAGTCAAAGAGCAGCTTTTCGCAGGACTTGTGTGCGGCCCTCCTAGCACAATGGTTGACTTTGCTCTGGAGGTGGCAAGCATGGAGCGCGCCTCGCAGCAGAGGTTCGCGCATTACGGCCGTCCAGCGAATATAATTGCTATGGACGCCAACATGCCGCTGCCCGGCACCGAGAGTGAGGCCCTCCGTGAGCTTGTCAGGAGCATTGTGCGGGAAGAGCTACAGAAGCCTCGCCCTGTCGAGCAACACCCGGGTGTCGGAGCCATTTCGCATGTCATTCGCGAAGAACTACGTCGAGCGGTGCAGCCAATGGCCTGTCCCTAGCCACCGCCTGAGCCGTATGTCATAACGTACAGTGAATCGTTGCGCAGCTCTGCGCCAGCACCACCGGCGTTTTACTGCCCTGCTCCTTCTGCACCGCATCAACGCTTTTCGACTCCGCCTGCCCTCTCCGACGCACGACCACCCCCCAGAAAAGCACACACGTGGCGCACATCGAACAACCGGCCCCTGTGCTTCCACTGCGGTGAAGCCGGCCACATACTGCGCCACTGCCCGTATCGTCGGATTGGACTGCGAGGGTTTTCACCAGACGCACCCCAGCCACGCTATGGTGAACGACCCCGTGACATCGAGCAGTACCTGACGGCTAGGGTCCCCCCTGCGCCTTCGCCACAGCGCCCGTCCAGGTCCCCGTCGGTTCTCTTCCCCAGGTCGCCAGTCGTCCATCCGGCAGTCCTCTAGTCCCGGCCGGGAAAACTGAAGACGGCGACCTCTTGGGGTAGGGCCGCCGTTTCTCCGCAATTCGAACAAGATTCTCCGCTCGCCGACTTGACCCTTCAACCCGAGCTTCCACCCCCCTCTCCGACCACCTTCCGACTCCGAGAACAGCCTCTGCTCGACGCTCCACTTCGACAAAACCTCAGCCCTCCACTTCGGAACCTTCCACGACGCGCGCTCCAGAAAATGAGGTTGTTTCCGCCGCAATACCGGTCCTCGTTGACAACCAGCATGTGACTGCCCTCGTCGATACCGGCGCAGATTTCTCCGTTATGAGCCGTGGTCTTGCTACCCTCTTGAGAAAAGTGCTGACACCCTGGCACGGAACGCAAATTCGAACCGCTGGCGGTCATGTGCTGATGCCGCTCGGCGTCTGCACCGCTAGGATTGAGATTCGCGGTATCATCTTCACTGGTTGCTTCGCAGTGCTGGCTCAGTGCTCCATGGACCTGATCATCGGTCTCGATTTTCTTCGCGAAAATGGTGCTGTCATCGACCTTCGCGAACTCATGGTGACATTCTCCGCCCCATGCACCATAGCCGACGACAGTGCGCCAGGCAGAACCATTTTTCAAGTCTCTACCACCGCGTGCCAGCTTGTTTGGTTTGGTTTATGGGGGTTTGACGTCCCAAAGCAACTCAGGTTAGGAGGGGCCCCGTAGTGAAGGGCTCCGGAAATTTCGACCACCTGGGGTTCTTTAACGTGCACTGACATCGCACAGCACACGGGCGCCTTAGCGTTTTGCCTCCATAAAAACGCAACCGCCGCGGTCGGGTTCGAACCCGGGAACTCCGTATCAGCAGTCCACTCACCTCTTTCATTTCATTTCTCCATTCTGCCTGCTATCCTTTATTTCCGCTGCCCCAGCTCAGGTGCTTCAGTATCGATGGCAGATGCCGGGGCTAGCAAAACTCTTTTCTTTCCATTTTATTATTATTTTAATAAAAAAACCCACTACCACCACCACCGAGCGCCCTAACCACTGAGCCACCGCGGTGGGTCAACCTGCAGAACCAGCGAACTCAACTTCTAGTTACGAACAGTAGCGCCGAATACCGCCACTTGGGGAAAAATATAGGGCTATCCGTCAACACCCCTATCGAGCGTCGGCGTAAGAACGTGAGACGATACGGATGCAGGTTGACGAAATTCTCCGGGATGATGTCATACAACCGTCTACAAGCCCATCGGCTTCGCCCGTTGTACTGGTTGCTAAGAAGGACGGGACACTCAGATTTTGTGTTGACTATAGAAGACTTATAGAAGACTTAACAAAATTACCAAAAAGGACGGTTACCCGTTACCTCGAATTGATGACTCTTTCGACCGGCTGCGTCATGCCCGCTACTCTTCTTCTCTTGACCTCCGCAGTGCATGGGTACTGGGAGATTGAGGTGGATGAACGGGACCGCGAGAAGACAGCGTTCGTTACTCCCGACGGGTTGTACGAGTTCAAGGTGCTCCCCTTGGGCTTGTGTTCCGCTGCTGCCACTTTTCAAAGAATGATTGACACTGTCCTCGTTGGCCTCAAATGTCAGTACTGCCTCGGCTACCTTGATGGTGCTGTCATTTTTTCTGCCACCTACGACGAGCATCTCAAGCGCTTGAGTGCAGTACTGGAGGCCATACGATCGGCCGGCCTCTCGCTCAAACCAGAAAAAAAATGCCACTTTGCACTCCAATGGCTGAAGTTCCTGGGCCATGTCGTGAGCGCTGAAGGTGATAGCCCTGACCCCGACAAGACGGCTGCCGCCGCTGCTTTTCCTACCCCCCCCCCCCCCCCCCCCCTGACAAGCGTGCTGTGCGCCTTTTTTTGGGTCTCTGCGCCTATTACCGACGTTTTGTGCGAGACTTCTCCCGACTAGCTGAGCCTTTAACTCGCTTGACAAATGATGAGCAACCTTTCATCTGGGCCCAAGAACAGCAGAAGGCCTTCGACGACCTCAGGAACCGCCTCCACACTACGCCCATTCTTGGCCACTTCGACGAGGAGGCGGACAAGGAACTACACACCGATGCCAGCAACATCGGTCTGGGTGCCGTCCTCGTTCAGTGGCAAGATGGTGTTGAGCGCGCGATTGCTTATGCAAGCCGCACTCTTTCGCGATCCGAAGCTAATTATTCTATCACGGAAAAGGAGTGCCTTGCTGTCGTTTGGGCGGTAACGAAATTTCGCCCATACGTGTATTGTCGCCCATTTCGAGTCGTGAGCGATTACCACTCGCTTTGTTGGCTCGCGAACATTAAAGATCAACCGGTGAGGCTAACGCGTTGGAGCCTCCGCTTGCAAGAATTCGATGTTACCATCGTGTACAAGTCGGGCAACAAACACAGCGACGCAGACTGCCTGTCCTGTGCTCCTCTCCCGTACACTATTGCTGACATGGAAGACGATCCCGCTTTTCTTGGCGCTTTAACCACGTCCGTCCTTGCTCAACAACAGCGAGATGACGCCGAGCTATATACGACCCCTCGTAGAGCACCTCGAAAGTCGCACCTCGTCGCCGCCCCGCTTCTTCTCACGCGGGCTATCGTCGTTCTGCTTGCGGGGCGGCACCCTCTACAAGAGAAACTACGGTCCCACGGGCACTCCGTACCGGCTCGTGTTTCCAACGGTGCTTCGAGACGAAGTTCTGCGCGCATGCCACGACGAGCTTTCTTCCGGTCACCTCGGCTTTTCTCGCACGTTTGCGCCGATACGGCAGAAGTATTACTGGCCCCGGTTTGCTACAGTTGTCCAGCATTATGTTAAGTCTTGCCGCGAGTGCCAACGTCGGAAGACACCACCTGCGAAGCCGGCCAGCCTACTGAAGCGCATTGACCCACCTCGAATTCCTTTCCACCAGGTCGTCACCAGGCTATGCTAGTTCTAGTGCACCCTTCTGCCCTTTCTGCCAGCTTTCGGTGACAATATTATAATGACCTTCACAAGGATGTTTATTTCGATCGTTAAACTAATGTTTATTAAACAACATATAACATCATAATAGCGTCTTGAATTGAGCATTAAAACAATGTTTACTGAGAATATTAAACTAAGGTTTTTGATATAACATATAGAGTTATTTGTCAATATTTACCATTTCGTGACGGTACAATGCAACATGTAATGTTAACGCAACTACATATCGTTATTATCGTTAGTCCCACGTTCGCTGCTGTGTTCGATGCGCCACTGCCCCGACGGGTGGCCGTTTCAGACACGGCCACCGGTGGGGCTTGTGAGACCCAGGTTGCTCTTCCCGAGCTGCCGTGAGGCTCATGCGCAGCACCCCGGTGGACAGCTTGTGATGACATCACATGGTCACGTGACCTCTATCAACCAATACGATACTTTAGTGAGGAATTTTAACATTGCTGGTGCTCTATGGTTGCTCAGTCCGGGTCATGTGACCTCGATTACGTCATCAGAGACGTGAGCAATCAGGGAATTTTGTTACGGAGAAGTAGGAAACTGCATGACGACAGCCTAAGTGCTATCACATTAATAAGGTCAAGCAGGGCTGCTTTCAGTCTGGCCAACAACAAATGTATGCAGTTTCTTTAGAATAATCTGAGGACTTTAGCAGTTCTGATGAAGCATCGGAACTCCTCTACACCGAAGGCTGACTTACAGGAAGTTGCATGTGTCTTACCTCAGGAGGTTCTGCGCAGTTGAATGCTGGGGATCATAAACGGATCATGAGAAAGAAAGTGCTCACAGCTAACAATTTCCTCTTAAATGTACCGCCTTTTTCAGCACGAAGCTACCCAAGGAAATTCATTAAAGACGTAAAAAACTCGCGTGTGACGTCGAGGGCACAAAGAAGAGTTGGTCGCTCACATGTTCCGGGCTTGTCGCACACGAGACTTCCGCGCTCAGGCAGCAGGCTGCATGACGGCACCCTCTGCGTCTCGATCAGCCACTGCACGTGGCCGCCCTGGGGCGGCTCGTAGCGCAGTCCAAAGGCCACGTCCCCGGAGGCCGTCTGGAAGGCCCAGCTGAGTCTCTCGCCACTCCGCGCCACGCGCACGGGCAGCTGCCAGCGGCTGCGGGCCTCCACGCGCCTCACCGTCGCGCCGGCCTCGGGGCACAGGCGCCGCTGCGCCAGCGCCTCGCGGAACGAGCTCGGCACCTCGCCGCCGGGGCACACCTGCGTCGCCGCCCACAGCGGAGAAGGCGCGTGTGTCCTTCTTGTTTAAAAAAAACAAACAAACAAACAAGGTACTGCGGCACAGGCGACGTCTTCAATACGTTACGCTGATATTATCTTCTTGTCTGCTTCTGAGTTGCAAAAAATTAACTTGGCGTTGAAATGCAGTCTCGTGAGATTTCTACTTCCTATTCATATACAAGTACCGCTGAGAAATGACCCTCGCGAATTTTGGAACCCCACTTTATACCTTCTAGCATTTCATCGGCCTCATTTGCTAGCAATGATCACAGATATCATGATTAGTATGAAGGCATCTTACAAGAAAAGTACACGACACCTGTATCTTAGCAGTACTCACCTGCGGGGCGGCAGAAACGTGGAGGCTAACGAAAAGGGTTCAGCTCAAGTTAAGGACAACGCAGCGAGCTATGGAAAGGAAAATGACAGCTGCAACGTTAGGAGACCGGAAGCGGGCAGAGTGGGCGAGGGAACAAACGCGGGTTAATGACATCCTAGTCGAAATCGAGAGGAAGAAATGGGCTTGGGCAGGGCATGTGATGCGAAGCCAAGAAAATCGCTGGTCCTTAAGGGTAACAGAGTGGATTCCAAGAGAATTAAGGCAAACGTAGCAGGGGACGGCAGAAAGTTAGGTTGGCGGATGAGCTGGCAAAGGACAGGGTTAATCGGGGAGACATGGAAGAGGCCTTTGCTCTGCAGTGGGTGTAGTCTGGCTGATGATGATCTTAAACTATATTATTCTGCCCCTTGACAGCCTGTATTCTAAAGCCTTTCCTGGCTCGTTACCCTCTTCCTTAGTTTCGTTACCTCCCAAAAGTTATCGAAAATCTCTTTCCCCCTTCCCCTGCACTTCTTGCTTATAAGCCTAGCAATAAGCAATCGGCCATCTCTTTCACATTATATTCATGTGTGATCCTAGAGTATATAATTTTTAAACGTATTCTGGAACTCCTTGAATCAAGTATCTGTTGTCCATTGCTCAGTGCAAAGGCTCAATACGTTAACTCATTTAAATGAATCTGCACGTGACATTTTTCTCACCATAGACGCCAGTCACCAAACAGTTCTGCCATGTTCGTTGGCTTCTCAAGAGCTCGTTACGGAGTCATTCGCTCCAAATCGCTGTTCAAAGTAGAAGTAATTTTTAACAATTTCCAGGCTAAATGGTTAAGTGCATGACTTTTGATTGCCTCTCCCTATCGCTCCGAGTTCGCTCTATTTAACTATGTCGATTCTCGCGTAACTTTGGAAGTTGTTTACTATTTTTTACTCTACATTACCTGACCCCAGAACTTCTACTGATAGTGATCTATAACATCCCCGGTGATCACCACCTGTCAAATCGGTCTTTCGCTGGTGTATCATCTAGCACCGATTTCAGCAAAACAGTCGGAATGTTTTCGAGTTTACATGTTGCGGGCAAGACATATCGCACCTAAACAAAGGCACTTACGTTTACGCGGAGCTCCTAAAGGCTCAAAATTGATAGTTGCGAATACGTTTTCTTTCGCGTTCCATAAACTTACATGCTAGCGCACCGGAAGCATTTCCCGCCAGATTCCTCCTAATTTTTGCTAGTCATTCGCTTTAGCGTGCTTCGTATTGTTACGACCATACAAATTAGTTCGCCGTCCTGATGTCGAGTGTGCTTCGAATGTGTAGAGTCCTTACGAGCAATATCAAATTAATAAAATGGAATCTGCGCAATGGAGAGCGTTCGTATTACCTTCCACCACTACGACTACCGTGCATCGGCCCTTCAAGTTTGCTCTCAGCGCGCCGTTATCCAGCCGTCTTTCGGAAGGTAATCACATCTGGCTATCTACAGTATGAGCCATCAAAATCTTGACACTCAGCTTAATTTTTCAAGTACAACGCTTTCGATTACTATTCTTTGTCTACTTATTAGGTCCGCAAAGGCCCCATTTAAGGTGTATTACAGGAGGGGTGGGCGGGGAGTATGGGAGTTACGACAAAAATTATTTTCCGTGGCAGTCTTCAATTACTGAATATCTAGCTGTCAGAGAAGCGACGTGGCCGGGAAGGTCCAGGGAAGTACGGAGAAAAAAATGATTTATTGTAATGTTGCGGAATGGTAGCGCTGGGGAATGGCTGTGACAGAGACGGATAAACTCGCTGACGGGTGGAAAGCTGTAAAAAAAAAACTTATAAAGAGAAAATCGAGCTTGTTTGCGGCGGGATGCTAGAGTACAAAGTTCAAGTTTGGATTTTAGCTGGGCTGCACTAGTGCGTTGAGAGTATTTTGATAGACTGAATAGTAAAGCAAGATTATGAATAGATTCCAGTAAATTAGACAAGTTAGTTTGGTGAGAATCGAATATAGAATGTGCGTACTGTAGTTTAGGCCTGAGAAGCGAGATACATAAGCGATTAGCTCGACTAAGGGGGGGGGGGGTGCTTTTGCGATGTTACGCCGTAAGGACGCGATTGGCAGAGTTAGCTATATGAGTAGTATGACTGGGCCAGGATAGGTCACTGTAGATATCAATACCTAAGTACTTGACAGTGTCTGTTTGTGTTATAGGGCAGCCTAAAGGAGATAGTTAGGGGGTGAGTAGTTACGTCGGCGGTGGAAAGATACTAAGAAGGTAAAAACAAAAGTAGGGGGCCTATAGTACCGTACATTGGGGCACACCAGCTGACGGGACATGGGGGAGAGTTGTAATAAAGCTTATTGTTGGTGCACAACTTGAGTGGGAGAGAGCGGATGAATGGCAGTAGGCGACAACAAACGGGAGAGCTCATACTCTGAAAAAGCTGGCAGCATTCGTTCATAGCACTGCAATTATGTGCGTTGTTGGTCACGTGTAGGCGCACATCTCGTGACATGACGAGGGAACGGTTCCGATAAGCAGCTCACCAAGTGGGCGCAACGGGGGTCGCCGTCGGGCCCCACCAGGTTTCCTCCCCAGTGCTGCGGCACGCCGTCCGGGTCCAGCCGTTCGAAGAGGCCCCTCCGCCAGTCATCTGCGTGTGCCACACCCTAGTGCTACACGGTGGCCTAGGGAGAAGCTCAGAAAAGGGTGTGACGCGTTAGCGTTAATGTCCGTGCACGCTCACACCACTCGTGGCTGAGTGGCGCGGCGGTTAAGCAATGCGCAAGTGAGGAAAGTCACTGGTGGGGCTCTCGCGACTAGTGCAACTGCCAGTACAGTTGTCACGGCGCAACAAGTGTCCCACCCCTGCAGGTTGCTTCTCCGGGGATTTGTAGCTCACAGCGACGCGGGATTTTCTGCAGCCTTCGCGTTAAAATCCACTGACGGCTACCTGGCAAACTAATTCAACAAGTCGCCTTTTGTTCATATGACGCGTGCTGGCCAAGGTCTAGCAGCACCTCGGACGCCTAAAGTTGAGGGTCCACGAGGTGGGCGCCGAGGCGCACAGAAGCCGAAAGTCGAGCTGACTTAATTTTTCAGCTTTCAAAACCCCTCACGTGTCGCACGTCCTCCTCTCAGGGTGGCTCCCTTTGGGAGTCTCGGCAGTCGAGTGAATCCGAGGCGCCCACCAGACGTGCAGTTTTACCTCCAATTGTTTCGCCTTAAGATGGCCCACTGAGCTGGTTGACGCTTTCTCCCCGGAAAGGTTGTCTTTCAATTGGGCTGCGTCGTCTGTTTCATCTCAAGTAAAACCTCTTCGAGAGAACACCGACTGCACTTTCGCGTCATCCTGGGTGGCGCGCCATTTGGCTCAAAAACACTTGTGGGGATGCACACGGTTGCCTCACACGCACATAGGTGCGTCCAACGCAGTGAGGGGACCATGTGGCGACTGGACATGTATAGCTTGCTGGGGCTGTTTGGATGCGGTACAGGCAGGACCGGGAGCAGTGAGTACCACTCCAGCTGATTTCCGTTAATTAACGATACTTATTCGACCATAGCGGTGACAGCTAGGGCCCGGAGTAAAAGCTGCCCACTGACAGCTTCACAAAGCCTTGAGCTTTGGCGTTCGCATAGCAGGTTGAGATAAAATCGCTCCATTGCAATGAAAAAAAAAATGCTGATGGCCTAGCTCTGCTACGCCAGGATATACATAGCGAAAGCGCGGCGACTTTTGCATTGGAAGAGTGCATTCACTAGATGCGCCTTTATTGATGGTTAAAGCTTGAGTCGTCGTGGTGGAGTGGTAGCGTCTCGGCCTGAAAAGCCAAAGGTCCTGGTTCGGTTCCGAGCCTCGGCACCGGTTTTTTTTTTTATTCAGTGAGTGTGTGTATGGGGAGGGTGGGAGGGGTTCAGTGGCTCCCATAGATGCCGCCGCCGAATACGTTGGTTAGCGGGTCAGCGGTTAAGCGCAGGCTCTGTTAAGGCGCGTTTATACTCAGGCGTAACGCGCGCGCGCGCGCTGCACGGCGACGTCACGTCGGCCAAAGCAAGACCCTCTATACTCCAAATGCGCTTGACCGCCGATGCGTTAGGTGGCTTCAGCGCACTCTGACCGCATTGGCGTCGACTTATGTTGAATTCCAATGGCAGATCCGGATCAAGTTTTTCTGCTCTGTTGGGAGCAATCGTATTCCAATGGAAAAATGGGAGAGCGAGTTGTCTGTTCCAATGGCAGATCGCTCCGTGGAGCAGCGATATTTGCTCCGCCGAAATCGGCAGATTTGACCGGAACCCCGCGCGACGTTTTACTTTCCCGCGTCTGCTTCCGGTCATGACCGGCTGCATCCTTCCTGTCGTCGCTACGCGGTGATCCGGGCAACGTACAAGCAGTATTTTTGACTTTTTTTAAATTGAATTCTCCCAAATGTAATTATTTTTCGCTTTGTTCGCGTCCGCACAAGTTAAAACAAAAAAATTTAACAGGATGTCAATTCCATCGCGGTCAATTCTTTGTGACCGCTTTTTAGACCAAAATCGTTGATTTGTTTGAACATCCCGCGCTTAGACGACGCGCACTCTCTAAACCTAGCAGCTCTGTAAATAAGGAAGTAATCTGAAAATTTGGCGCGTTTCATCACTGGAATTTTGTGGTGCGGGCATCATCACACAAAGCGAAAGCTTCGTGCGCCTATTGTTTGCCGTGAACGTGAGAGACAGAGTGGCGGCAAGGACGAATCGCTGGTGAAGCGAGAGGCCGTGCTTCGATGGGCGCCGCTATGTTGCCTGAACTTGGAGCAATTCTTGCGCTGAAGTGCCCCCGCGGGAGCGCATGCATTCCATTGGCAAAATGGGAGGGAGTGATCTCCGCCTGCACTACGCGCTCCGTTTGTGATCCGGCGGAGCGCTCTCGATCTGCCATTGGAATTCAACATTAGAGCACATCTCTATTTCGCGCCGAGTGCTCCAGCCGCCGCCGGCCCGGCCAGACCGGTACGGCTCCGCGGCGAGGCGCGCGTTGTGACGTCATGTGCCTCCTCGGAGCACCGCCAAGGCGAAATCGCAAGTTCGCGGCCAGTAAAGCGTTCGCTTTAAAAGGCAAAAGTGAGCATGAAAGAGTACTTGAAGGTTGCCGCCGCAATAAAGTACAAAATGCATACAGCATCACGAATCACTGCCAACTTTTGTATCAAAGGAAGTGAGAGAGAACAGAAAACTCTTTCTCGGCCTTTGTCGAGCATGCAAGAAGCAGTTGCACGCGTTTAGAACTTCTCCCGACACTTGATTCAAACTCGAGGCTTCTACACCGAAAATGAATCCGTTTCCAAATGAGTGGCGGTGCAGCGTGGTCTCTGCAGGTATACGCGGAAAAAAAAAACTCTGAACACGCACCGCATCCTACTTGCTAAATTGGGTGATGTCAACACCTGTATTTCATTTTCTTCCTTTTGGCAGCTTTTTTACAGCGAAGCTGTATACCTCTACCGTGCAAGGAAATTTTCGTTGCATCGTAAGCAAGAAAAAAAACGCTAGGCTAAAGAAAAACACGCTCGAAAATGCACTGATTTTGCAAGAAAGAAACCATAATTTTAGTGAACTCTAGAGAGCGCTTTAATATACAGCAATTTAAATATTTCTGCATGTCAGGAGCTGCGTAAATTTCCTAGTTAATTTTTATATACAGTGGGAAAACCATCCGACGCGTTCCGGTAAACATTAGGTTTTCAGCTGCATGCTTCGAAAGGGGTTGACGCCATTCGGAGCCCTCGTGTGAAGTGCAAACGGCATAATGTGGGATAACAGCGCCTGCAAAGAATGCGAAGCACGTTCCCTCTCCCAGTGTGTGTTTCCCGGTAAAGATTGCGTTTGCGTTTTCGTATCGTTGTCGTAAGCAAAAACGTCAGGATAAAAACTGAATGCAAACAGCATATCTCTTTTGAAATCAGGCATACAGCTTACAGTTCAAGTACATTTCACATCTCTCTGGTTTCACGTGCATATATTTTCAAGTGGAGTCGCAATGGGTAATTGGGTGTCGTTCTACAGCTTCGCTGTCAGACCACCTTCACAGCCTGGATTGGAGCCACATTTTTTTTTTTTTGCGAAAGTTGTGTCCTTGGAAAGCGGTAACCTCCTCCACCCGTGGCAATGCGAGGGCGCTCCTCGAGCTGCGCCACGAAGGAGGCACTTTTCGCTCCATGGTCGGCCCCGACCGAAGGCACGCTGTGCCAGCATGTGCTTCCCACTGACACGGCCATGAACCTGTGGCGCACAATACTGCGGACCGATTTCCATATATGGTGCTGCCGAAGAAGGAACACTTGCATGTTTGAAAGAGTTAAAAAAAATTAAGTACTCCCAGATGGAAATAAAAATGAATTGAAATGATGTGGGGCAGCTGCACGGCGCGATACAAACGCTACCCTCTTCGTAGAGGCGTGCCGTTCTGCCCTTTGCGGGAGAGGATTACAACAGGGTCGGCTGCGCTCACCCGTGCAGTATATGGCCACCTTGTTCACCGTTCGCTCGGTCAGAAAAGGACGGATGACTTTCCACAGGGCGGGGAAGAAGCGCGGCGCTGCGAAGGAGAGAGAGGAAAACTGCTTAGAAAAATTCGGCAAGGACACTGCTTACGTGCGAGAATGCGAAAGCTGCCGAGTCCTGCTACGTTGCACAATGGTCTGGAGTACGGGGGCTTAAGTGCCAAAGCGACTCAGGTTATGGGGACGCCCTAGTGAAGAGCTCCCGAAATTTCGATCAACTGGGGTTCTTTAACGTGCACTGACACCGCACAGTGCACGGGCCTCTACCATTTTGCCCCCATCGAAATGCGACCGCCGCGGCCGGGATCGAACCACCGTCTTTCGGGTCAGCAGCCGAGCCATTGCAGAGAGATTGTAAGCCATGACCATGACTACGAGGTATGACTATGCATACTTTGTGCAAACTCTGTACACCTTACATTACTTTGCTTGTCATGCTACGTTGCAGAATGATCGTGAGTCACGACTTTCATAGTACGTTTCAACCTTCATGACTATACACTCAACACAAATACGCCTGTATGGCAGTAAAAAGGGAGTACTCCCTTTTTACTCCGTTCTGTTTAGAGTGTACGTGTTTGCTTACATGTGCTGCGACATCGCACACCGGCGTTCTGACAACCTCCGAATTCCGCGCCATAGACAGAGGACGGAGGCCTCTCGCATTAAAACATACACGGGGCGCCCGTTAGCCTGCCCCCAGCTCCTTTTGCAACGACTGTCGAGTTTTCTCTAGCTGGCCACCGGCAATCCAGATCAGCAAGTAGGTCGTGCGACCAACATAAGAGTGCAGCTTGGGAGAGCGGAGCGAGATCCAAGAGAGCGAAACGGAACCCCGATGGAATGGACATCCAGATTACAGACTTTGACTACGCATCTCCACCCGCCGCGGTGGCTCAGTGGTTAGGGCGCTCGACTACTGATCCGGAGTTCCCGGGTTCGAACCCGACCGCGGCGGCTGCGTTTTTGTGGAGGAAAAACGCTAAGCCGCCCGTGTGCTGTGCGATGTCAGTGCACGTTAAAGATCCCCAGGTGGACGAAATTATGCCGGAGCCCTCCACTACGGCACCTATTTCTCTTTCTTCTTTCACTCCCTCCCTCATCCCTTCCCTTACGGTGCGGTTCAGGTGTCCAACGATATATGAGACAGATACTGCGCCATTTCCTTTCCCCAGAAAACCAATTATTATTATTATTATTACGCATCTCCCATGTCTCTCTAATTCGCCCTCTCTTTTGCCAGCTGCGGCAACCGTATCCCCGCAAAATTGTTAATATCATCCGCCCACCTAATTTTCTGCCCAACCCTGCTATGCTTGCCTTCTCTAGGAATCCCCTCCGTTACCCTTAAGCACCAGCTGTTATCTAGCGTTTGCATTACATGCCTTGCCCAAACCCATTTCTTCCTCTTGATTTCGACTAGGAAGTCATTAACCCGCGTTTGCTTCCTCGCCCACTCTCTCCGCTTCCGGTTTCTCAACGTTACACCTATCGTTTTTCTTTCCATGGCTCGCTGCGTTGTACTGAACTGAACAGAGCAATATATACCGTCCATATAAGACAAAGCATCAGGTATAAACACTCGTCGCAATCAAACAGTTGGACGTAGATACTTAAGCGCTAACATATGGCAACTCTTTCTTCAGCAGCGTGATGGAAGGTGTGCCGACACAAGCCTCCGCCCTCGTGTGGATGATGTAGGCCCCATAGATTTCCCCGGCTGCTCTTTGTATCTTCTCAGCACCTTCACTTGACGCAGCTTGGACTTGCAGCCTTTACATTTTTCGCAGTGAGTTGCAAGGTTACTGTCGTCGCAGTTTGCAAACAACAGGCATGTTAACTCAGCCGGTCTTTCAGGCACCGTTCTGTTTGGCCGACGTATGTAAGTACGGCCAAATTTCAGCGGTATCACTTAAACAACACCCTGTAGGCATTGCACAAACTGGACGTCGTGTGTTTTTTTTTTAATGCATGGCTTGCTCTTCACATCTTTGTGGTTAACTTTTCGACAAACACCGCTGAAATAACGGTACATAGCCGGCGGGTAGTGCCAGACCGAAGAAAGCGTTTATTATTTGGTTTGGTGTTACTGACTTTACAACGAAACCGCAGAGGTCACATTACTGGCCATGAAATGCCAGAGTGCGACAGGTGTAAACAGCCTTGCTCAGGCTCTACATCAGCACGAGTGCCTGATAACTCTAGATCCCTTCCCCCTAAGCTGGAGTAAGCGAGCTGAACGACGTGGTGGTTGTTGGTGTTCGCTATGAGAGCCGACCTCCCGTGCCTCCGTGCCTTGATGAGCTTTTACCTGCTCCGAGGTATACGCTGAGCTACGTCGTTGGTCCGGACTTGGCTCGGCCTGCAAGGTGACGACCCTGCGGTCTTCGTGGAGCCGCTGTTGTTCCCCCGATGTTTCCAGTGCAACCATGCGTGCTCCCGTCGTGGACACTTCTGTCGACGGCATCCACTTCCAAGCAAACTGAAATGGGCGCGACCATACTTGCCTTCCAGGTTGAAATTGTGTCGGTGCTCTTGCTGCTCATGGAAAAAGTTTACCGGGACTATCATTTCCTGCCACCTTGGTGCCGGAGTGAAGCTATCAGCCTGGTTCGGGGACAGAAGCCCAACAGCAGTTCCGCTGGCGATTTTCCTCCTTCCAACTGTGTCGCTCTAAAGCGGAATAGAAACTTGATTAGTCGTTCTTGCAATGTACCTGCCGAATTATTTGCAATCCTTCCTTTATTGGCCGCGCGGCACTTTCCGCCAACCCATTCGACTGAGGATGGTATGGGGCTGTTCCGACGTGGTTCACGTGGCTTCCCTGCAAGAAACTGGACATGATGGCACTTGAAAACTGTGGTCCGTTATTCGATAGTAAGCAGTATGGCAGGCCAAAACGTGCGAAAATATATTGCAGTGCTTGAATGGTGGTCCCCGCTGTGGTGGTCTTCAATGGCATGGCCTTAATCCCCTTGGTCTCGGTACCAACTAACACGAAAAAATGGTAGCCATTGATGGGGCCCTCAGAATCCTTATGCAACCTGTACCATCGCTTGTTGCTCGCCGGACATGGAGACGGAACTTGAGCAGCCGGCATGGACCAGCATTGTTTACATTGAGTAACACTTCGATGTCTCTATGTCTCTATCTAGCCCAGGATACCAAAACACCACCGCGTTGCGCGCCTCATGGCACTGATAACGGGGTGACTGTCGTGCAGTTACTTCAGCATGTGTCGTCGCGCCGTACTTGGCAACACTACTCGATGGCCCCAGTAAATAAGATCATGACTGGCCGTGAGCTCGTTGCGGCGAGAAAAGTACGACGGCGTCAGGTGTTGCTGTGCTGCAGATAAGTGTCATGGCTAGCCGCGTGAGATCCACCCCCTGATCTGACGAAGCGAGTGGCTCAGGTCCACTAACTGCTGAGCGGGAAGGGCCATGCAGTTTAGGTCCCGCGTATAAAACACGTGGGTTCTTCCCTCCTCGACCACCCAAGCATGGCAGTGGTATAGGAGACCGAAAGCGTCTGCGTCAGCACTTAGCTGTACTCGAGACCATACTGGTGAGCAACGCCCGCCGTTGAATTCTTACTGCGGCCATGTGCGAGATCGGCCTCTCCGGGTGAACTGCATGCTTGTGGTTCATCACTAGAATAAAATGCTTCGCCAACAAGTAATCTCAAAATTGGCAACGCTGGACACCAACGCTTCTTTCTCCAGTTAGCAATAATTCCGCTCAGCCGGTGTCAGTGGATGTGCCCAATTCGGTGCGACAGTACACCGCCGACACCCACTGGCGAAGCATAGCGTTCAAGCCGCAACGGTTTTTCAGGGTCGTAGTGTACGAGAAGTTCCGCTTCCACCGTAGCGCGCTTGGATGCCTGGAAGGCTTTCTGTGACCGCATTCGACTTTCGTGGCCACACGGCCAAGGACTAGCAGCGGCCCCAGGAAACCCGTCAGGCACAGATGGGTCTCGAATGCCCTCCTTGGAGTGGCGCTGACAGTGGACCCTGTATCCACCAGCATGCGCAGTTTCTTCCCACCTTCCCAGATGAAATTCCTTTCGAATGGCCGTGCGGACTACTGTAGCTGTGATCCTTCAAAGCGTAGAGCATTTCTCCTCCACTTCCGTCTAGATCCTTCACCGCGTAAGTTGCCGAGGAGTTAGCGCGACAGCACATCCTTTGCCAGGTGTCCCTCGTGCTGCACGTCGCTTTCTTGTGTCTGCACACTTCCGAAGCATGGTTCCAGCCACATCTCCCGCACTGAGTAGGCTATCGCATGAATCCATGCCCGTGCCCGGACTCGAGCATATTCATCCTGTGTTTCTGTTCGAAGTTTGCAGCACAGTTGTCGTTGAAACTCCTTTCTTGAATTGCCCGAACATTTGTTCCTGCGGTTTTCGCTGCAAAAGCTTCTCACTCCGCCAGGCTCAACTTCTTTTGCGACGATATGTGCCGTTGAGTTAGGTCATTACGGATTCCACAGACATTCCGACCCCGCAACATGGTTCCTCATGAAAAAAATTGGATGTGGTTTAGCTCTGGTTAACCCAAGTTGAATTTCGAAAGCTTCGTTTCGTCTCATTCTGACGCTCTCCTAAACTCAAAGCGGTCTCTTCCGCAGTTGGAGTCATTCCGGGACGTGGCACGACTTCTAGCCGCATCTTCGTTACAACGTTTCTCGAGTCTTGCGGCGCGTTCTTCTGGCGTCTCTTGAGCGCGTTGTCTCTTCCTCGCTTCGTTCTGTCCTTCCAAATCAGGTGTGGTCAAAGTCGCGTCAGCATTGAGAGCATGCATGATACTTGTAGATGCACCCAGATCAAGAGATGTTGAACGCATTCGCCTGGCTGCATAATATGCACGCCGTTTAGCTAAACGTTGTTCCCGCTCTTCATCCGTTTCTTCCGCACGCCGCCGCTTCTTAGCTGCAGCACATCGTTGCAGCTTCACCTTATACACATCATCCGACTACCGTGCAGGATTCGCTGGGACGACTGCGACGAGCCGAGTTTGGGGGGGGGGGGGGCGCTTTGCCACAGCTGGCATGACGTCACGTACAGCGAGCGCCCCTCGCGGCAGCGGCGCGCAGCTGCAGCATGGAGGATTCGCTGGGACGATCGCGACGAGCCGAGTTGGGGCCCCGCTTTTCCACAGCTGGTATGACGTCACACATAGGTCACGCTAAAGGTCAATGGTGGATTCTCCGGGACGACGGCCAAGAGCGGAAACCTCGAGCAGTATCGATTTTGCAATAAAACCCTAGCTCCCAGCTATGGCTAGGGAACTGTCCAGAGCTATATACGACGGCCTCGTAGCTGAGGCTGTTCACCGATTTTGACTGGCACTGGCCTTGAAGCACGTGAACCACATGGTCACTCAGTGCCGGCACCGGAAGAGCACGGTGTTTCCGTGGGTCTGTGATGCTGTGGCCCTCAAAGAAGGCCTCCAAACGAACACGGTAAGTGCTCCAGCTATTGGTCGTGTCGTATAGAAATAGGGTGGTCTGGCTGTCATTGTGCAGCCGTCCCACCCTCGCCGCTACTGAAATAACGGAACATAGCCGGCGGGTAGTGGAAGACCGAAGAATGAGCGCTTATTGCTTGGTGTTGCCAGGTTATAACGAAACCGCAAAGGTGACATGATTGTTCATGAAATGCCAGAGTGCGCGAAAAGTGTAAACCGTCTTTCTCAGGCTCTACATCAGCACGCGTGCTTGATAACATTACATCACGCGTGCCTGTAACACTACAACCACCAAGCTTGTCAGTGGCACAAAAAACGACCTGAATGCCTGCGCAGTTTGCAGCCTTCATTTAGCCGATGCTAAACTGAATGCACAGAAGGCATTATAGCGATATTTTTAGGATATTGTTCACTGTCACGCGTCGCTTTCCCTTCTCGAACTCGGATACAAAGATTTCTGCCAGAACCTGGAGAAAAGTGAGCGGAAATTCAGCTGCTTGCAGTTTCTGGATATGTCCTGAAGAACTTGGTCTTACAGCATGATGGCAAGATACTCGCAATGCGTTCCTCAATGCGGTGATGGCAATGCTGCGCGTAACTTTTGAATGCGCCGCCTGAAATGGCAGAGGGGAACGATTAGAACGTGGGGGCGCATACCTCCAGCACAGATGGTGGGGTTCGAAAGTCAAGGCAAGATCTAGGAACCTAAGCTGGTTGTTGTGGAGATTTCTCTATTAAGATCAAGCCGGAGAGGGTCGTTTCGAAGACTGAAGAAATAAGATGCACATGGTCAATAAAATGTTCACCGGGCTGACACTCATACAGGACAAGGTAGTCATCAACGTACCGAAATATCCGGGTGGTCCGCATGGTGCTCAGCTTTTCCGCCAAGTTCGTGTAGTGGCATGCACACACTAGGTCACTGAGTACAGGCACGATCCTATGCACACTATTTTTCCATGATATAAATGAAGTGGGCGCGAAACTTATACAAGGACCGAGAAGAAACACATACGACGACTGGCCAGCTCTACTATCAGTGGTTTAATGGGGTGTGACACACGGAATATGAAGCAAAAATACGAGCATGTGCAAAGGCAGTGGAGGCACACACGCCATACAACCGCGTTTCGATTATGGCAAAAAAGAATTAAGATAAGCACATTCAGCGGTATAAATCTGCAAAGAAGCATCACTCGCGCAGCGATCAGATAAACTAGTACGGAAGGCCTTCAGCTCAAGCCGAGCTTTTTACATTAGCGTTCCTGCCTCGAATCTTAGTGTTCTAGAATCTAGCCCTACACGTGCTGACACAGGGAGAAACATGCCGTACAAGTTTTGACGTTCTGTCGTTATTTTCTAAATTGTTCTCATGCTCCCGTAGCCGGTCATTAATGCAACGGCGAGTTTGGCCTATATAAGAAGACCCGCAAGAAAGGGGTAAGCTGTACACAGCTCCTGTAGCGCATTTGACACAAGAGATACCATGTCTCTTTTTTGCAGCGACCCTCGCAAACGCCAGAAATGCGGCGGCAAAGCTTAGATAGCTTGTTGGGGGCTGAGAAGACTAAGGGCACGTGGTGCCTGCCGGCCACCTTGAGGTTGTGCGACACTGGGTGCACATATGGGACAACCACCGGCTTTGAAGACGAGAGATCTGGTCTTGTTTTTTGAGCGCCTTTTTAAAGCGAAAGCTTTACTACGCCAGCCAGCGAGCCATTTCGGCTCGTCGCGCCGTACGCCGCATGTTATATACGGTGGCCGACGAGAGAGAGAGAGAGAGAGAAACATTTATTGAAATCTCAATGAGATTAGCGGTGGGCCGTCGTCTTAATCGTTGACGTCTGGCCTCTTCGCAAGGTCGGGCCCCTATTCCAGGGCTCTGCTGAGTATTGCTGCTTCGCATGCGTGCTGCACAAGGGCCCTTTGGGCTGTGAGCTCGCTGCTGGTGAGCAGACCCTCCCATTGCTCCGCACTCGGGGTTTTGAGTTTGTGGAATGCATAATTGCGTTTGCACTCCCATGTAATGTGGTATAGCGTGGGGGTTGCCCCGCACCACGGGCATGTGTCCCTGAATTGTGTAGGGTACATTTTGTGTAGAATGTATAGGTTGAAGAATGTTCCTGTTTGCAGTCTCCGCCAGTTCACTGCTTCTTGTTGTGTTAATGAGTTGTGTGGCGGAGGGTACTTGAGCCTCTGTCCTCTGTAGCAATTTAGCAGATCAACAACATTGAGCTGCCGTTGCCTAGCAACGCTGCAGCCACGCTCCAGCAGATGGCGCCGCCGCCGTCCCCGCTCGCTCCACCAGATGGGCTCCGCTGGGGTAGAAGGGAGAGGAGGTGTCGCCTCGCGGGGTATATATATATATATATATATATATATATATATATATATATATATATATATATATATATATATATATATATATATATATATATATATATAGAGAGAGAGAGAGAGAGAGAGAGAGAGAGAGCACCGGACGCGATATTCGGAGGTCGTGGGTTCGGATACCACCGGCGGTATGGTTGTTTTTCTGCTGCTTTATAAGTAATTTTCTTTAAGCGATTTATTAATCTAAGTAATATTATCCCACTGATAAGCACAACACATTAAAAAAACAATAACGTTCCCCAATGCACCTTGGTTTCGGTGACTGTTGGCTCCCTTCATAAGTTTGTCAAACGGGCCCCTCATTTACTTTGTCTGATATATATATATATATATATATATATATATATATATATATATATATATATATATATATATATATATATATATATATATATATATATATATATATATATGCTCGCCTCAGTGTATTGTAGTCGTTATGGAGAGCACGAAAGAGACGCAACAACGACAAAACGAAGCATGGAAGAGACAAGAACGCGCCGCGCAGGACTCAAGAAGCGTCGTAACGAAGATGCGGCTAGAAGTCGTGCCACGTTTCGGAGTGACTCTTCAACTGCGGAAGAGACCGGTTTGAGTTCTCGAGAGCGTCGGAATGAGACACTGCGTAGACGACATGCCGTGGAAACAAAGCTTTCGCAATTCAACTAGGTTTAACCAGAGCTAAACAACAGCCAATTTGTCTTTCTGCAGGAGGGTTTCAGCGACAGCAGAAATAACCGGACCAGGGAAGCCTACCGCCAAGAGGCGGGAGACCTGATTGTTGAGACTTTCCTGCATGCTGTGAGGACACGACTTTAGAAAGGCAGACTCCAGGCAGAGGGACGCAGAGGCTCTTTTCACAACCTTGGAGTGTGAAGAGTCGCATCTCAACAACTCCTTGTTGGCGCGGGGGATGTACATCCAGCAAACGTGGCTACCACAGAACCTAAGCTTTAAGTCCAGGAACCGTAACTGTTGACTATCAGGTAGTTCATGTGTAAAAACAAACCTTCGTTCTAATTGATTAAAAGCAGTTAAAATCCATAAAACAATCGGGTCAAGTGATGTAAAGCTCCCCGCCTTTAAAAGGATTAAAAAATCGTCAAGATATCTAAAAACTTTTAAAACAGGACCGTCCCGTAAGGCTATTTCCAATGAGCGGTCGATAAAGGCTAAAAAAATATCAAATAAAATGGGCGCTACACATGAAGCAATGCAGATACTATTGCGTGGCCGATAAAACTGGTTGTCGTGTAAAATAAAGGTAACATTCAGGCAATACTCTGAAAGCTTTAAAAATGATCTGTTGAAATGTCGGCGTTCTGGAATGCCGCCGCCCCCGAGCTCTCGATAAACTCTCTAACAGAGGCCAACAACTCAGCATGTGGTATCGAATAGAACAAATCTTCAATGTCTACAGAAAAAGAGCAACCAATCTGATAGCTGTTTTGCAAAAACTCGGTAACATCTGCTGACTTTTTTACCAAGAAGGGATCATTAATAGACAGATATGCTTAAGCTTAGAAAGAAGAAATCGACTGACCTGATTGATGTTGCCATGATTTCTTCTCACTTACGATAGTCCTAAATGACAAATCTGGCTTGTGCGTTTTAGCCGAAAAAAAGACTGACCAGAAATTCTTAGAGCTAGTATCAACAGCATTCGCCAACGACGTCAGGTGTCTTTGCGCATGCTCATATTTTTGCTTCGTATTCCGTGTGTCGCACCCCATTAAACAGGTGATAGTAGCACTTGTCAGTCGTCGTAGGTGTTTCTTCTCGGTCCTTGTCTAAGTTTTACGCCCCCTTCCATTATTCATGCAAAGCCAACTTTCCCGACAACACGCTCTTCTGAAGGTGTCCATGCCCGCTTCACATGCATTCTGGACCCGGGCTACGCCATACTCTTCTAAACCGTCGGTGACAAACTTCCAGAATATCTTTGCGCGGTAGGCAATAGTATACGTCGTCGACGTTCACTGAGAACCCGTTCACTGATTTATTTTTAGATATTTATTTACACATACTGCAGCCTTATAAGGCATTGGCAGGAGTGAGCAGAGAGAAAAAAAAAAACGTCATGTACAAAAATAGAAACGTCGAAAAAATAAAGAAGATAAAAATGTAATTAGCAAGTGGTAGCTACCCAAAACTTTTTAATGTGTAGCGAGCGGACGTTTCCAGGCAGCGAATTCCAGAGTTCAACGGCCAAGGGTGTTTGAAAGCTGTGTTTGAAAACGTCACAGTGGGGGGAAAAAAAGGGGGTAAGGTTCTGGCTATCGGAACTTCTATTGATCGAAAGCTTGTTAAAGTCAAATAATTGTTTAGGGAAAGAAGGCGCTGAGGATTAACCAGAGTGTGCAAAAATTTCAAACATTCTAGGCGGCGGCGAGATGACAGCGCTATGAGACCAGAGGCTGTATAATGGGACGAAGGGGAAAAATCTCGGCCGTAGTTGTGAAAGATGAGTGCTGATTTCTTTTGAACTGATTATAATTTTTTAATATCGAATTTCTTAACAGGATTCCATATGATACAGCCGTATTCAAGAATGGGGCGGATAAGTGTTTTGGCATCCTTTGGGGCCTTAAGCAATGTACGATGGAGGTACCCGAGACGTTTAAAAACTTTGTTACATATATAATATCAATGTGTTTCGACCATTACATGTCTCGAGAAAAATGAAGACCGAGGTATTTACGTCTGATGAACGTCTTTTGGCCTTAAGGTAATCAAACCTAAGAAGTGCTTCGTACTAGGAATAGGTCGTCAGCAAAAAGGCAAGGAATTTTTGCAGGTACCGACGCATGAAAACTTGCCAAGTTCAGCGCTCAGGGATCATGACGTGGGTTCTGTTCTTGTGAGCCTTCGCTGTGAAGAAAACTTCCAGGGAAGACTGTTTTTACTTTTTTACAGAGGGCGCTAGCCCTGTTAGGGTCGCGTTCCTACGTACCGCTTACGATACCATTTTGCTAGGGAGGCCTTTAAAAACGCACCGTCACAAGTCTCGGTCCTTCTCTGTGCGGAGGCCTGGAGACAAGTTCGTCTCCGAAAAGACCAGCTGTTCTTAGAGTGCGCTCGCGTAGCACCCCCTGGGCTTCACCAACGTGTGTTGCAGCAGGAACTCTAGCGCACATACTAAGTCCGGCAATTCTTCCGGCGCGGTATCATCGTAAATCTTCCGAAAAAAAAAAAAAGTGAAACCTCACAAGGCGTTCCAGCGACCTTCTCGGGCGAGGCGTTGATCCCAAAAAGTGTGCAAGAGATGTCGGAGGTAAGGCCGAAGTTTCGCGGGCATCCAAGGATGAACAAGACTGATCTCTTGGCACGGGTTCGAAAGACAGCCTCGTGAGCAGACAGCCTCTACCTTTGTGAACTCGGCGTCGCCGCAGCCGCAGGAGGAGGGAGGGGATTTTATTCTAACAAAAGAACAAAATGCCCTCAATGGTAGGCTCCTACTTGTCCAAGAGTCCACGAGTCTGGGCCTCACAGAAAGCTCTCTCCACTGGCCATGTTTGTTTGGCCAGTTGTTCCAGCAACTCGCAGAGCGGCGAGGAGGAGGATGCGTTTGGTGTGGGGGAACTAATACGTGTTGGGGGCATTCCAACATGCAGTGAATGGCCGCCCCACATGCTGAGCAGAGTGGGAGGGTCAGGGTGGGGTGGTAGCGATGAAGGGGGTATGGTGAGATGTAGCAGTTTGTCTGAAGTTGCCGCTAGACCACCCTGTGTTTTAAAAAAAATCTAGTGGATGATCAGGTGGTGGCAGGGTGAAGCATCTGTTTTTGTAATGAGTGGTGATTTTATTGTATATGAGTAGAGCCCGAGAGATTTGAGCCGCCGGACACGCAATACTGCGCACGCGCTCAACGAGTTGTGCGGTGAAGCTTGCGCACTGGTTAAGGCGCGAGGTAAGGGAGCATGAAGGCAGCGCTGGGCGTATACCTCATAAAAAGGACGCTCTAAACGAAACCTCGTCAAGCTTTCCTCAGTAAGGGGTATTTAAAAATTTACCGAAGGAAGGCGAGCCGCTCTTAAACCATCCTCACTGAGCTAAGGAGCGTTCTAAAATTTGGCCCCTAGTGTTGGCACGCCACTAAAGGTACTTTGTGGAAAAGCTGAGCATCATGCGGGCCACCCGAATATTTCGGTACGTTCAAGACTACCTTGCCCTGTGTGACTGTCAGCCCGGTGAACATATTATTGACCGAGTGCATCTTATTTCTTCGGTCTTCGAAATGACCACATGATGTCAATAGAGAAAATTCCGCAAACAGCCACCTTAGGTTCCCATGAACCTTGCCTTGACTTTCGTACCACACTATCTGTGCCAGGGGTACATCCCCCCCCCCGCTGTTCTAAATGTCCCCCTCTATCATTTCAGTCTGCACATTCAAAACTTGTTAAGGGCAGCTCTGCCATCGCCGAAAAGAAGGATGGACTACGAAGGTCTTGCCATCATGCTGCAGGACCCAGTTTTTCAGGGCAAATCCAGTGAATGCAAGCAGCGGGATTTCCCATGGCTTTTCTCCAGGATCTGGCAGAAGTCTTTCTATCCCAGTTTAGAGAAGGGAAACCGACGCGTGACAGTGAACATGGTCCCAAAAATATCCATATAGTACCTTTTGTGCATTCGGTTTAGCATCGGCTAAAGAAGGCTGCCAACCGTGGAAGCATTAGGGTCGTGTTTTCTGCCCCGAACAAGCTTGGCGTTCTTTGTCGAAAAGTGAACCACGAAGAAGTCAAGGGCAAGCTGCGCATAAAAAAAAAAACATGACATTCAGTTCGTGCAATGCCTAAACAGTGTTGTCTATGTGATACGGCTAAAATGTGGTCGCACTTACTTCGGTCAAACAGAACGGTGCCTGAACGACCGGCTGCGTTAACATGCCTGTTCTTTGCAGACTGGAACGGGAGTAACTTTGCAATTCACTGCAAAAAATGCAAATGCCCAGGCTGCGTCAAACCAAGGTGTTGAGAAGATACAAAGAAAGAGCAGCCGGGCAAACCTACGAGGCCTAAATCGTCCACACGAGGGCGTAGGCTTGTGTCGGCACACCTTCCATCACGCTGCTGAAGAAAGAGTTGCCATACGTTAGCGCTTAAGTATCTACGTCCAGCTGTTTGATTGCGGCGAAGGTTTATCCCTGTGACCCAGCGACGTTTTATTTTTTCCGCATGGTATACATTGCTGAAGCAAATGAACCGCTTCTGTTGGTAGGAGTCAGAGCTTGTGTTCGGCCATTTTATGGTGTCGTCGTTCCTTGAAGCGTATAAGCAAGCTTTACACATTATGAACTGGACCTCGACTGAGAAGTTGAAGAACATGGGAGCGTACGGCACCTATGAGGAAGGAGCACCGAGAGGCCACGAAAGGGGGAACAGAAGGGCCGCTGGCCAGTAGAGCACCAGTGGTGAAGCTGGGATACCCGACGGAAGACGGCGGAGAAGACGCTGATAGCAAGACGAGGACACTTTCGCGGTGAAACCGGTGCCCCAGAGCGGAAACCCGAAGAACCACGAGGGAAGAAGGGTGGCAAGATCGTCGGAGTTGGGTTACTCAGGAAGAAACGGCTGGTTCTGTATGCGAACGCCTCCAAGTAGATAACGGAGGAAGACTCGATGGTGACAGCAGTACTGAACGCGAAAGGAAATACATTCAAATAGCACGCAGGTAGCAGAAGGGATCGGTACAGCCCTGCGTATGACAGAGGCCAACCGGCGGGGACTGAGCTACTAGATAGCGATGGATTCTCAGGCTGCCAAAAGGACATACAGAGATGGCCGCAAATCCAGGAGGATCCACTCCGAACAAAACAAAACAAACATTCAACACACCAGCATTTGGGTACCTGGGTTGAGGGAAATGTCATGGTAGACCCTGTTGTCCGAGGGTTCACCAACCAGAGGGCGGGTGTGCCGTTCGATCCGTTCACCACGCCAGATTCTTACGGGGAGCCAATGGAGGCGTTGTTGGGAGGGCGCAAAAAGTACGCGGTTCGGGAGGACAACCTGAGGCCACCACGCTCAGCAGAGTCGTGCATCATAATATGTGACACATGGAAGAGTGCGTGTGGTGTGGGGGTTACGCCACGACCGTACCACGCCACGTGTGGGTGTGACACGAGCCCTTTATTCCTCGAGATGAACAGCCCTAGTCTACAGCAGTGGGAGGCCCTCCGGACAAACTCCGACCCGAGCACAGGGTCAAGGCGGCGACGGAGGCCGACGGGAAGGGAAGACCGACCAGCGAAGTGCCCTTAATTCTTCCTTATTGAAATAAATGTTTTTACCACTACTGCTTCATGCTCTGTCATGTCCTAGAAAAAGAGTGATCGAAGAACGCACAAGAAGACACGTTTTGCAGCTCACGATTTGTGTAAGCTGCATTGCGTAGAAATTTCGTTGGCAATACTGGATGAGAGTGCAGGTTCTGCACAAACAACAATGGTGATGCGGTGTTGCAGACCATTGCGAGAAATGCAAAAAAAAATGTGATTGATTTGAAAAATAAGAGACGCCGACCAGTGAAGAAAGGTTCGTTATTGACGTTATTGAAAATGTGATTGTGAATATGAGTGTTGACCTGAACGAGAATTTGAATTTAAACCTTTCGTAGGCGAGTCTGAGACAAAAGCACGCTCACTGAAAGGCAAGCGTCTTTTCTAAGGCAGGGGTCCGGTGCGTTCGCGCGCCTTCAATTTCGCGCTATATCACAGAAACCGTTCAGGATGGCTCTGTATTTTTTTTTTCATTTTATCTTTTCGCCTGCGTTGCCGTTTTTCTTCTTGTTATTGTTGCGACTGTCTCCTAACGGCTGACGTTACCTTTTACTGCTTTTTATATGATGCGTTTTTATCTAGTTCATCCGCAATCTGGCGGTGCGCCCTCTGGTCTCTCGAGTCTGATATTCTGGCATCTGCGAGTGCTTACCACTTCTGTGGCCTTACCAGTTTTCTTGCTGTTGCTGGATGAGACCTCAGGTTTAGCGTTCCCACGTGTGCTTCCGAATCCTATAAATTGCTTGCTCTAATAAACGAGTCAGCGCTTGTCTCCTCGCTTTTATCGCTGCTTAATGAGTCAAGAAGAGAGAGATTACTGGCACGGCTCTCCGAAGAAGCAGGCAGCCAGAGCTTAATGTAGTGGAGTGGAAAGCAGTACTTGAAACGAACGGATGCCAGTAGGATTAAGAGGCTTAGCGAGTGGGACTAAACCTGGATCCAACTGGGGAAGCTTGTCACCTTTAGTGCCCTGACTCGCGTCAAATGAAGGCCTTCTTTGCCTGCGCAGTGAGGTAAAGGTGACAGCGCACCTATACACGAAAGGCAACCAAGGCCTTCTCCCGCTGTTCCAGCACGATCGCATTTGCTGGTTGTAAGAGTGAATTGCGCCTGGTGAAACAAAGTCGCGAACAGGCCCGCTTAGCCTTAACGACATTTAGTGTCGTGCGTTAGTGCGGTAAGTAGACGTTCATTGGGCATGCTCTCCAGAACAACGAGGACGCACCGAGGGGCGTCCCTCCCGATAAGACAATGCCTCCTGCGCAGAGCACTCTTTGTTTAGCCGCTGCTATCAGCTGGGTGCTTTTCATTTTAGGAACTGAATTGTTCCGTCTAGTGGTGTCCAGTTAGCTCTAATTCCTTTACAACCCGCCTGACCCTGGAGAGCCCGGTTTCATGCTTGACCGGTCGGTTCTCTGCACACGCACAAAAGTGCAGTTCCCCCACGACCATGTTGTATAGTAAACGAAGCGCAGCCTTTGTGGGAGTAGAATTTTCAGAGGGTTCCGAACGGATACGCCGTTCCTGGATGGTGGCTCATTCTTCTGCTGTGACATCGTCTTTTAGAAGTCCGAAAGACAACCACGAATTGTAAGCTTTGCCCGACCAGGATAACAGCTGACCGAGCTGGCGGGGTACACCCTCAAAAGAGGCGGCGGGAGGTAGCCGAGAAGCACAACCTGAAAGAGCTTTCGAGACCAAGGCAATCCTCAAGCTGGCCTTTGCGAGAACGAACAGTGTGGACAGAGCACGCCAACACCAGCTCCTTTCCGCCGGCTTATCTTCGCGCTGTTCGTTGCTCAGACGACAAACCAAGTCGGAAGCAAGCTTTATTGAACGGTGCAAACGAAAAGTGCGGCTTCCCTGCTGTGATGAGAGCTCCGGTCAAGATTTCCAAAACAAGCCCCAAAGTTAACGAGCACAAGAGGAAACTATTTTATTTCTTTCTTTATTTGTGCAATCTCATAGGCCGTAAGGGCTTTGCGTTACAAAAAATAGGCGCCCCAAAATAAGCGCATTGTACAACAGGCGTGGCAAACAAACTTTTGCTACCACGCAGAAAATGCTGCGCTTTTCAAACTAGATTTGAATTGACGGAATCTGATCCACTTTCACGGATGAGGCGCACCAGCATTAGAATCGACATATGTCGATTGCCGATTCGAGGAAGTTTTCTGGCGGCGCATGTGTCGACTAGTGTTGCAGAGACGGAATCGACTCGAGCAAATCCCCGCAAATATGCCGAAGTGTCTGAGCATAGCTTTGCCGAAAACCTTCGCTTTGCTTCCTCTGGGTTCTCTTTTTCCACAGATGCGGCCATAGTAACAAGGCGAATGCTTCGGAGCTTGGACTTTTCCCGTGTGTTCCAGAAAAAAAGGATATATATATATATATATATATATATATATATATATTGTAAGACTGGACACGGGCTTTACAATCTTCAGAGGCTGGCGCTCAACGAAGAAGACGACGAGAAGCGCCGAACACTCCGAAGCTCGAGCGCCGAACGCTCGGTCGCTCGTGCGTGCTCTGGACTGAACGCGATCTCTGTTCTGTGCCTGGACGGTTCGGCTGGTTGTTCGTGACGCTGTGCTTATTACTGTGCTGTGCTCTTATTACTGTGGTGTGCTGTGTGTGCTGTATTAGTAGTGCTGTGTTATTACAAGTGGTGGAGGTACCAACGATCCCTCGCCCTGGAGCTTCGCACCCGCGCATTGACTACCACCTCTACAATGCCTGAGACCGTCACCCAAACCGCTTCACCGCTTCCGTCGGCTGTCTTCTGTTCCGGCGCCGCGCGGCAGCGTGACCCGACCATCTTCAGCGGCACAGATGACACGGATGTGGAGGATTGGTTGGCCTCCTATGAACGCGTAAGCGCATACAACAAGTGGGACGATAGCGTCAAGCTCACCAACGTTATCTTTTATCTAAGCGACGTAGCCAATCTCTGGTTTCGAAACCACGAGGCTGACATCTCAAGCTGGGCAGCTCTAAAAACCAGTCTGACAGAAGTCTTTGGCCGTCCCGCCGTGCGAAAGCTTCCCGCCGAGCAACGCTTGCGAAGTCGGGCCCAGAAAACCGGTGAAAACTTCACCAGTTATATAGAAGATGTCGTCGACCTCTGCAAGCGTGTCAACCCTTCTATGAGCGAGGCCGACAAGATCAGACACATTATGAAAGGCATTGAGGATGATGCCTTCCAGATGCTCGTCGCCAAAGATCCTCAGACTGTCTCCGGTGTCATCGGCTACTGCCAAAGCTTCGATGAGCTGCGCAAACAACGCCTTTCTACCCGGCGTGCAGGCTTACAGGAGGCCGCACTTTGCAGCTTGGCTCTGCCAGGGGACGGGGCTCTGGACCAACAGTCGCCCCTCCAGAGAGCATCCAGCAGTTTGTACGTGAGGAAGTCGCACACCAGCTATCTTTGTCTACCTGCCCGCCTATGCCTGCGCCGTCGCTCACTCCCAACCTCCAGCGTGTTTTCTGGAAAAGCAGCGCTGAACAGACGAGGACAGAGACGAGGCGACAAGGACGGGCGTGTTATCGAGGAGCAGGTCGCTGGAGTCCTACCACCTCCTTCTCAGCCACCCCTGATCGCGGCTCCTCTTACGTACGCCGATGCCGTGGTGCGGTCGCGGCCCTCACCTGCTGCCCCTGTCTACAGGCCACCTACCCGGCAGTTAGAACCCCAGCGACCTGCAACCCCACCTTACCGTCCGGTTGCCCGCCCCCAATCACAGCCGCAGCCACTCAACCCCTGGCGCACACAAGACAACCGCCATATTTGCTACGCCTGTGGCGTCGCTGGTCACGTTGCTCGTTTGTGTCGCAGTCGTGACGACCGTCCCTACGATTATAGGCGTGAGCCGACGTACGATCTTCCGCCGTCGTCCTCGCCTGCGTCACACTTGCCGCCTCCGGATTCTACTTCTCCTAGTTACCATCCCCGCTCCCACCGCTCGCCGTCTCCTGGCCGTCGTTCCCGTTCCCCAATGCTCCGTCGCCAACCCGCCGTCCACGCGGAAAACTAACCACCGCAGTTCCGGAGGCAAGAACTGCGTCACCAGCGGCTCACTCAAGACCTGTTTCTGCGCCTGCCAATATTATTACCGTTTTCGTTGAAGGAGTCGCCGTCGAAGCACTTGTTGACACTGGTGCAGCCGTTTCGGTTCTCAGTCACACCTTCTGTCGCAGACTCAAAAAAGTGACGATGCCCCTTCCTCCCGTTTCTCTCCGGACGGCCAGCGCTCAGGACATTAGACCGTTAGCCGCCTGCACCGCCCGCCTGCTCATCGGGAACGTTCCCTACACAATCGAGTTCATCGTCCTCGCCCGCTCCTCTCATGACGTTATCCTTGGCTGGGACTTCCTCTCCTCACATCACGCCGTTATTGATTGCGCCAGTGCTCAGCTTGACTTGTCGCCCTACAGTGACGCCCCCTTGGACGTAACCGGTGCTGCTGCCGCTACTGTGGTCGTCTCAGAGGACATAGACGTTCCACCTTTCTCTTCAGTGCTGGTGTCTCTTGTGCTGCGCTCTCAGATGCAACAGTGACTTATACCCCCTCTTTACGATGCGCTGACCAGAAGTCTGTTTTGCGGCCTCATGCTGTGCTGACAATTGTTCGTGGCTCCAGCGCTATTTATGAGGTCAACCCGTTCTCCTGCCCTACCACTTTACTCCGTGGCCAATCGCTTGGTAGCGTTGCCGTTCTCGATCCCGCCTCAGCATACCCCCTCGTCGATAGCGCGGCCGGCCTTCACGTCAGCGCCATTACGCCTGTTCCCATCACGAATCAGTCGTCTGTAGATATTTTTCACCGTTCCGTCGACGCCGCCCTGACGTCTACCCAACGAGATCAGCTTGTAGCCGTTCTGCAGCGTTTTCAAGCTTCGTTTGTCTACCAGCAAGCTTCGTTGGGCCGCACCACCACCGTTACCCACTATTATTGACACTGGAACCCATTCCCCTTTGCGCCAACGTCCGTACCGCGTGCCAGCCGCTGAGCGCCACGTCATTGACGAGCATGTGACCGACATGCTCAAGCGCCACGTGATACAGCCGTCGCACAGCCCGTGGGCATCGCCAGTGGTCCTGGTCAAGAAAAAGACGGTTCCATCCGGTTCTGCGTGGACTACTGTCGTCTGAACAAGATTACACGCAAGGACGTTTACCCCCTCCCCCGCATCGACGATGTTCTCGACTGCCTGCAGGGCGCTGAGTTCTTTTTTTCATTGGACTTGCGCTCCGGTTACTAGCAGGTGCCGATGGCGGAGGCCGATCGCCCAAAAATGCATTCGTCACACCCGACGAGCTTTACGAATTTAATGTCATGCCCAACGGCCTCTGCAATGCACCCGCCACATTCGAGCGCATGATGGACAACATACTCCGAGAGCTCAAATGGCACACATATCTTTGTTATCTAAACGTTGTGATCTTTTCCCCGGGCTTTTCGTCTCACCTCCAGCGCCTTGAGACTGTTCTTAGTCAAGGGTTCGACGAAAGTTCATCTGGTAAGGCATTAGTAGAAGCAAAAGATTACAGTCACTGACCAAGTCAAAGTAAGAACAATTTGACGTTTCGGAACCCGTACGGGTTCCTTGTTCACACTGAGGCTAAAATGGCAGTGGTCGAAACTTAAATACGCAGAATATGACATAATGACTGTATGCACACGGGTGGCATCGTCCCTTCCTTCCGGTTCATAGTATCAGGTGTCGTCTGGATGAATGATGACTCAAGCAAAAGCCGTGTCGTCAGGTTCCCCTCTTTGGATAGAATTGCGGCGTTGTCCCAGGCGGTATCGTGCGTTTCTTCGTGCGCGTGCTAGGCAGTCGCATTGGAAGCCACTTTGCGGTTATCAAAAACATCGCGCTGATGCCCTCTCAATCTTCTGGAGCATTTTCCCGTTTCGCCTATATAACCTGGTTACAATCACCGCACGGGATTCGGGAGACAACGCAGAGAAAGCGGTTATCTGGCAGGGGGTCCTTGACATTCACCAGCATACTTCGAAGTTTGCTGGAAGGCACGTGTCCGATGCGTAGGTTATACTTCGCGAAAATATGGGATAAAGTTTCACATATACCACGTACATACGGAATTCCAGCAGTGGCAGTGAAAACCTTTCGATTGGAAGAGCTCGGTTGCAAAATATGTTTTTGGTTCCTTTTCACAAAATGGTCAGGATAGCTCTTAGAGGAAAGTTCTTGGCGTATCATTTGAAGTTCGGCTTGCAAATCTTCCTTTTCTTTGCTGTTTTTCGCTGCCTGGCCGCCGCTGGCCTCCAAATCAATTTGAAAAAGTGCCGCTTCGGAGCTCGGCAGCTCACTATTCTCGGACATGTCGTGTCGAAGGATGGCGTTCTCCTGGACCCGGCCAAGTTGCGAACTGTGGCCGAATTTCCGAAGCCCATTTCTGTAAAAGACCTCCGCAGCTTCGTCGGCCTCGAGCTCCTACTTCCGCCGCTTTTTCCGCAATTTCACCACTGTCATCAACCCCCTGACCAAGCTCCTTTCCAGCCATTATCTTTCGGCCTGGTTGCCAGCCTGTGATGAAGCGTTTACGACACTCCGTCGCCTCCTGACCACTCCACCAATTTTGCGGCACTTCGACCCTCGTTCTCCGACGGAACTCCACACCGATGCTAGCGGCGTCGGCCTCGGTGCAGTACTTGCTCAACGCAAGCAAGGCTTTGACGAATATGTTGTCGCTTACGCTAGCCGGCCACTCACAAAAGCTGAAGCCAACTATTCTGTCACCGAGAAGGAGTGTTTAGCCATCCTTTGGGCGATCGTCAAATTTATCCCCTACCTGTACGGGCGCCCTTTTGACGTTGTCACCGATCACCACGCCGTCTGCTGGTTGTCCTCTTTGAAGGATCCCTCTGGTCGACTGGTGCGCTGGGCTCTGTGACTCCAAGAGTACGACATTCGCGTTATCTATCGTTCCGGCCGCAAACATGCCGATGCTGATGCCCTCTCACGTTCCCCTGTACCATATGAGGCACTGCTTTGTTTATCCGCCGTACCTTCTTTGACGTTTGAGTCCGCTGATATGGCTTCCGAGCAACGCAAAGACCCATGGATCACTTGCCTCTTAGATCTCTCTATCTGGCCAATCGTCTCGACCTCCTTCCCGTGCTCTACGTCGTCAATCCCATCATCTCGCTATTCGAGACGAGCTTCTTTACAGCCGCAACTACCTCCCGGATGGTCGCAAGTGGCTTCTCGTCATTCCGACACATCTGCGCTCCTTCATTTGCTCTTCCTACCACGATGATCCTCAGTGTGGCCATGCCGAATTCTTAAAGACCTTCACCCGTCTACGACAGCGGTACTACTGCCGTGGGAGGGCCCGTTATGTCCGCCAGTTTGTTCAGTCCTGCACCGCATGCCAGCGACGAAAACATCCACCTCGCCGACCCGCCGCTCCTATGCAGCCGCTGCCTTACCCAGCGCAGCCCTTCGAGCGTGTTGGCATCGACCTCTACAGCCCCCTTCCCAGCACATCAACCGGGAACCGCTGTATTATCGTTGCCATCGACCACCTTACACGCTACGCTGAAACGTCGTCTTTACCATCCGCTACAGCCCGCGATGCATCCTTCATTCTCTATCGCATCATTCTTCGCCATGGTGCGCCCAAAGAGCTGCTCAGTGATAGAGGTCCGGCCTTCCTCTCTGAAGTTGTAGAAGCTCTCCGTCAGGAATGCAACATCGTTCAGCGCACCAGCTCCGCCTACCATCCCCAGACAAATGGCATGGTTGAGCGTTTTAACCACACCCTCGGCGACATGCTGGCCATGTATGCTGCTTCCGACCATTGTAACTGGGACCGCGTTCTTCCTTTTGTCACATACACTTATAACTCCGCTGCTCAAGCCACCACCGGGTTCTCTCCGCACTTTATCCTGTAAGGCCGTGAGCCTTCTTGCACAATGGACACCATTCTACCTTATCGCCCTGATGCTTCCAAATTCACAACTCTTTCTCAAGCCGCAACTTATGCCGAAGAATGCCGACAGCTTGCCCGGTCCTTCACTTCTCACGCCCCGCAGCAGCAGAAAAGCACCCGTGATCCCCCTGCACTTCCTCCCGTTTACCTTCCTGACTCTGGTCTGGCTCTTGGTGCCCTCCTCAGGTCCCGGCCTTTCCTCCAAACTTCTTAGCAAGTGCCAGGGACCCTACCGTATTCTTCAGCAGACATCCCCCGTGAATTACCGCCTCGAACCCCTTACGTCATCTCCTGATCATCGTCGCCGAGGCCGCGCCATTGTACACACGACCCGCCTCAAACCATACTACGACCCCGCCTTCGTCACATCGCCCTAGGCCGCCAGGATGGCGCCCTTTCGCCCGGGGGGAATTGTAAGACTGGCCTTCGGCTTTGGAATTTTCAGAGGCTGGCGCTTAACGAAGAAGACGACGAGAAGCGCCGAACGCTCTTTTTTTTTTGTTCGAGAAGTGTGCCATGGGGCATAAGTTGAAAAAGGAAAGGGGGGGGGGGAATGCACGGGATTGAAAGTTAAAAGAAGGAGTGAAGAACCGTTGCGCTGAGGTAGTCGCAGAGGTTGTTAATGAAACGGTTGTCCATTGTCCACTTCACGTAGTCACTTTCGCGGTTCCACCGCAGGCCCACCTCCCTGAGGAGCCGTTTTCTCATAGCAGCCGTCGCTGGGCACGTCCACAACAAGTGCCGCACATCGCAAATGTCCGGTGCAGCGCTACAGTGAGGGCACCTGTCAGGTACTGGCAGATCTTTGGCACGCCACCGATGACGGACAGATGGTGTCAGAGCTGCCCCTGCCCGAATCCGGCGCACGGATACCTCCTCCTGCCGAGTAAAACTACGGGGGAGAGGGTGCGAGCACGGAGGAATTAGAGCGCGTGTTCGCTGGCGCAGAACTTCGGAATCGGAAAAAATGGGACAGGAACGGATCTGGGGGAAGAGGGGAAGGAGGCGGATCGTCTAATGTATGAAGATGAGTCATAGCATCCGCTTGAATGTTATGTGGCTCCTGGGCATGGCCGCGAATCCAGTGTATGCGCACAGGACATGGATACTTTGCGCAGAGCACATGAATAGATTGTGAAATCTGGAACGTTCGTCGAACATCCTTAAGCTGTTTAAGGGCGGCGCGGGAGTCGGTGTAAATATGAACTGTATTGAATGTTGGAACGAGCGGAAGGGAAGCAATGGCATTATAAATGGCTTGAAGTTCCAATGCCAGTGGAGTGCACGTATCCGCAGTATACGTCGCGCGAGAGTTGAGATGCGGATGAGATGGACTATACACAGCAGTAACTCCCCTCTCTGCAGAATGTGATGCATCCGTGTATAATATGCACCCTTCAGGCAGATACGCTGCTGATACCGACGGGGAAACAGTGGGGCGATTGTCAGTGAGCTGGCAATAGGACCACGGTGGAAGTGTCTTTAAACAATGAAGCTTGCGAGACTGTTTTCGAGCTCTATTTGCCACCCGTTGGTCAATAATTTCACTGAGTGTATTAAGTTGGGCGAACTCCTGTAGCATAGGTATGGGTGTTAAACGAGGCAGATATGTTATGACGCGCATAGCCTCACGATTGATAGCTTCAAGGGAGTCCCACTGTCTGCGGGTGAGACGTTGAAATTGTGCCTGATATACTATCCGTGGCTGAAGGATAGAGCGCACAAGCTGGCGGGCCGTATGAGCACGTGCGCCACCAGAGCGCATAGATATGCGACGAATCAGACCTAGAGTAGCGTGAGCCGATTTACGGGTGGCTGTCAGCCACGGGGTGCCAGTCCCAGATGTATGGAGGAGAAGACCAAGAATACGAACAGTTATACCTGAGGAATCAGAGAATTATGTACCGTAAAATTTAAAGGGGGAGCTTTCCGTAAGGCGGCTTTATTTCCAATTCGAATGAAACATGATTTAGTAGGAGAGAGTGTTAGACCCAGAGGTGGGAGGCGAGATGTCAATACATCCAGCGCGTGTTGAAGGACCGACTGATGAATAGACGCATCTGGATGACAGCACCACAAGGTGATATCATCGGCATATGCAAGCACGCGGATAGAAGGGATGGTCTCTAGGGCTCGAACAAGAGGAATTTAAGCCACATTAAATAATGTGGGGGAGAGAACGGAGCCCTGCGGCACTCCTCTATTGGAAGTGAAATTACCAAAGGGCTTTCCGTGGACACGCACGTTGAAGGTTCGATTTGCTAAAATGGCGTGAATGGAGAGGAGGAACCGGTGAGGGAGACCAAGAGTATTAAGGGAGGCAAGAATGGCAGAGTGAAGGATGTTATCATATGCCTTTGTTATGTCTGTAGCGATTACGGTTCGTACAAGGTGACTCTGCGGAGAGTGGTCAAGCACGTCAGCAGCCAAAGTAGCAAGGCCGTCCTCCGTTCTAATTTGTGGGCGGAAACCAATTTGGGAATCTGGGTAACAATCATGGGATTCCAGCCACCACGACAAGCGTGCGGCTAGAATGTTTTCATAAAGCTTGCAGATGGTAGGGGTAAGGGAAATTGGACGAAGGACCGAGAGAGATACTGGAGGCTGACCTGACTTGGGTATTGGAACCACAATAGAATGCTTCCAGTCTCCCGGCATGACGCCAGAAAGTCACACTTCGTTAAAAGTATCAAGTAGGGTTTCCAAAGCCATCCCTTCCAAGTTACGGAATAAGGAGTTAGGTATGCCGCCGTGCCCGGGAGTAGTAGTAGTTTTTAAACGTTCAATGGAGGCCAGCAGCTCTGCCATGGTGAGGTCAGAAGTAATCCCATCGGGGGGCTGTGTTACCGATAAGTCAGGTGGAGACGTAGCGGTGTAGTCATGGTTTGGAAAAATTTGACGGGCCGCATGTTGTGCAAATGTGTCCTCATCCACATTTAGCGCGAGGTGAATGCTCTCTGTATAATCTGCAACCTGAGAAGGGCGCTTCATGGCGTGAAACACTCTCCAAAGAGGTCGATTGCGCTGCGTAGAGGACAGGCGGGCACACCATGCTGCCCAGCTTTGCCTGCCTAGCCGCTTTGCATAGCGCCGCGCCCGTGCGGTAGCGCGGTGAAGAGTAGGAAGAGCCGAAGGGTCATCGGGGTGACGAGTAGCGTAAAGATCCGCCTGGCGACGAAGAGCCCACAGATTCAAGAGATGTATGTCCGGGTTTGGGTCGTCTTCATTTACAGTAGTGGTAATAGTGTGAGTAGCGAGAACAGCAGAGAGAGTAGACAATGCTGAAGAGGGGTTGAATGTAGATAAATGATGGTCTGCGCGTACAGAGTCCCATGATGTTATTCGTACAGTGCGGCGTATTTTCCGTAGACGCGTAGGCGTGAGGGAGACAAAAATAGGGCTGTGATCGCTACCCCAAGTATCAGAATCAACAGCTCAACGAGGGTTACCGGGGCCTAATCACCAAGTCAAATCAGGTGAATACGGGCCACCTCACCTCGTGGGCGGGTAGAAGTATTCGGGTGGTTTAAAAGTTGAAAGGAATGATCCGAAAAGCTCCCTTGGATGTGTGCACCCCTTGAGGAATCCGATGGGTAACCCCACGCAGTGTGTGCGCCGTTGAAGTCACCACCAACTAGAATAGGGATACCCGAGTTGGTAGAAAACGAACCCATCCCAGATTGGGAGATGCGGAGCCAGGACGACTATAAAAAGGAACTAGAATAAGGGGTGTGCGTGCAGGTTTTACGAGAAGGGCGACAACCTCTTGACGTGTGTTGCACCACCGTGAAAGGTCGAGCGGTGTGTGCGGAACTGAACTGTGAATATAAATTGCAGATTTACCTGGGCTGAGGGAGGACGCGGTGCAACGGCGATCAGGGATAGAGGGTGAATGGTATGCGCAGAAACCGGAAAGGCGTGGGAGTGCAGTATGCTGTTGCAGTAGGAACGCCCATGCCCTCAGCTTTCAGTCGCGAAGGCGGATGTTCACTTCAGAGGCCTTATTAGCGAATCCTCGACAGTTCCACTGCACCACCACCGTTGATGATGCGCTATCCATGACGAGGCCGAAGAGCGCCCACGATGAGGGATGTCACCTGCTTCATCATCGCTAATATTTTATCCACTGTCGGGGTAGTCACGGCTAACAGGTGGTCGGCACCTGATTGTGGGCCAGTGCTTACCCTAGGTGATTCCTCTGATGATTGCCCCCGAGTTATTAGAATTCTTCGAGAGGATTGAGAACGACGCTGTTCCCGGCGCTGGGTGAGTTCGTCTAGTCGGCGGCGAGCCTCCGCGATTGCATTGTCTAAAGCTGTGTCTTCATCTGTGGTATCCACATGTGATAGATGCACTGGACGTTTTGGCGTACCATTTGATCCGGGAAGGTGAGCCGCTTGTGCATATGTACGCTGGTGAGGAGACGTATGGTGAGCAGCGGGCTCAGATAAAGGAAGTTCAGGGAAGTCGTTGTCGTCACATGCGAGAGCTGCAAAGCGATTACTTGTAGGAACATCCATTTTTGCAGGCTACTTGTGAAACTTCTTCGCTTGCTTCTTCTTTGGACAAGCGGGGGAGCGAATGTCATGGTCCGGCGATTTGCACAGGGCACAATGAACTGTTGGTTCATTCATGTCGGCCACAGCTGCTGGATTAGGGCAGGTATTTTGCATATGTCCTTCTTTGTGGCAGTGATAGCAAAAAATACGACGAGGTCGGAAGGGCTGTGGTTTGACGATCGCACCGTAGTAGGTAAGGTACTTCGGGAGAGTCAACGGGCCTTGCAGGATGAGCAGGTATGAGCCCCGGCGACCCATAGGCCGTGCTTGCAGTACAACATGAGTTGAGCAGCGAATATTTGCGCGCACCTCCTCGGGAGGGCTCGTGCTGTCGACATGATAAACCATGCAGCAGAGTGTGTCAGGACCAGATGCAAAATATATTTGCATCGGGACATGCTTGCTGTCATCCAGGGGGATCCGCGTAACTGCGCAAAGTTTCTGGGCGTCCATCAAGGATGACAAGTTTACCGTGATGGTGTTCGATGGGCGATGGACGACAAACCCGCAGTAGTTCGAAGAGCCAAGAGCATGGTCAATTGTGGCTTGAACATTCCGGGCAGGGATGGCAGTCATATCAAAGCGCAATGTAGGCTTGATGGTAACACGGAACGAGTTCGCAGCAGGCGGAAGAGAGCCTTGACTCACGGGAGGCATCTGTGGAGGAGTCTCAGACGCTGGTGACGGCCCTTGGTGGGAATACTGAACTGGCGCGACGGGCACAGTTTCTTGAGGGAGTGCCACGGGCACGGAGGCTGTAGAGCAGTCCATGTCACAGGCCAAAGTCGTAGCATCGGAAGACGGCGCAGGCTGGAGGCCCAGAGGCGCTGACGATTGCGTGGACGTGGAGGCTGCGTCAGGTGGCAACAAAGCGGGCATCCGCGTAGCTGTCGTCGACAACGCAGAATCCATGCAGACGCGTAGCGCGGCATCGCTCGGCAGCGCCGAGCTAAGCCTAGCTTGCCTTTGAGGGTTCCGGTTGGGTTTTCTCACTTGTGAATGCGCCCACCTTGCCGGGAATTTCTCCGCTGGGGCGTCGTCAGCATTCGGTCTCACGGAGGGCACTGTCCGACCCACGCCACACGCGAGAAGACATCGAAAAGCGAAAACACAGACCTAGAAGCAGACACGTAGCCACCCACTAGGTCTTCGTCTTCTCGTTGAAAGCGCTGTTTCTTCTCGTTGAAAGCGCCGTTTCTTCTCCGGTTGGCACTCTCCGGTTGGAACGCTCCGAAGCTCCAGCGCCGAACGTTCCGTCTCTCGTGCGTGCTCTGGATTAAGGGCTGCCTCTGGTCTGTGTCTGGACTGTGCCGCTGGTTGTTCGCGACGCTGTGCTTTGCAAGACGTTACGCGCGCACAGGCGGATGGAATTTCTATGAAATTCTTTTTATTTTGTGGCATGAGATGAGTTTGGCCTTTGAAGTGCGCTTCATTTCATTATGGCCGCGACTGTACGTTTTCGCCAGCACAGTGCAGCCGTCTCATTTGTCGCCCTTATCGCTTCGGCCAGCGTGTGGACGTCACTACTTGTTAAAAAACCGTTTATCGGCATGCGTATCTATTGACAGTCTGTACATGAGACAGCATGAGTGCATCATCACACATTCTACAACTGTGCACAGATTTTTGCTAAGTCTAAAGAAATGCATATAAATGTCCAGGATGTTTGCAGTATTTCAAACCTCACCAAACGCTCAATGCAAACCATCTGTCAACAGTCTCTAAACTTGAAACACAAACTCATTGACTACGAATTTTAGCGAAAGCAGTAAGTGGCACGCAGTGAGCGTCGCATCAAGGCAAGGACCCACCGTTGATGACGTAGGCCTTCTCCAGGATCTCGGGATAATTGTCCTCGTAGGCCTTGAGCATGTCCGTCAGCAGGGTGATGACTGCAAAATCAGAGCACACGTGCTCTCCGTGAGGCTGGTATATACGCGCGCTGACAACCGGTGCAGTTCTAGAATGAAAGCTGGTGCTTTTGATCAGCATGAAATGCTTTTCAGCACCGGCGCATCACATTATAAGACGACGAAACGTAGTTCGCTCAGAATCGGTCTCGCGCTTTTCTTCTGTGGCCGTTATGAGCGGTGCCCTGCAGATGGAGAATAAGATGCACGCTAGCCCTCGAGTCAATGCTGCCGCCGGCTCCGCGGGGATTAGGATGGACACGACGAGGAAGCCGACAGTTCTCAGGAAGCTAGCAACGCAACCGCAGTCCGCTAAAGGCCGATTCACACGACGGTCCATTCGCCCGCGGCCCGCGCGTCATGTGTTCATGCGCCACTAAAAACTGGCCTGCGATCCGATGACGTCAAGCGGATGCGACGGACCAAAAGAGCAGAGGACGCGCTGGGTGTACCACTGTTGCCAGATTATATTAAAGCGTTTGACAATGCTGGTCAAACTGGTTTTTCTTCCCGACCCATGACTGCGATTGAATGGTGCAGGTGCGGCCGTTTGTCCAATTCCTCAATGACCCGGGCCGTCTTGCTAGCCCCAGTCGGTCGCTTTTTCATGGTAGCGAAAGCAGTGCAGCGTTTGAAAACAGTGCGCCAGCTCAAGGCTACTCAGCGAAAGGGGGCAGCCGAAATATTAGCAAGAACGGCGGTTGCCAGAGCTAGCGTGCGCGTCTCCGCGGGCCGCCGCTAATTCCCGCGAGAGAGGCACTTGAACTTCCTTGGTTGTCCAGTCCGCGGGCCGACAGCACGTCTCTCAGTTTGGTGACGCACGAACACGTGATGCGCGGGCGAACGGTCCGTCGTGTGAGTCGGCCTTAAGAACCAACCGAGAGAAGAAGACTTACCTTGCCACGAGTACAGCTGGCGCAGCGAGAAATTCTCAAAGTCGACGATGAAGAACACCGGTCTCGATCACCTTGCTCATCTGCAAACAAATGCCGCCGCCGTGAAAGTGTGCTCAAAGGCATTTCCGCGGCCAGTCCTTTCCTTCTGTTTTTTTCCCCATAACCGCCTCGAAAGAGGGACGGCAGACACAACGAGTGTTTGCCGCGTTCTTGCATACATGAAAGAATATCGATAAAAGTGGCGCATCGTTTAGCGGACAGTTTTCGCCCTCTGATGCTATCGCGTTAAGAAACTTGAGCTCGGCCTTAAAGGGCAACTGCACCACTTTTTGAAAATTCCGCGCTATCTAAGGGTTCAGATCTAAAAGGTAAAACATACCAAGGGTTTTTGGGCTAGCAATTAAAACGCTAACGTAATTGACAATTAAATTTTAGGCTTCTGCGCACAGCCCTCGAGGTATGAGGAGAAACGTAGTGTGACGTCACGGAAGTAAAATTTCAAATGTCCGCTGCCCTCAACAACACCCTGCCGTGCCTCGTTGGATGCTGCCACACAATGCTCGGCGGCCTTTGCCTTCGGTGGCGTTGGTCTTTTTCCTCGAAAGAAAACGTTCATCAATTTGAAATATGTCGGCTCCTTCAACTGTAGAACTTGCTGGGAGAGTTGGTACATAGCTTTCTTGGGATGGCGTTGAGCAGTCTACAAGACGTAGACAAGAAAAGTAGAAGACGGCAGATATGTCATGATGCGCGCCCCAATTGGCGCTGCGCGCTCTGGAGAAGAGTGAAGGCCGTCGGGATTTATTATTATTATTACTATTATTCTTGACTCTAAAATTTGCCACACAGCCTAAAAGGTGTTGTAAAGTAAAATTAAGAACCTTTACAAAAGCCCGCTTATGTGTAAAAAATCTCATAAATTTGGAGCGTAAACGTTTTTCGTCAACCACAAGTGGGGAATTCTAGTCGTTATTGGAAGACAGGCCTGCCTTTCGAAGAACTCGAGCGCACACCAGCGAAGTTCCTGGACATGCCCACAGTGGGTGGTGCACAGTGCAAGCGGCTGCTTCGCAGTGAGGGAAATTTTTCCGGCGCAGGATCTTCGGACTTCGCTGCGAACTGCCGGCGTCAGGGCCACTCCGACGCCTCGGAGAGACTCGTAATAATTTGGGGGAAAGGGGATTGAGGGCACGTGTACGCTGCCTGAGGGAGGCTGGAGATGTCAGAAGTGGATTGGGTGGCACAAGAAAGCATTGTCAGCTGCAATTTTATGGACATCTGTGCTAGCTTGAACCCAGTGGATGAGCATAGGCACCGGATAGGATGGGCAAGCACCATGTATGCCATAGCCTGGGAATCCCGAAGAGTACCATGGACTTTCTTTAGATGTTTAGAGCTTCTTGAGAATGAGTAAATATGCGCCGCTGGTTATAAGTAGGGTCGGCAGGCAAAGCTGCTACGGCATTTAAAATCGCTTGCAGTTCGAAGCCAAGAGGAGATCGTGTCAGTTGAGTAGTTTCGGCGGCTGCTGAGGGGAGGGTGTGTGGGTCTTATAAAAAACAGTTTATTCCCCCGATGGCGTTATGGCGACATCTGTGTAAAGAATCAAGTTTTGTACAGGGAGCTGGTGGTAACAGTGGCGAGGAGCATTCTGACTTCTTATGACGAGCAGGATTGTTTGAAGTAATGTGACAGCAGTTTCATGGAGACGGCTGAGGCTCGAACGTGGGGCGAAGGGAAGCTTTCCGTGCTCTGTTGATTTGTCGCTGGGAAATTATTTCTGTTAGTGTAGTGAGCTGCGCATACTCCTGCAGCAGACAAATAGGAGTTGCTCGAGGTAGGCCAGTAATGTCAAGGTGAATGCTCCCAGCGTAGTCTTTGGTAGATGGCTTGTATTCCATGGAATGAAATTCATGCCATAGGCGACGGTTCCCGACAGGACTGTTGAGCTGAGAACAACACTCTGTCCAGCGCTTGTGCAGAAGGGATTTAGAATACCGACGGGCTTTAGCGGTTGCTCTATGAAGTTCCGTTTGCGCATTCTGGTCTGCCGGATGCTGAGTGACGTCCAGTTGCCTGTGCCGTGCTCAGAGATTAAGAAGGCGAAGGTCGTAGTTTGGTTGGCCTTCGATGACAGTGGAAGAAATTGTGTTCTGAGTTAGGACAAGAATGAATGCAGAAAGGTCTGAGGCAGGAGTTATTGAGGCGAGGCGGCGATCCATGCGCAGGCTGTCCCAAGAAGTGAAATGAATTTTAAGTAATGTACTTGAGGCAAAATCAGTTCGAAAGGGGAGTGATCTCTACCCCAGGCGTCTGCTTCGCAAGACCAACGAGGACTGCCGGATTCAAGCCACCACGTAAGTCGATGGAGGAGCAAGCGGGCTGGTATAATTAGAGAAATTGTTGAGAACTGGAAACGATTGGTTGAAAAACGTGTTGTAAATTTGATGTCTACTTTTACAGTCGTGAGTGTGTCCCCAGGCTGTCTCTGAACCATTAAAATCTCCTCCAACTAGTATGGATACACCTGGGTTAGAAGTGCGCAGATGTGTGAGCCTTTCAAAGTTGAGTACAGATGTTTGGGGCCGTGCATAAAATGAGACCAATAGAAATGGAGCGCGTTGAGGCTTAGTAAGAATGGCAATTACATCTTGAATGGCATTGGACCAGCGAGATAGGTCGACGGGAAAATGTGGTGTAGAAAAATGAACATATATAGCCGTTTTACCAGGAGCAAAGCTGTCGAGTATTGATTGGTAGTGATATGCACAATAACCTGCAGAGAGAGGAAGGGAGAATGGCTATGTTATGTTCCTGTATAAGGATAGCCCAGTTTTGCCTTCTTGAATACGCAGCTTCAATCCAGGGAGCATATTAGTAAGACCCCGAGAGCACTTCATTGTATTGCACGGGGAAGTAGGCCATTCGCTTGCAGGACAGGTGCAACCATCTGAGGCATTTGCTGCAACAAAATAATTAGAGATGACATTGAAGACGTACAGCTGCATATTGCTCGGATTGGTCATATTTTGAGTCCGAACGGCAGTGCCGATTCGATGAAGAAGGTACTTGACAAACAGACACGCCAGGCGATCGATGCAGACGTTGAAGTAAAAGAGAGCGACGTCGGCAAAGCTGGTCAAGTTGTTGGCGAACTTGGGTGATTCGATGGCAGAGATCTCATCAGGCATAGGGGAGATTTTAGGAGGAAATTCATCTTTTTTCCGATGGGTACAGGAATCTGGCTTCGAAACAGAGGCATAAGAAGGGCGGTTACCGGAAGGTGAAGGCGAAGATGGTGGCGGGTTTCCAGTATCATCCTCATGTGTGCCTTTCGACAGAGCAGCAAAACGGTTGGAGATCTTGACTCCAGCCTGAGTAGGCGCAGCAACCGGACGGCGTTTCTTTTGAGGGCACTTGGTATAAGTAATTTCGTGGTCTTTTGTCTTACAAAACGGACGCCTGAAGGAGGGAAGACCGTCTTCTGGCGGCTTGAGCAGAGTTTCGTGGGATGCAGGGCACTGATGTGACATTCTCGCAGGCACCAATAGCAGACGAGGGCACAAAGGCTTCGGGTGAACGATTCGTCTGTTCTCCTTAGAAGAACCGAGTAGGGAGTTCTAACGGACCCGCCAGAAACGTGCCTAAGTTGCCTAGTCGGCGGGAATTAAGCATTGAGTGCGTGGCGGAGTAGAGATCCGTCATCACTTAGGTTCCAGGTCATAGGTTCCAGCGCATTAGGTACCAGGTCATAAACGACACATCTTTGCAAGCGACTCGCTGATGTATAATTTCTCAATATGACACATCTTTTCAGCGTCGCCGTACCCTGAGCTGCCCGGTGCGTGGTCAGTGAGCTGCTGCCGATCTTGTAGGAACTATACGCTATGTCGTATTGAAGGTAGGATTAATGTGCACTCGGAAGGAGCGGTTAAATTGCTGGAGCGTATATTTCGATGGTGGCATCTTTTAAGAGGTAGGTTCGGCTGGAGTGGCCGTTACCTTACCGTTAGGCACAGTCAGCCATTTGTGAAGTGCGCGAGAAACGTGGTGTACTCGATTCCATTGCCCTGTGGACGAGCCTACATTGGCCAAACAGGCAGGTGCCTCAACGAGAGGCTCATGGAACATAACAATAGCGTAATTGGGGCATCTCGTCATCTCGGCATACACTGCCGTGATTGCCAACAGTGCAAGGAACGTGGTCCTTCTTTGGGAGGAACCACTATCCTTCACAAGTACATAAGCAAAACAGCCAGGGAGATTGCTGAGGCTGGAGAGATTGCAAAAAAAAGGGATCACTGTGTCAGCACTCCATCATTGCTGTTAAGTGATAAGGAGCGTCATATCTTGCGAATTTCGGAATGAGTATTATGGCTTCGACGTTCTTGTGCGCGTACTGCTTTTTACGTTTTTTAGCTTTTTGTTTTTCCTTTTTTTGTCGTGTGCAGAAAATGATGTGTTCGCTTGCGATGTGGCGCCGCTACCAGATGCTCATGATTGTACCTTTTCGTTGCTGCGCATGCCCGCTGTACACCATATATAGTCGCTCGCACAGCAATAAACTTTTGTTGAAGTCGGCGCTTTGTGGTGTCTCCCCTCGTGTCCGTGTTCGTCTTGCGCTGTGAATGTTAGCATGAAGTACCAACTCGCCCAGCAACTGATTTTAAGCAAGTTACCTTTTCGCAGCCGGTCCAGTGCTGGCATCAGAAACAGGCCGCACAGGAGTGGGCAAGGTGGCAGGGGATAATGATGATTCGCCCGCAGAAGTGAAACCGCGACTACCCTTCCGCCATATGGAAGGGTAGGCGAAACAGCCGAGGCATTGATAGCAGTGTGTGACATTTAAATCTCATAATTACTGCTGATGTCCGTCTGCAAGGCTAAGTTAGGCCTGCGCGCCTCACCGAATGAACGTTGGCATTGTGAAGGCAGCGTCAGAAGGATCGTCCTGAGATTATCTGGTTTTCTTGGTATCTTCAGGCAGCGTGAAGAGGTGACTCTGTGGTCGGGAAGGTAACAGAACATAAAAGCTCAAAAGTAGCTACCGGTCGGTAGAGGCAGGGCAATAGTCAAACTTCGCCTTCATTTTCCGCCGTGATTTTAATCGGCGATTACGTCACCATGTCAAATGCTAGCCCGAAAGCACTTGGCATAATCTACGTTCAAATTTCACATATTCGAACCCTTTAAGCTCGTCGATTTCTAAAATCTATACAATTGCCCTTTAAAGGTATGATGCTATTCAGTTAGTAGAACACGTTCTTGGGCAAGTTGGTTCATAGCTTGAGTGGATGAAGCGCACAAAAGACACGGCACATAGGCAAAGACGGACACGACACAGGCGCTACTTGCAACTGTTTATTGGATACACGCACGGCTTATTTATAGCCAAGAAGTAGGGGTGATGGAAAAAAAACACAAGCAAAGGGTAAAAGATACTGGCGATGGTATGGATACTGCATTGTAGGGAACAAAAGTGACTCAAATCTTTCTAAACTTATGTAAAAATATACTCTCATTCTGCATCAGCATCCCATCGCTAGTCATACATAAGAATGAGAGTATATTTTTAGATAAGTTTAGAAAGATTTGAGTCACTTTTGTTCCCTACAATGCAGTATCCATACCATCGCCAGTATCTTTTACCCTTTGCTTGTGTTTTTTTCCATCACCCCTACTTCTTGGCTATAAATAAGCCGTGCGTGTATCCAATAAACAGTTGCAAGTAGCGCCTGTGTCGTGTCCGTCTTTGCCTATGTGCCGTGTCTTTTGTGCGCTTCATCCACTCAAGCTATTCAGTTAGTAGGAAAGGCGGAAATTTGGGCGAGTTGGTAAGTATTCATCATTTTGCTCACAGCGCAACAAGAACGGGACGCGAGACGAAAGACAGGAACAAGCGCTGTTCTCTTAGCGGTGAAAAATACTTCGAGCTGCTGACCCGTCCACTTGTTGGCTGCTTCAACCAGCTTGTGCAAGCTGTGGCGTCCCAGAAGTTCAACTGCCTGCCCTTTCACCTTGTTCGTGTTAGTCTTTCGTCTCGCATCCAGTTCTTGTTACGCTGTGAGCAGAATTATCAGCTAGTAGGTTCCTGCCGCGGCCTGGCGTCCTCTTTGCGTATTACTTCGCAGACACAGTAATTCTGTGCTTTACATTCATGGGAGTCCCCATACCACTCCTGGAGCACTGGTTCAGCGGTTAAGCGATGCGCCAACAATGCCATGGCAGGTGGCTGTTTTTAACACAGTCTCTGGTGGTGCTTGTGAGATCCAGGCTGCAGTTCCCGAGCAATCTCTCCTGACCAAGCATTACTGTAACTGCCACCTGCCACGGCGGCAGTTTGCTCACAATCCGGTGGGCCGGTTTTGATGGCGTCACAAGGACACGTGACCTAGATAGGCGGCGGCCACCGGCAGTGCTGCAGACGAGAGCCTTAACGATGTCGCGTTAATATAATGGGGAGCACAGGGCAGAGACAGGGTTGCGTGTATGTGGTCAGTGCAGTGAAAGCTGGTGGCGTTCTTCGGCATATGCTGAGCAGCCTGGGAAAGCGCCAGGGTGGTAGGGAAGATTAGTGTGCGTGGTGCAAGCAGGATCCTGGCCATAGCGAAAAGAAAGGGCGAGAACCGTGTGGTAGCTTGCACAGCGGTATTATAGGCGTAAGTGACAAAGGTACTCTCTTCAGCAGATGCATTATCTACAATGTAAGCACATCTCTTGCCTCTGTGTGTGCGTTTGCACCAATACAGCAGTAGTTTTCCCCCTAGCAGAGAAGGAAAGGCCGCATGCACAACTGAGGCAGAGCGTATAATTCGCAGGATGAGAACCGCGGGCAACAAAATAGCGTGAGAAGGCACCCAATAATTCGACAGAACGCTCAAGAGTGGTTCTTTCATGTATAACAATAAACGGTCATCAAAATCGGAGACTAGTTCAGTTCAAGACGGTAATTATTTTGCATTCAGCCTAGATGTACCTCAAAATAACCACTCACTGACGGGCTGCCATAATGTTCTGGCCCAAATAATTCATTCGAAGTTCGATTCATGCTTGTAGGACATTAAGCATTTGGCTGTTTAGCTTGCGGAGTACGATTTTAAAGGGACACTGAGGAGAACCCTATCATTTTTTTATAGCAAAATCTGATAGTTCGGCATTTCATTGCTTTGTTGCCGCTTGTCCGGCAGCGAAAGATGCATTTATTTCAAAGAAATTTGGATTCGAAGTTGAACACGTTTTTCCCACCGCTCCGATTCAAACTCGAGAACTCTTATAACGACACGGAGAACTCTTATGACATCACAGCGCGGAGTGACGTGAAACGTGACGTACACGGAGACTCCGTGATTTCTGGTGGCTAGCGGTGCGGTCTAGCAGCTGCCGAAATGAAAGCTACCGCCGCCACACGTTGAAGGCATCTATCGGGGGTCGCTATCGTCGCTTCGTTTACGTTTGCACCGGCGTCTTGCCAGCGTTGCGATGGATCCCGAACCCGACGACGTAGTTCTTGCAAAAACTCCAGCCTGCATTTCAGCGACCTCAGCCCCACAGAGCGTGCGATGCTTTTGAGGGAGCACGGTTAGGTTAGGCGCCGGCGGGTCGTTTCCCCCTTCGTCAGTGAGCAGCCTTTGCAAACTAAATATCATAACCCCAGTGCGGGGAGTCGCGAGGGGTCAGGACAACGTCGGCGCCTTGCGCCCATCGGAGGCTGGCCAGGGCTTTGGGGCCAACGGATTGTGATTCCTTGAACGGCACGGTTGCACGGCGCAACAGGCGGCGTCGAGGTCTCCCACGGTTGCAAGGGCCAAGTTATTTTTTTTTGTGCCACAAAAAAACAAAAGCAAGAAACGGACGGGTGCTCAAGAGCGGTCGCGTTTAAAGTCGGCGGCTTGAAACTAAAGCCGGCGCAGGACGGTTCAACGGCTTGCGCTAGATCCAACGGGTCCACTGGATCGGGCTCTCTCGCCCACTTGCATGTACCTTCAGATGTGTACTGTGAATGGACTAAGTTAGCCGAGAGCTCGAAAAGAACAGCTCCGCCCAACTGCCGAAGCCATTGAATTACGTCACAACGCGCACCTCGCCGCGGGGCCGAATCAGTCTGGCCGGGCCGGCGGCGTCTAGAGGGTCTCGATTTGGCCGACGTGACGTCGCCGTTCAGCGCGCGCGCGCGCGTTACGCCGCAGTGTAAACGCGCCTTATGAGAGCCTGTGCTTAACCGCTAACCAACGTATTCGGTGGCGGCATCTATGGGAGCCACTGAAACCCCCCGCCCACTCACTGAATAAAAGAAAATAAATCCTGTGTCGAACCAGGGCATTTGGGGTTTGAGGAGGAGACGCTACCACTCCGCCACGACGAATCAAGTTTCAACCATCAATAAAGGCGCATCTAGTGAACGCAGTCTTCTGATGCAGAAACCTCCGCGCTTTCGCTAGGTATATCCTGGCCTAACCGAGCTAGGCCATCAGCAATTTTTCTTAACTGCCTTGTACCTTGTCTCCCGTCCGTAATAAACGATTTCCGTTAAGTAGTTTGAAGTTGACTGACACAGCCGGGAATGTTTCGCCGGGCGAGCGTGCGAATACACAAGTGCTGCCTTGTACGATCACCGACCATCGTGCCATCATAGTTTTTCATCGACTGTGGCGATCATCTGACAAGCCTTAACAGGCTCCTTCAAAAGTTAACCAGCAGATGAAGCGGCACTTGGAGTTCCTCTGCTGTTCGCGCTTGTAAATCGAGGCGCGTCAAAACAAACCCACGGCGCACGCAAAGCTCATAGACGCGAAGCGCCATAAAAAATCGAAACTCTCCTGGCCGCCTGTGGCGCCGCCAAGCATCGGTTTTCTTTGCTTAAAACATTCAGGTTGTCTTTTGTCTGCCTTCCTTGTGCGATAAAAGTGTACTATTGGTATTAAAACAAAACTTACTTCAATATTGAACCCCGCAACCTACTTTTGTCAGCCTCAGAGATTCGCGGAACATGTAGGAAGGAAAATTCCTCGAAGGTGGCGTCTCTTGTCCTATGGCATCAGCACGCTTGTACTTGCGAGATTGGCCTGTGGCGGCGATACCTGTATTTTGGTTCTTGCTATTTTCTACCTTACAAGAGTTTTGTTTTCAGTAAGAGCGGCGTTTTTGTGATCAGGAGTTGGTATTTTATCGATACAAGCCAACTTCAATTTCTCCTCAGTGTCCCTTTAATACTGCGAAAACTTCTTTCGACAAGCACGATGCAACAGCACCCGTTTTACTGGGAGCGGGTATAGCCATCGACCACAAGCTGCGAAGTGAAAGGGGCGATCTTAAGTTCCCCAGCTGGATTTACCGATACCTGCGCTGCGTGCAAAATATATCTCACTAGTTTGCCACACAGTCGCATTCTTGAGCCTCGAATACTTCGACAGAATATTATGCCACGAACCTGTGCCACCAGTCTTTCGCAAAACCTTTAAAACACAGAAATGGCGTGTATAATAATAATAATAATAATAATAATAATAATAATAATAATAATAATAATAATAATAATAATAATAATAATAATAATAATAATAATAATAATAATAATAATAATAATAATAATAATAATAATAATAATAATAATAATAATATAACATTAAGCACCTTTATTTTTCAGAAAACATATTTACAAACTTTAAGACAGGTCTGCCCAAGCAATAAAGGCTTGTAGGGCAGACTCGGCAGTCGGTGAATGACAAATATATTGAAAAACAATCGTGACAAAACTTGCAAACAAAGATAAACCTTAATACCAAAAGTAAACAGGAAGAAGTAAACAGTTTAAGTTACCGACGTAAGGGTTTTTAAGAAGTTCTTTAATTGTGACAGCGAAGAAACTGAAAAGAATGAATCCGACAGAGAATTAAAAATTTTGGGTATATAATAATTACGAGTGAAGTGGCCACAATGACCTAATGAGTGTAGCAATGAGGTACCGTAAAACGGGGGTGCTGTCGAAAAGGACGAACAGGAATGAAAATAACCAAAAGTTTACTCTCCCTAAAGTGAGCACGAATAGCTACATGATGGAAGAGGGCGTCAAATTAGGGCAGCTGTAAAAACAAAACGAATTGCAGTCAGGTGAAACGTCCATGTTGTATGTCACGGATCGAAGGATGTTCCTTAATATAGTGTCACGTAGTGGTGACGGCCGTCGAAGCAGCGATGAAGACGGACGAAAGGGTCTTCTAAAAGAAAACTGTTTATTGGGCTGACTTGCACCCAAAATGGACTGAATCACTCGGCGGCGGCGAAGCGACAAGCGTGCTCGGCGGTCGTCGAACAGAATGCCCGCCGCTGTCGGCCGCGCTCAATTTAAAGCTGATAGCGAACTTTCGAGATAAAGCGTGCAAAGTTACTAGAACATTCCGGAACAACGTATAATCAGCTCTGCCTGGCTGCGATCAATCGAGATAAATCTAGTCGCGTCTTGCGTCGCAAAGAAAGCGATAACGCGGTGTGGCGGCAGATTTTAAAAACGAACAAACACTGCAAATCTTCGCGGCAATAGCATTTAATTTCATTCGCAAGTCTTTTAGCAGTTATAATACACAGTGACTGCATATATGAGAGTACCATAATTAAGAGAATGTGCTTGCGAATCTGAAAAGGTAATAAATATCGAACATCGTAAAGTACACATGATAAACCACGAAGCCTGTTACATACTACGGCAAGATGACCATATGAAGGTACTTGACATTATTTGAAAAAGTAATTGGAATGCAACAACAATTAAGACAATGAGAAGAATGTAAAAACAATGGTTCGACAAAGGAAAGCTTTTTATGGGGATAATGAAAACAAATGAGTCTAGTTTTTTGCTGATTAATTGAAATAGAATTATTAAAGAACCAGTCCATAACATGCACCACATCAGTTATAAGAGCATCCATGGCCAGAGGCGCGAAGCATTTGTTGACAATAATAGCGTGTCATCGGCGTATTGAAAAATGTAACAACTTGCTACAGCATTTGACCAATCATTTACAAATAATTCGAAAAGCAAAGGCGATAAAACAGAGTCCTGTGGAACACCTGCCGACACAAATGATTCTGAACTTCGATGCTCACTTATTTCAACAATTTGAGCCCCATTCGAAAAATAGACTTTCAGCAAATCATTAAACGGACCCCTAAACCCCATGACATCAAATTTCTCTAACAGTAGGTCATGCCGAACACAATCGAAAGCTTTGCTAGCGTCTAAAAACAGACCACATGCGAATTTGAGCACTGCTGAACACGAACTGCCTCAGCAGATTCGACGCCGGTCGCAGACAGGGGAAAAAGAAAGCCTTTTGCGTGGTGCTGCAAAGATCGCAGCCTCCCAGTCTAATATTTCTCGCTCGCGATGCATCACGCAAGATTCACCTGCCACTGACACAGCGCTAAGTCAGCTCATGCTGGTACTTTGCAACTGGAACACAATCAGCCCGAAAGCGAGGCACTGTGGCTGCTTAACCGAGCAACGCCGTTTCCTCTCACCCTTTAGTTTAAATTTGATCTTGCGGACCAGAATAAGTGACCCCTTTGAGGGGTTACATTATCTAAGATTCCTCTCTACTCGACTACTTTTCTAAGAAGCCTGCATTCACTTCCCTCGCACGACGCCGGAGAGTCTCTGCCGGCAGCTCAGAATCATTGCGCGAGAAAAATTTTGTATCATATGGTATTGGCCTGCCAGACAAATCCGGAAATAAAGAGAATAAATCCGCCGACGAGACAGGGCTGGGAGGCCACCCTGTCCGACTGGAGTCCCAGTGGACTTTGGTTAAAAGAGCGCAGGCAGCGGCTGCTGCCAATGGTGTCTCGGAATAGGGACTACCACCCAGGCAAGGGAGAGGTGAAACCCTCCAATCTCCCCTAAAACCCACCCCAGTGCATAAAATAAAGTTTTTTCCACCACTACCACCAACATGACGACGGGGTGCTGGCAGTTGTTCTTATTACTTTCCGGAAGGGACCTCGCGCAGGAGGCCTGCAGTCACCTGCACGGAGTTGCGCCTTAGGCGGTCCATGAAGCTTTCCAGCACGAACAGCGCGTGTCTCTTGATGTCGTCGGCTGGAACCACCTCCAGGAAGCCTGCGCCCAGCAACAAACAGACAAATGCGATTGCAAATGACATATCAGGTATACGGCACATTTGACTTCCCATCGTACAAGCCAATGGCGCTGCCGCAGACAAAACTGCAGACTGCATAATGATTAGGTTGCCGATATATTTGGTGAAATGGGCAGATTTATGGCTAACTCTTGGATCGAGGGAACCATGTATTTCTGGGCTTCTTTCTACGCAGAAGTGGGCTTCTTTAGATCAGCCTCTGGTACACAGCTATAGCGCCCATGCTGCGCATCCGCGGATGGTGCAGTTCGTACCGGCCAGGGGAGATGTAAGTACACAGTGTCTTTTATATATTCACGAAGCTAGCTTCTAACGCTGCTAAAGTGGCCACACCGCGGCGGTAGCGGTCATAGGGGTGCGAATACGTGAGCTTTAAACACTGAAACTCTTTACACGGAACTCTTCGCGATCTGGGGAGCCTTGTAGGATGTGCCTTGCACAGGTACCGAATCTATTCATATCCTGACCGATTCCCATGAAATCTTCAACGAGATTTCTACTCCTGGTTCGGCAGACGCAATCCAGCGCGCCATTCAACGCTATGAACGCGCGATCATAACCATCGTCATTGAATGGACTCCAGGTCACACAGACGAGTCAGGGGGCAATGCGGCGGCACACTCTGCGGCTGCTTCCGCAGGCGGGATGTCCACGTTTGCCTCTCCACCCCCTTTCCCCATTCTTACTCGACCTTCGGTCGGCGATACACCCCTTCAGTTGCCCTGATGCACTACATACGGACCTGTATTCTCAGGCTTGGTCAGCGTCGAATGCAGGCGGCCACACCCGCCTTACTTTTTACGCGCAAGACCCGTTTCATCCAATGTCAGGAGGTCTTTTTGAATAAGCTCCTCGCCCATATGGCGTATTCTGGCTCGCTGGCCTCGCTACACAGCGGAAATGATAACGTGCCCTCACTGCAGGATGCTAACGCGCGGCGGCATATCCCGCCTCCTCTGTGGCACTGCCCCGGTTTCGCCACCAGGCGTTCCGAGATACGACCGTATACTGTCTGAAGTACCGCTGCATTCTAGCAACTGATTCCGGCGTCAAAATTGTGTTTGCAAGATATGGCTCCCTCAGTGGAGCAATGCGAAGTGGCTGACGACCGCGAAAACTGCAGACTCTGTCCACTCCTCGTTACCTCCATGCGCCTTCCTTACCCAATAAAGGACTTTCAACTCAACTCTCCTTTCAAAGAAACATAGAACGACCCAACGCTTTAAAACAAATAAGGTCACTAGAAACAAATAAAACGGACTGTGCACAATAAACACCGAGAAGTGGAAACCCAGCGTCCTTTAGCGCGCTTAACAGGGCTTTAGACGGAAGACATGGACAACTGCTGGCCGTACGAGGCATCACTGGGATGCAGTCATTCCTTCAGGAACGCCTTCATAGTCCAGTTAACCTAGCCGACGAAGAACTTTATACGGGCCGAAATAGAAGCGCAAAAGTTTTTCACTCAATCCGCGGCGGCGAATGGGCGTCCAAACCCAGACTCGGCCTCGTGGCTGGTGTTCCGCGTTGCGTCCTCGTAGGTTGTAGCGTCTGGAGCAGGTCCGCTGCTGCTAAGTGATCCATAATCGGGCAAGTCTTCGGGCTTCTGCGTGCTGAAGGTAGGGGCCGACGTCGACGTTATCTTCTTTGGTAACGTTGGGCAGTATGGCCTCTAGCGTGGTCGTGGCCTTCCTACTATGGACGAGCCTAAAAGGCGTCATCTGGGTGGTCTCCTGCACTGCGGTGTTGCACGCGAAGCCTATGTAAGGCAGGGTGACGTTCCAGGTCTTGCGTTATGTATCGGCATACATGGAAAGCATGTCAGTGATTGTTTTGCTCAAGCAATCCGTCAGTCCGTTGGTGTGCGGATGGTATGCAGTTATCGTCTGGTGATTTGTTTGGCTGTATACTAGCGTAGAATGGCTAGCGTCAGTTCCGCCGTGAACGCTGTTCCTCTGACCGTGATGAGCACATCGGGGGCGCCAGGTCGCATAAGAATGCACTCCACAAAAAATGTGGCGACTTCTGCCGCTGTTCCCTTCGATAGGGTTTTTGCCTCGGCGTAGCGGGTCAGGTAGTCGGCCGCTATGATGATCCACTTATTTCCAGACGTTGACTTCAGAAAAGGGCCAAGGAAGTCAATGCCGATCCTTCCATGCATTCCTCCATGCATTCATGCATCTCTCCGTGTGCGATAACCCTCCCCCGCGGTCTTATCCGTGCAGAGGAGGTTGAGCTTAGGAGGATCCGGGTCGGGGTTGCCCTTACACCTGCCGCCATTCGGAAGTGGCCTCAGAACCGACCGAGATTTCTTTCGTCGGCTTGGGTGTCCGATATGTAAACGCGAGGACATTGAAGCCGACATTCACCACTTACTGTGGGGCTGCCCCGCTCTCAAGCCTACAAGGATCCGGCACCTGAAGGTAGCGGGTCTTTCACCGAGCAAACCTGCTTCATATATTGCCTGGACGCAGGGACAATACCATCGCTCTCTACTGGACTTCATAAAATCAGCTAGCCTTTTCCATTAATTTAATAATTACTACACCTTTCATCATACCTTCGCCCATTGATGCCATGTGGAAATAAATCTCGCTTAAAAAAAGTCCATGCCGATCTGCTGGAAGGGCCTTGAGGGGGTTCAATGGCGTTCAGAAATCCTGCTGGTGAGAAGGGAGAGGCCTTGGGAGGGTCTTGCGTCGCTGACAATCTTAGCAGGTCTTCACACAATGTGTGACATTGGCAGACAATCGGGGCCAATAATGCTTGTCTTGAATGTTGCGGAGGGTGCGAGAAAACCTGAGATGTCCAGCTGTCGGCTCATCGTATGAAGCCTGCAGAACTTCGCAGAGACTTGCAGGTACACAACAAGGAGGCAGGCTATTTTGTTCGCTGCGAAGTTCTTCACGAGAACATCATTCTCTACAAAGAACGAAGAAAAACCTCACTTGAACGAGGCGGGTGGTGAAGAAACCTTGCCTTTCAAGTACTGTATGAGGCGTTTTAGGTCGGGGTCAGAGCGTTGCTGGTGTGGAAAAGAGCTGGGGCTGACGGGTCCGAGGAAGGCGTCTTATTTATTTATATTAATTTACAAAATTCTGCTAGCCTCATTCTGGAGGCTTTCGCGGGACAGGGATAAATTACATACACACATAAAAAACGTTTACAGTCAGGTTAGTGCAGGAATGAAAATAGTAATAATTGGTTTCAAAATAACTTGAAAAAAGGAACGAGGCAATGCAATACAATGCGATAAATCATGTGCACAGAAAACAAAATAAAAACAAACATTTCCAAAACAGTGCACTTGTTCCGATTCAAGATTTGACAATCCTTCCAAAAAAGCATCAAACGAATTACAGGTGACCACATCATTCGGCAACGCCTTCCAATCTCGGATGGCTTGTGGAAAGAATGAAGATTTGAATGTGTCACTATGAAATCTGTACTCGGTAATGGGCTTAGTATGCTTTGTTCTCGAGTTTAATGATTTAGATAATTACAAGCGCTTATTTTTGTCTATTTTGAAAGCATCATTTAAAAGTAGAAAAAGAAACTTTCGCCGCAAGAATCTGGCCCTACTTTGTATTGTTGGAAGACCAGCTTTGCGTAACAGTGCTGTAGGGGAATCGCTACGGCGGTACTTGTTATAGATGAATCTAATGGCCTTTCGCTGAACGCTTTCTAATTGATCAATGCAGTGGTTAGTAAACGGAAACCAACAAATTATGCTATATTCTAGTACTGAACGAACAATTGAGGTATACGCTAATAATTTGGTGTCAGGTGCAGCAGATGCTAAGGAGCGCTTCAACGAATAGAGTGCTGTATGGGCCTTAGATGTTATATACGAAACATGCCTATTCCATTTCAAATCCGATGAGATCAAAATTCCTAAGTGCTTATGTTCATCAATTTTGTTTAGTTTCTGGTTCTCAATGCCATAAGTAAATGTTAGAGGATTTTTTTTCCTGGTTACTGTCATGGTAACTTATCTTATCTTAACTTTAACTTAACTTATCTTAACTTTAACTTATCTTAACTTAGCTTAACTTATCTAAGTTAAGCGTCCTCTGCCAGTGTTTGCACCATTCGGAAACTTGCACTAGTGAGTTGTTAAGAATTAATTGATCTTCATAGCTACCAATTTCTTTGTAAATGATGCAGTCGTATGCGAACATACGGAGCGTACAGTCGATGTTGTCTGCCATGTCGTTTATGAAGATAAGAAAAAGAAATGGAGCTAATACTGTGCCTTGAGGCACGCCGGACACTATTTCATGACATCCCGATCGTTGCCCTTCATATTAAACGGACTGGAATCGATTTGTCAGATAAGCCTGAAGCCATTGTGTTATATTCCCAGAACCAAACAATATGCTTCACAAACAATATGTGTAGTTTGTGAAACATTTTTTGGTGCGATACTCTGTCAAATGCTTTGGATACATCGAGAAATAAAATGTCTGTTTGCCCACGATTGTCAATAGTTAAGGCGAGTTCATGAATGGTTTCAATTAATTGCGTTGTAGTTGACAAAACTTTACAGAAACCATGTTGGCTGCTGGAAAAGAAATTATTTACTTCCACGTAAGTCACGATACGTTTCAGAATAATGTGTTCAAGAATTTTACAAGTTGTTGAAATGATAGAAATGGGGCGATAATTAGAAGGGTTGTCATAACGTCCACGCTTATGAACAGGAATTATTTTAGCTATCTTCCAGTCGCGTCGTAATTCATTAGTTTTAAGTGATTTCTCATAGACAAGCATAAGGTATTTGCGTATCCATATGGCGTATCTTCAAAGGAAAGGATTTGGAATATTATCTGGACCACTGGCCATTTTGACATCAACGGCAAGCAACAAGGACAGGATGCCAGAGTCAGTTACTGTTATTTCCTGAAGTTTCGAGGTTCCATCAGATATCAGTGGGTCTCGGTCGGGTAATATGCCACTGTCAGCCGTAAATACAGGTTTAAAATAACGGTTAAACTCTTCTGCTCTAAGTAGAGCTTCACTTGGCGGCAGATTAGATTGCTTATGGGACCTTGAATTAAGGTATCGCCAAAATGTTTGAGGGGAAGATTTCAATAAATTACTAAGGGTAACATTTTGGTATTTTGCTTTCGCTAACTTTATGGCTACTTTGAGCGCACGGGAATTTTCACGAATTTTTTCAGTGTACCCAGGCAATGAAAATTTGTTTCTGAGTTTCCTCAGCCTGGAAATTTTTGTTTCACCTGTATGATTTTTCGCGTTATCCAGCGGTTAGCTTTCCGTATACTCTTGACTTTAGTTGGCACATGCTTTGTCAAGCAGTGGTGAACGTTATTTTTGAAAATTAACCACAGCTCTTCGGTCGACACATCAGAATCGCTAAAATGATGGTGGAACTCATCATAAGACTGTTCCAAATATTCAAGAATTCTGAAGTCGTCAGAGCGATCCCAATCGAAGACTAACCTTCTTATTTATTCAACGGACTTTACCTCGCAAGTAAAAGTTGACTTGGTCGCCTTGTGATCAGCCAAGCCATCAATCATTTCTGAAGAAAGCCCTTCACAGGCAAGCTTATCACTAACTAAATTAAGGTCTAGAATGTTTTGGCAGTTCTCGGTGACACGTGTGAGTTGAAGGATAACCTGCTTAAGATCAAAGTTAAAAGTCATGTCCAAAAGGGCCTCTGCGCAAGCGATGTACACATTGCCACTTTTGAAGAATTCCCATGATATGCCATGACGATTAAAGTCACCGGTTAGTATAATTCTATTTGAGCACTTAAGGTGACGTTGCATGGATTCAATTAATTCATGTAATGCATCGGAGCTAGAGCCAGAGCTCGATACATTGTCCCTACATAGAAGGCCAGTTTGCTTATGAGAACTTTGCACCAAAGTGCTTCAATATTGATAATGTCAGGCATCGGTGTTACATGAAAGCTATTTTTTTATCAGAATCGCTGCACCGCCCCCCCCCCCTCCTCCCCCCCGAGAGCACCTGTCTTTTCGGAGGACAGTGTAACCGGGTGGGAAGATGTCACCACTAGATATGTGAGGAGAAAGCCAAGTTTCACTAATAGTAGTAATATCAGGTGTGTGTTCAAGCAGGAAGGCTTCGAGCTCAGCCAACGTTTTGGCTGCACTTCTCGCATTTACGTTCACTACCGTTACGTTTTGGGCTGTCTCGCCGAAATACGGTTTACTGTTTAGTTGGGCTCGCTTTTTTCACTGGGTACCCTTTCTTGCTGTACTTCATCCCAGGCAAACAGCTCTCCCTTTATTCTAATCTTATCGGAAACAAAGAAAACATTCTCTTTATTATCTCTGTTCGGCTTGGCACTGTCCCAAAGCTGTTTCCTGATATTTCGAACCCTTAAAGAAAAGTCTTCGCTTACGGACCAACTTGATCCCTTCAGCTTGGAACAATTCCTGAGAATCTTAACTTTGTCCCTGAAATCAAGCAGCCTTACTAGTACAGGCCGTGTTTTACCTTCCTTATTATACCCAAGGCGGTGCAGTCTTTCGATTCGTGAAATTGACACCTTTAACTTATCCTTGATAACCCTGTCAGCCAATTCGCGTTCAAGGTCTTCCAGCGTTTCATCTTCTGCTTCATGCAGGCCATAGATGATAAGATTTGAACGCCTGCTTGCGCTTTCGAGATTGTCAATCTTCCGCGCAAAGCGAGAAAAAGTTTGCTCTATTTGGCTAAATCTACTTTCAACTTTTTAAAGTCTGCTGTCCATTTCAGCTAACGAATCTAGCTTAGCGTGTATGGCTGCGAGTGATTCAGTAACAGCCTTATTTTAATTTCTAATGGCAGCTATGTCGGCAGCCATTTTACGGATTTCAGAAGCAAGCTCTTGCGTGTTCGGGCCAGGATTGCTCTCCACGTCACCGGCAAGTAATAATATATGCTTAAGTGAGACAATAAAATCACCAAGGAGCGATCACACCAGCCGTGGGCACGGCACCACCAGAAGGAACACATCGTTGCTGCGATAGCATTTACCGAAATTTTTTCTCACCTGAACCAAAAAGACGAAATGGTTGGTCAACGTCATGTCGCTCACGGTGCCACCATGCCCAGTGCCGATGAACGGAGCGTGACTCGATTTAAAGCAGTGTCATCCGGCGGCGGTGCATCTACGGTGACTCATGAAAGACAAATTATTGTGGTACTGAAAAAGGAACGAGAATAAAATGTATCTGCACGTGCCACTAAGTATAACGGGCTTAAAAATTTTATGTCATAAGTGGGATGCGAGCTCATGAAAGACAGTCATGAAAGACAGGGTGCTTGCGTCCGGACTTGTAAGCGACGGTAACGTCAAACTCCAGTCTCCATTCAGCCACGCGGCCGGAAAGATTCTTAGAACTGGCAAGCCAGCTCAGTTCGTGGTGATCGCTGACCACTTCGAATGGCCGTCTATACAGGTGTGCTGTGTTAGGTTTAATGGCACATAGGAAGCTAAGGCCATCAGGCGCCAAGCACAAGGTATAGGAAAAGTTTTCTGCGGAATTTTATAAAAATGTGGAAAGCGATCGCCGGTGTAGAGGGTGTACAGACTAGAAAAGTTTCTACTACATAATAATAATAATAGAGGAACAGAAATTTATAAATGGCCAATTGTCAGCGGGTATCCTTGGCTGGGCAATGATCTCGAGGATTTTAATTAATCAAATAAAAACTTCAGCCTTCTACTCAGGAATGAGAAAGTGGCAGAGGTGTGTCATAAAAAATGGGTTCAGTGGATCAAAATTTAGCTTTTCAAGAGCGCCTGCTTCTTTTAAACAACGTTTAGCTAAACGTTGTTCCCGCTTTTTATCCGTTTCTTCCGCACGCCGCCGCTTCTTAGCTGGAGCACATCGTTGCAGCTTCACCTTATACACGTCATCCGACATACCGTGGAGGATTCGCTGGGACGACTGCGACGAGCCGAGTTGGGAGTCGCTTTCCCACAGCTGGCATGACGTCACGTAGAGCGAGCGCCTCCCCCACGGCAGCGGCGCGTGGAGGATTCGCTGGGACGATCGCGACGAGCCGAGTTGGGGGGGGGGGGCGCTTTTCCACAGATGGCATAACGTCACGTAGAGCGAGCGCCACTCGCGGCAGCGGCACGGAGCTGCAGCATGGAGGATTCGCTGGGACGATCGCGACGAGCCGAGCTGGGGCCCCAGTTTTCCACAGCTGGTATCACGTCACACATAGGTCACACTAAAGGTCAATGGTGGATTCTCCGGGACGACGGCCAAGAGCGGAAACCTCGAGCAGTATTGCTTTCGTAATAAAAAGGCGTCATCTGGGTGGTCACCTGCACTGCGGTGTTGTGCTCGGCATCGACATACATGGCGAGCATATCGGCGATGGTTTTTGTTCAGGCGCTCGGTCAGTCCGTTGGTCTGCGGATGGTATGCAGTTGTCCTCCTGTGGCTGGTTTGGCTGTAACGCAGGATGGCTTGCGTTAGTTCCGCCGTGAATGCTGTTCCTCTGTCCGTGATGAGCACATCGGGGGCGCCGTGTCGAAGAAGAATGCATTCGAAAAAAATTTGGCGACTTTTGCTGCTGTTCCGTTCGGTAGGACTTTCGCCTCGGCGTAGCGGGTCAGGTAGTCGGTCGCTATGATGATCCACTTATTTCCAGATGTTGACGTTGGAAAAGGGCCAAGCAAGTCCATGCCGATCTGCTGAAAGGGCCTTGAGGGAGGTTCAATGGGGTTCAGACATCCTGCTGGTCGTGTGGGAGGGGTCTTTCGTCGCTGACAATCTCGGCAGGATTTCACAAAGTGTGCGACATCGGCAGACAGTCGGGGACAGTAATACTTGTCTTGAGTGCGGCGGAGGGTTCGAGTAAACCTGAGATGCACCGCTGTCGGCTCGTCGTGTGAAGCCTGTAGAACTTCTTCGCGGAGACAAGCAGGTACAACAAGGAGGTAGGCTGTTTTGCTCGCTGCAAAGTTCTTCTTCACGAGGACCTCATTCTGCACACAGAAGGAAGACAGTCCTCGCTTGAATGAAGCGGGGGGTGAAGAAACCTTGCCTTCCAGGTACTCTATGAGGCGTTTTAGGTCGGGGTCCGAGCGTTGCCGCTGGGCAAAAGAGCTGGGGCTGATGGGTCCCAGGAAGGCGTCCTCATCGTCGTCCGGCGGCGGTGTATCTACACGGGCTCGTGAGAGGCAATCGGCGTTAGAGTGCTTGCGTCCGGACTTGTAAACGACGGTGACGTCAAACTCCTGGAGACGCAGACTCCATCGAGCGAGTCGGCCAGAGGGTCCTTCAAATTGGCGAGCCAGCACAGCGCGTGGTGATCGCTGACCTGCTTGAATCGTCGTCCGTACAGGTAGGGGCAGAATTTTGACGTGACCCAGATGATGGCAAGGCACTCCTCAGTTGTCGAATAGTTAGCCTCGGCCTTGGAAAGGGAACGGCTAGCATATGCGATGGCCTTCTCCAGCCCGTCGCTTTTTTGAACGAGAACCACGCTGTTTGCGTCGTGTTACGTTTCGCCTACGACGCGCGGTATAGCCGGCGCGGATGCAACGGACGCCGGCCCTTCGTTCAAAGTGGCGGTCATTTTGACCCGTTCAGCGCTGCCGCAACGCCTCCCGCCAAGCGCGTCCACGCAGGTTTCAATGCCACGTGTCTTCGTGTGTGCGTGTGTGTGTGCATGTTGGTGCCCACGCTTGTCAAAGCGCGGCAGCCGGGGAGAGGAGCTCCCCAAATGGGAGGCGAGGAGGTCTGACCGGCGCCGGCCCGGCGGACGCGTCACGTCACGTCTCAACATGTCCGTGCGTCGCCGTCTCGTGCGCCTCATCCTGAGCCGTTCCTTCTTGCCCTCGATTCCGAGGGTATAAAGGCAGCTGCCCCGGACGCCAAGAAGAGGCTTCGATTTCTTCCGTCGAGTAACGTGGTCGCCCTGACCGGCTGCTCTTTTGCGATGCTAGAATAAACAAGTTGTTCTGTTGGCAGTCGACTCATCCTTTGCCAGGACCTTGGGATGTTTCCAGCTGTGCCCCAGGCCGCCAGGCCAACGCTACCCTTGGGGCTTGCGACCCATTTGCAACAGTCGGTATAAACTTCAGAATCGGTGTTTTCATCAAAATGCGCGAGGATCGGTGAGGACTGTAAACAACGCTGAAGTTCATTGAAGGCTTCTGCTTGCGGCGCTTCCCATTTAAACGGCACGTCTGTTTTCGTCAGTTGGGTCAGGGGCTCGGCGATGCGCGAAAAGTTTTTCACAAATCGTCGGTAATATACGCACAGTCCGAGAAATCTGCGCACTGCTTTCTCATCGGCCGGCGGTGGAAACTGTTCAATAGCAGCTGTTTTCTGCTTGTCTGGGCGCACTCCTTCCTTGCTAACGATGTGGCTTAGAAACAGAAGCTCTTCGTAGGCAAAGTGGCATTTCTCTGCTTTCAAGGTTAGGCCAGACGACTTGATTGCGTCTAGTACTGTTCGAAGTCTTCTGAGGTGCTCTTCAAAGTTCGAGGCGAAGACAACGACGTCATCTAAATATACCAGACAAATTTGCCACTTCAGGCCTGCCAGCACTGTATCCATTACTCGCTGAAACGTCGCTGGTGCGGAACAGAGACCAAATGGCACCACCTTGAGCTCAAACAGCCCATCCGGAGTGATGAATGCTGTCTTCCCGCGTTCTCTTTCGTCGACCTCAATTTGCCAGTAGCCGCTCTTGAGGTCCATCGATGAGAAATATTTGGCGTTGCAGAGGCGGTCCAGTGTGTTGTCGATGCGAGGGAGGGGGTAGACGTCCTTCTTTGTTATGTTGTTCAAGCGGCGGTAATCCACGCAGAATCGAAGTGCGCCGTCTTTCTTTCTCACTAGAACAACCGGTGCCTCCCATGGGCTGTTTGAAGGCTGGATGACGTCGTCGCGAAGCATTTCTTCGACTTGGTCCCGGATGGCTTGTCGTTCTCGCGGTGACACACGGTAGGGGCTTTGACGGAGAGGTCGGATGTGTTGGTCCGTTATAATGCGATGCTTGGCAATTGGCGTTTGTCGCACTTTCGGCGATGTCGAAAAACACTCACTGTAGCTTTGAAGCAGATTGCGGATCTGTTCTTGTTTGTTCCGGTGTAGGGCTGGGTTGATGTCGAAAGTGGGCGAGTTCTCTTGGTCAGGCGAAGCTTCTGCGGAGGGGTCGGTGAGGGCGAAGGAGTCTCTTACGTCAGATATTTCGCCGAAAAAAGCAGTCGTCGTTCCTCCGTTAATGTGTCGGTATTCTTCGCTGAAGTTAGCAGTACTTCGGCCTGGTCATTGCGGGAATATGCGATGCCTCTTGCGATACTGATTACTCGGTCTAGAAGCAACTGCATGTTGCCATCGATGATGGCTTCAGAGTTAATGGCTTTCGTGGCGCCTACGGTCACGATAACGGTTGAACGGGGTGGGACGCTCACTTCTTCCTCCAGGATACTCAGGGCAACGTGATTTTCCCCAATTTTCATCGAAGCGATAGCTTCGTCCATCGCAAGCGTGATCAGCTTGGATCGCAGGCCGATGATCGCCTGATGCTCATTAAGGGAATCCATACCCAAGATCAATTCGCGGGAGCATTGCGGTAGCACAACAAAGGTCGCAGGATAGGTATGTCATTTGACAGTCACTAGCGCTGTGCATCGTCCTGATGGCGTAATGAGGGGGCCCCCTGCGGTGCGAATTTGCGGGCCGTCCCAAGCCGTTGTGACTTTTCTCAGCTGCGCAGCGAATGTTCCATTCATCACCGAGTAATCGGCTCCTGTGTCGACTAGAGCGGTAACTTTCCGGCCGTCGATAGTTACTTCTAAGTCGGAGGTCCTGGCTCTTGCATTACATGTCGCTCTCGGCGTCGGGTCACGGCTTCGTCGCCCATGCGAGTCGCGGGTGGGGCGTATGGTCGAAGCTCCTCTGAGTGGCGGCGCCATTTTCAAGGCAGTTTGCGTCGTGGTCGGGGTTCTTATTGTGTGCGGCGTCGGTGCAGCGAGTGTCGGTTCTTCATGCGGCGTCGCGGGTGCAGCGTCTTCATGGGGCGTGGTCGGTGGAGGATATTCGGCGTTTCGCGCTTGAGCAACCTCACCTCCAGAGGTTGCTGCCTTTAGTTTCCCCTACGGGGGCTGGGAGACCTTCCTCGTACCGCGGCTGCGTAGCTGCGGCGTGGCGACGCAAAGCGCGAGATTGACGGCGATGGTGAGCGCGAAAAGCGTTCGGCGTGTACTCTTCTCGACGCAGGTACTCGTCGATTTCCTGCGGACGTTGTCCGAAGCGTGGTCGTGAGGCGTTAACGGCAAATCTCCGAAGATCGATACGTCGGTACGGGCAGTGACGAAGAATATGGCCGGCCTCACCGCAATGGAAGCACAATGGCCGGTTGTCGCAAGTCCTCCAGGCGTCGCATTTTCTGGGGCTTGAGCGTCGGTCATAGGCTGGGCGGGCGGGGATGGGAGGCGGCGTTGTGGAACAAGTGGCTCATCTCGGGGAGGACGTGGAGGTTGTCGTTGAGGCTGAGCAGTCCTTACTGCAGCGGTGTAGGTCATGGCCTGGGGTTCTGTGGCCGTCGGGGTGCCAAGTGCCTGTTGCACTTCTTCCCGTACCACATCCATCAGAGTCGCTGCTTGTGGCTGCGGGGAGGATGGCAGTAATCGACGTAGCTCCTCTCGGACTATTTGGCGGATAACTTCCCGTAAGCTGTCGCTGGTGGTGGCTGGCGTGTCTGAACGGATTGCACAGGCAGAGGAAGGGCGATTGTACTGCCGAGCTCAGACGTCGAGGGTCTTCTCAATCGTGCAGGCTTCTTGCATGAATTCCTCTACTGTTTTTTGGCGGCTGGCGGACGAGCCTGCCAAAGAGTTGTTCTTTTACGCCGCGCATTAAATGCTGAACTTTCTTTTCCTCAGCCATCTCGGGGTCGGCGCTGCGAAATAGGCGTTTCATCTCCTCGACGTAACCGCGGACGGGCTCATTCGGAAGCTGGATCCTGGACTCGAGGAGTCGTTCAGCTCTTTCTTTCCTCATGACACTGGCGAATACTTTCAATTGTTCTCTCTTGAATAGCTCCCATGTCGTAAGGGGCGACTCGTACTTTTCGTACCGCGTGCGTGTGGAGCCATCCAATGAGAAAAACACGTGTCCAATTTTTGCAGCATCATCCCACTTGTTGAATGACGCCACACGCTCAAATTGGTCCAACCATTCTTCAGGGTCTTCGCCTAGGTATCCATTGAAAATTGGCGGCACCCGCGGTTGCTGCAGTATGATTGGTGTCGACATCTTCGACGAGGTTGCGGTGCTCGTAGCAGCGTCTTTTCGCTGTCTGGTGCGGTCCGGCAGTTTCTCGAACTCAGGCTCCTCTCCCTGGAGACGTCGGCTGGCTCGCTGAGCTGCTGGCTCGTCCTCGGGTGCGAAGCGCTGAGGGCTGGCTTCACGAGTTGAAGGGGGCGTCCGGAACATGGAAGGCTCCCCGCACCTCCACCAGATGTCACGTAGTGGTGACGACAGTCGAAGGAGCGATGAAGACGGACCAAATGTCTTCTAAAAAACTGTTTATTGGGCTGACTTGCGCTCACAATGGACTGAATCACTCGGCGGCGGCGAAGCGACAAGCGCGCTCGGCGGTCGTCGAACAGAATGCCCGCCGCTGTCGGCCGTGCTCAATTTAAATCTTATAGCGAACTTTCGAGATAAAGCGTGAAAAGTTACTAGAACATTCCGGAACAATGTAGAATCAGCTCTGCCTGGCAGCGATCAATCGAGATAAATCTAGTGGCGTCTTGCGTCGCAAACAAAGCGATAAAGTGGTGTGGCGGCAGATTTGAAAAACGAACAAACACTTCAAATATTTGTGGCAATATTGTCACCAAGTATAGGATCGAGTGAGTGTATTTCTCGAGTGGAGAGCTCTAAGTAGACTTAAGGAGTCTGTGTAAATATAATGCTGATTGGGAGGTTCTCGTTTACTATTTTTTCTATGGCCACACAGACTGCGTAACATTTTGCAGTGAAAATGGATGCGCACTGGGGAAGTCGTACTGTTTCCTCCGAATTTCCACGGACCACTGCACTTCCTACGTAAAATCCGTTTTTGAACCATCAGTGTAGATGTCCGTAAAGCTACTGTATTTTTTTTCAAGAGATTCTTGCATGATATTGAAACACTACTAACTCCTCTAGTGGCGCTCTGCCGCGTCTGAACTGTATTTCCTGGCAGTTGGAAAGCCTTGAGCTATCCCGAGGCTAGATGCTTTGTCGTCTTCATCTCTCGTGCTGCCTTCCGCATTCCAACAAAGTCTTGCGCGTATAAGTAACGCAAGTAAACCAGCCCTTAATTAAAAAATGATTTTTTAAATTTAAAAGAAAGATGCTTAAATAGAAGACATGAGAGGGTGGTTAGCAGGGCTTTTTGATGATGTCAGGACGGCGCGAAAACAACAAGGACCAAAGAGGCACACGAACACAACTGGGCAGGCGCCTCTTTGGTCCTTGTTGTTTTCGCGCCGTCCTGACATCATCAAAAAGCTATGCACCAACTAGCCCAAACCAAAGTACTTCTTTAGCAGGGCTGCTGCAGCGATAACCGGCAATCAGTGTGGTCGCGTCACAAAATTTCAAAAACAGGAACAAACGAAGTAAGCGATAAAAAGACGGTGTAAATAGCCGCAAAAACTGGTCAGGTGACAGTAACAAAAACAAAACCAATGAAAAATTAACCAAAAGGGATGCCCCGCTTGACAAGTTTTGTGCGGGCTGACGCGAAGGGCAGGAAATTGTCAAGCGGGGCATTGTAAAACTGGGTTTCCAAAATCATGTGCTGCAAAAATCATGTGAGCATCTCTTCCAGGACTGCTTCAACAACCAGACCAGTCGCCTTTTAACAACAGGCTACCCCTTGCATCTGCTTGTATCCGTATCCGGCTCCATGATCAAGAAGTCCCGGCCGCACGTCGGACCTGCTGCTTCAAACGATAACTGCAAAAGTGTTGTGGTAATGCCCTACCTCCACACAATCAGCCATAGTCTAAAGAAAGTCGCGCAGCGCGCCGGCGTGGATGTCGTCTTCACGGCTCCCAAAAAGCTTTCCGCCCTCTGTTCCGAAGTGAATAACCCACCGAGAACCCTAGGGTGTAGGTTGACACACTCTGACCAATATGTCCCCTGTGATTCACAAATAATTTACTCCGTTCCAGAATCATGCGGGAACAGGTATATCGGTCAAACGGGAAGGTGCATCAATATGCGTCTCCTAGAACATCAAAACAAAGTAAAAAGTATAGCCATTTCCGGGCACCTGGCTAAGCACTGTAAGAAGTGCAAAATCACAGAAAACGACTCTGAGAGAATCTGCACCCTTGACTTCAACCGCTGCACCCCAATCGGCCGATGACGAGATAGGTTGACGAGGGAAGTCGTCGAAGCCCTCCAAATTCACCATGCTGATGATCAATGCGTGAGCACTGCATCCCTCTCCTTGTCGGAAAAAGCTGAATTTTCTGGGTGGCTTGATGATCACTTGAGGTTTTTTGGTGCCACTTACAGCTAAATGATTCAATGATCCCTTGTTGGTAGTGCCTTTATCTTGCTTTATCCTCCGCAGCGTGTTATACGATTTTAACGCTTTTATCCCCCCTTTTTGGGCACGTTTTTAAAGCTTTTAGGTCGTTCATTTTTTATATTTTCACTTGTATTTTTCTACCTGTGTCCCTCATGGTTTTAACCCCCTTTTGGTTAATTTTTCATTGGTTTTGCTTTTCTTACTGCCACCTGACCACCTTTTGCGGCTCTTTACACCGTCTTTTTATTGCTTACTTCGTTAGTTCGTTTTTGAAATTTTGTGACGCGACCACACTGATTGCCGGTTATCGCTTAAGCGGCCCTGCTAACCACCCTCTCATGTCTTCTAATTAAGCATCTTTCCTTCAAAATAAAAATTCAGTTGTGAGTCAGCGCTCGTGTGTGTCGTTTCTTCGTGGTGTCCGCGTTTATTCGCGCTGTTTCTAAGTACAGTGTATAGAGGGGTTCCCCTTTTTTGTGACGGTCGGTGAGCGGGTGGAGCAGCAGGATTTCCGATTTGGTCGGCGAGCATGCGAGGCCTATACAGGCCGCGCACTCGGCTACCGCGTCCGCTCCCGCTTGGAGGGTTTTCTCCATTTCGCTGACACAGTGTGATGTCATCTGCGTAGATGGAATGGGATAGATGTGGTATTGTCGCGAATTGGTAACGCATCCCCGACTGCCGAAGGGGAATGCTATCGCGTGCAGGTTCGAACGAAACAACAAAAAGATCAGACAAAACAAAACGAAGCCTATTTATAATTTAAAGAAAAACAGCCCATACGGAACGAAAACAAGAAAAAAAGAAACCCACTCAACACGAATACAACACTACAGAATACCAGGTACTGAGCGCCCGAGGTGAAGCGGGGATCCTTGCAGACAGGGCGGACGCGGGTGGATGTAGTGCGACGCGTCGCTGGCGTTGCGTCGAAGGAAGCGACGGAAAGGATCCAGGTGGTAGTAGGAGCGGAGAGGACTGCAGGAAGACGCCGGTGGTCTCCCGTCTACAGCCCGAAGAACTTGGCAGCAGCAGGAGAAGCGTAGCCAGGACCCGTCGACGGCGTCCCGAAACGCCAGAGGCTTAAAGCAGGCCAGCCAAGGGTGCCTTTCGGCAGCACGGGCCCTAAGTCTATTGGCTGCCTCCTTTATGCTTGCAAGGAACGCAGGAGGCTTGCGTCGGTGATCCAAAGGAGGTCACGGCAGCACGGACCCAACGTCCGACGGCAGCCACCTCCACGCTTGAATGACACGCTGCGCTGTACCGCTTCACACCTCGGTTTTCTGACGCCCCTCGTGCTCGCCACGCTCTTCGTCGCCTCGCACACACCATTCGCACGCGCAGCGCTCCGCTGTCGACGCACCACTGTCGGCGCATGTACTGCACTCAAAAATCTCCGGAGAATTTGTTGTGCACCTCACAGGGATCTACTGTAATTTTCAGGCCATCGGTATGAGCGTAATGTTGAAAAGTAGCGGAGATAAAACAGCCTTTTGGTGTGCCCCTGCTTCCTAAAGGGAAGGGGAGGATTCCGCGGACCCAAACCTTATTTCCGCCGCCCTGTTATTCAGAAAGGCGGTTATATAAGCGTGTGTTCTAGTTCCTACGCCTAAGTAAGATAGGGCGTTTAGTATGGCTTCGTGCTGGACGTTGCCAAACACTTTCGTGGGGTCTAGGGTTTGTAGTGTTCTCGTGCGCCTGCCGTGTCTGGGGTGTAGAACTTCTTCCGAGATTGAAGCATCGCGTCCTGCGTGGAGAGGTTGCTTCTAAATTCCATCATCGTATGGGGGAAGAGGTCCTGTTTGTGCATGTGGGTTTGGAGACGGCCGAGAATAACGTGCGTGTTCGAAGAGTTTTCCTAGGCATGAGGTGAGCGAGATGGGACGGAGGTTCGCCAATTGAAGTGCTCTTCCTGGCTTTGGAGTAAAGGTGACCTTAGCGTGGGTCCATTCCGGGGAGGGTGCTCTTCCTCCAGTGTTTGTTGAACAGCTGAACAGTTTGGTTACGGCTTCGATCGAATTTTCGTCCAGGTTCCGTAATGTTTTGTTGGTGATTTTATCTCCGCCCGGCGTCGACGTGGTGCGCAGTTTGTGCATGGCTGCTCCCACGTCGATATGTCTTCGTCGAGCTCGGCGTTCGGAGGGACTGAGTATTGAGGGAGTCCTAATTGTGGTTGTGAGATACCTGTCTTTGAAGTTCTGGATCAGGGTGCTGTCGTCCACATCTAAATTGTGGACGATGCGGGTGAGGTTACGTTGTGTGAAGTCTTAGTGATTTCTGGTTCCAAGAGGCAACGTAGAAGTTTCCAAGTGTCTTTCAGTCCCATATTTCATTCCATGCGGTTGAAAATCTGGCCCCACTGTTGATGGGTTAGGTGTGCTGCATGCGTTTCGATCTTTTTTACTTACGCCGCTATCCTTATTTTGAGAGGTCTGTTGTGTTTGTTTCTTAGCCATCTTTTTTGCATACTCAAGTGTGTTTCTCACATGTGAAGAAGTCTGCTGTCCACAATTTCCGTTTCCCGATCGCTCGGAACTTGGGACGTGGCACTTCCGACGTCCTTCGTGAGCGCATTCACTGATTTTGAAAGGCACCCTATCTCAGCAGGGGATTGATTCCTTCCGGAGGTTCTTGAATTTATCCCAGTCTGTGATTGTTCGTTGTCATTTTGCAGAGGAGGTGATTGACTTCAGTGCGAAGGTTGTTTGAATGATGTAGTGGTGGCTGCCTAGGGAGATCTGCACGTTGGTCCACTGCCATTGTGCGATGTTTTTGGTGATCGTGAGATCGGGGTGGTGTTTAGCTGCACGCTGTTTCCTATGCGCGTGTGCTGCTGCGTATGGTTAATGAGGGTTAGGCCCTCGTTTTGCATTAATGTCCAGAGTTGTGGTCCCTTTCTGCAGTTGTGTTTCTAGCCCCAGCTTATGTGTCTCGCGTTACAATATCCTAGGATTAGTAGCGGGTTTTTCGCACTGATCTTTAGCGCTTTCCTAACGACCACGGGGAGGGGGGCTCCGCTGCTTTTTGGGGCGCTGTACGTGTTGAGGATGAATAAGCTAGGGCTTCTAGTTTTTGGTAGGAGCTCTATCAAGTGGCAGTCTATATTTTCTTGTTCGATTAGGTGATCTGTAGCGGCGTAGGCTCTGTGGACAAGGGTGGCTATCCGCTGGGCGGTGGATGTGTTTGGTTTGTGAGGGGTGTAGTTGAGGAGTTTGGCAGGGGTTTGCGTCTCCTGCAACTCGATGACCGCTGGGATCTCCTCGTCGGGAAGAGATTGTATTATTGATTAGGGATAGTATTATTGAAACCAGCCTGTACTTCTCCTTAATTCCAAAGGATGAATTTGCGAAACAACAACGACAAAAAAAGCGATCCTCAATGCCTCAACCAACGAGAACGATTGATTTTGCTCCACCACGTTTGTTTATATTAATCGGATTTACGTAAATCTAGCCAAAGCCGATCGCGAGCCGTACTGTAGATATCAAATATGGCCGGCGTTCGGAAGTTCGGTTGTTGCTGCGTGCTCCTGCGCTCGCTTTTTCGTGTTTTTTTTCATCTTCAAGAGTTGTTCGCTGACAATGTGGCTCTGTTATCGACGAATGAGTGTTTTGTGCATCTGTAGATGACATCAGTTTTCGGCAGAGGACATTTGAGAGCAAGAGAAAAAAGCAATTTGCCATTAGGCCTCGTTGTACTCCGAAGTAATCAGAGCTGTTGGTGAAAACCAGTCTTTTACTTCAACAGCACCTAAAAAAAAAGTTCGAGGTAGAAATTAAAGCCTTCCAGCTGGTGTAGGTGTTTTTGGCGTGGAACTTCGAGCTGAGAATCGTGTCCTCCGTGTCACTTCTCCAGCTGGAAAATTTTCATTTCCAGTTTGAATATGGAACTGGCAATGCTTCTAGCTAAAAACATTTCCAGCTCGATTACGGAACCAAGAGATTTTTCCAGCTGGAATTATTTCCAGGTTATATAATCCAGCTGGAAAGGGAAATCATTTTCATCGCACCCGGGATGCGTCAACCGCCAATAGGGTGCCTGACTTAGAGATCCCACCTAGTGCTTGTAAGGGCATGACCTTGCAGGTAACAACCCCCACAACTGTCTCTATGATTAAATAAATGTTTTCACCACCCCACATCCTGTATGATGTTGTTGTGTCTGGTTTAATGGCACATATGTGTAGCAAAGGCCATCATGCGCCAAGCACAAAGTATAGGAAAGGAAAGTTTACTGCAGAATTTTAGACAAATGTGAAAAATTATCCGTGGTGTATACGGACTAAAACACTAGTTTTACTGTCTAATGATGCCAAAGGAAAGACATTTCAAGAATGGATAGTAAAAGCTTAAAAAAAAGTTGGTTAACCTCTGCAACCATCCTTGCCTGCACAAGGATATCGAGGCTCCCAACCAATTTACTAACGACCTCAGCCTTCTTCTCAGGAGTGAGAAATTGGCTGAGGTGTATCAGCGTATCTAGAGAAGCACAGGTTCAGAAAAGTAGAGTTTTTGAAGAATACCTGCTTCCTTCAAAAAGCTATAAACATACGGCGTACCAAGCCGTGTGACTTCCCCTAAAATCAATAATGGGTAAAAAGGAATGCGTTTTTTGTAAAATGCAGTAAAATATTTCTTCCTCAGTGATTAAAGTTTTCTGCGCGAGAATAATATTTGTTTAACTGTAAGTTCATCTCCGCGCTTCTCAAAAACAGGTCTGTCATCTTTTGTAAGTAGGGAGCTGTGTGTCAGGTGTGTGTGTCGAATACGGAAACGGCATAAAATAACTTCGATGAAACGTTTTTGATGTGAGCATGAGTTCCCTTCTTCTGTGATGGGTTTTACTGAGTGTGGCTTATTATTTCTTTCAATGTTCCAGTGAGACTGCCATTTATATTTAAGCTTACGGCGTACCAGCTTCTTGCCATCTTTGTATGTAATGTTCACTTTATTATTTTTGTTCTGAGCGTTTGCAGCCCATGCATCCGCCTTCTCATTGCCTGTGATTCTGATGTAGCTTAGCACCCGGCAAAATTTTGTCTTCTCCCTCTGTTGTGGCTGTTTTTATGTTATGTATGACGTCACCAGTTAGTGGTGTAACTGCATTTCTCTAGTGAAGTGAGGTGATTACGTTCACAGAGTCAGTGTAGATGATACTAATCTCAATGTTCTCATTTATAATTTTTTCTATAGCCACAGAGACTGCGTAACACTCGGCTGTGAAAATGCATGCGCACTCAGGTAGCTGTACTACTTTTCCCAATTATTTTGAACCACAGAACTTCCGACGTAATGTGCCGATTTTGATCCATCAGTAGAAAATGCTCTGTATTTTCCGTATATTTCGTTTACGGTTATTCATGTAATATATGCTCATGTTAGTTTTTTTCTGAAATTGTGTTAACATGAAGTCGCACACAAAGGGCATGCAGGCAGTGCCAAGGTGGGAGTGGGTCAGGTTTGTGGGCAATATTAGGCAATGTTTCAATTACATCTACTTCTTGTCATTTCTCTTCAAAGCGCAGAAGAAGTGGTCTGATTGCCAGAGGTTTGTTGGTAAACAGTGTTCGAGATGGGCACTTTGTAACTATTGGGTAGCATATGTGTTTTGGCAGGGAACGAATTTTAAGAATGTATGAGCATGTGAGCACAGTTCTTGTGTCTGTGAGTGATTGTTCGTTAGTTTCAGCATAAAGACTGTTAATGGGCGACGTCCTGTAAGCCCCAGTTGAAAGACGTACAAACCCAGTTGTGCACTGGGTAGAGTCGTTTAAAGTACGGTGGCCTTGCTGAACCATACACTGTGCAACCATAGTCTAAAATGGAACGTACTACAGATCGACAAAGCTGCAGAAGGCACATCCGCTCAGAACCCTAGTGTTTGCGTGGGACTTTCATTATGTTCAAAGGCTGCGGTGCTTTTTTGTTCAGTACATTTAATGTTGGGAGAGAAAGTAAGCTTTTGTCGAAAGTTAGGCGTAGGAATTTGTGTTAATTTTTTAAAGGTAACTGGGTTTCGTTTGGGTGTAGTGTGGGATATGTCTTTATAGGCCTCGTTGGAGCGAAAAAAATAAGGTCACTGCTTTCTGGGGAGAGAATTGCAAACCATTCTTGTCTGCCCATGTTGCCAAGCCATTGTTGTAGCGATAGCTACATTACGGTAGCATTTCGAGCCTTCAGCGGGGGGGGGGAGGGGGGGGGGGCCGCTACCCTGTGGCTGCGCCGCCACGCTGTCATGTGGTTGGTCACGTGGTGCGGAGCAGCTTCCGGCGGTGCGGCGCCATGGCTGATCACGTGGTTCGTCACTTGGTTGATCACGTGACCAAGTTACACTCGGCCAGCTGTAGCTATTGCATCACTCCAGGTTTAACCAGAGCTAAACCATCACCAATTTTTTGTAAGCTGTATTTGTCTTTTGCATGCAGATAGTATGTTGGAGGATGTCCATGCTGTCTGAAGATCGTCCACATAGACAGAATACATATGGACATTGGGATTATCTTCAAAATAGAATTCATAATTGCTACGAAGAGTGTTGTACTACACATCCTATACATCCTTGAAGTACTCCATTCTCCTGAATAAAATTCTTTGAAAGGGTTGAGCCTAGGCGCACATGGAATGAACGATAGGATAAGAAGTCTTATGCAAGTCAACACTCTGCCTCGGATGCCAAGTTCGGCAAGGTCTTGAAGAAACCCGAACCTCCAGGTTGTGTCATATGCCTTTTTCAAACCGAAATAGGCTGCAAGACAGTGTTGTTTGTGTACAAAAGCTTCTCTACCATATTTTCCAGACGAACGAAGCGATCTGTAGTGGTGCATCCCTTTTTAAAGCCACACTCACGGATATCAAGAACTTCACAAGATTGAAGTACAAGGCTCAATCTTATATTGAGGACACTTTCAAAAGATTTGGCGAGGCAACTGGTAGGCGCTATGGGTCTTTAACCACTGGGGTAGGTTGGTTCTAATCCCGGGTTAAAGAAACGGTATAATATGAGCTTTTTTCCAGGCTGTGGGTAGTTTCCCTGATACCCAAAATTTTTTCGTCTTAGAAGTGCCTCTACTGTAGACTGGGAAAGATGGGCCAGTATTTCATAATGTGTTTGGTCGGGTCCCTGTGTGGTTTTTTTTCCCGGCAGGTAGTACTCTATTGATTTCCTGGAAGGTAATTAATCTATTGTATTTTTTATTCGCACCTCCACTTCTTGGGAGTGTTTTTCGGCCATGCTTTTGATTTTAGAAATTTCTGGGTTTAATGTGACAAGCTAGAAAATGCAGCGAAGTGCTGCCCTAATATATCTGCCTGCTCCCTTATATTTATTTTTGTACCAGGTGTTGTCAAAAGAGGGATTGTGCACGGTGAGAAGGTGCCATTAAATTTTCTTACCTGTTCTCACTTTTTTTCTATGTGATTTGACTGTTTATGGATGACACGTAGCTCTGCCACGATTTCTCGGCACTACGACGGACGTACCGAGCTTTAGCTCTTGCTTTTTAATAATTTACTTTGTTGTCGTGTGTGGGGTACTGGCAAAAAATACTCCAAGCTCTATTCTGTCGTTCTTTTTTTGCATGCTTGCAATCTTTTGTCCACCACACTTTGTGATTTTTTTGTGCCATTCCCGATCACTTGGGAATAGTCAAGTGTGCGGCAGCTAAGATAAAATCAGTGAACTTTTCATTTATTTCATCAATGTCAATGTTTTCTAAAACTATTTTTTCGAAACTGCCTTCTGATCAAAAAAGTTTCCAGTCAGCTAAACGGAGCTTCCAGGGCCGCGGTTTTGTCGGGATGATTTCCGGCGCAGATGTTAGAAGGGTTTTTACGGGGAGGTGATCGCTGCCGCTGCCTGGTGACGGCGTTGCTTTCATGGGTGACGGTGTTGCTTCCATCTCAAGAAAGCTGCGTACAAGACCTGCGTATCGCCGACTAATAAGGACCGGACATATCGCCCACTGCGCAGATTGGGACGACGCCCACTATAAATGTGGAAAAGTGCCTGCAGTCGCTTCAGTTCGGTGGCGGTGCTCTCGGAGTAAGGGACTCAACCTTTTTACGCTTGCTTTTGCAGGTGAGTTACATTTTGAATTTCATTTCCCTCCTTCCTTTGTGCACCGCTGCTGAACACAGCAAGTGACATTGTGCTATATTTGCTATTTGAGTGCCAACTGTTGCAGTGATGACAAAAGATGGTAAAGACTGCTAAACAACTGGATGAATTCCGAAGAGAGATGCGAGCTGAGATGCGGTCTCTGAGAGAAGGCGTGAAGGTTTGCTCGGATGCTTGTGACGGTGTCACAGAAATTCAAAAAGATATGAAAGAGCTGAAGCTGGAAATTAGAAAGCTTCTTGAGAAAAACCAGATGCTTGAACAGGAAAACAAACAACTGCGGGATAAGCTGGATGAAACAGAGCAGTATAACCGGCTCAATAATCTGGAAATCAAGGGTTTTCCTGGGAGTTGTGATGAGATATCAGTCGTCAAGCAAATTGGTGAACAGCTGGATAAGGTAATCGATGACAATGAAATTGATATCTGTCACAAAGTTGATGTACCAAACTCAAGGGCAAAGAACATAATTGTCCGTTTCACGCGCAGAACTAAGCGTAATGCGGTTTTGGCCAAAGCAAGGAAGACACGGCTAACGACTGAAAAGCTCGGTTTCGAAGGAACAGCTAAACCGGTGTACATAAATGAACACTTGACGCGGAAAAACAAGCAGCTACTTGGGGCTGCTAACTCCCGCAAAAAAGATGTGGGATGGAAATTTGTGTGGTCAAGCAATGGAAAGGTTTTGGCCCGTCGAGCCGAGGCAACCACAGTCTTGCATATCAATCAGCGCAACGACGCGGACAGAGTGGAAGAAAATACAGGACAAGCGCTGACTCACAACTGAAATTTATTTAAGGAAAGCAGTACATTTTATAGAAAAAGTGGCCAACTTATCAGCTAGTACATAGACCAAACCCAAGTTTCTACGTGGCATCGAGGAATGCAACCTCACTGTCATATAATGAAATAGATGGCTTACTGACACATAACCTTGTTTTTTTCTTAATGTGATATGCTTCCATAATCTCACGTGTTAATCGGGACGGGTGTTTGTAGAGGATATCACAGTAAGGCAATGAAGGAAAACCACCAACTCGCCCGTACCACCAACTCGCCCGTTTGGCTATTGCATATCAAGTCGGTGGCCGATGTGGATCGCATGATACCGAGCTCGCCTATCGCACAATCAAGTGATATTTCTGGAGCGCAAGTAAATGGTGATTTCTCGCCGGGCAGTTAAACGGCGGTACAGATCATATGTTTTCATTCCATGTACACTTTGTGTCGCTTGAGCTAACGCCATGAATGGAAGGATGTGTGATTGTAATAGCTTTAAGGAAGGCATCTTAAAGAATGCCTGGGTGCGTAGATCACTATCTTTGTTACACTTGAACACCCGCAGTCTCCGAAAGAAGGGATCGAGACCAACTAGCATTGTATCTAGAAGAGCTTTCTTGGGAATTTGATGTACTTTCCTTCACGGAAACTTGGTATATGGATCAATCTGATGTTTATCATTTTGACGGTTACAACCACATGGGTTTATTTCGCTCTGGAAAAAGAGGTGTTGGGGTTTCTTTATACACGAAAGTTGGTTTAAATTGCAGTTTACTACATGACTTTTGTGTTATGACCAATGATTTTTAAATACTGACAGCAGCTTGTAGAGATACCGTTATTATTGTTGTATATAGACCTCCTTCGGGCAAAACTAAGGATTTTCTTGAATACTTCGATGGAGTATTAACGCAGTTGTCAGTTTCTGGTCTGTTTGGAATAGTTTTGGGGGATATTAACATTGATCTGCAAAGCGTTAGTAGTGTACAAAATGAATTCTATACTATGATGCTTTGTTATGGTTATGAAAATCGTATAGGCAGTGCCACACGTGTTACTGCAACATCGGAAACTCTGATATCTGCTTCACTAATCTTGTTTCGGGCCGCATTGTTTCTGGGTTCCTTGCGGCAGATATTAGTGATCACCTGGCTATCTTTTGTATTTTAGAAGACCTTTCCTCTAAGAAAGTTAATGAAACACAGTTTAAAACGAGAAAGATTAATGATGACACCTTGCAAGCATTTAGAGAATTAGTTCAGGAGGTCGACGGGTCTCAGATTATTAACGAGCTAGATTCAAACATTAGTTTCAATCTATTCTACTCTAAGACCAAAGACCTCTACTCAAAGGCATTCCCAGTGTATTTTTTGAAAAAAAAAAACATAAAAGGGCTCGAAAGCCATGGAAGCTCCCCGCGCTGTATGGTAAGATAAAACAAAGAAATAAATTGTTTGAGGACTGGCTGAAACACAAAGATGAGTTAAAATTTAAGGAGTTTAAAATATATCGCAGCAAAGTTAATGCAGAACTAAGGAAAGCTAAACGTGAGTATTACAACCGTAAATTTCACAGCGCGGATCAACCACAAAAATTTTGGAAGGTCTACAAAGATGTCACCAATATGACACCTGAATTCACTTGTCTCTCGGAGTTAAACACGCAGGGTGAAACACTGTGTGGTGTTGAGCTTTGTGAAAGATTTAATAGACATTTTGTGACAGTTGCGATGGACCAGATGCGGGATAGATCAGATTTCGATCCAGTCACTTACATTAATACTTGTACACAAGGCACGCTTTTTTTACACCCTACTGATGAAGGCGAGATCAAACGAGTTATTGATTCTTTAAAGAGCAATAGTGCTCCAGGTCCTGACGATATTACGCCACTGCCAATCAAGTCAGTAGCCTCAACTCTAGCCTCCCCACTTGCACATATATACAATAGTATCCTGCGCAGTGGACTTTTTCCAGATGAGTTTAAAATCGCACGGGTAACAGTGATACATAAAGGCGGCTCAAAAGACGACCTTAACAACTACCGCCCCATATCGCTATTAAGTGTTTTTGCGAAAATTTTGGAATGCCTTATACATAAACGACTTGCTGCATATGCAACTGATTTTCATTTAATCTCTCCCAAACAGTTTGGCTTTTGCAAAAATAAGTCGACTGAAACAGCACTAATTCAGATTAAAGAGAAGATAATCGAGAATATCGAACAAAAGCTTTTTATAGTTGGTATCTTCCTCGACTTAAGGAAAGCGTTTGATTCCGTAAACCATCGCATACTAATCGAAAAACTAAATGCTTATGGAATTCGGGGACATGCCAATAACTTAATTCAAAGCTACTTAAGTAATCGAAAACAGTTCGTTAAATTGGGTGATTACGTGTCCGAATTGAGAATTATAAATAAGGGTGTACCACAATGGTCAATCTTAGGTCCGCTTCTCTTTTTGTTCTATATTAATGATATTGAAAATATTCCTTTCACTCAAGAGATACTCTTGTATGCTGATGATACAAACGCTTTTTTTTCCGGATCAAAATTGAAAGAAATAGAAGAAGCAGCAAACACTTGGCTATGTAACTTATCGAAATGGCTTATTAGCAATGATTTGCAGTTAAACATCAAGAAAACAAAATATATCCTATTCCGAGCAAGAAACACACCAATTGACTACGAGATTAATCTCACCTTCCACACTGAAAGTTTGCAGCAAACAAAAACCATTAAATTCCTCGGTGTCCACTTTGAAGAGTTTCTGAGCTGGAATGAACATGTAAATCATTTGAAATTAAAAATGTCGAAAGTAGTTGGAGCATTATGGAGGGTGAAGAACCTGATTCCAACTAGGTACAGATTAAATACATATTATGCAATCATCCAATCCCACTTAACTTACTGTCTTTTAATTTGAGGGAAAACAACTAGCGGTAACTTGCAAATGTTAACAATCATGCAAAAGAAAGCCATTAGGGCTCTGGAAAGCTTAAATTATAATGAGAGCACAAGGCCTTTTTTCACGAAACATGGAATTTTTTATCTTGAACAGCTCTATTTATACAAACTTGCAGTCTACATATACACCCAAAGGAAACAAAATTCTCACAGCTTTGATAATACATATCTCATGAAAAATGACAGTTTTTGCTTCAGGAAAATAAATTACATATTACCACGTTTACGAACAAATTATGGACTACAAAGTATGAAATATCTTATTCCCAACGCTTTAAACGAGAACGCGGTGTTAGCTGAAGCTATCAATTATCCTTCTATTAATACACTGAAAAGATTTTTGCGCGAAATTTTCATTGTGTGGTAGTAGTCTGTCTCACGGTTTTTTGTGAATTTCTGTAATGTGTACTTTCTTTTAGAACGACTACTTTCTTTTCGAGTAACTATACTTGATTTATGTTCATCATACTTATTTGTGGTACATTATTGATTATCAGTGTCTCTCCTGATGGATTCTGTATTTTCTGATGGTTTCCGCACAGGGTTTTGCTAAAACGGTTTTTATTTTGTTTAAATATTGGCACGAGTGTTTGTGCACAATTTCAAACATCATGTTAAATTGTTTTCGCTCAAAGTGCTTTGTTCGTTTTTCTTCGTTAGTTTATTATTTGTTTATTCGGAGTGCATCGCTACCAACTTTGTTATGGGGTCAGGGGACCCAGCCAGGTACAAGTTTTGTACATTTTGTCCCCGGCCCTTAGTTTTCTGTACTGAGAACTAAAATGTTAATAAACTCAAACTCATAAAGTCATATGGGCTGTCTATGACATCCCAATTAAAATCGTTAAAAACAGACGGCGAACAAAAAGACAAATCTAAACAGCTCATTTTTCCTGAGGCGGGATAGCAGTATGTAGTTTTACCAGAGTTAAACAAATATTACTGCTGAGAATAAAATCCTCTATAATTTGACCCCTATTGTCTATTTTTTCACTTCCCCGGAAAGAGGAATGTCCGTTAAGATCCCCAACCACCAGATAGGCCTCTGGTAGTTCTAAAAGGCTTTCTAAATCTTTGTGTGTAACTTACAGGTGCGGCTGTAGGTATACACAACACACTGTAAGAGTTTTATATGCAAGCAGTGTGGCTGCTACAGCCTCTAATTTAGTTGTTTTTCTTCACGGGCTGCTATACCGTTCTGCACGATGATGGCTACCTCTCTTGATATCCTGTTTACATGTTCTTGATCATGGCGGAACACCTTATCAGTACATTTGTATGCTGAGGAGCTAGGTTGGTTTCCTGCAAGCGTAAAGCCACAGGAGAGAATGGAGTTAAGAGATCCTTTATGTCATTGAAATTATTTAAAAGTCCCCTGCACTTCCAGTGTATTATGAATGCCATCTTGCTTTATTTATGTGTGCTTAGAAACTAGGTTTAGGTTGGCCCCTTGATTCGGGGCTTGTCTATTTTTTTCCGATCCAGGGAGTTCTGCCATACCTGTGACGTCGACGGCACGGCGCTACCCTGGCTCGTGTCCATCGCCTCCTCAGAGGCGCTGGACGATCGTGCAGACTGCGCGTGGGTCTTTGTGTGAGACCTCGCCTCGTGGGCAGAGAGATGTCTTGAGGCCCCCGTGCCTCGAGAGGCAGCATGATCTACTTTGGAGGTGGTGGAGTTGTGTTAGCTACTTCCACCCGGGGCGAGGATGGCCCTGCTGCAGCCTCGCTAAGTGAGGTCTGCGCAGGTGCCAGAGGGCGGTGTGATGGATCGCCCCGTCGCACCACATCGGCGAAGCTTGTGTGTAGATTCAAAGAAAATTGTTTCCCGTTCTGATACGTTTTCTCGACTCTTTGAAGGAAGTGACGTTTTTTTAGTTTTAATTTTAATGATTTCTTTTTCTCTCTTCCACGATGGGCAAGACCTGGATTAAGCAGGGTGCTCGCCTTCACAGTTAGCGCAGCAGAATTCTAGCTGCTTCGCAGTTTTTAGAGCCGTGTTTTTTCGAAGCGCATTTTGCGCAGGTTTTGCGTCCTCGTCACCTCAGGGAACCACGGCCAAATCTTTATCAATTAAAACAGCGTCTGGGGTTGGGAACGTATGGTCTCACTGTAATCTTTGTGTAGCCCACTTCAGTGGAGTCGGGGAGTGTGCAACAAGTGGAAGTAAGTATAAGGTGTTTCGTTGGGACCTCTTTGTCACCTTTTCTTTTGATTCTTTGGACTTTTGTGACATGTTGATCGGCGAGGCCTTCGAGCATTTCCTCCTCGGTGCGATTTAGAAAACCAATTTCTGAGATCACACCGCGATCTGTGTTAGTGACCTGTGAGGTGTGACAGAGACATTAATGTCCCCAAATGAGAGAATGTTAGAAACTTTCGGAACTTGAGCTTTATCGCGGATCTCAAGGAGCAAGTCTCCACTACCTAGTTTGGTCACCTTGAAACCGGGGCCCAAGGCTTGTTTCAGATATTTCGCAACTATGAATGGGGACAGTTTTCATGCTGGTTTTTCGGAATCATGACTGTGGACCACGTGCTATTTCGGAAAGACTTCATTTGTTTTTGGAAGAGTTGTTTGGTTGCATCGTTCCGCCCTCTCGTCAGAGGGTGGTCACTTTGTGAAGGGGAAAGAGCCGTGGAATAGATGTGTTGTTCGGCCGTGGTGCCAGCCGCCCACCATGGTTCCCAACAAGGAGACCCGGACATGAACTTGCAAGCAAGTCCTGCGCACGCCAGCTGTACACCTCTACTATAACCAAATATTACGAATCCGTGGGTAGTTTTCCACACAAGGTTAACCCTAGCAGCCAGGAAAAAAGGGAAAACCAAGAAGGGAGGAGGAGACAGGAGAGTTGTAACAAAGAGATGGGAAAGTGAAAGACAGAGGGGAGGACAGGAAAAGGCGACTGCCGATTTCCCCCGGTCGGGTGAGGCCGGAGGTGCCGTCTACGGGAAGCTGGGGCCAAAGTGGCGCGTTGCCTCTGCCGAGGGGCCTAAAAGGTCCTAACGGTTGGCATCGGCTCAACCATCAGGAGCCCCTTTTCCCCGGACACGGCGATGCCACGCACGGCTAAGCGCGGGGGCTCGGGTCCGTGGTGACGCACTGTTCACCATGATCCCACTGTGGGGATGTACTTGCGGATGCTCAGGAACCCGTGGTGTCGCCACTCACAAACATCTGCATGAAGCAGATGCCACCTGCGGGGGTGTCCTGTATGCACTAGTTGAAAGATGCAAAGCCTAAATTGTGTACTGGGTTTAGTCGTTTTAAGTAAGACGTCCTTGCTGAACCATATACTATGCAACCATAGTATAAGCAGGATCGTACCACAGAGTGATAAATTTGTAGAAGGCATGCCCTGCATGTTTCAACGCGTTTAGGTGAGGCAGGAAAGTGAGTTGTTTATCGAACGTTACGCCTAGAAATTAGTGCTCATTTATTACAGGTAATTTGGCTTTGTTCAGGTGTAGCGGGATCTGTCTGGAAGCCTCGCTTGAGTGAGAAAATGATGACCACTGCTTTCTGTGAAGAAAAACGAAAGCATTTCTGTCCGGAACGCGATTTTTTGTGCCAGGAATGCGATCGAACCGAAGCCAAACCAGGAAGCCGACTGTAGAACTTCAAAATGGGCCTCCCACTCCAGACCTCTCTGCCGCTAATGCCAATCAGCTCTCGCTGATTGATGCACTAAGCCAGTAAGTTTGGGTCCATTTTTTCTTTTCCTTCTTTTTTCTTTACTGGCGCTTCGTGTTTATGCCACTGAAGAAAGTGTGTGTCCTTTTGTAAGTTACACCAAAGCAACTACACGCTTTGGTTCTAGAGAGTATAAATGGCGCATCACCCTTGATGTCGACACTTCCGATAGGCAGCAGGAAGCAAGCGTGGCCCTCCGGAGAGCACTCGAGGAAGCCGCCCGGGAAGTGCTTGAGGAAGAGCTGCAAAAGAAATGGCGCGGCTGCTGTTCAGGCAGATTAGAGCAACAGTCCAGGAGCCATCTTTCCGTAATCATCTATAGCGACGCATAAAGCCGCCGTGTTTTATGGGTGTGATCATTATGCTGTGGAACAGCCTATTCGTTTTTCCCTGAAAAAGCGACGATTGGATCCCACTTATTTTTGCACCGCTCGAGCCCATGCATCCGACGCACACACGCGAGCCCAGAAAGGAAAGCCGCTCTCTGCCTCTCACCTCGGAGGGCTGGTACTCGGAGACGATGGTGTCGGCACCCACTTTCTCTCTCCAGGCCAGGCTCTGCGAAGACGAGCATTTCTCTTACTGCTGCCGATTATGCTGCTGCGTGTTCGTTTCTTTATGCCTTTGATGTTGCTAAGTCGTGTTTTCACTCTATCTTCAGTTCTACCACATCCGAAGACGTGGGTCTCGCGGGACGTGGGTCCCGTCTAGTGAGCACAGCAAAGTACTAATTAATGGACTGATTTAATTCGTTATTCAGTAATCAATTGCCGATGATTATAAAATGCCACTAATTGAACGAGTTATTCGATTCGGAAATTAATCGATTGCCGATTTAAAATAACCAACTTAATGACTAATTGAACCTCCCTCATTTTAATTAATTTGATTAATGCGGTAATAACGATTTATCAATTCCGTTAAATTACCAAACATGTGTAAATTAACTGACTGATCCTACTGAGTAATTACTTAATTCAAATACTTATTTACTTCCCTACATACTCTGTCCTGCATTGCTTGTAATATACAATGATCCATAACAGCGCGACAGACGGGACAGAGAAGAGAGGACACAACACAGAGCGCTGACTCACAACTAAAACGTTTATTGGCCGCCAGTCAGTATAATTACTGCCCTGGCGGCCGGGAAGGACACAAGCACGCTCGACTTGCGTGACATTCAAAATCACCAGTACATCAGGCACGTGCCAACAGGTAAGAGTCATACGTGGGAAATATCACCGCTACAGCAGGCACAAGTTTGCATTCACAAGTTAGCATTCACAATCAAGGTAACGATTTTCCTTATCTGACAGTGCTACAGAGGGAGTACTGATACATTGGTCAGGGGTCCTAGCTATCAGGTGGGCTTCTATTATTTCCCTAGCTAGCGAGTCGCGGTTCTTCGCTATCACAGAGCATTTATTGTAGAGTGGAATAAAGGAAGGAAGGAAGGAGGGAAGGAAGGAAGGAAGGAAGGAGGGAAGGAAGGAAGGAAGGAAGGAAGGAAGGAAGGAAGGAAGGAAGGAAGGAAGGAAGGAAGGAAGGAAGGAAGGAAGGAAGGAAGGAAGGAAGGAAGGAAGGAAGGAAGGAAGGAAGGAAGGAAGGAAGGAAGGCCTCAGACGTTGCTGGCACATACCCACTACGGGGGAGTGGCCAAGACACAGGCGGTTAATTACTGGATACAGGAAATTTTTGACGGGAAGAGCAGTGGAAATAGTATGTAGTCGGATAGATTGGAAGAGGGAAGGAAAGGGGTCCAGTTAACTTGGAGATCGAAGACGGGACAATTGCTTAATGTGCATAATAGTACACAATGCCTGTAATGTTGCAATGTCTTACTGACTGAGATCGGGAAAAAGAAATTAGAATGGGAGTCGCTGCGTTTCTTGAAGAAAATTTTGCACAGCAGAGCGCACACTCCTGTCGCTTCGTCCAAGCAAAGAAGCGCCAATGGAAAGAACAACCGCGGAAGACACAGCCAAGCCCCGTTGATGAAATGGAATTGGCAAAAGACGCTTCCTCAAATGAGAAAAGCGGCGGCAGAACAGCAGGAAGGGATCCATTGTCTCAGGTTCGGCACAAAAAGGGCACAGTGGGGAAGCTGCCAGGCCAGATCTGTGAAGGTAGAAATTTAGAAGGGGAACCCGGCAACGCAAGCGCGTGAAAGAGACCTCTAGTCTGCGTGTGCGCCAGTCTTTGCTACTCCAAGGATGCAGAAGATGCTGATATTCGGGAGATGATGTAAGAGCCGAGGCAGAAAATTCCTGAAATATTGTGTAGCTGCGAAACCTCACCGCAGCTGTATATGCACACGATGGTAGGACAGCAACAATTGGGCCGCTGAGAGAGGCTCTTGCTAAGGAATCTGCAACCTCATTTAAGTGAAAGCCCATGTGACCTGGTACCCAAAGCAACCTTACCGAACTTAGATGCAGCGGAATCAGGAACTTAAAGAGGCGTAATGGCCGAGAGTCAGTGGGTGAGGATAAGGAAGAGCAAATGGACAGAGAGTCTGTCATAACCACGACCTGGGAAACGGTAGATTCTAATTTTCGTAAGGCTAAGATTACTGCTAATAATTCAGCCAGAAAAATTGGAGTGAAGTCAGGAAGACGGAGAGAAAAAGACCAATCCAGTGAAGGTGAAAAAATTCCCACACCTGCCTTTTCGCGATCCTGCGAGGCATCGGTAGCAATAAGAACATGAGAGGGAAAGGACCTTAGGTGGTCCTGCAATAGACCCTGAAGAAGCGGGAAGGGCTGCAGCTTTGCATTCGATGGGAAAATGTCATCGAATTCAATCTGGACAGATGAGGAGTTGTTATATATTTGGCGGACATCAGTGAAATGAATATTTATGCGATCAAGGAGGGACTGCACGTAACATATCTGCGGGGTATGAAATCGAGACCAGGCAGCACTAAAAAAGGCGGAAGGTTGACTAAGAAATAATATACTGGGAGCGTGAAGAGGTGAGTCGCACAATTTTAAAAATGTTTGAACTGTTAAAAGGCGAAAGCTAGCTGATAACGAAGGCATTCGCGCCTCAAGGTGCAGAACAGCATTGGCGACATATTTTGGAAGCCCCAGACAAAGGCGCAACGCCTCACGCTCCAAAAGCACAAGAGGGCGAAGTTTATAGGCAGGAGCTCCTGAGAATAAAACACACCCGAACTCCAAAATTGGGCGGACGTACATTTTATAAATCATCAGAAGCGTATGCCTTCTCATGCCTGACCTAGCACTACAAAGCCTGCGCAGGATGCCAATGGCCCGAACTCCTTTTGCAGAAATTTGCTCAATGTGTGGCCGCCAGGAGAGAGTAGAGTCGTATATTACACCGAGATACTTCACCGTCTGAACTTGAGGTATTATGTTATTTCTATAGACCAGGCAGATGTTTACAGGAACAGAAACTGGAAATACAATGCGCATTTCTTCACATTAAGGGACAGATGAATTCTTCCTAGCCAGTTGTCAAGAACATTGAGGTAATTTTGCAGGGTTCGATAAAGAGTGTGAATGTCACCTGCTGATGCAAAAAATGCAATATCGTCGGCGTACACTTAAGTTTTCACATTTTGAATGCATGGAATTGAGCTTAGAAAAATGTTAAAAAGAACAGGTGAGAGAACTGATCCTTGCGGAACACCTCTTGTCTGTGGAAATCTCCTTGAGGAAACACCATTTTGGCAGCAGTAAAATTCTCAATTTTCTAAAAAAACAGAAATCCAGGCTACAAAATAGCTTGGGAAGTTGAGTTCCTGTAATCGTAGTAATAGAGTCGAGTGCTCCACGCTGTCATATGCTTTACTGACATCCAAGGTGACAAGCGCAGCAAACTGTTCTCTATTGCGAGCTAATTTAATACGACTCTCAAGGTCAGTATGAGCACACCAAATTGAACAACCCGGCCTGAAACCAATTTGACATGGATTCAATACAGCATTTTCTGAAATGAATGACATGACACGGCTGAGAAGGACCCTTTCCACCAATTTCACTAGGTTCGATGTTAACGAAATAGGGCGTATATTGTCTAAAGTTAAGCCCTCCCCTTGCTTTTTAAGCAATGGAACTATTTCAGCAAGACGCCACTCATGCGGTATCCAAGGACCTTTAATAGAATGGTTAATTAGAGCCAACTGGTCTGCAGGAGATTCATTGAACAAAATTTTGATCATAGATGAAGTGACCTTATCGGGCCCAGGAGCCGCTGGGGATAAGCGCAAAACAATTTGCGACAGCTCAGGCATAGAGACCTCAGTGAAATCACTTGAGGTGCATGTGAATATAGTAGGAGAAGGTAAAGCAGATGTAAAGCGAAGCTCTAGGCCACACGCAATATCTTCTAAGGCCTTTGCGATGTCAGCAGGGGACTGAACGAGGGATTCAATGTTGGCAGTCGGAGGAATCACCTTGTTGCGCCTCATGAAATTAAACAAAGCTCATTTACTTCCTGATTGGGAAAGGAAATCATAATGATTTGTATTATACTCCTCCTTTGCCCGGGCGACAGTGCGCTTAAATGTTGCTGCAACATACTTATAATCCAGCCAATTTTTTGGGCATTGATTGATGAGAAGTTTCTTCCAAGCTGCTTTCCGTCGTCTATATGCACGCGTGCACTCAGCATTCCACCAATTGTTCGCGATTGCACCCTTTGTTCTCTTAACCAAAAATTCAGACTTTTGCCTTGCATGGTCCAGTACTGAACATAGATGTACAGCCTTGCTTTCGGCACTTATCTGAGCGCGAGTGTCTGAAGTGATTTGGAGGGCTGATTTTAGAGTGTCTTTGAAGCAATTGTAATTTATTAACGTGCGCTGATGTCGCTCAGGAAGAGTTAATTTACACGCAAACTTGAAACTAATCGGTAGATGATCACTGTTTGTTGCACAGTCAACAGGCGCCCAAGACATAACGGAGACTCCTGGGGAGGAAAAAGTTAAATCCAAGGCAGAGCGGCATTGACTGCGAACAAACGTAGGCAATCCGGAATTGTTGCATATCAAGTTGTTGCCAGAAGCCCAATCAAATAGCCTAGAACCAAAGCTGTCTGTTTTAAACCCCCAAGTCACATGGTGCGAATTGAAGTCGCCAAGTAATAGAACCTAAGATCGGCTACTAGACATGAGTGAGTCAAGGGGCCGAGTGTCACGCACACCAGACGGGAAATATGCATTAGCTACCGTAAAGGGCTGTTGACCTGGGACACTGAGGTCAACCGCAAGGATTTCACATTCATTGTCCGCATATTGAAAAGAAATGCATGCCCTGTGGCAAAACTTTGTAGATATGAGCACTAACAACCCTCCCCCTCGTGATGACCGGTCAAGCCGGAACGGATGGTAATCCTTGAGATGATAATTGAAATTTGGAGTTAGCCATGTTTCCTGTAAAGCAACTAAATCTGGTAGAAGCTGATTGCATAGGCAATTTAAATCTATTGAAGCTGAGAATATTGATCGACAATTCCACTGGAGTACACTTAAGAACCCTATCTTGGCCGAAGTGCCGCAGCCGCGACTGCCTTTTCTAGAATACTGGTCTTAGAGTTTTGACTTGCGTTACTTTTCTTTGTCTTTGACTGGGGGCAAGATGGACCTGCATTATTCAGAGGAGACCCACTTCGTTTCTGGGCGCGGAGATCAGACTCCATCAGGCTTTTGAGTCATCATCGTTTTCTTCGTCTTCGTCATCTTTGTAGTGTCTGCAATGTTTTGCTACGTGGCCTGTGATGGCGACACGAGAGACATTATATTCGTACTCCTTTAATCTTTCGTTCACACATCGACCAGTTTGGCCGATGTAACACTTGCCACACGACAGAGGCAGAGAATAAACAACTCCTTCCTGGCGAGGCACGAATTGTTTCGCATGCCTTATCAAGCAGCTGCGCGGTTCTCTTTCCAGTGCATTTACTTTTCTGACCACGCTAGACAGTCGCTTAGGCGCCGAGACCACTTCAAAGCCAGCATGCTTCCCATTTTTTTCAAGTTGTGCGAGACTTGATGCAGATACGGTACCACGGCAATTCTTTTATTTTCCTCTTGTCTCGCTTCACCTATCCTATCAAATCCAAGCTTTTTCTTCAGTTTTTCTGCAACGGAACCTAACCCTTCTGCATGGTACCCAGCCTTTGTCAGGCGGAAAAATGGGTTGCAGGCGCTGTGCTCCAACCTGTGCACAAAAGATTTCTGAACAGCGTTGTAAAGCACATAATAAGCGATGGCTCTGTTCACCAGCTTTGAATGAGCTGATGAAAAAGGCAAGATTGGCTTTGCACCACGGGGCTCAAAAGCCCAGAAAACATGAGATGCAGTGAAATGAAGCGAAAGATCTAGAAACGTAATAAAATCATACACTGGCCGAACAGCGAAAAAAATTTTAAGACTCAGTGCTAGGAATACATATATTCCTAGCACTGAGTCCTAGAATTTTTTTCTAGGACTCTAGGAATATATATATATATATATATATATATATATATATATATATATATATATATATATATATATATATATATATATATATATATATATATATATATATATATATATATATATATATATATATATATATATATATATATATATATATATATATATATATATATATATATATTCAAGGAATTCTAGTTTGTGTCCATCATTGCCCATGAGTCCTGCAAGTCCAGAGTATTTGTTTAGCCCTCTGTCCTGTCGAGTTCGTTCCTTCCTGTGGTGTCTTTCAGCACCAAAAAATAATTCCACCAATGCACCAACTAGCCTGCAAAAACATTCTCGCAAGTTATGTCTCTAGTCCTGCAGGCGTTCGTTTCCTGTACTCTTTGAAACCATTCTAGTTTGTGCCCATTACTGCCCATGTGGCCTGCAAGTGCAGAGTATTTGTTTAGCCCTCTGTCCTGTCGATTTCGTTCCTTCCTGTGTTGTCTTTCAGCACCAAAAAATAATTCCACCAATGCACCAACTAGCCTGCAAAAACATTCTCGCAAGTTATGTCTCTAGTCTTGCAGGCGTTCGTTTCCTGTACTCTTTGAAACCACTCTAGTTTGTGCCCATTACTGCCCATGTGGCCTGCAAGTCCAGAGTATTTGTTTAGCCCTCTGTCCTGTCGAGTTCGCTCCTTCCTGTGGTGTCTTCCAGCACCAAAAAGTAATTCCACTAAAGCACCAATTAGCCTGCAAAAACGTTCTCGCAAGTTATGTCTCTAGTCCTGCAGGCGTTCGTTTCCTGTACTCTTTGAAACCATTCTAGTTTGTGCCCATCATTGCCCATGAGGCCTGCAAGTCCAGAGTATTTGTTTAGCCCCCTGTCCTGTCGAGTTCGTTCCTTCCTGTGGTGTGTTTCAGCACCAAAAATAATTCCACCAATGCACCAACTAGCCTGCAAAAACGTTCTGGCAAGTTATGTCTCTAGTCCCGCTTCCTGTACTCTTTGAAACCGTTCCAGTTTGTGCCCATCATTGCCCACGTGGCCTGCAAGTGCAGAGAACTTGGTTAGCGCTCTGTCAAGTTCGCTCCTTCCTGTGATGTCTTTCTTTGCCAATAATGAAATCTTGGGTGCTCTGTTTGTGCGTAATGTTCGTACATGCGTTAAAGTACTTTTATGAGTTAATGTGTTTGCTTATTGGCTGTGCAGCAGACCGAAAACGTTCGGACCCTGTAGCTGTACGGGGATGAGGTTGGCTGAGTTGGCATGTCGTGGACGCAAGGTGTAGACGTCTAGGTTTTGAGAAACGCACGCACACACACGCACACGCTCACACACACGGACACGCACGCACGCATGCACACGCACGCACGCACGCACGCGTGTAACATCACCCGGAACGCTGTACGACGAACAGTTGCGCGTCCCAGTATGGTGAGACAATCTGGGAAGGCGTACAATTGTAGGTGCATATGTTGTCGGTTCGAATTCCTCTTGGAACATAGCCTCCCACTTGAATAACAGATAAAAGCTATATGGAACGAGAAATAGTATGAGACCATCCGAAACGCTGTACGACAAACGGTTGGGTGACAATTTTGGTACGAATGCCAAGAAAATTGGCACTACATCAGTCAGCAGTGGCGAAAAATGGCACTACATCAAAGTCGGCAGTGGCGACTATATGTAGACGAACGATGTCGGTAGGATTGTCTGGAATGACGGTACTCAGCTTGCTGCGTGCGTCATATGGGCGCTTGATGACGTCATCCTACTCTTCTTGCTATTGCTGAGATTTAATGTATCATCTACGAGGGCACACACGCACCGTTGTTTTTTTCTCGCAATGGGACTAATAACGCTTTCGCATTATGAGCGCTGGGTTCCTGTTTTGACGCAAAGAATAAAGCAAAATATCCCTTACCAGTGCAGCGCACGGAGTATTTGCATCGAACGCTTTCACTCTGTCTTGTATTTCTGGGCTAAACATTTCGAGCAGTCGGTTTGCTGGCGAAACCAAGCAACCCATGGAACGAGCACTCGCTACCCAAAGTAGCCGGATGCGACCCGCATGCAGATCTTGCGATCTGCAAAAGCACTGTGCAGCTGTGTTTGCGATCGGCCACTGCCCAGCCACAGGCGGCAATGGACAGCCAAGGCTCGGAGAGTGGCAAGCGGCTGCCGGCGAGGCAGGCTGACCCGGTTCGTGCGGCAGCCTTGGACGACATCGGCGGTGTTGCGTTGTGCGGCCGGCCTTCGCGAGCTGAGCGCTCTCAGTGCAGCTTTCTTCTCTCCGAGTGTCGAGCCTCCTTCGCGTGGGGACGACTTTCTCCGTTTTACGACCCGACCTCAAAATTTCCACCCGGCGTTCGCCTCATTTCGAAACGATCAGCGTGCACTGAGAGGATCCCCGGCACGCTGACACCGATTCCGGCCACGAGCTCCAGCGACGGTGTGTTTCTTAACCCGAGGCCACGGTGGTCGCTTCTGGGCCGTTACTTCAGACGGCCTGCAGACAGCTGCGGAATCCGGCACGCTCTGATTCCACGTGTGTCCAAAAGTGCGCCTGTATCAAAGTCTCGCCGTGGTCTGGGAACCGCGTCCTCATAATTCTCTTCATAAAGTTGGTGGACAGTGTACATCTTTTGAAGTACGAGAGGAGACCCACTCCGCTCACATCCGCCTCCAATAATGGGCACTCAGCAGTGAGGCTGGCGACAGATTGCCGGTGCAGGCGATAGCAGCTTCTCACAGACGGCGTCACGTAAATTGACTGGAATGAGAGGCCGAAACAGCAGATCTCCACTGGACCTCTTCGAGCTGCGCGTAAAGTTGATTGCATCTGAATGTTATAAAAGGAACATGTGGGTGCGATAACGTGGAATGATAGGACTGACTCCTTAGCGGATCACGTCACGCGGATCGAGGAAAAATACAAAACCAATCTATACACGGTTTGAAACATGTTATGCTTGGAGTAATACCAGAGTCCCTCAATACTTGTAATATGCTTTGTTGTGTATTATTTTGTTTTTATTGGGCCCATGGCTGACGGCGACCTGGGTGGCCTGCTCCACGGCCCTGGTCTGGACGACCAGGTCTGAGCTGGCCAAACACGGCCTCCCACTGCTCGAGAGAAAGATGGTGGCGGCGCTATGCGACAGCTCCATAATATGTGGTCATAGGTTGCCAGTTCCTGACGCCATATGCATTCCGGCTCAATGTAATAATAATAACAATAATTAGTTTTGGGGGAAAGAAAATGGCGTAGTATCTGTCTCATATATCGTTGGACACCTGAACCGCGCCGCAAGGGAAGGGATAAAAGAGGGAGTGAAAGAAGAAAGGAAGAAAGAGGTGCCCTAGTGGAGGGCTCCGGAATAATTTTGACCACCTGGGGATCTTTAACTTGCACTGACATCGCACAGCACACGGGCGCCTTAGCGTTTTTCCTCCATAAAAACGCAGCCACCGTGGCCGGGTTCGAACCCGGGAATGCTCGGATAGATTTTGCTTAACACGTATGGGCTGAAGAACGATCCCGTCGGCAATCTTCGCCAGACGCATTTCTGCGCCTTTGCCATGCAATTGCTTGTCCGGAGGCGGGTAAATTCTCCGCTCGAGTTTGTAATGGTTAGCAATGTCGTGAAAGGACACCAGCCTATCTCTCGTGGACCTCACCGGAACGTCCGGCTTATCTGCTCGGCTGAGCATTCATGTAAGCCGTCTCGTTCACAGGGTTCTCAGAGCGTGCCGGTAACCAAACAATTCCCACCTCGGTAGTCCCTCGCCCCGTGGCCCGATTTAGCAATCGCGCCGCTGTGACAGACATTCTACCCCTCGACAAATTTTCGGATGGCTCTTTTTGAGTCGGTGAAAATCAGGTCAGCTTTAGTATAGCTATAGCTAGCGCTTTCACCATCTCCTTTGCACTTTCTGAGGAGCGGGTTTTGAGAGATCCAGAGGCCGTGGCACGATTTAGCAATCGTGTCGCTGTGACAAACATTCTACCCCTCGCCCAGTTTCGGATGGCTGTTTTTGAGTCGATGAAAATCAGGTCCGCGTTAGTATAGCTATGGCTAGCGCTATCGCAATCTCATTTGAACTTTCTGAGGACCGGGTTTTGAGAGATCCAGAGGCCGTGGCACGATTTAGCAATCGTGCCGCTGTGACAGACATTCTACCCCTCGCCCAATTTCGGATGGCTGTTTTTGAGTCGATGAAAATCAGGTTAGCTTTAGTATAGCTATAGCTAGCGCTTTCACCATCTCCTTTGCACTTTCTGAGGAGCGGGTTTTGAGAGATCCAGAGGCCGTGGCACGATTTAGCAATCGTGTCGCTGTGACAAACATTCTACCCCTCGCCCAGTTTCGGATGGCTGTTTTTGAGTCGATGAAAATCAGGTCCGCGTTAGTATAGCTATGGCTAGCGCTATCGCAATCTCATTTGAACTTTCTGAGGACCGGGTTTTGAGAGATCCAGAGGCCGTGGCACGATTTAGCAATCGTGCCGCTGTGACAGACATTCTACCCCTCGCCCAATTTCGGATGGCTGTTTTTGAGTCGATGAAAATCAGGTTAGCTTTAGTATAGCTATAGCTAGCGCTTTCACCATCTCCTTTGCACTTTCTGAGGACCGGGTTTTGAGAGATCCAGAGGCCGTGGCACGATTTAGCAATCGTGCCGCTGTGACAGACATTCTACCCCTCGCCCAATTTCGGATGGCTGTTTTTGAGTCGATGAAAATCAGGTTAGCTTTAGTATAGCTATAGCTAGCGCTTTCACCATCTCCTTTGCACTTTCTGAGGAGCGGGTTTTGAGAGATCCAGAGGCCGTGGCACGATTTAGCAATCGTGTCGCTGTGACAAACATTCTAACCCCTCGCCCAATTTCGGATGGCTGTTTTTGAGTCGATGAAAATCAGGTTAGCTTTAGTATAGCTATAGCTAGCGCTTTCACCATCTCCTTTGCACTTTCTGAGGAGCGGGTTTTGAGAGATCCAGAGGCGACCAAGCGTCCTCGCCCGTCCACCACCCTGCAGCTGTAAGAGTGTACGTTGTAGGACGAGTCGGTCGTGCACACTTAATTAAGCGGGGCTAATGCGCTCACACACGGGTGAGAAGAGCACAAGGACGGGCGCATGCTCGCGACGTACTTTATTCAGAAACAAACACACCTTTATGAATGCCAAATCACTGCCTAAAGCGCACATGCAAGCAACCTTTATTTTATTTTTATGCAATTTGATTGATATATCGCTTTCGCAGTTATCTTCTGAACCCACAATAAAAAACAATTCTGAGGGCGCTTAAGCCTGCTTACGAGCAGGAATGCGAAAGCACGGAACATTCTAGAACGCGGTTTTTTTTTCCACGACGCCTGTACCCATTGTATTTTCGTTTTCTTGTTTTTGATTTCTGATTATAATTTTGCTTTTTATCTGTTTATCACTTTTCTTTTTTTTTGCCCGTTTTCGGTAAACGTCTTGCTGATTGTACCTGGCTCCATTCGTTGCTTCCCTGTGTTCTTTTGCATTTTTTCACCTCTTCCTTCTTTTTGTTTCTTTTCTTCAGCCACCCAAGCCGTGACCATTAGGTGTGTCGGCAATTTAATTACCCGGCTTCTCCCGTCTTCCTTTTCATCCCGATTTTATTTTGTTCTTTCATTATATATTTTTATTTTTCTAGCGCGCAGGTTTTCTCCCCGACGCCTGTACGCATTGCATTTTTTTATGTTGTTTTTATTTTTATTTTATCCTTTTGCTTTCTTGTTTGATTTTATTTCGTTCATTTTCTTTCATTTCATTTTATTATTTTCTTTTTTTACTTTCATTTATTGTCAATGTTATTGCAGTTCTGATGACATCATTTTACAATAGAGGGGAGGCGGACCGCTACTGCATGCTAACGGACACTTCAGGCGGACCATGAAACACTAAAGGCTTTCGCCTTAAAAAAGCCTCAGCCAGTTCCCGTGCCGTCTGGTCACGACTGCGCGTCAAGATATTGGTTCTAGCTAGGAAAGGAACCCGGTTTGACACACACAGACTCTGTGCAATACACTTTAACGGTTAGGCACGGGATGCGTTTAATCTTCACCTACGAACTAATTGCAGCGAAATCGCAGCTTTTAGATATTAACCTCACCTTAACACCAGATCACGCGTGTTGGATGCACTCATTACGTGCCCGAAAAGACCTGTTGCCGTTTGAATCTGTACATTCGAAGACGGTAAAACGCGCCATTGGCATGTTGTGTCTGAAGGAAGCCTTGCAAAAGCCGTGTGTTCACCCGGTCAACGACAGCCTCGACAATCAGGCTGGTAGGTTACTGAAGGCTGGTTTCCCTTTGTCGGTCGCTGTGGCAGAGAAGCTTCTGCAAAGACTGAAGGCTGGAACACCCCACGAAGGTGGCGGTCGACCAGAGATCAGACCGGCGGTTGTCCCCTGTGTCCACGGGGTGTCGCCACAGCCCCAGGAATGCAGCCAGTCGCTACGGTGTGCCGGTGCTGTCTTCTGCACCGCGCAAGTTTTGTGCCCCCGGATCGTCTCCACGGAGAGATGCGTGCGATACAGTGCACGAAGCGTATAACGCCCCTCAGCAGTTCGGCGGGGGTTGTGTGTGAGATCCCCCGGCGTGCGGAAAGTACACATAGGCCAAACGGGCCGTCGAATAAGCGATCGACTGGGGAACACCAGCTTTCGATGAAGAGCGGGAAAGGGTCCAATTTGCCCATTGTACACTGCGGCGCATGCTATTTGGCTACGCCTGGTAAGCCATGCCGGTCTTTGCTGGCTGGAACCGAAATCTTGTGGCGCAGTCGTGACCAGACGACACCTCAGCTGGCAAAGGCTTTTTTTATTATTATTGAGGGTTCAGGGGAGAACTGCGTAAGCGATATATCAATGAAATCGCATTAAAAAAAGGAAGGTTGTGCTTTAGGCAATGATTTGGCATTCGTAAAGGTATAAATATGCGTTTCTTTCTGAATAAAGTACGTCCTCGTGCTCTCTTCGCTCGTGTCTTTTGAGCGCATTTCCCTCGCTTAACTAACCCTGGTTGTGCAAGCGAAAGCTAGCACTGAGAGAACTCATTACCAGCGGCTCGCCGGACTCCGCCGCGGCTGCTTCCAAGTGCTCGTCGCGGCCTTCTTTCGGCACCTTTCGCTCGCGCTCTCCACCCGTCTCGCCTGCCCGTTAGATTGCTAAATCCCTCGCCGCACGGTTGGCGATGTCGACCGGATGATCAGACTCGGCCCGACGTCCGACTAACTTCGTCCATAGCGAAGCACTGGACAGACACAGCGAAATCGGCGCCGCTAGGCTAGTAAAGCTTTGGCATTAAAATTGACAAAACTTCGAACTCTCCCTTTACACTAGCCACGAGAATGTGTTCAATACGAGTAAATTACTGAATTTAACTTAATTAGCTGACTGGATAGGATGATTTTTGTAGCAACTCAGACAAAACAAATTACAGACCAATTGCCATATTACCAGTCAATAGCATCCAGATGGAATAAATTGTGCGCCAATATATGACATCTTTTTGTGAGAAGTATTCCTGTTTGAGTACTACACAGTATGGTTTCCGTCGTAATATTGGTACGGTTGAGCTTCTTGAAGATTGCTGTGATTTTATCAATGGTAACTTGGATGAGAATCAATGTGTTTTTGGATTATTTTTAGATTTATCGAAAGTATTCGATACCGTAGAGCACTCTGTTTTGTTACAGAAGTTGTAAAGCATTGGATTCCGTGGTGCATATCAGATGAAGCATTTTTTGCAAGCTACCTTTCGCACCGTAAACAAGTAGTAAAAATTAACTTTAGTACTTTTTCTGATATTCAGTACGGCGTACCACAAGGTTCTGCTTTGGTACCCGTTTTTGTTTAATATTTACGTAATTGATATGGTTAACCTAAAATTAAATGTAAAATTTTTTCAGTATGCTGATGACACAGCTTTCCCATGGATCAAGTCCACTCGCACTGAAACTACTTCAGCACGATATCAATAAAATAGTAGAGTGGTTATCTAGAAATCAAATATACATAAACAAAAAGAAAAGTGTTAATGTATTTCAGAAATCCGCTCAAAAATGTTGATCTTGCCCAGTCGGTTCATCTGCAAGGCAGCAACTGTGCCAATTGCGAATATTCGCCGCTACCCTACTCGAACAGTGTTAAGCATCTCGACATCTCGGTTAAAATCCAAAAATCGCGTAGCAAACGAGCGGAGAGGTTTGACTGCACTTTTAAAGAAATTCGCAACATTAATTCTGTGTCTACAGCTCGCACTCTTTGAAATGAGGGCAAAGTACGGACCCACGCACGTACACAGTGGGAGTCGCAGCTGCATCCGGTTCCCCCCGGCTGCTTTGCGGTTGCCTGCAGGTGGCGGCCGTCTCAGCGGAATGTGCACTCTCACAGGGAGGCCGCCGATGACCGCGCTGGAGTTCAGGCATCCCCAGCGATAGTTACCGCACCCAGATACGTACTTCACGGAATGCCTGCGGATGCGGCGGTGGAGTCACATTCTTGATCTCCGCATCACGGACGTACTTTTTGGAAAGTATTTGAGAAAGAAAGGCAAGAAAATAAAACCTTTTCTAGTGGCAAGCCTTCAGCGAACCCGCTAGCATAGTAACACGGTATTCGCGACGCAAATACCCCAGAGGAAGACAACCAAGTAACTGGAATCAGTCGATCATACAAAGACTGAGGCAATAAAGTTCAACACACAAGTCATCATGGCCGCCCTATACTTGCCCTAGACGGGTATAATTGATCCGCGTTTAAATACGCTAATTGGGCTGGGCCCCATCTGCAGTCAGTTGAGATTCAATAACTAGGTTAATTCTCACGTTATGGTCGCGCAAATCGCAGTCACGTACACGTCAAACTTGCAGATTTCCCCCTGATGAAAAGCTCGAATAGCGCACATCGTTTTAATAACACGCTTGATTTAAGAGCTGCTAATTTAAAAAAAGCGGCACACATAAGGAGAAAGTGCTCGACATTCGCCAGACACTCGTCTTGACCTTCTCATGGCATTCATACATACATTCATCGTATGGCCGTCATGCGTGGCGACATGGTAGCGGCAGTCATTTCGACTATCATCCCCCTGAGGGCTATAGGAGTCTTTTCCCAGGGACCGCTCTAGAATGGAGCATGTTGCCTGCGGGTGTTGTGTGCATGTGTATCCATGTTTTGTGCTTTTTGTTCAGCCTCTACAGAAAGTGCACGAATGAAGAAGCAATGCCACGCGACTGTTCCGCGAAGCGACACGTTTTTGTAGCATTTCTCCACCTGACGGCGCTGCCTTTAGATGCTTTCGGAGCAAAGCAACCAAGTCCTCCCTTTTGTGCTTTTTGCAGTCTGCGTTTAGCGACCCCAGCCCACCTGATCCAGCACTGTTCTCCTGGAGTAGGAGCGTTCGTCGATCCCCACAAGGAAGACAGCATAGCTCACCTCTCGCAGCATGTGCTCCGCCTTGACTTCGTCGAATTCCCTTGCTGCAAGAAGAAGAACTGAAATCAGAAGGGGCCAATAGGAGGCCCCCATACGCACGCCGCACGATGGCTTCGCGCGAGCTGCTGGGAGCCGCTGAACATCGGTACCTCAGATTAAGGGTTTCCAGAAATTTCCGCCCACCACCCGGAAGCGGCTCGCTTTGCATCACCTCTGATCTAATTTTCGTGCCAAGTTCAGCGGAGAAGTTGGCGACGCTCACTTCGTCAATACCCACACATCGAGACAGTTCAGTGGAGACCTGGAATGAGTATAGAGCGGGGCAGAAAAGCTATGCCTCTCACTCGCTACAAGTCTCAGCACCCGATAAACGTAGCTAGGCCCTAATGTGCGGTACTCCTCAGGTTCATACATTTCATTACAGCAAAGAAGGATTTTCGTCACCGCTTTTATTGGACTTGGTGCTGTTTCAGGTCTTACAGAGGGAAATAGCGCAATTCCACTCCTCCGATTGTGACTGCACACTCAAGCTGCTGCAACACTACTTAAACGCGGCGCTCTTGTCGTTTCGTGTAAAAGCGGCGGCGGTCGTCTACATCATACGCGAAGAAACGTGACGTCCTGCGGTTAACGCAAGAGCTGCACCGTTCCACGCACGCCAGCAGCATGACTGATGTCCGTGTTCACGCCTCGTTCTGGGCCGAACGCCTGTCTTTACTGTGCAGCGTACTTGCCAGCACACTTATTGGCCGGCTCCTTTTGCCGTCTGGGGAACTGAGCGGCCACAAGAGGAGATCTCTCTTTCTGGCCTTGGGCGGCCAAGGAGCTCTGGGCGCAGCGCTGGCACAACATTGTAACGCTCGCTCTTCTGCCCAGAGGATGCCGAGAGCAAGCAGACGCAAGATGACCACCGCGAAAGAATGGCCCAGAGCAGGGAGAAAGCTTCAAAGCGGCATCACTATTGAAGCTCACCTCGTAGCCACCTCAGCAGGTAGTGGTCCGTGTGTTCCGCACTCGTGATGTCAGATACTCTCTTGCGAAACTGCGACAAAAAGAAGCAGAAACGTTGGCAGGAACTTGTCTCGCCTCAACACTCAGCTCGAAGGCGACGTCTTCCCTGATAAGGAATGCAATACAGGCTGCCTATGACGCGAGAACCATATCTAGTGAGGCTAGCCTTGCAGTTCTGCTAGATGAACTAGACGGCATTAAATTGGGCGTCATACGGTTTAGTGAAGTTAGGAGGACAGGCGAGGCGTATACAACACAAAAGGACGGGCACAAACTGCGCTATCGTGGATCAGCGGATAGACGAGAACTGTGTTGTGTTGTGTTTTATGGCACACAGGCAACTCAGGCCATCATGCGCAAAACAAAAGGTAAGAGAAATTATTTTCTGCAGACGTGTTTAGACATATTAATTATCGATTGTATAGGCGGTGTAAAACATTGTTTTGCATTACCAAATGATTAAAGGAAGAAAAAAATTTATGAATGGTTAATACAACAGTTTTAAAGAAGGTAGGGTAGTCTCAGCAGACATCCTTGGCTTGGAAAGAATGTTGAGCCTCCCAACCAGTAAAACAAAACCTCAGCATTCCTCTCAAGAATGAGAAGATGGCTTAGGTGTATCAAAAAATGAAGTGAATCAGTGGGTAAACCTTTAGAGCTTACTGAGAAAGCCTGCTTCTCTTAAAAAGCTAAAAGCACAAGTTGTGTCAACAATTGCATCTTCGCTCAAAAGCAAGCTGGGCGTAAAGGGATGCGTTCCTTATAAAACTGAGTAAAATATTTTTACCAAGTTTATCAAGTTTTGTGCATGAGTATAAAATGTGATTAATCGCTAGGTCATCACAACGCTTTTCACAAACCGGTTTGTTTTCTTTTGTCAACAAAAAATTGTGTGTGATGTGCGTGTGGCCTATACGGAGACGACATAAAATAACTTCAATGAAACGCTCTTGGTGCAAGCATGACTTCCATTAACCCAGGGCTGGGTTTACCAGGTGCAGTTTGTTGTTTACTTCCTTGTTCCAAGCTGTCTGCCATTTTTCCCTTAACTTCTGTTGTACTAAATTTGTGCAATCCTTAAAGGGTATATTTACTTTTTTATCTGCTTGCCATGAACTTGGGCTGCGCAAAAATCTGCTCTCTCATTGCCTTTTATTCCCACATGAATCTGGACCCAGCACAGTTTTATATTTTGTCCTTGAGCTGTGGCAGTTACTATGTTGTGCATGATGCAACCAAGCAGAGGGGTTCTTGTATTCTTAGAATAGAGTGCTGTAAGTACAGTTAAGGAGTCTGTGTAAAAAATAGCGTTTTTGACGTTCTCGTTCAGTATTTTTCTATGGCCACACATACTGCTTAGCATTCCGCAGTGAAGATGGATGAACACTGTGGTAGTCGTACAATTTCCTTCGAATTCCCGCGCACCCATGCGCTTCACGATTTACGCAAAAAGTGTACAGGCGCTAAGAGACGGAGACAACACACACACACAACACAAGACTGGCGCCACTCCTGTCTTGTGTGTGTGTTGTCTCCGTCTTACGGCGCCTGTACGCTTTCTGCGTGAACCATGTCATGCTACAACCGACTAGCTCAAATCAAAGTCTTGCTGCCACTGCGCTTCCTACGTAACTATCTGTTTTTGATCCATCAGTATAAAACTCTGTAATACTAGTGTATTTTTCTTCGAGGGCAAATAATTCTTGTATTTTATGTTGTTGTAGAGATTCTTTTTTGCGGAACTGTAAAGTGTGTGTTGTGTTTTGCTGTATTGGGTTTAATGGCGCATAAGCATCTAGGGCTATCATGCGCCAAGCTCAAGGTGTGGGAAAACTGTTTTCTGCTGAATTTTACAAACGTGAAAACCTATCAGTGGTGTAGATGGCCTGAAACTTTAGTTCGTGTCAGGTAACCTCAAAGTCGGGTAACCTCATCAACCATCCTTTCCCCGGCAAGGATCTCTAGGCTCTCAACCTATCAACATAAAAAGAAACCTCAGCCCTCTCCTCAGGAGTGAGAAAGTGGTTGAGGTGTACCACCATATGTAGAAAGGCGCAGTGTTGGAACTTAAAGTTTTTCAAGGAGAACTGCTTCCCTTAAAAACATAAAAACATTTGCAATATCAATAAATGCATCTTGACCTAAAATCAATGCTGGGTGAAGGGGAATGTGTTCTTTGTAGAATCGAGTAAAATACTTTTTCCTCAGTGGCTCAAGTTCTGTGCATGAGAATAGGATGTGGTGTACTGTAATTTCATCTCCGCATTTTTCGCAAATAGGTTTGTCTTCTTTTGTGAGTAAGAAATTGTGGGTAAGTTGTGTATGTACAATACGGAGACGGCGTAAAATTACTTCCGCGGAACGTTCCTTGTGACTACAGGTTTTCCATTCGCCCAATACCAGCATTACCAAATGCAGTTTGTTATTTACTTCTCTGTCCCAGGTTTCTTGCCATTTAGCCTTGAGATTGCTGTGTATTAACTTCATGCAGTCTCTATGGGGCACGCTGACTTTCTCGATTGCACGACTGCCAGCCTGTGCAGCGCGTTTGTCGGCTCTTTCATTACCATATATTCCAACATGGCTCCGCACACAGCAGACCTTTATTATATGTCCCTGCGTTGTGACTTTCTTACGTTGAGTAATATGTTTTCTATGAATGGCTCGACTGCATTTATGGAGTGTAATGCCGTGAACACGCTAAGTGAATCTGTGTAGATTATGCTGTTTTGAATGTTCGTCATTATTCTGCCTACAGCTAAAGAGACTGCATAACATTCCGCTGTAAAAATGGATGCACAGTTTGGCAGCCTAACTATTGTTTGCCAGTTTCCTTGTACGACTGCGCTGCCAACATATTCTGCTGTTGCTGAACCATCAGTGTAACAATCCGTGTAGTCCGCGTATTTTTCTTGCAGTGCCCGGTATTACTGGAATATGTGCTTGTGTGGTGTTTGCTTTTTCCGGAGGTTTGTTAACGTGATGTCACATACAGTGGAAAGGCTGTACCATGGGGGCAGTGGGTCGTGCCTTGAGGCGACATCAGGAAGAGTATCCTAGTATTACCAAGTTTTGGCCAATATCCTCGAAGCGGAGAAGCAAAGGTCTGACTGAGTGGGGTTTGTTCAACAGTGTACCGGAGGGGCACTTGGTAACTGTGGGATAACAGAGATGTTTTGGGAGTGAACGGATTTTTAGGACATATGTGCATGTCAGCATAGTTCTTCTGTCTGTAAGGGAGGGTTCATTGGTTTCGTCATAGCGGATATTTATGGGGGTGTTCTGTATGCGCCAGTCACAAGATATAAACCAAGGTTATGCACTGGGTCAAGTCGCTTTAGATATGACGGCCTCGCGGACCCATACACAACGCATCCAAAGTCTAGGGTAAAACGTACTGCAGACCTATATATTTTTAGAAGACATCTTCTATCAGATCCCCAGCGTTTTCTTGACAGTACTTTTAATATATTCAGGGATTGGGAGGCTTTCTTTTTGGTGATGTCTTTGTGTGGCACGAATGTGAGTTTCTTGTCAAATGTTACGCCCAAAAATGTGTTCTTGTTTTACTGGAGGTATTATTTCATTCAAGTGCAGGGTGGGATCAATCTGAAATCAACTTTTAAGCGAGAACGGAACAGCAACAGTTTTTTGTGGGGAGAACTTAAACCCATATCTGTATGCCCAAACCACAAGTCTGTTTAATGTAAGTTGTATCTGTCGTTCACATGTTGATAGGTTGGAGGATTTGCATGTTATTTGAAGGTCATCAACATATAGAGAATACATAATGGACTTTGGAATTATCGTACCTATGGAATTCATTTTCACAGCAAACAGGGTAGTACTTAAAATGCACACCCCTGCGGTACCCGATTCTCCTGAAGGAATTTTTTTGGAAAGCGTGGAACCTAGGCCATCTTTTACACAGTTCGCCATCCTTCCACGGTTCCCTATGTCTGCAAGGTCGAGAAGAATCCCAAACCTCCAGGTGGTACCGTAAGCCTTCTCCATATTAGAGAATACTGCTAGACAGTGTTTATGTATGAATGCTTCTTTAATTGTATTTTCGAGGCGGACGATATGGTCAGTTGTCGAACAAGATTATTTAAACCGACATTGGTGGATTTCGAGAAGTTCAAGAGATTGAAGAACAGACATCAGCCTGATGTTCAAAACACTTTCAAAAGATTTAGCGAGACAGATAGTAAGGGCTATTGGCCTTACAGCTACTGGGGAACGTTGGTGGCTTTCTAGGTTTCAGCAATGATACTATAATGGCTTTTTTCACTCCTTAGGTATTTCTTTTTGTATGAATATTATATTGAAAAAAATCAAAAGTGCTTCTACAGCAGGCTTGGAAGGATGGGCAAGCACTTCATAGTGTATTTGGTCGGGTGCTGGAGCAGTTTTCTTTCCAGCAGACAGTACAGTATTGATTTTTTGAAGTGTAATAATGATACCGAGTTTTTCATTTGCACCTCCACTTGTTGGAATTCTTTGTTTTTCCGCTATGTTTCTGTATTTTAAAAGTGACTGGCTATAGTGCAAAGAATTTGAAACCGCAACGAAGTGGTCCCCCAATATGTCTGTTGGTTCCCCTACACTTTTTTGGGTACCAGGTGTTGTTAAAAGAGGAATTGTGAAAGGTGAGTAGGTGCCATTTAGCTTTCGAACTTGTTCCCACATTTTTTTTTTATGTTGTTGAGCTGTTAATAGAAAACACGTAAGCTTTCTAGGATAATTTTTCGGCATTGCGCCGAATACATCTGGCTTGTGCCCTCGCCTTTTTGAAAATGATAAGGTTCTCGTGTGTTAGGTATGCGCGAAAGTCTCCCCAGGCTTTATTTTGTTGTTTTTTTGCTTCCTTGCATTCACGTGTATACCACAATTTGTGATTCTGGCGGAACACTCTTCAGGATTTTGGAATCGATTGGTGTGCGGCAGTAAGAATGCATGTAGTAAACATTTTGTTTATTTCGTTTATGCTGATATTATCTAAAACAATATTCTCTAAACTGGCCTTTTCTGTAAACCATTCCCAGTCAGCTAAATGTAACTTCCAATGCCGTGTCAGTATGACAGCTGGTGAGGATGACAGGCTTATTATGACAGGAAAATGATCGCTCCCATATAGTTTGTCAAGAACATCCCATTTAAAATCGGTAAAAAACACTTGGTGAACAAAAAGATAAATCTAGGCAGCTCATTTTCCTACTGCTTGGAGAACAGTAAGTGTGTTTGCCTCTGTTCAGGAGGCAGACATTGCTGCAGTGGGTAGATATTCCGAAATCCGGCCTCAGACGTCCGTTTGCTCACTTCCCGAAACGAAGAGTGAGCATTAAAATCCCCAACTAAAAGGTATGGCTCCGGCAGTTGTATTAAAAGACTCTCTAAATCGTGAAGTGTGATGGCTAGGTGAGGTTCAGTGTATAGGGAACATGCCGTTATTGTTTCAAAATCGAGGACAGTGACAGCAACCGCTTCGTATGAGGTTTTAAGGTCGATTCTCAGAGTTGCAACACCCCCCTGGACCACAATAGCGGCACCCCCAGAGAGCCTGCTTTAGTTCGCTCGGTCGCAGCGAAAGACTTCGTACTTTTAAAGAATATTTTTTTTCTGTGGTCCTAGATTAGTCTCCTGGAGACAGAGTGCTACCGGAGAGAATAAAGTTAAAATGTCCGTTACGTCAGTGTAGTTGTTTGAAAGTCTGCGACAGTTCCATTGGACTAGAAATGCCATGATGGTAGACTAGTTGGAGATAAGTTTTAGAAACTAGGTTTGTGGGTCTTCGGACCTGTTATAGGGACTTTATCCCTTTTTTGCGCTTAAGAGAACTTTGCCGCCACTGCAGCGGGGGCGAGGGAGGAGTTGTGTCCATCACGTCGAGAGGTGCTGGAGGACCGCGGCTTCGCCGCGGGTGTGTGCGTTTCAGACCTCCCCTGACGGGGGAAAGTCGCACGGCATGCCGACCCATGGACCGGCGCTCCATGTTCTGGGGGTGGCAGATCAGCCTTCGCTGTCCCTGCCTGGGCTCGGTGGGAGTGGCCTCGGCAGGTGGCGCAGTGCTGTGTGGTGTTACGCCCATGCGCACCACCTCAGCGAAGTTGGGTTTAGCTGTGAAGGAGAATGTGTTGGTAAGCGCAAAACACCTCCTGGCTTCTTAGAACGAAATGTTTTCCTTGGTCTCCATGGTGATTATCTCTTTTTCTTTTTTCGAGGATGGACACGCCCTGGAGTATGCAGCATGGTCTGCTTCACAGTTTGCGCAGCGCAGAGCTGCGGCACATTGATCAGAATGGTGATCCTTCGAAGCACATTTTGCGCAAGTTTTGCGGCAGCGGCAACTCTGTGAGCCCTGGCCGAACCTCTGGCAATTGAAACATCTGCGTGGGTTGGGTACATATGGTTTTACATTTATTTTCAAGTAGCCGACTTCAATGCTTTCAGGCAGTGTGCCAGTATTGAAGGTGAGGATCAGGTGTTTCGTGTCAGTTTCTTTGTTATCCTTCCGGATCTTTATCCGCTGAACATTTATGACATATTGGTCGGCAAGGCCTTCAAGCATTACTTCTTCAGAAAGGTGGATGAAATCGATTTCAGATATGACGCCTCGGACTGCGTTTAGAGATCGGTGTGACGTGATGGAGACAGGAATCTCCCCCAAAAATACAATGTTGGCAAGCTTTGAATGCTGGACGGTATCACGTAGTTCGAGCAGCAAGTCGCCGCTGGCCAATTTTAATACGTTGTACCCAAGATAGGAGAGTTGTAAGAAAGAAGATAGGAAAGTGAAAGATGGAGGGGAGGACACGAAAAGGCGATTGACGATTTCCCCCGGTCGTGGGGAAATCGGTCTGTGACTTCGTCCCGTGGGGGGTGAAGTCACAGATTGCAGGAAAACTGTACCACGGAGGCAGTGTATCTCGTTTTCGAGCAGGACAGGTAATGCATCTTGTACGCCGAGGTTTTGGCACATTTCTTCAAAACGCAAGACTGGCCTAATAGCTAGCGGTTTGTTGTTAAACAATTCTGGATGGGCACTTCGTGACTATGGGGTAGCATAAGTGTGGGCATCGAACGGATTTGTAATATGTATGAGCATGTGAGCATGGTTTTTCTAAGTAACGGTTCGTTGGTTCCAACATAAAGACTCTTTATAGGTGAGGTCCTGTATGCACCGGCTGAAAGACTTAAACCTAAATTGTGCTCTGGGTCGAGTCGTTTCAAGTACGATGACTTTGCTGCACCATATACTATACTATCATAGTCTAAGCAGGATCGTACCACAAAGCAGTAAATTTTTAGAAGGCTTGCCCTGTCAGAACCCCAGTGTTTATGTGAAAGGATTTGAGTATGTTCAGAGATTGAGAAGCTTTCATTTGGAGGGTGTTTATGTGTGGTAGGAATGTGAGCTTTTTGTCAAACGTTCTTCCTAGAAATTTGTGCTCATCTTTAACTGGTATTGTGACTTCATTTAGATACAGAGAGGGATCAGTGTGCAGCCCTCTTCTAAATGAGAACAGAACAGCTACTGACTTTTGCGTAGAAAACCTGAGACCATTTTTATCTGCCCATGTTGTTAGTTTATTTACTGTCAGCTGTATTTGCCTTTCACACGATGTAACGCTAGAGGATGTGCAAGCAATCTGGAGGTCGTCGACATAAACTGGAAACATGACGGAATTTAGAATTATTTTTGCTAGGGAATTCATTTTTCCTATAAAAAGCGTGGTGCTCAAAATGCACACCAGAGGCACGCCGTTCTCTTGAATGAAGTTCTTAGGAAGAGTGGCGTCCAGGTGTACTTGAAATGAGCGGTTGTACAAAAAGTCTCTCAAGCGTTTCAACATCTACCGCGGATGCAGAGGTTTCCAAGGTCCTGCAGTATGTCAAACCTCCATGTGGTGTCAAAGATTTTCTCTGAACCGAAAAAGACCTCATGGCAGTGCTGCTTGTGTATAAATTCTTCTCTGACTGTGCTCTCAAGGCGGACAAGATGACCAGTTGTAGAGCATGCTTTTTTAAACTCGCATTGATGGATGCCAAGAATATCACGGGATTCCGATAAAAACATTAGATAACGTAATGTCCACAACGATTTCAAAGGATTTGGCAAGTACACTTGTCAGCGCTATAGGCCTGTAATTGCTAGGAGAGGCAGGTACCTTTCCCGGCTTCAACAATGGCACAATAATGGCTTTTTTCTAAGCCTCCGGTATATCTCTTGATACCCATATTTTATTTAAAAATTTCAGAAGAGAGTCTACAGCGTGTTCGCACAGATGGGCAAGCATTTCGTAATGAATTTCATCTGACCCTGGTGCACTCTGTTTACCCGAAGAAAGCACGCTGTTAATTTCTTCTCATGTAATTGGGCTATTATATGCTTCGTGAGCACTGCCTTTTGTCGGCAGTCTGTTTTTCAGCTGTTATGTTAAATTTTAAAAATGACTGTATAGTGAGAGGAACTAGATACCGACGAAAAATGTTCACCTAATATATCTGCTTGGTCTTTTATATTTGTTTGTACACCAGGGGCTGTCAGAATAGGGACCGTGAACAGAGAGTAGCGACCATCTAGTATTTGTACTGCCTTCTACATTTTTTATGAGATTTTGCTGCTTATGGAAGACACGAAAATCTGCCATGGTGCTTTTTCGACATTGCGACGCATGTACCGAGATTCGGCTCTTGTCTTTTTAAATTTTATAAGGTTCTCCTTCGTGGGGTATCTCCGAAATATACCCCAAGCTTTATTTTGTTGTTTTTTACTCCTTTGTAATCTTTTGTCCACCACACTTTATGGTTGCGTCGTACTCTTCCTGAAGATTGAGGGATAGCCAAGTGTGTGGCAGCAAGAATGAAATATATGAACTTTTATTTATTTCATTGATATTAATATTTTCTAAAACAATATTTTGTAACGTGGCTTCTGTTCTAAAGAGTTGCGAGTCTGCTAAATTGAGCTTCCAACTTCGTGGTTTTGTCGGGGTGACTGATGACGGGGATCACAGGCAGATTTCAACAGGGAGATGATCGCTTCCATATGCGTTGTCTATGACATCCCATTTCAAAACACCAAAAGCTGATGGAGAGGTAAAAGAGAAATCTAAAACGCTCATTTTTCTTGAACTAGGAGAACAATAAGTAGGTTTAACGGTGTTCAATACACAAGTATTGTTGGATAGTAGAAAATCATCTATGACCTGACCTCTGATATCGGTTGTCTCACTGCCCCAAAAACAAGAGTGCGCATTAAAATCTCCAACTACCAAGTATGCTCCGGTAGCTGTACTAAAAGGTTCTCCAAATCATGCTGCGTTACTTCGAGGTGTGGTTGAAGATATATGGAACAAAGTGTAATGGTTTTGTAAGCAGCCGCAGTGGCTACTACATCCTCGAGTTTAGTTTTCAGTTTGAGCTCGCGAGCTGCTACTACACGTTGCACGATGATGCCTACGCCTCCCGAGAGTCTGCTCGCCCCCTCTTGGTCACAGCGGAATACAGTACATTTCTTTAGCACCTCTGTGTGCTAAGGACCAAAACTGGTTTCTTGCACACATAAAGCAACAGGAGAAATTGTGTTTAAAATGTAATTTATGTCGTCGCAGTCCTCTACGAGTCCTCTGCTGTTCCAGTGTATTATGAAAGCCATCTTGATGTTTTGTGTCTCTGAAGATAAAACTAGATTAACTTGTATTTCGAGACTCGGGGCCTCAAATTTTTTGATCGATCCAAGGTGCTCCGCCGTCCACCCGACGTAGACGGCACCGGGCTGCCCTGGGTCGTCTCCATCGCCTCTGCGGAGGCGCTGGACAACCGTGCAGAATGCACGCTGACTTTTGAGTTAGACCTCGACCTGTGGGATGAGGTCTTGAGGCCCGCTGACTCGGAGGTCTGCGTGGCCTCTTTTGGAGTTGGCGGTGCAGTATTAGCTACTCCACCCGGGGGCGCGGATGGCCCCGCCACAGGCTCACTGCGTGTGGCCTGGGCAGGTACCGAAGCCTGGTGTGGTGTGCCGCGCCCACGCACTACATCGGCGAAGTTTGTTTTTGCAGAGAAGGAGAATCTGTTTGTTTCAGCGTATCGCCTTCTTGCTTCCTTGAAAGAAATGCTGTCATTAGTTTTCAGGGTAGTTATTTTTCTTTCTTCCAGGATGGAGAAGCCCTGGAGTATGCAGTATGGCCTCCTTCACAATTTGCGCACCGCGAGGCAGCAACACATTCATCTGATTGGTGGTGCTTCGAAGAGCATTTCGCGCATGTTTTGCGGCCGCGACAACTTTGTGAGTCGTGGTCAAACCTCTGGCAATTGAAACATCTGTGTGGGTTGGGCATATATGGCCTTACATTTATTTTCACGTAGCCGACTTAAATGCCTTCAGGTAGTGTGTTTGTGTCGAAAGTGAGGATCAGGTGTTTCGTGTCTATTTACTTGTTATTCTTCCGGATCTTTATCCGCTGAACATTTATGACATGTTGGTCGCCAAGGCCTTCAAGCATTTCTTTTTCAGAGAGGTGAACGAAATCGATTTTAGATGTGGAGCCTCGAACTGTCTTCAAAGATTGGTGTGACGTGATGGAGACAGGAATCTCCCCTATCGATACAATCCTTGGAAGTTTCGAGTTCTGGACGGTGTCACGTAGTTGGAGGAGTAAGTCTCCGCTGGCCATTTCTGATACCTCGTACGCAGGGTCCAAGGTATCTGTCAGGCACCTTGCTACCAGGAACGGGTAAATTGGTCTTGCTTGTTTTTCTTCAGCTTTGCTATGAATAACATAAAATTTTGGGAATGAGACTTTTTTTAAGAAGGTCTTCATCGTTTCGCCTTCTTTTTAGAGAGCGATCAAGTTTTTGGAATGGAGGGGAGCCATAAAAAAATTGTTTTTCAATCATTGTGCCACCCACCCACCTCGGAGCTCAACAAGAGGACGGGACAGGAACTTGCAGGCAAGTCCTGCTCACGCCAGCTGTACACCTCAACTATAACCAAATATGACGAAGCCCAGGGTAGTTCGACACGCAGGGTCAACCCTAGCCGCCAGGAAAAACGAGGAAGTGAGTAGGAGATAGGAGAGTTGTGAGGAAAAAGATAAGAAAGTGAAAGATGGAGGGGAGGACAGGGAAAGGCGACTGCCGATTTCCGCCGGTCGGGTGAGGCCGGAGCTGCCGTCTACGAGAAGCTGGGGCCAAAGTGGTGTGTTGCTTCCGCCGAGGGGCCTCATAGGTCAAACGCTCCCCATCGGCTCAACCACCAGGATCTCCTTTTCCCCGAACACGGCGAAGCGCGGGTCCGTGGTGACGCACTGCTTACGATCACCCCCTGTATCTGCGGATGCTCGGGAACCCGTGGTGTCGCCCCTCACCAACGTCTGCACGCTGCAGACGCCCCCCTGCGGGATGATAGACGAGAACTAGGAGTGGGATATAGCTGGCATCGTAGAGGAGCTCTATAGTATTAACGAGAGGATGGCCACTATCGTAATTAGGCTCAATAGGAGGTACAAGCTGAAGGTGGTGCAGGCCTACGCGCCTACATCCAGCCATGATGACTAGACCGTTGAAAGTTGGTATGAAGACGTGGAATCAGCAATGAAGAAAGTAAAATCGCAGTGCACTGTACTGATGGGTGACTTAATTCGAAGGTGGGCAAGAAGCAGGCTGGCGACCACGCGGTATGCGACTATGGGATAGGTTCTAGAAATAGCAGGGGAGAGTTATTAGCGGAGTTCGCAGATGGAAATAATTTACGAATCATAGATACCCTCTTCCGCAAGCAAAAGAACAGGAAGTGAACCAGGAAGAGCCCCAATGGTGAGACTGAAAAAGAAAGACTTCATACTATGCTCTGAACCTGGCATCAATCAGGATGAGGAGGTTCTCGGAAAGGTGCGCTGTAGCGACCACAGAATGGTGAGGTCTCGCATAAGCTTAGACTTGAAGAGGGAAAAGAAGAAGCTAGCGGAGCGAAAGTCTATTAACGAGTTAGCGTTAAGAGGGGAAATAGAGGAATTCAGATCCAGATTTTGTACAGGATCCACTTTTGAGGTACGATGGTCTTGTAGACCCATACACAATGCATCGATAGTCCAATGTGGACCGTACTACGGCGCGGTAGATCTGTAAAAGGTGCATACACAACGCATAGATAGTCCAATGTGGACCGTACTACGGAGCAGTAGATCTGTAAAGGCATAGCCGATCAGACCCCCAGTGTTTCCGTGATAGTATCTTCAGTATATTTAGAGATCGAGAAGCTTTCTTTTTGAGGGTGTTTATGTGGGGTAAGAATGCGAGCTTTCTGTCACAAAGTTACGCCTAGAAATTTATGTTCTTGCTTTACTTGTAGAACAATTTCACAATAGGTAAGTGCAGGGTGGGATCAACATGCAAACCTCTTTTCAGTGAGAAAAGGACAGGAGCTGTGTTTTGTTGAGAGAACGTAAATCCATTTTTGTCTGCCGAAGCCGATAGTTTGTTCAGTGTAAGCTGTATCTGTCTTTCGCATGTTGATAAACTGGAAGATGTGCATGAAATTTGAAGGTCACCAACATATACGGAATACATGATGGACTTTGGAATTATTTTCTTTATGGCATTCATTTTCACAATAAAGAGTGTGATACTTAGAATACATCTCTGCGGTATCCCCTTTTTTTCGATGATTTTTTTTTCGAAAGCGTGCAACCTAGGCGTACACGAAATGAACGGTCAGAAAGAAAGTCTTTTAAACAGTTCAGCATCGTGCCACGGTTGCCCAGACCCGCTAGGTAACGAAGAACACAAAACCTCCAGGTGGTATCATAAGCACTTCCCAAGTAAAAAAATACTGCCAGACAGTGATGTTTGTGTATGAACGCTTCACGGACTGTGTTTTCAAGACGGACGAGATGGTCATTTGTACAGCATGCTTTTTTAAATCCACACTGGCGGATGTCAAGAAGTTTGCAAGACTCAAGGCTGAACATTAACGTAATATTAAGCACAGTTTTGAAAACTTTTGGCCAGACAACTCCTAAGTGCTATTGTCCCTTAGCTACCAGCCGCGGTTGGCGATTTTTCATATTTCAGGAATGGCACAATCACGGCCTTTTTACACGCATCTGGCATTTTTCCAGACTGCCATATTTTATTTAACAATTTCAGAAGATCTTCTACAGCATCTTCAGAGAGGTGAGCAAGCATTTAATAATGAATTTCATCTGGGCCTGGAGCTGTCTGTTTGCCGGCCGACAGTATACTCTTCGGATTTCATGTAGTGCAATTAATTTATCGTAATGTTCATTTCCTCTGCCAATTGTCGGCAGTCGTTTTTTTCAGTTTTGTTTTTGTACTTTAAAATGATTGTGTGTAGGGCGAGCAGCTCGAAACTGTGATGAAGTGTTCCCCTGATTTGTCGGCCTGTTCGCTAATGCTTGTTTGTGTATCCGGAGATTTTATGAAAGGAATTGTAAAAAGAGAAAAGTTGCAATTAAGTTTGAAGACTTGTTTCCACATTTGTCTTGATGTAACTCAACTATTTATGGACGACACACAGTTTCTTCATGAAGTTTTTTCAGCATTGCGACGGATATGTCGTGCTTTTGCGCGCCTTTTTAAAGCTTATAAGGTTCTCGGCCATTGGATACCTGTCAAAAATTCCTCCAGGCTTTATTCTGTTTCTTTTTTGCTTCTCTGCAATCTTGGTTATGCCAAACCTTGTGGTTTTGGCGCACTGCTCCTGATGACTGCGGAATAGCTAGACATGCAGCCGCAATGATGCATGAAAAATTTTATTTAGTTCGTCAATGCTAAGATAATCCGAAAATATTTTCTCCAAACAGGCCTCTTCTCAAAATAGTCACCAGTCCGCTAAGTGCAGCTTCTAACGGCGTGGTTTGGTTGGAAAGACTGTTGATGGTGATGAACTAGTTCTACCGGGCCAGCTGCAGCTATCGCGTCACTCCCCAGAGCTAAACCACAGCCATTTTTATTCACCGTGCACGATATGGTACTTTGGGCAAGTTGGTTTATTTTTATTGAAAAATTTTATGGTCACATCGGTCCGCTATAAAAAATATAGCTGCGGTTTAACTACTGCTGAACATGGTTAAAAGGGCGAAAGCTGTGGTGTGCCGGGCAACTAGACGCGGCTTGGCGTCTGAAACGTTAAGTGCGTTCCGCACACTAGATAGGCAGCGCGCCCACCCTGCCACTGGCAGGTGGCAGTTTAATGGTTGATCGCGAGAGGTTGGTCACCCGACCCAATGAACTAATAATAACAATAATTGGCTTTTGGGGAAAGGAAATGGCGCAGTATCTGTCTCGTATATCGTTGGGCACCTGAACCACGCCGTAAGGGAAGGGATAAAGGAGCGAGTGAAAGAAGAAAGAGGTGTCGTAGTGGAGGGCTCCGGAATAATTTCGACCACCTGGAGTTCTTTAACGTGCACTGACATCGCACAGCACACGGGCGACTTAGCGTTTTGCCTCCATAAAAACGCAGCTGCCGCGGTCGTGTTCGAACCCGGGTACCCCGGATCAGTAGCCGAGTGCCCTAAGCACTGAGCCACCGCGGCGGGTTACCAATGAACGCTGCGGCCTATTGCAGGAGTGCCGTGTGTCTGCCACAACGTTGTCAGCGCTAATGCATGCAGCCCACATATCTCTCACCACCGCCACGCACGTCAAAGCGCGATTGAGGCCTCCACTGTGCCAGGGAGCCAGTTATGTGCCTTCTTTTCCTGAAAATCATCGGAGTCTAAAACGCTGTCAACGCGTACGGCAATGAACACAATGAACGCCGAAGATGTATAACTTCAGTGCCGCGTTTCTGCTGCAACGTTGTGTTTCTGCTGCAAAGCATGCAGCGCACATCTGCCACTGCGGTCGCCTGGGTTAAAGCGCGACTGAGGTGTCCACTGTCCCGGAGGGCCAGTTATGCGCCCTTCCTTCACTTTCCAAGAAAACTGAGATTTTGAAAAATTGTTGCTGAGGAAATAAAAAGGCGCAGTAACTGTCTCACATATATCGGTGGACATCCGAACCGCGCCGTAAGGAAGGGATAAACGTGGTTGGACTGATCCGGAGTTCCCGGGTTCGAACCCGACCGCGGCGGCTGCGTTTTTATGGAGGAAAAACGCTAAGGCGCCCGTGTGCTGTGCGATGTCAGTGCACGTTAAAGATCCCCAGGTGGTCGAAATTATTCCGGAGCCCTCCACTACGGCACCTCTTCTTCCTTTCTTCTTTCACTCTCTCCTTTATCCCTTCCTTGACGGCGCGGTTCAGGTGTCCAACGATATATGAGACAGATACTGCGTCATTTTCTTTTCCCCAAAACCAATTATTATTATTATTATGAAGGTCGTTCAAGGTCATTCTCTGGCCTACGCGACGAGTGATTTACTTACCGTAGTGAAGCTTTCCGCTTCAAAAAGTGTTTTTCGGCCGTGGTGCCACCCACTCACCATGGAGCTCAGCAATGGGACGGGACAGGAACTTGAAAATAAGCCCTGCCCTCGCCAGCTGTACACCCCCACTGTAACAAAATATGACGCAACTAAGGGTAGTTAACCACAAAAGGTTAACCCTAGCCGCCTATGAAAGGTGAAAAAAGCGATAAGGGAATAGGAGACAGGAGAGTTGTGAGAAAGGGGTAGGAAATTGAAAGATCGAGTGTAGGGTAGGAAAAGGTGACTGCCGATTTCCCCCGGTCGTGTCAGGCCGGAGGTGCCGTCTACGGGAAGGTGGGGCTAAAGTGGCGCGTTGCCTCCGCCGAGGGGCCTTAAAGGTCCAAACACCCGTCACCGGCTCTACCACCAGGATCCCCATTTGCCTGAACACGGCGATGCCACGCACGGCGAAGAGCGGGTGCTCGGATCCGTGGTGATGCTCTGTTCACCATCATCCCCCTGCGGTAATGTCCCTGCGGATGCTGAGGAACCCGTGGTATTGCAACTCACCAACATGTGCATTAAGCCCCTGCAGGGTCTGCCTAGAAGAAGAGAGGACTGGCGACGCGGAACGTATACGTCCGAAAGCCCTCACTGAGGAGGAAGATGGGTTGGCCATAGCCGCCGCCTTTCGCAGCCCCCATATTACTGCTAGCGAGATACAGGAGGAACTTGCGTCTCTTTCTTTTCCCGCCCTTTGCGCTGTTTCATAAGATGAAGTAACACCGACTAGCTCAAGTGTCAACTTTTCTGATATTGTCCTTACTGATTTTCCTCAATTGACGAGACAGTCCTGTTAATTTTGCTACTACACCATCCCAGAAAAGTGGCGCTTAAATTAGTTGCATTGAAATTATAAACTCTATTTCTTTTTCGAGCTTGTGTAATACTGGATAAAAACAGTTCCTACTGACAAGGCAGGAGTTCCTACTGAAAAGCCATCACGGGCGTGAAGAAACAGTAACAGAAGCCATCGTTGCTCATGATGACCGAGCTAAAAGGAAATGCCGTGTGCACAGTCACGTAAGGCTGTCACTTCGACGCTCGGGCGGTGGCACATCAGATAAACCTTTCTTCCTGCCATCCACATCATCATCATCATCATCAGCCAGACTACAACCTCTGCAGGGCAAACGCCTCTCCCATGTCTCTTCAATTAACCCTGTCCTCTACCAGCTGCGCCCACCCTGTGATTGCAAGCTTCTTAATCTCATCTGCCCACCTTACCTTCTGCCGCCCCCTGCTACGCTTACCTTCTCTTGGAATCCACTCCGTTACCCTTAAGGACCAGCGGTTATCTTGCCTTCGCAGTACATGCCCTGCCCCAGCCCATCTCTTCCTCTTGATTCCGACTAGGATGTCATAAACCCGCGAATAAGGTTTTCAAAGGTTCTTATCCTACACCTCTCTTCTCCGGGGTGCAGGTGATTTGGCGGGTGACAGGTAGCACGAAGTGCAGACGATGGGCACACGGAAGACGAGGCAGGTACAGGGAAGTTCAACTTTATCAAACGTTTAAACGCAGGACCGGCACACACACGGAGAATAAAACTGAAGCAGCACGCTTGACACTACAAACACATGAGCTCCAAGCTCTCATCTCACGGCTTATCGAAGCCGGGGCTTGCCACTTCGCTCGTTCGAAGCCCAACGCAAAAACCGAATGAAAACAATGTTCGAGAGATGAGCGAGGGCACTGGGAGAGGGAGTAGGCGCCGCGGCACTGACACTGTTGTTCCCCTCTCCGCCCATCTTCGGGACGCTGCTCGCGGCTTCTAGCATCGCCCAGCCGCTATGTCAAGGTCGCGAGAGAGGAGGACCTGAGCCATGCGCTGGAATGCGATCGGGAGCGCGCGTGCACACCATAGGCTTCCAGAGAGTTGGTTTTGGTTTTGTTTTTTTTTTGGGGGGGGAAGGAATTGGCACAGTATCTGTCTCATATATCGTTGGACACCTGAACCGCGCCGTAAGGGAAGGGTAAAGGAGGGAGTGAAAGAAGAAAGGAAGAAGAGGTGCCGTAGTGGAGGGCTCCGGAATAATTAAGACCACCTGGGGATCTTTAACGTGCACTGACATCGCACAGCACACGGGCGCCTTAGAGTTTTTCCTCCATAAAAACGCAGCCGCCGCGGTCGGGTTCGAACCCGGGAACTCCGGATCAGTAGTCGAGCGCCCTAACCACTCAGCCACCGCGGTGGGGCAACCAGAGAGTTCCCCACTTGCTCTTTCGGCGGCGCGGCCGGCGCTAATATATATATATATATATATATATATATATATATATATATATATATATATATTATAAGTTAAATATATAGATAAGTTAAATGAAATGAGGGGCCCGTTTGACAAAGTTATGAAGGGAGCTAACAGTCACCGAAACCAAGGTGCATAGGCGAATGTTTTTTTATGTGTTGTGCTTATCAGTGGGATAATATAGTACTTAGATAAATAAATCGCTTAAAGAAAATTACTTATAAAGCAGCAGAAAAAACAACCATGCCGCCGGTGGGATCCGAACCCACGACCTCCGAATATTGCGTCCGGTGGAGCACCGGACGTAAGAGCATCGGACGCGATATTCGGAGGTCGTGGGTTCGGATCCCACCGGCGGCATGGTTGTTTTCATATATATATATCTTCCAGTATTTTGACATAAGGCTCGTCTGCACCCTGATTACGCAATGCCGTCCCCCCCTGTGCTACATGGGAGCGGCTCGACAGGCGTGGTCTGCGAGACCCCATCGCCGCGAGTAGAGATATCACAGCTTTCGTCACCAGTCACTTGTGCTAATGTTTTTTACTCGCGACTGTACAAGATAACTTGCTTTGGTCTAGTTAACTTCCGCACGCAGTTCCGACCGGTTCCATTTTCTCTCGTCGTCGTTTCTTTTTTTTTTTTTGCACTGCGTTTCATATCAGGGGACCGCAAGTGTCCAGCCGACGTTACGTCAATGAAGGCAGCAAATGAAATTAGGCAGTTTATGAGAGCAGAATATTGACTGCCTTCCCTTAAATTTCCAGTACTCCCGTAGCGTGCTCACCGCACGCTCATCAAAGGAACTACATCGGCCATCGACTCATGACGAACTACAGTGCGGAATCGAGTCGGGCCTCGACGAGCGACATGCAAGTGCTTAGTTGTGGAAAGGTGGCCACCGCTCCATCGGTTCCCCCGTGCAGAAGAAAGCGAGTGCATCGCTTCTTGATCCGGCGGCAATGGCTTCAGCCAAACAGGATCCGCGCTTGCAGTGCTCCCTCCGTGAGCGGCCGCAGTCGTACGCTGGCACATCGCGGTGCGTCATATCGCCGCCTTAAGACAGGCGACGCGGCCTGTGTTTGCGGCTCGGTGTGCACTTTATTCCCCTCAACAACTGGGAAACCTTGTGTCGCTCAACGACACCCCTCGTGTGACAATGGCGCAGTGCGGGTGAAACAATGGAGCGGACGCTTCCTCGTGCCGCGCTCTTTTCAGTCCGGTCCAGAGAAAAGGAGGGTCCTATATACTCACCGAGGTGATGTAAATGCGCCTTCCCAAATTGCGCTCCCAGTGTTATGCGGCTCGCTCTTTTCCGGCTGCCGAGTGGGCGAATTATAACGGGAGGCCGGATAATTGTGGAACAATTCTGGTCGGCAAGATTAGCGTTAAATGCGTAAACGCCCAAGTGGGCCCATGTGCACAGCGAGGCAATAAGGAAAACAGCGCGGTCTTCTAACCGGGCACGGCATATGCAAATGCTGCACGTCTGTTTCGTTTTCACTGTTGCACGCTCTGCAGCCGGCTTCTACACCACAATACACTCACAAATGAACAGAAAGGGAGCGAAGTTATTCAGTGAAAACGGAATAAAAGTAAACAAATTGTTTCCTTCCTGAAGCGTATATTTCTTGTTTCACTTCGGTAAAGTGAATGTGCCTTCCCGCGTCAATAGTTACAGCACTGGTTACGAGCCATCTAAGAGAAAAAGTTACTAATGCCTAATATTAGAAACAGAAATATATTGTAAACATTTTATCTGGCAAATTTTAGGTTTTTATTCATTTATTTATTTGGGCCGCAAGGGTCCCTGACGGGACATTACATGAGGAGTGGGCGCAAGAACAGCGGTTATCACTGAATGTTACATGGGAATCAAGACGATGACATGGCTTCCTCGATGTCAGTCTTGAAATGGGCTGGATCAGGGATTAGTGCTAAGTCGCAGGGAAGGTCATTCCATTCGCGAGCTGTGTGGACAAAAAATGATTTCTTAAAAGTAGTAGTGCGGGTTACAATAAAAATAGTTTTTATTGTAACCACACTGAGCACATTATTTCTGCAAAGTTTTACAGACGTAGCTTTGATTATACTGTAGCGCCACGGCCTCTACTCGCGCGATGAAGTCGAAGATTTTTATCTTGATTCAGCCTTCTACTTCGCCGCCTCCGTCTTTTTTTCCCCGCGCAAATACTTCATTGACATTCTCCACTGTACATTGCCCAATCCCCCCAGCGTGGGTGTGTGCTATATATACTGAGGTAAAGAAGAAGAACAAAGGAACAGGCTTGAACGGTGAGTACGTGCCATTCAGCCTGGGAACATCATCATCATCATCATCATCATCATCATCATCATCATCATCATCATCCCGGCAGCCGTCATCTTCAGCTCCTCGGCCACATCGCCCCATCATCCCTGGCACGGCATCAGCAGCAACAAACGTGACCACACCGTATTTCTACCGCTTTGCGCCCCGTAATAGCATTGTTACAGGATATTTAATTATGTCTGCTTCTTAAGACTCAGCCCGACCGTCCTAAAGCAGCACTTAGCATAGAATACTAGCCATGCCCCGAACTGTGCCAAAGAGTGACGTCTGCTTTCAGAAGCATTCTCTTGTTATCGAGAATTGCGACTTGAAAACTGAACTTTGACTGCACTACGTGCTTCATCATCGCTTCGACCAACATCTATGCATACGATTTACTGCGCCAATTTCTTTGCCAGTCATCGATCGAGTCGAAGCATATTAACTGAGGAACGAAATATGAACGCCGTACAGGTTTCGATGTGCCACGCGACAAGTGCTGCTACGGGTGAAACCATTATCTGGCGCATTTTTATATATTTAGCCACTTCCCTCTTGTGCGCATTTGTTGGCCTTGAGCCACCCCCCCCCCCCCCCCTGAAAAAAAAAAAGCAGCCGAAGCACATTCACGGAGGTATAGCGTACGTGAGTAATTCATATTTCTCTCTCACGAACATATAGTCTGATGAACAGTTCGACGAAAAAGCAACACCACGAACTTTTTAGTGCGCTATGACTTATAGTGGCCATTTCTTGCATTTAGCCGTCGTGTATTTGACGGCGTGTTTGACTGACGCCTGCTTTGTGTCAGCCTACATATTTGCCCACCAGGTTGTGCGAACCTGCCTAGACGACGCGCGTGTGTGGGTATATATATATATATATATATATATATATATATATATATATATATATATATATATATATATATATATATATATATATATATATATATATATATATATATACACATCGAAGTGTACGCTTCATTTAAGGAAACATTTTTATTTTACTCGACGTTTCGATCGGAGGACCGATCTTTTTCAAGAGTGGCCATACAGTGCATGGGCGCGTGTTCTTATAGCATGGGACTTGACACACAGAAGGTTGAAAAAGAAAATAAATAAAGAAAAGTAAAGAAAAGAAAAAGGGGGAAGGGGGCGGCCGGGAGAACGGAACACAACAGACACCTATGGCATATTAGGGAAGCAAAGGTGGCGCGTCGCGTACCCGTGAACTCACTGCACACACACACACACACACACACACACGCACACGCGAGGCGACAGAGGGAGGCCGGGCTGGGTGCGCACGCGGCTACTGCGACAAGAAAAAAGGAAAAGAGAGAGAGAAACAAAAGCAGAGAAAAAGGGAAAAGCAAAGAAGAAAAAAGCGTGGTGGGGCGTAACAAAAGAAGGGATATGTGTTTCGGTATGCCTCTGTCCGCGTATGTGTGGCCCCGTGCGACTCCGAAAGATGGCCCGGACGAGGCGGAACAGGTTGAGACCGCCCAAAGTGGCTCCACATGGTGACACGCGAGCCGCTAAAACCAGATGAGCTTCCCATAGGAGGACCAGATGGAAAGGCTTGTTGACAGGAATGCAAAAAAAGAAGAAATATAGCACAGAGAAATTTCAAAAAATAAATAATGTCAAGAAAAGAAGAAAGAGAAGGGGACATATGGCCCTCGCGGGACCACAGAATGAGTTGAACGGCAGATGGAAACAACTAGCCGAAATTGACATGCAACAGGGGTATGACCTCAGCCGACTCAGTCAGTGGTGGTACTTTGTCTATGAGGGTTGAAATTTTCTTTGGTTTCTGCCATCGAGAGAGACGATAGCGTGGCCGAATCCGCTGTGACCCTGAGAAACTTGCTGCCGTTGCTGACTTTCCGGCCCCCACCGACAAGAAAGCAGTACGACGGTTCCTGGGCCTATGCTCCCACTATCGTCGCTTCATTAAAAACTTGGCCCAGCTCGACAGCCCTCTGACGCTCCTAACACGGAATGAGGCATCATTTTTTGGGGGCAGCGAACAGCAGATGGAACGCCGGATCCAATCGCCCCGGATCCTGGCACATTTCGATGACCATGCCGACACGGAGGTATGCGTGGATGCAAGCAACGCTGTTCTACTTGAGCGTCAAGACTGTGTCGACAAACCAATCGTCTGCACCAGCCGCGCACTGAATTTAACTACTCGACTAGCGAAACAGAACGTTTGGCGGTAGTCTGGGCAACCGCTAAGTTCCGCCCATGCCTATATGGGAGACCATTTCGTGTCGCCACCGACCATTCCTCGTTGTGCTGGCTGAAAAATTTATAGGATCCTTGCAGCCGCCTATCACGTTGGGCATTACGCCTGCAGGAATTCGATTTCGCCATTACCTCTAAGTCCGGCCGGAAACACACCGACGCTCATAGCCTGTCGCACGTGCTCCTATTGAACCTCCTCCACAAGACACCACTGACGCCGATAGCTTCCTCGGAGCAGTCAGCACGTCCGACCTCGTTTCCAGACAGTGTGCCGACGCTGAGTTGCGGCTGCTCATCGACCATCTCGGAGGTGGGCACCCTGCAATACCCCGTGGGCTACCATCGTTCAGCCTCCGGAGTAGGGTGCTTTAAAATAACTCTACTTCCACTTCGTAAACTTGCCTGCTCGTCATACGATCTGATCTCCGGAACCAAGTCCTCCTTGCCTGCCATGACGGACCGACTTCCGCCCCCCTTGGTTTCAGTCGCACGCTATCCCGAGTCCAGCTATTACCGCCCGCGGCTTAATTCAAGCGTCAAGAGCTACGTCAGGGCGTGCCGGCAGTGCCAGCGGCGAAAAAAAAAAAACCGCCCTCAAGCCTCCCGGCATGCTGCAGTGCATCGAGCCACCCGGAATGCCATACGACAAAGACGGCGCGGATCTTCTGGGGCCATTCACTCTGTCGCCGACCAGCCACAGGTACGGTAAAACGAAAGCCCTTGCGCGTGGTACTGCCGACGAAGTTGCTCACTTCTTTATGAACCATAGTGTGCTCAGACACGGCGCCCCGTCGACCACCATTACTAACCGAGGCAAGGCTCGTGTGGGACGTCCGAACGCTTAGCCATATAAAGACCATGGAAAAGCACAGCGTATCATCCACAAACATATGGCCTAACGGAAGGGCTCAACAAAGCATAGGCGGATAAGATCTCGGTGTACATCGAAGTTGAGCACAAAACGTGGAACGAGATCCTGCCGTACCTCACATTTGCGTACGACACTGCGAAGCAAGAAACCACCAAGTTTACCCTGTTCCACCTGGTCTATGGCAGGGAAGTCCGCATGATGGACGCGATGCCCTTACGAGGGAATGAAGCGGTCCCACGTTACGCAGACCACTTCGTGGGGCGAACAGAGTAAGCCCGTAGGCTCGCCCGCTTGCACACCAAAAGACAGCAATCCGCTCATGGCCGACACTATAACCTTCGGCACATGGACGTGCACTATGAACCGGGCAACCAGCTGAGGGTGTGGACCCCCGTGCGCTGCAACGGCTCGTGCGAAAAGCTTCTTCATAGGTGTATCGGCCTATACAAAGTCCTGCGCCGCTTCTATAGCGTCAACTACGAAGTTGTCCCTGATGAAACTTGGCTCCAGGCGTCAGCGGCCTGAAATCGTGCAGCGCTTGAAACCGCAATTTTCATGTGGCTGAGCGCAGCGTTCGCGCTCTGTGTTCCGCGGCCTTGTCCTCTTTCAGTTGCGGTCTTGACTTTCCCCGCCTCCTAACTTAACTAACACGGATTGTATAGTTCACCGCCATCCCTATTTTTTTCTTTTCTTCTACCATAGTTCATTTCACATTCACATCGAGCCGATGCTTCTTATAGAGGGGGGCGGGATAATGCAACGTGCACCGCGCGGCCTCTGCGCTCAGTAAAAAAGAAACGATGAAGTGGCGTTTAGCTGCAGAGGCGCGCTCGGGCTAGGCCTAGCTCTTTATTTATATCTATCGCTTAACCGCTGCACCACTGCGCAAGCAGGGACATAAGGACCCGCAGCGATTTAAGGATGTAAAGTAAAGAATAACCGGTTGCGCATATATGAGCATTATCGCTACCCGAACATCTTCTATCCCTGAACAGTGGATACCAATACCGGAACCGAAGCACCTCTAATTCACATTCGGTCCGCTACACAATACGACCATCATTTTTTCGGTACGTCACGCGACTAGTCCTGCGGTGGACGAAACTATATGTGACTCATTTTTTATGTTCTTCCCATTGACCGCCTTCTTTGGCCCTGATGGTGCAGGAAGTTGACTACATTTACCCCAAGCACGCAGTCGAGGCATCTTCCCGCAGATATTGCGTCCGGCACTAATTTACGTTTCGTCCCGCATATAATCGGATAAATGGTTCATTGCAATAGGGACACCATACAGATTTTATGTCATGAGACTAGTGCTGCGCTGGACGAAACCATTATATGACTCATTTTGAATGTTTTTCCCATTGATTGCCTTCTTTGGCCCTGATGGTACAGGAAGTTGACTACATTTACCCCAAGAACGCAGTCGAACAATCTTCCAGCAGATATTGCGTCCGGCACAAACTTAGGTTTCGTCCCGCATATACTCGGAGGAACGGTTCATTGCAACAGAAACACCATGCAAATTTTGTGATGTGTCTAGTGCGGCGGTGGACGAAACCTTTATATGACTCATGTTAAATGTTTTTCCTATTGACTGCCTTCTTTGGCCGTGAGGGTGCATGAAGTTGACAACATTTACGCCAAAAACGAAGTCGAGGTATCTACCCGCAGATATTGCGTCCGGCACTAACTTACATTTCGTCCCGCATATAATCGGAGGAACGGTTCATTGCAATAGGAACAACATGCAGCTTTTCGTCATGTGACTAGTGCTGCGGTGGAAGAAACCTTTATATGACTCATGTTGAATGTTTTTCCTATTGACTGCCTTCTTTGGCCGTGAGGGTGCATGAAGTTGACAACATTTACGCCAAAAACGAAGTCGAGGTATCTACCCGCAGATATTGCGTCCGGCACTAACTTACATTTCGTCCCGCATATAATCGGAGGAACGGTTCATTGCAATAGGAACAACATGCAGCTTTTCGTCATGTGACTAGTGCTGCGGTGGAAGAAACCTTTATATGACTCATGTTGAATGTTTTTCCTATTGACTGCCTTCTTTGGCCGTGAGGGTTCATGAAGTTGACAACATTTACGCCAAAAACGAAGTCGAGGTATCTTCCCGCAGATATTGCGTCCGGCACTAACTTACATTTCGTCCCGCATATAATCGAAGGAACGGTTCATTGCAATAGGAACAACATGCAGCTTTTCGTCATGTGACTAGTGCTGCGGTGGAAGAAACCTTTATATGACTCATGTTGAATGTTTTTCCTATTGACTGCCTTCTTTGGCCGTGAGGGTGCATGAAGTTGACAACATTTACGCCAAAAACGAAGTCGAGGTATCTTCCAGCAGATATTGCGTCCTGCACTAACTTACATTTCGTCCCGCATATAATCGGAGGAACGGTTCATTGCAACAGGAACAACATGCAGCTTTTCGTCATGTGACTAGTGCTGCGGTGGAAGAAACCTTTATATGACTCATGTTGAATGTTTTTCCTATTGACTGCCTTCTTTGGCCGTGAGGGTGCATGAAGTTGACAACATTTACGCCAAAAACGAAGTCGAGGTATCTTCCCGCAGATATAGCGTCCGGCACTAACTTACATTTCGTCCCGCATATAATCGGAGGAACGGTTCATTGCAATAGGAACAACATGCAGCTTTTCGTCATGTGACTAGTGCTGCGGTGGAAGAAACCTTTATATGACTCATGTTGAATGTTTTTCCTATTGACTGCCTTCTTTGGCCGTGAGGGTGCATGAAGTTGACAACATTTGCGCCAAAAATGAAGTCGAGGTATCTTCCCGAGATATTGCGTCCGGCACTAACTTACATTTCGTCCCGCATATAATCGGAGGAACGGTTCATTGCAATAGGAACAACATGCAGCTTTTAGTCATGTGACTAGTGCTGCGGTGGAAGAAACCTTTATATGACTCATATTGAATGTTTTTCCTATTTACTGCCTTCTTTGGCATTGAGGGTGCAGGAAGTTGACTACATTTACCCCAAAAAGGCAGTCGAAGCATCTTCGCGCAGATATTGCGTCCGGCACTAACTTACGTTTCGTCCCGCATGTGATCGGAGGAACGGTTCATTGCAATAGGGGCACGATACAGATTTTGGACGCGACAGCGTTAAGGGCCCCGTGTCGCAGAAAAACAGGTGTCGTCGGCGTCGGCCGTGAGCTAAAAAATTGGCGGTGGTTTAGCTTTAGTTAAACCTGGAGGGACGCTATAGCTACAGCTGGCCAGAGTGGAACTTGGTCACGCACCAAACACGTGACGAACCACGTGCTCAGCCTCGGCGTCGCGCCGCCGGCGCTTCTCTGCACCACGTGACCAACCACGTGACAGCGTGGCAGCGCCGCCACAGGGTGGCACAGGGTGGCCATGGTGTCGCCACGCTGAAGGCTCGAAATTCTAGCGTTATGTAGCTATCGCTACAAAAATGATCAATGGCTTAGCTCGACTATGCCAGGATATACGTAGTGTGAGCTACGCTGAGCCGCTGAGCAGGAATTTCGCTCTCCTTCTCCGTGGCTATACCACACTGGCAAACGCCCCGCTATATGTGTGCCCCCACGGATACCTCTGCGAATGCGCACAAAATGAGAGGCGCAATCAAGCGGCTCCGGCGCAGCGTCAGACTTGGCTACTGCGCAACGGAGGCGCACAGCTGGGCACGCGCCGGCGCCATTGTGTCTGCCGCGGCTATGACGTTACTCCTCTGGAATGCGCAGACCGGCGAGGCCTGCCAGCTGTGCGCAGTGCGACGGCACTGCTCCTCTCGCATGCGCAGCACGGCTCTCCAGGTGACACGCGAAACTGCTCAACCCATAGAGTTTCTTACTATTAACCGGAGGGAAAGCTGGCGCCCACCTATGGGAGTTTGCATGGAGCTTCCTCGAGAGTACCTGTACCACCATGGGCGCTCTAAGCATCATGGGGCGGAGAGCTACCGACTGCAGAATGACAAATTTTGGCCATAAAATAAAGAAAAACGTTGTTCGATAATTAAGAATGCCCTATCATTTAATATCCGCTCTATAAATCGTAACAAACGAGCTGAAAAGCATGTACATGCAAATTTTGCTCAAAATAAGCAACGGCTTGCTCTCCTATTGGCTAAGCATTGCAGACCACAAAAGCCAATATTTCGTGCTTAACAGGCGCGGTTACACACACACACACACACACACACACACACACACACACACACACACACACACACACACACACACACACACACACACACACACACACACACACACACACACACACACACACACACACACACACACACACACACACACACACACACATATATATATATATATATATATATATATATATATATATATATATATATATATATATATATATATATATATATATATATATATGCGCCTAAAAAATGTAGCTTCAAAATTTTAAAAGGTTTTTCCACGACATTTCGGGAAACAAAAACCTTATATTGGCGTCTTGTGCTGTTGCGTTTTCGCCACTGTGGCTTTTGCACACTACTTTTACGCCGAAGTCGTCGGCGTGCTGAGCGCGCCGTGGATACGGAATGGAACATCTCAATAACGCCACTTTGTGTTCATGAAAAAACCTACTGTCCCGCACCAAGTAGCTCATCGCCACATGATGCTTTGCGCGCCCATGGAGGTCCAGGTGCAGCGCCGCCAGCTTTCCCTCTAGTTAACAGTAAGAAACTTTATGGCTCAACCTCGGCCAGTATGGACCTCCTTCACCCCGCGACGTCACGAAGATGCGGTGGCGCTGATGTTAGTAGCGACTTTCGCATGGTAGGCAAAACAGGTTCCGCTTGCCCGTGCCTACCGCAGCTACCGGCGGCTGCTTCAAGCCTGTGCACTGCAGAAGCAGCATGTATTGACCAGCTGCGTCACTACTGGATCCGCGTAGTAGCATAAAAAATATTAAATTAGCCTCGATAGGTTTCTCGCGCATAAATGCCGCATTCGGAAACTGGCTAACAGACATTGGGCCACGGTAGTAAAGCGCGAAGTCTGGGAGTCGATAGGCCCTGCCACTCAATGCACTTAATAGCATGTAAGTTACTGCGTTCATTCACCTTAACTTCAGGATAGTAGGCTGATAATTTCTGAAGGAAAAAAAAAGACATATGCAGCTGCACACGTACTTATCACCTTGAGCCGGAGTGCACGGGCGCCGACAGGTTCACTCGCCCCCAAGGAATGCGTTTTTTTGTTAATAGCACCCCATGTTTTAATGGCGCGTTTTATGACATTTAATATTTACTTGAAACTGTTTCTTGATATGACGTCGTAATTATTTCATTCGAGTAGAAAGAAGTCTGGTAAGTTGTGTCAATCTTGCGTGGTCGCGTTGGTGTGCTTAGAATAGCGTACCTTAAGTGTGCTAAACGCCATATGCTTTTTCATTGCATCATGCATGTGTCATGTTTCATGAGGTAGTACATGATCGCGAAGCTTGTTTGGAAAGAAGCAGCCGCAGGCGTGCTACTAACTGACACGTGGCGAGATTGAGAGGGGACGTGGCAATGAAAAGTGTTTTCGTTACTCATGCATGCGATATGTAACTAAACTTGTTGCAAATATGAAATTCCCACGCTAGTTTCAGTAATTCCTTTTATTTATAGCTATACCTGGTGCAGTTCTGGGTAATTATAATTAACACCGTCGTCAAGTCCCCCCAAGGTCTCAAATAATTGAGTAGATAGTGCGACAGTTTTTTTATGCCAGCATGTACATAAAGCCCTGTTCTGTACGATGACGCGATTAGTTCTTTTCCTATATGATCAGTACTTATGCATGCATAGTTACATGAAAACGTTTCTTACAAGAAATAACTAACACAGTACTGCACGTGTAGGGAAAAAAATCGAGAGATTTATTACGCTCCTCAACGTCTCAGGAATAGTTTGCCACAAATGGAATCATTTGATTTTCATGCGAATTATGAAGGTGAGTGATCCAGTCGCAGAAAATGTGAGAGGTCACAAAACGAACCTTAAAGTTTGTGGCATCTTCGCTTTCGCTTTGGTCAAAGAAATGCGGCACTGAAATCAAAGAAATTACCTCACAATTTTTTACGACCACACTTCTAAAAAGCGTAATTTATAAATTTGTACTCAATATTTTGCTATAATTTTTCGTCACGAAACTAGACTTCAGGGCTAGGAAAGAAAATAATTCTAGAAATCAAAAATTTTCACCAAATCGACGAGCTTAACAAGAGGACAAGTCGGCCTGGCTGGTGCGTGGTCATGCGGCTAAAAACAGCGCTAAGCGAGAAAGAGGAGATTAGGGACACGACGCTATCACCACTTTTCGCACAGCGCGACACGTACGTATGTCAGCAGACGATGAGCGCATGTCTGCTCCGACCAAACAAGGCCAGCACTTCCCCTCACTATTGTCCCGAAGTAAAATCATTCCGGCTAGTGCAGAGTGTCAAAACTTGTTTTATTCAATGCCTAGCGCATAAATAAACGGCAGAAACGCTTTCTACATGTTTACTACTAACCATATATACAATACAGTGGCAAACTATTTCTCTTTATAGGCCGCACGTGGCCAACGCGAGCTCGTGTACTTCAACAAATTACCAAGTTGGAAGCATCGACCATTGCTATGATTCGCAGAAACTGGAAACGCGCCTACAAGCCTTGAAAACCCGTGCTCAACACCTATGCGCGACGCCACTCCCCGACCTTTTGCCTACCACGAGCTCGCTAGCGACTGCAGCGCCACCTCGTTTGTTTACAAACATGCAGGAGGTCCATAGCTCACGCTACAAAAATCCCTCCTCTTCCTCCTCGCAATGTACGCCACTGCCCCAACAGATGGCGCGCGACGGCAGCGCCTCCCGCTCGTCTTGTTCGGGCGCAGTGGGGCCGTGCGGGCACGCAGGAATCACGCGGTGAACAGCGAACATCGCAGAGCACGTCCAATGCGCGTTCACCACGAAGCTTCCGGCTTGCTGCCGGTTCGTTCGGCGCGGAAGCTATGCTGGCTTTCGGGGCATCGGGTTTGTCGAGAACGATGTGCCGGCGAACCACGACTGCAACTTGAGTCCCGCGCGTTTCGGCAAGGCGCCTGGCAGCGCTCCTACGTGGTTTGCCGCTCCACGCGTCCGTTTCACCGTACGCAGCAGAGCGATTTGTCTAACGGGCAAGGCGTCGCGCCTAACGGGCGATAGCGATCCGTGGACTCGCCGGTAGTACTGCAACACGCTGTCGCGTTCCACTTTTAAAGGCGACGCTTAAGCGTTCTCCAATTTTTATGTCATGTGACCAGTTCTGCGGTGAACGAAATGACTATGTCACGCATTTTTGAATATTTAGACCACTCCCCCCTTTAGTGCCTTCTTTGGTCCTCATCATCTAATTCGCGGCCTCTGGGAGGTATAGTCAGCCTCACCCCGCTGCTATTACTATATGTCCGCCCTCCGACACTAATCAGTAGGCAGTAGGTACGAGTAGGCCTAGCGAGTCCACATGGTTCGCGTGTGCCATGGAGCATGTACAATGTCGGCGATTGTTCAGAGCGAGTTCACAAGTTCTAGCGAATACAAATTGTCATCGAGCGCATTTTAGACAACGGTGACGTGAAATCGCCGATTGTTTACATCCAAGGACGCATACACATCAAGAGGGAAGCGCCACTACTAGGCGGTATGGCCCAGTCTGCCCACTAGAGCTGCAGCACTCGTCGGCGTCGTTTGTGCACAACAAATTAAGCCATTTTAGTTACTGCAAATGGGCGCCGAAAATACTTCAGATGAAGCAATTGGAAATTAAGCACTAGACACACCGAAAACAGTTTAAATGAGCGAGAAACGCCGCACCTATGCGGTGTCAACAGCTTTATGCGAACGAAGGCGCTAAAAGCGACACACGAAGACAACACACACACACGTGTGACGTGTCGTGTGTCGCTTTTAGCGCATTCGTTCGCAAAATGATCAACCAACTGGCCCCGGTATTAGCATTGCTGTCAACAGCTTTCCCTATAGTTTGGCGCTAGCATTCATTGTCGATTCTTGCTTAGTTATCGTCCTGCATAAACAAGTAAACGTACAACCGACGCAAAAAAAAGACGAGATTGTTCATCCTAAGTAAACGTAGCTTTGCACTTTATGCCCAACTAACGCGCAACTGCTGCCTATATAGCAGCAATGTAAACAAAACTAGCGCTGAAGTGCAGTCGTCGTCATGGCCGCATTTCTCAAGGAATTCCGTACTCGCGCGGTAAATGCTGAATCGAGCAAAATTGTGTTGAAGCATCCAGTCAGGGAATACGCGGACTGTGTTAAACAAGCATCAGAAAAAATCGAACAGCAGATATCGAAATCAGCAGACCCGGAGCAGTCTCGTGGCACGGCTGCGCGGGAAGGAGCGAAGTGAAGACAGCGACGGGTTCGGTCGAAAAGCCGTCGGCGAAGTAGTAGCAGAGATGGGCATCCTCACGAAGGTGAGCCCTCATGAGGGCATCCTCACCCTCACCTCATGAGGATTTCACTCGGTGAGGTGAGGGTGATGGGCGCATGAAAATTCGTGAGGATGAGGGTGAGAGAGGAAACACATGATGAGGTGAGGGCGAGGGAGGGCAAGATATGATAATCTGAGGGTGAGGGAGGGCAAGACTCACTGTCTGGGGGCGAGGATGGTGGCTCAAACCGTACTACGGGCTAACTATTTTGTCTGTGCAGCCCGTTATGAATTCACGTTTTAAAGCGAATTTCCGAAGAAGACGTAGTTTCTGCAGTCTAGAGGTACACAAGGCGAACACGAAAGGCCGCACGCTTTCTCCGTCGCCACGAGGCACCACACAGCTGACAGTGCTATTGCTCAGAAAAGCACTATTCTGATTCCAAAAGCCTATTTTTTTTTAAATGGGTAAAATCTTGGCTGGAGCACTCTGTATAGTGCGCTAACAAGATGGCACTGGCATGGCAGTGCTGTTGGCCTCCGGTAAAACCGGAGCCATGGTACCGCAGACAACTGCTTTATTATCAAACCCGAATGATCAGAGTGTAGAGTAAAACATGTAGAAATTATACCTATTAAAGCTGATCAATTCCCAAGCTCTAAGCCTTATTTCCCGGAACGAAATCCGATTTTAGCTCAATGAGGTTTCAAAGAACTGGCTGCAGCACACACAAAAAAAAAGCTGCTACGAAATTCCACTTTCAAATCGAAGCCTGTTGGCGGCGTTGCTTTAGATTCTTTTTCATTCAGACTGCGAGTAGTTCAGTACAGTCCTATCTTCTTTATATTTTTTAGTTTCGCAGGAATTGCAGTACAGGAAAGCAGTGCCAAGTGTGGTGGCCAAAGACAAGCGCAGTTATTCTTACCATGGAAATAAAACAGCACCTTAACCACCTTCGTCTCATTCATAGCTCGCTCCATCTTGCCTTGTACGGTTTTATGAACCAAATTTCTTGCAGGCACGGTAGGGAATTGACACTCAGCGTTTAGGTAATGCGTAGACGTGCAAGTAAAAAAAATACGGGCAGTTTAGCGAGCGGTTAACCTCAAATTATCGTGCGCTGGCACCATTAGCCCTGGTTATGAATAGTTTATCTTTACTTTCTATACTTTTGCTTACCTGCCTGGCTTACTTTGGTTGATATATCATATGATGTAAGTTTGCGTGATACTGCATCATTTTCAACTTGTACTGTTGTAGAATTGGCCATTCTCAACATTCTCAGGTCCCTGGAAGTCCTGATTCGGCTCCTGGTGCAGAGGTGCCGCGATAAAGCTAGGCACCACTGCCCCGTGAATGCAGGTGTTGCCATCGGTTGGGCTTGTGAGACCCATGTTTTCCTTGAGGCATCTCTCGTGAATAATAAGTAATTGAACTGCCACAGTGGGCAGTTTGCTCACAATCCGGTGGGCAGCTTGAAATGACGTCACAGCGTCACGTGACCAAGGTAGCAAACGTGCTAGAAGCAGGCTGCGGAAAGACAGACAATCGCTTTTCGGCGTAGTGGAAGCGCTAAAGCGCTAAAATGACAACCCCAGGAACCGTTCGAACCAGACTCGGGAGTTAGTGATTACCAGTATTCAGCCCAGATGCTGCATTTTAGCGACCCGTTGGATTTTCAAGTGGCCTGAGTAATGTTTTATTTTAAGCGACAACATGAGAGCCTCACTGCACCAGAAAGCCGGAATAGCTCTGGGGCAAAGCACTAAAGAAATAAAAACTCCATAGCTGGGGAGCAGGACGCGAACCTGTGGCGGCGCTAAAAAATTAGTTCTGCTGGCCGCTTCTTCAGACCAGTATGTCATCGCCACAGCTTTTTTTTAAAGCACGATATTTATTAGCTTGAAGGTATAATATTGTTATGAAGACGAAGAAGAGTGCAGTGGCGCGGGACGGAGTGCTCGCGCTAGGCCCTTGAGCCATTAAATCACATCTACATTATGTCATCATGTCGTGCTTTCCTTGGCTTGCCACCACGTAACATTTGGTGGAGGTGCTGGGATCTCATCGTCATCCTAGTCCCCGGAGCAGCGCCGCCTTCTGCTCGCCTTCGTCGTCGGCCGAGGGGACCTGGGCTCCGCCGCCCGGCTCAACCCCAGCTCGAACTGACCAGAACCGACCAGCCGCTTTCCCCCGCCCCGTCCCCAGCACCGAACACAAGACACGACGACCAGGACCTGACGTACGATGACCCGACTACGACCCGAACCAAGACGGCACCCCCGCCCAGGCTGTGCGGCGATCCCTCAACCCTTGACCTTCGGCAGTGGGTGACCGACCGCTGGGCCTGAAGCTCCGGGGGCAACCGTCCACCAGATCATCTCCTTCATATTTGTGGCAAGCCTTTCATCTTCTTCTATCCTTCCTGATCATCCTCATCGTCATCTCACCATTCGTAATTCAAGCAATCGATCGGGACGGTCGCTCTGAGGACCGGGGTCATGTTATGAAGACGAAGAAGAGTGCAGTGGCGCGGGACGGAATGCTCGCGCTAGGCCCTTGAGCCATTAAATCATATCTTCATTCTGTCATCATGTCGTGCTTGCCACCACGTAACAATATATTTAATGAACTAAATTATTTAAAGAGCTTTCAGGAAACGCCACGAAACACATCGCAAAAACATAAAAGCAACAGAGCACTTCACGAGAGGTAAGGCTGAGCACTTCACCAAGAGGGAGTGCCACTCCGGTTTAAATTCGGTCGGTCCAAACACTTCCCTCAGATGAACAATCAGTTGGGAGAGATCTTAACACCCTGCCTGTAGGAACTGCAAAACTCTCGAGCTGCACTTGCTGTGTTGTCGTCTTTGTCACGCACCCGCGTTCACGCCTGTTAAACTGCCGGTCTCTCACGCTGTAGTTTAAAAGCGTGGTCTTCATCACCTTCCATCCGTGCGTGTGGAAGCGTCATCAGACGCTTAGCACTTATAGAAACTGTCGTGGTAAACGCTACTGCTTTGATCTCTAGATATTCTTGGCGTACACGAGTTTTTGTACACAGACACAACAACGCGCTGAGTCATTTCAGTAGTGCATTTGATAACAATGAAATGTTATCAGTGCAGGACACATCCATGCATGTAACGCATGCAGTGCATGCCAGAAGTAAAGGTAGAGTTATATTTTCGGGATAAACTGGTAACTGTCTCGGTTTTGTTTCACGTATTAGCTCAAGCAACACACACACACACGTACACGCACAAACAAAACAACAATCATCTAGCACCTGTTCAATAGTGCCTTGAAAGCTTGTCTTATACGTTTGTTACTCAGTCATATCGCCAGATGTTGCCGATTGCAGAAAATAACTCGAGTTTTAAAACGACTGTTACCGAGGGTGAGGGAGGGCCGACGATCTGAGGGCGAGGGAGAGCCATCAATTCAAAAGTGAGGGTGAGGGAGGAATTAAAGCAAAGATGGGGGCATTTGCCCATCTCTTAGTCGGCACCGCGTGTCGGAAATAATCGGGGGCTGCGTAAAAGGTATCGTGTCATGGTAATTTGCTGTTCTAGTGAGTTATGGCTGATTGGTGTGTGATAGGCGATGAGGAGTTAATGAAATAATTAATTAACGTATTCAACAAAGAAATTAAAAATAGAAAAGAGGGTTCAAAGGTGTCAAAATTCTCAGAATAAATTCATTGCTTGATGATGCCAATTAAGAAAATTTATAGTGTGTAACTGAGAAATCATTGAAAAAGAACATAATTCGTTCAAAGGTGTCAAACTTCTCAGAATTGAAAGCCAGTGTTTGTTGATGCTAATCATCAGTCTATATTGTCGTTCTAATTAAATAATCCTGTAATAAAAATTCTAATGAGTCGCATCTGATGACGCGCACCAAACGGCGTACCCCTATATAGCGTCAGCACAGGAGTCCTGGAAGGTTTTGGTCGGTATACGGACAGTGCGACGCCTCGTCGTTAATGTGAGGCCGACTGTCGTCTGCCGATGATCGGCGTGGTGCGGCAAAGCTAAATACAACGCTGCGTGTGCATACGGCAGCTGAGCCTAGCGAGCCGCTTAGCTTCAGAACTCGATGTTGTCGCTAGCCCGCTTGGCTAATTGCTCAGCAGTGCCGAGCGACATTTAAAAAGGCGCCGGTATGCACAGCATGTGTGCGAGAGCAGACGACGCAGCAGTCCGTACGTGTATCGCAACTTTTGGTGTCCACGTGACCACGGTTCCTGCTCTTCCCTGTGCGTGACGCCATAGCACACAGAGGCGCGCAGAAACCGAAGTCGTTCATTACAAACAAGGCAATGATAAATTATTTACCACGCAAATATGAATCGCGGAGCACGTATCACGCGTCCTGGAGTAGTGCGCAATGCTTCAACACGCCAGCCAAAAATTTATTGGCTCTAGGCCTGCGTCCAAGTAATGCAACTGGAATAGGCGGATTACAAATGACATTTTTGGACAGTTACAAGATTAAAGATTGCGGAAATAGTTATGACGCCCGAAGTGAATTCCTTTCCTTTGTTATGAGGGCTGAGACAGCCAGCGTCATGAGCCTCCGGGACATGAACGTTTGAGTGCAGTGGGGCCGTGCGGGGGCCCAAGGACCCTGCGTGTCCTAAACTTCCCTGTGTCTAATAAAGTTTCCACCACCACCACCGGCTCTTTCTGCAAATTTTCTGCTTGCAAACTGTAAATTTTGGGGAGCTGCCCTAAAATTCTTATTTCGCTGAAAGAAAAAAAAAGGCCACCTGAAAGCACTGCTAAGCGCTATTTTGTGCCCGTTAGAGCAGGAGCACAGCGAGCGCGAGGCCGATGTAAGCAACTCGCAATTTAGATGCAATGGCGGGGAGCGAAGAGGAGGGCACCCAAGGGAGAGCAGCAGTAAGAGTCTCCGAAAATTTCAAACAGTTTCCGGTTTTCATGCCAGCTGGGAACTGAGCTGGAATAATTTCCGTCGGGCAGAGCGACTTGCCTCACTGACTGGTCCCTTACAAAATTCTAGAAAGTTTCCAGCTGTAGGCAAATGCCCAGCCATTTGAAACACTTTCCGAATGAACGCCTCAACTTCATGGAACGGTGCTCATGATTGTGAGTTAAAAAAAAAGAATTGCGAGTTTCAGAGATGGCTTCTAAAGCGTAAATATCCGAGGGTTTAGTGGACAACATCGTCCAAAGCAGCAAGAAGTGACGTTGCGTTCAATCGGTGCTCACTCACCCGACTGAGCGCCGCTTGCTGGGCGGCCGAGAGATCGCCGACGTAGCCGCTCATGGCTGCTGTAGCTGCTCGACGCGTCGCCGCAGAAGTGACTGCCGCAACGCTGTTGGCGGCCTTCAGAGCGGCGGCACACCGAGCGCGTGGATCGGGCCCCGAGGCGCCGACGCCAAGGTCGGCTCTCTCTTTCCGCCTGGGAAGCTGCGAGTGTCCCCTCTACGCACAGCACCACTCGAGGGTGCCCAGACATAGCGCCCGGTTTTTCAAACGATTCGGGGCATGGTTGCGCGGAGGACTCCCTGCGGTGTTTACACTGCGAACGTAGTGCCGCTGGAGTAGGGCCAAAGGGCGTCAGCACAAGCACAGGGCAGTCGCCTTCGTCCGGTGTGAAACACGCGCTTCTCTGGCGTCCGAAGGCGTCGTTGCTGTAGGCGTCACTCGCCCGGCGTTGCGCACACCGTCGAATTCGTTGCACTCCTTTTGTCATACGTGCACACTGGTCGAACCGGTCAGTGGGCAAACACGCAGCTACTTAAGGTAACCGGTTACAATTACTCCATCTGAAACGTAACTGGTTACAGTGGTGAACTTCCAAGAAAAGTAACTGAAAAATTAGAGAAAGCACTCGGCTATGATTGCGTTATTTTCATTCAGACTTTAATTTTCATAAAACAAATATACAAGGGGTGTTAATTGAATATCTCAACAGACAAAACTCGTATGGATTGTGGGATGTTGCGAACACGAAACGATAGCTGGGCCTCTGCAGGGTACTTCAGGTACGAACTCACTTTCTTTTAGAAGTGCCCAAGTGTGGCGAGGCGGGCCCAGTGGAATACACGTCCCTTATTTGAACTGCAGGCATGAGATAGATTGTGGAATCCCATCAACTTGTCTGCATTGTCGTTGACTGCCGTAGTCTAAAAAATAAAACTGACCAATTTCACTCGCTCCGGGAAGTAACAGATGCCCATGTGGTAATTAAAACGGAGTCATGGCTGGACAACAGCATACGCGATAGTGAAATATTTCCTACGACCCATACTACGTATAGGAAGGATCGCAATGCACGCGGTGGTGGTGTGTTCATACTTGTTCATAGCAGTTTAATTCTCCCAAGAAAGCATAGTAAGCACTTGCACGAACACAAAGTTCATAGCAATAGTTCTTTCCCCAAGCCACCCGAGATTGGAGCCTGCTGCCGAAAGATGTTGTTACCTGCACAACTTTATGTGCTTTTTAGACGGCTCCCAAACCTAGATTGGGAGTGAACGCCGAGATTTCGACTTATTTGCTTTTTGTCTCTTTTAATGTTTTTATTGTAAAAGTTTGTCGTTCCACGCGGGTAACCAAAATTTACGCATTTTTGCACTCCCTTTCCTGCAACATCCTCTGGCGTGAGGCTAGCAGTATGTTGAAATAAGTAATAAATATATAATAATGGTGAGCGTAATACTATAGATGTGCTGGAACTCCAAAATGAGCCAGGATATACTCGTTGTCACAGAAACAAGAAGGTTCTAGGCAGATGTTGACAAGGCAGTGCCACCCAGCTGCGCCTCGGTAGGAGAAGCGTTGCCGAAATGAGGTAAGTTACTTTCGCCAGAAAAAAAAGGGGGGGGGGGGGGTGGGACTTTGTAGTGAGCACGACAACCAAACGGCAACTTCGGAGTCGAATTAGATGGTTAAATTGCTGATACTTGCTTATCCTATTAATATAACTTTAAGGAAGGCCAACGAGTCACAAGTAGATATTCACCCTTAGTATACTACTAAACTGTTGGGTTTCCAAATGCAGTCAAAGCGCAACATTGGCAAAAAAAATATAGTAACTGTTCTTCACGTGTGTTCCCACGTAAAAAAATTGGAGGCAGATATTTCCGCGGAGCCAGCACATGCATGGCCGTCGAAAGCAAGGCGCAACATGCATAATCGACACAGCATATGTCTATATGCTGAGGCAACTATTACCAATGGGAGGACTGTCAGTTGCTGTCAGAGAAAATATTAGTTTCATGGCCTCACACACAAAGAATATCATATAACAAAGCCCCCGTTTCCGGATACAGTGCACATCAAAACTGCCTGCCACGGTGATGGTGGGCTAGTTAACAAACGCCACACAGCTTGATCTCGATTGGAAGTAGAAGCTTAGAGAGAACTAGTGGCTTCGTAGGCGAACTCAAAGGAAAGCTAAATGATATCAGCATTCAGGACCTTCGGCGTAGCCACCTCACTGACTTCTAAGGCAGGATGACTTTTAAGACAGCCGACAGAAGGAGGATTACACACCTATGAGTATATATTTATTTATTTAGGACATACTGCAGGCCCAGTGAAGGGCCCTGGCAGGAGGGGCACAATAAACACAATACAAAAAAGCACAAAACAAAAATCAATGAACGGCCTGTTCAATGGCATCAACGTCAACTGTTGATGATGGTGGTAACTGATTCCACTCGGTAATGGTGCGGGGAAAAAAAGAGAATTTGAATATGTTAGTTCTGGCAAAGTAAGGTTTTAACGATTCAGTGTGCCTGTTTCCTGTTGACCTGGACGTTATCGGTTGGAGATACAAATCGGGGGCCATTGACAGTTTGTTAGTTTTCAATAGAAAGAGAAATCTTAACCTTAGTATTCTACGCCGAGTTTCAAGGGACTGTATATTATGTTGAAGCAACAGAGCAGATGGTGAGTCAGTGGTGCGATATTTAGAAAATATAAACCGAACTGCTTTGCGCTGAATTCTTTCAAGGGCATTAATGTTAGTCTTTGTGTGAGGATCCCAAACAGTGCATGCATACTCAAGTTTTGGTCTAATCATGGTGTAATATGCCAATTGCTTAACGTTAGGGGGAGCTAGTTTTAACTTGTGCCTAAGAAAACAGAGATTGCGAAATGAAGAAGAGCATACGGTTTCAATATGTTTATTCCAACTAAGATTATTCGTTAGTGTTACTCCTAGGTACTTGTATTCTTTGACTTCTGAAAGGTGCCGAGTGGGAAGATTATATGAAAAGAAATGACTGTTTCTTTTATTAGTAATCCGCATAAATACTGTCTTGTCAGCGTTTAGTTCCATCCCCCATTTAACGCACCATTCACTAACATTGTGTAGGTTATGATTAAGTAAAATCTGGTCGTCTTGAACTTTAACTTCATTAAACAAAACACAATCGTCGGCAAACAACCTAATTTGAACAGGATGAGAGATGATGTCTGTAATGTCATTAATATAGATAAGAAACAGTAATGGCCCAAGGACACTGCCTTGCGGGACACCAGAAGTGACTGGAAGTTTGTTAGAACAATGACCATCGATACTAACATATTGAAATCGATTAGATAAATAAGCCGCAACCCAATTAACAATAAAAGAAGGAAGACCTATAGTTTCTAGTTTATGGATAAGCTTATTGTGCGGAACTAAATCAAAAGCTTTCTTAAAATCTAGAAATATGACATCTATTTGGCCGGAATGGTCCAGAACTTGAGCGAAATTGTGAATTACGGATGTAAGTTGGGTGACCGTAGAAAAGCCTTTGCGGAAACCATGCTGGAAAGCCGATAATTTGTTGTTGTCATCGAGAAATGTTTTAATGTAATTGGCTACGATATGTTCAAGAAGCTTGCAGCATGAAGAGGTCAACGATATGGGACGGTAATTATTAAAGAATGCGGTATCACCTGTTTTGTGTATGGGAACGACACGGGCCACCCTCCATTCGGGTGGTAGACTTGAAGACAAAAGAGAAGCACGAAAAATGATAGCAAGAAAGTGCGAAACCATCTCAGCATAACGATGTAAAAATGAATTAGGTATTTCGTCAGGCCCAGGAGTTGCTTTTGTTTTAAGATTCAAAAGCATTGCAAAAATACCAGGTTGAGATACGAGATCGTGCACAGGCTGGGAACAAGAATCACGAGTTGTGAAATTATTTGCAGATTGGGAAAAGACACTGTGAAAATATGAATTGAACTTGTCAGCAATATCTTTTTTGTTGGTGAGCAACGTGCCCTCATGCATCATCGCAGGCAGGGATTTTTTTTCTTTGCTTAAAAAATTCCAAAATTTCTGAGGAGCGTTACGAATGAAATTCGGCAAAATGTTTTGAAAGTAATGTCGCTTAGCAGCCGCAACAGCTTTGTTCAAAGAAGCCTGCTTCATTTGAATGATGTTGTGAGGGACACGGGCTCTTCTTAAGCGTTTAAGTTTTCTTTTGAGATGCAAGATTTCTCGCGTAATCCAGGGATTAGATTTGCCACTTTTTTTAGCTCTTGATGGAATAAATTGGTTGATACAATATGTGCATATGTCTTTAAACTTGATCCAGAGATCAGATGTGTCAGTTCCGACAAAGGTGCTGAGACACAGATCTAAACAATCTAATACACTCTCATCCCTGGCACGTGAGAAATCTTTTACAAGTACGGTTTTGGACGGTACGGCACATTTATCAGCGACGAAATCGCAAGTGAAATACACCAACTCATGATCAGATAGTCCTTGATGGATCGAAACTGAAAACATTTCAAAAGAGCGGTTCACAAAAATCAGGTCAAGAATGGAAGCAGATGAGCCATGAATACGTGTAGGTTGTCCGACTACCTGTTTCAAATTGTGACACAGCATAATATCAAATAAGTGCTCAGCATTTGCGCAATGTCGTGAATTAGATGAGGCCAACTCCCAATTAGTGTTAGGTAAGTTAAAATCACCGACAAGAACTACGTTTTTATGTTTGAATGATGACATGTGTTCCGACAAATCGCGTAGAAACTGAGCAGGGGAATCTGGAGCTCGGTAAACAGCAAATAGAAAAATGGAACGGCCCCTAAAAGATAGCTTTAGGGAAATGCTTTCATGGTCATCAATTTGCCGAGTTAAAGTCGCATGAATATTGTTTTTAACTAAAACCGCCACTCCACCACCTCTTGATAATCTGTCACGCCGATAGATTTGATAAGTTGGAGGAAAAACGTCTTTGTTATCTATTTCATCGCGAAGCCATGTCTCCGTAATGATGACGATATGTGGATTGTACCCAAGAAGAAGTGCCTCAAGCTGTTCGCTTTTGTTGGTTATACTCCGCGCATTAATGTTAATAAGTCTTAATTCCTTCTGGATCCGCGCACTACGTCATTCACTTTTTCGTGTGTTCCTCGATGGCAGTTTCACTCTTGCGCTAGTGGTATCATCCCACGAAAACATCTGGCCAGCAACGAGCAATTTATCATTGATTAAGGTCACCTTCATTTTCTTGTCTCTCAGTTTTAGTACTATCCCATAATAGTTTTCGTTTCCTGAGGGTTTCCTTCGAGTAGTCATTCTGAATAGATACTTTTTTTCCTTTTAGCTTGTGAGCGTTTTTAAGGACTTTTTGCTTTTCATTGTAATCCTGAAAAAATATGATCACAGGCCTGTTGACCGTGTTCTTTCCTAAACGATGAATTCTACCGACAGAAGTGCAATGGACATCAAGTGTTTCCGAGAAAATTTCAGTCAGAACCTTCTGTTTTAGATCAGATTCTGTCTCATCTGGTTCCTCGTTTACACCAAAAACGACTAAATTGGAACGTCTACTGTAATCTTCCATATAGACCAGTTTCGACTGCAAGGCGTGAATTGTGCGTTCCATATTATCAATACGTTCTGTTTGTTTTTCAAAATCCGCAAAGCGAGAGTTTAAGTCAGATATTGTTTTTTCCAAATCTACTTGTTGTGTTCTGAGTGCTACAATCTCTGCTGTTAACTTGGAATGAGCTGTAAGCAACTGCTTTAATAGTTCTGTACTGTCCTCATTTGAATTATCAGGCCCAGGGTTACATTCAATGTCACCACATAAAAGCAGCGCGCAAACACAAAACACGTCTTGGGCAATGATGACACATCGTTGTGGGCACGGCAGGACCAAAAGACCGCGGCAATCACTTCTAATTGTAGTAGAATAACAACCAACCTGTGCAAAGCAGAACAACGAAGCGTAAGGCAACATGCCTATGTGCGGTCCGCTGTGCCCACTGAAGTTGAAGCCTGGCTGTCGGTCTTTTAAACGAAGGTCCGGGCAGGTCACATGGAACGGGGGCGGTGCTTGAAGAAGGTAATCATTCCGCCAGGAAATGAAATCTCCCGCATCTGTTGTCAAATAATCTTGAAGGCACGTGTCGACTGTAGCGGTATCCTGATGAAGAAGCAGTTTGGACGGACCGAGCAGAAAAACCTGTGCAAAGCAGAACAACGAAGCGTAAGGCAACATGCCTATGTGCGGTCCGCTGTGCCCACTGAAGTTGAAGCCTGGCTGTCGGTCTTTTAAACGAAGGTCCGGGCAGGTCACATGGAACGGGGGCGGTGCTTGAAGAAGGTAATCATTCCGCCAGGAAATGAAATCTCCCGCATCTGTTGTCAAATAATCTTGAAGGCACGTGTCGACTGTAGCGGTATCCTGATGAAGAAGCAGTTTGGACGGACCGAGCAGAAAAACCTGTGCAAAGCAGAACAACGAAGCGTAAGGCAACATGCCTATGTGCGGTCCGCTGTGCCCACTGAAGTTGAAGCCTGGCTGTCGGTCTTTTAAACGAAGGTCCGGGCAGGTCACATGGAACGGGGGCGGTGCTTGAAGAAGGTAATCATTCCGCCAGGAAATGAAATCTCCCGCATCTGTTGTCAAATAATCTTGAAGGCACGTGTCGACTGTAGCGGTATCCTGATGAAGAAGCAGTTTGGACGGACCGAGCAGAAAAACCTGTGCAAAGCAGAACAACGAAGCGTAAGGCAACATGCCTATGTGCGGTCCGCTGTGCCCACTGAAGTTGAAGCCTGGCTGTCGGTCTTTTAAACGAAGGTCCGGGCAGGTCACATGGAACGGGGGCGGTGCTTGAAGAAGGTAATCATTCCGCCAGGAAATGAAATCTCCCGCATCTGTTGTCAAATAATCTTGAAGGCACGTGTCGACTGTAGCGGTATCCTGATGAAGAAGCAGTTTGGACGGACCGAGCAGAAAAACCTGTGCAAAGCAGAACAACGAAGCGTAAGGCAACATGCCTATGTGCGGTCCGCTGTGCCCACTGAAGTTGAAGCCTGGCTGCCGGTCTTTTAAACGAAGGTCCGGGCAGGTCACATGGAACGGGGGCGGTGCTTGAAGAAGGTAATCATTCCGCCAGGAAATGAAATCTCCCGCATCTGTTGTCAAATAATCTTGAAGGCACGTGTCGACTGTAGCGGTATCCTGATGAAGAAGCAGTTTGGACGGACCGAGCAGAAAAACCTCTGCAAAGCAGAACAACGAAGCGTAAGGCAACATGCCTATGTGCGGTCCGCTGTGCCCACTGAAGTTGAAGCCTGGCTGTCGGTCTTTTAAACGAAGGTCCGGGCAGGTCACATGGAACGGGGGCGGTGCTTGAAGAAGGTAATCATTCCGCCAGGAAATGAAATCTCCCGCATCTGTTGTCAAATAATCTTGAAGGCACGTGTCGACTGTAGCGGTATCCTGATGAAGAAGCAGTTTGGACGGACCGAGCAGAAAAACCTGTGCAAAGCAGAACAACGAAGCGTAAGGCAACATGCCTATGTGCGGTCCGCTGTGCCCACTGAAGTTGAAGCCTGGCTGTCGGTCTTTTAAACGAAGGTCCGGGCAGGTCACATGGAACGGGGGCGGTGCTTGAAGAAGGTAATCATTCCGCCAGGAAATGAAATCTCCCGCATCTGTTGTCAAATAATCTTGAAGGCACGTGTCGACTGTAGCGGTATCCTGATGAAGAAGCAGTTTGGACGGACCGAGCAGAAAAACCTGTGCAAAGCAGAACAACGAAGCGTAAGGCAACATGCCTATGTGCGGTCCGCTGTGCCCACTGAAGTTGAAGCCTGGCTGTCGGTCTTTTAAACGAAGGTCCGGGCAGGTCACATGGAACGGGGGCGGTGCTTGAAGAAGGTAATCATTCCGCCAGGAAATGAAATCTCCCGCATCTGTTGTCAAATAATCTTGAAGGCACGTGTCGACTGTAGCGGTATCCTGATGAAGAAGCAGTTTGGACGGACCGAGCAGAAAAACCTGTGCAAAGCAGAACAACGAAGCGTAAGGCAACATGCCTATGTGCGGTCCGCTGTGCCCACTGAAGTTGAAGCCTGGCTGCCGGTCTTTTAAACGAAGGTCCGGGCAGGTCACATGGAACGGGGGCGGTGCTTGAAGAAGGTAATCATTCCGCCAGGAAATGAAATCTCCCGCATCTGTTGTCAAATAATCTTGAAGGCACGTGTCGACTGTAGCGGTATCCTGATGAAGAAGCAGTTTGGACGGACCGAGCAGAAAAACCTGTGCAAAGCAGAACAACGAAGCGTAAGGCAACATGCCTATGTGCGGTCCGCTGTGCCCACTGAAGTTGAAGCCTGGCTGTCGGTCTTTTAAACGAAGGTCCGGGCAGGTCACATGGAACGGGGGCGGTGCTTGAAGAAGGTAATCATTCCGCCAGGAAATGAAATCTCCCGCATCTGTTGTCAAATAATCTTGAAGGCACGTGTCGACTGTAGCGGTATCCTGATGAAGAAGCAGTTTGGACGGACCGAGCAGAAAAACCTGTGCAAAGCAGAACAACGAAGCGTAAGGCAACATGCCTATGTGCGGTCCGCTGTGCCCACTGAAGTTGAAGCCTGGCTGTCGGTCTTTTAAACGAAGGTCCGGGCAGGTCACATGGAACGGGGGCGGTGCTTGAAGAAGGTAATCATTCCGCCAGGAAATGAAATCTCCCGCATCTGTTGTCAAATAATCTTGAAGGCACGTGTCGACTGTAGCGGTATCCTGATGAAGAAGCAGTTTGGACGGACCGAGCAGAAAAACCTGTGCAAAGCAGAACAACGAAGCGTAAGGCAACATGCCTATGTGCGGTCCGCTGTAATAGCCGAACAGTAATAGCTAAAAAGTTAGCTCTTTAGTATTGTTTAACCAGCGTTCTAGTTAGCACGTCTTCTCTGTATTCTAATGTACTATACCGCTGGCAATGCTAAGCCCTAAAAAGTGCTCTTCTAACTCAAAAACACCATTTTTTTAAATTTCAGGGGGCCACTTTGATGACCTAAAGTGCGGTGAGGCGAAAGCCTTTAGCGTGGTATTGCTGCTTGTGTCGCTGATGTGTGTTTAAGATGTTGATTAAGAACACAATTGTTTTTGAATCTTATATGCTGGAGACACTTGAGGGCATTTGCGAGGCATCAGTCTGATTCGACGCCTTTCCGCAAACTCTCTCTAGCGTCCTAGACACGAAAAATTACCTATGAGTTGGTAGGAAGTAGCTTAGTCGTTAGAAAGCTCGGCTGCAGAACGGAAGGATGATGGTTCGAACCCCATCGTGCAGAAAGGCCTTTTATACGTGTTGCTGAAGAGCGTAGCGGAAGGACGCACGGATGGTCGCGAGCAAGAGCCATTAAAGGCTTTCGCCTTAAAATTTGTAACGTCTTAGGTGAAACACCAAGTATACGCAAGAGACGAGAGCGCTATTGGTAATGCGCGCTGACGATGTCCCGTAGAAAGAAAGTCCATGGAGTATTTGAACCCACTCTGGCTTGTACCTCAACCTAATTTAACCGGCCAGCTAAAAAATCCTTTGCACATGAAGGCGCTGATGTTTACATTTAGAAAAGTTATCCGTCTTAGAACGCACAAATAATCATTTCTACGGGCAATCGGCGGTCGTATAAAATTCATTAAAAGACATTAAATAAAGAACTATAATGACTGAACAGTAGCCGTGAGAGCAAAATAATAAAAAAAAACCAGAAGATTCAAGTTAAGAAAGACGGATTATTTGTCTTTATTTTCATTTAATTTCAGGTAGCCGACTTGAATTCTTTCAGGCAGTGTACTGGTGTTAAGAGTGAGGACTACGTGTTTCTTGTCTACTTCCCTGTTATCTTTCCCGATCTTTATCCGCTGAACATTTATGACAGCTTGGTCAGTAACCCTTTCAAGCATTTCCTTCTCAGACGGGTGAACAAAATCAATTTCAGAGATGACGCCTCGGGCAGTATTCAGAGATCGGAGTGAAGTGACAGAAACAGAAACCTCCCCTATCGACACAATGTTTGCGAGATTTGAGTACTGGACGCTGTCACGCAGTTCGAGGTGTAAATCCCCGCTGGCCCTTTTTGACCCCTTGTAGGCAAAGTCCAAGGTCAAGCACTTTGCTAACAGGAACGAGGATATGAGTCTTGCTTGTTTATCTTCTGCTTCACTATGGACAACATGAAATTTCGGAAATAATACCTTTATTTTTTTTTCAAGAAAAAAGCGTTCCATCCTCTTTTGAGAGAGCGATTATGCTTGGAAAGGGGGAGCCATAAAAGTTTTTCGGTAATGGTGCCAGCCGCCCACCGTGGAGGCCTACACGGGGACGGGACAGGAACTTGCTAGCAAGCCCTGCCCACGACAGCTGTACACCCCAACTGTAACCAAATATGACGCAACTCAGGGTAGTTAGCCACGCAAGGTTAACCCTAGCCTACTATAAAAGGTGAAAAAAATATTGGCGGTGGTTTAGCTTTGGTTAAACCTGGAGTGACGCGATAGCTACAGCTGGCCGAGCGGAACTTGCTCAGTTTAATTGCTGTCAGTCTTTCGCCGCTCCGTTTCGCTGGGCGTTCCTTCATTTTCGTCCCACTTGACACGGCGCATGCGCAAAGCTGTTGCAGCTCAATTTCGTCGACTCGCCGCGCCGCCAGCAGCAGCAGCAGCTGATCCGCATCACGTAACCAATCACGTGACCACGTGGCGGCGCCGCCACGCTGAAGGCTCGAAGTGCTACCGTAATGTAGCTATCACTACAGAACGATAAGGGAATAGGAGACAGGCCAGTTGTGAGAAAGAAGATAGGAAAGTAAAAGACAAAAGGCGTCTGCCGATTTCCCCCGGTCGGGTCAGGCGTCTACGGGAACCTGGGGAAAAGTGGCGTGTTACCTCCGCGAGGGACCTCAAAGGTCCAAGCGCTCGGCATCGGCTCAACCACCAGGATCCCCTTTTCCCGGACACGGCGATGCCACGCACGGCGAAGTGCGGGTGCTCGGGTCCGTGGTGATGTATACTGCTCACCATCATCCCTGTGCCGGGATGTCCCTGCGGATGCTCAGGAACCAGTTGTGTCGCGGCTCACCAACATCTCCACGAAGCCCCCTGCGGGGTGGAGGAAGAGTAGGACTAAAAAACAATTCCTTAGTTTGTTTTAGCGCTGATAAGTCGACAGAAGCAGCGGAGTGATATGCCTCCCACAGGGGCAGTGACTTGGAAATTTTAGCCGAGCGAATCAGATGCCTTACGTTAGAGAGCCGTATTTTAATGAAGAATCAAATCTCAGCGGCACATAAAAATTAGTCAAGGAAGCAATTTTAAGCTTACAAAGCTTTTAGTTACAACTGATCGGTCGTGAAATGAGGGCAAGTATTCGTCAATAAAAACAGCAAGTTCGCAATTTATGGCCTCGAAGTTTGCATTTTTGTAGTCGCGGGTATATTTGGAAGTGTTACTCTGGTGCGATGTCACAACGTTCAGTGAAAAATGAAGCATACAGTGGTCACTCAAGCCTGGAAAGCAAGATGTATGGGCGCGACAAGATTAGGTGAAGTTGTAAGAACAAGTTGGAGGAAGAAGATGTAATACGAGTAGCCTGAGTGGCAAGTTGTGACAGATTAAAATCAGTACACATAACACACAAAACTATCACACTCAGCAGCAAAAGCCTCAGGCATAAGAGCGCACATTGGGCCACAAAATGATTGGAAAATTGAAGTCACCTTCTTAATAAAACACCCCCCGCGGTGGCTCAGTGGCTAGGGCGCTCGGCTACTGATCCGTAGTTTCAGGATTCGAACCCGACCGCGCCGGCTGCGTTTTTGTGGAGGAAAAACGCTAAGGCGTCCGTGTGCTGTGCGTTGTCAGTGCACGTTAAAGATCACCAGGCGGTAGAAAATATTCCGGAGCCATCCACTACGGTACCTCTTTCTTCCTTTCTTCTCTCACTCCCTCCTTTATCCCTTTTCTTACGGCTCGGCTCAGGTGTCCAACGATATATGAGACAGATACTGTGTAATTTCTTTCCACAAAAACCAATTATTATTATTATTCTTAATAAAACAAGAGGAACATGTGGAAAACGAACGGTAATCGCGTAAACAGCACCATGAAGTTCTTCAACGACACCGTACGAGGGAGGACGATAGCGAACGGCCGAAATCAGTTAAGTTGTGCGTGCGCAGATCCACTCAGAGAAGTTCTAATCTGGCAGCAACATGAACAAGAGAAGAAAATGGAGTGTCAGCAACGGCTATCAAAACGCCATCTGCTATTCTTTCACCCCTGTCACACCGATCAGTGAGAAAGCGCTTGCTACAAGGAAAAATTTCAGAGCTCTCAACTTTCTCAGAGAGCCAGGTTTTTAAGGAAAACAATGTCCGCGTCATATGCATCGATAGTCGCGAAAAGTTCATCACGAAGTTCATCACTTCGAATGTTAGGTTTGGTGTCGTTTATAGTGTTTAACGTCCCAAACCGACTCAGGCTATGAGAGACGCCGTAGTGAAGGGCTCCGGAAATTTCGACCACCTGGGGTTCTTTAACGTGCACTGACATCGCACAGTACACGGGCCACTACCATTTTGCCTGCATCAAAATTCAACCGGCGGGCGGCCAGGATCGTACCCGCGTCTTTCAGGTCACCTCGAATGTTAGTATACAAAAATGACAATGAGCTCCGGACTGCAGATCGGTGCCCATCACCCCTCACGCGCCCCTAATATGTGGAAGTTTCGGATAAAAAACGTAACAATACGACCTTCAAAAACTCTGTCACTAAGATGATTGTAGCTGCAACACGTATTGCTCATGGAAAGCTTATTGTAGCACAGTTTGAATTCAGACTTTTGAGATATTCCAAATACGAACAGTTTTTTCCTCGCCTGACGCATCAGAAGAGAGTAATCTTCACTTAAACTGATTTGATCATTTTTGAGTTTGGAACTTGAAAAGCATATTGTTTGTCTTGACTTATAAGACAAGAATTTCGCACTGACTGGTCTGCATTTATTTTCGAAGAAACTATCAAGCCCGTTTAATCGGCATCTCCGGTGCTGGAAAAAATTAAGGGAGATGAAAGTAGATTAACAACTTTTTCTTCAGTCTCGGTCCAAGGTTCAGAACTGAGGTCAGGCAGGCCATAAAACGGAAGATTGATTCATGGCGCTGCCTATCTTGGAGCTGTGCCTGACTAACCCTGATTTTAAAGTTTTCACTGGCTAGGTTCTGGGCAAAGCATCGCAGTCACTGACATTCCTGTAGAAGCGATTCAGAGGCAGCAGTTTTGCGTTCGACCACAGTTAGGCTTCTATCAATATCTTATAGGTGATTCTGAATTGCCGGCTGACTTTTTTATTCATTCACTATGCTGAATAAAACAACCTCCATTTTAGCGGCTCGTGTATTCATATCCTGCAGTAAGGAAAGCATATCACTTAGCTGCTTCCCCTGAACATCGGCGTCTTGGGCACACGCACTGGGTCCAGGGTTTTCTTCCACATCACCGCAAAGCAGAAGAAGCTCTTTACCAACAACGAGACACTCGCGTAGCAAAGACAATGGTACTCCCTGGCGTGGGAACAGCAACACGCAGACACCGTCCGGTTTACTCGCATATAGACAAGAGCCTTGACTGACCTGGGCAAAGAAACGGACGAAATTGAAGAGCCGCATCACGAAGCTGCTCCCACGCCCATTGAAAAGTTCCGACGCAAGCCAGCAGCCCTTATCGACAGTGAGTGTTGATGACATGGTCGATCCGGATGCCTTGTTCCACTGGAGAACGATCAGGCACGGTTGCCAGACGTAGCCTAAGTCTTCGCCATGCGCGGTGGCGAAATGCATTGGCGTTTCACTACATTCCCGCGTGTCCAAAGAAGTAGGCAGGTCGCCATACAGTATAGGCATGATGAAACGTGGGCAAAGAAAGGGACGAAATTGAAGAGCCGCATCACGAAGCTGGGCCCACGCAAGCAGACTAACCCGTTTGTAGGCGGATCGCCGCTGTATTTTTTATGGCAACTGTATGTGTTCTGTTTTAGTATAGTGAAACGTATTTCGAAAATTACAAGTAAAATATAATGAAATAAAAAGAAAAACATTCCCACTACGCAATGAGACACTGCAAAAAATTCAGGGGGGCACTTTGTTGACGTAAAGCGCGGTGTTGGTGCTTGTGTCGCTCATATGTGAAGATAATGTTTGAGGGCTACACAATTGTTTTCTTCACGACACTTTCGCTAACGATCATTGGCGCGCGCACGCTTGGTTGCTGGAGACACAGGTGGGCGTTTAGGCGGCGTCCTTCCAGATCTGCGTTCACGAGGCGTGTGGCAAGTTTGCCTGGGGAGCGCATGCACAGTGCTAATAGAATTAATGCATAATGAGTTCCCAGTTACGACATACTACAACCACCGCTAGTATTACTAATGAACTAATTACTAATTAAGTTGTCAATTATCAATCACCAAATTACTAATAACTAATTACTAAGTAACTAATCATTAATTTACTAATTACTATTTCACTGTGAGGACTTTTGTCTGTTTACGTGGAGGAATGCGAAAGCATGCTTTTTGAGGAAAGGACGCACTAGCTCTCAGATCTCGAAATCTCGGTGGACACCTCAACCACGTTTGACTGATAGCTATAGTGTGACACTTTTCTGCGAACATCCCCGCTGGCGAGTCATGAGCCTATAAAGGCTTTCCCCTTAATAGATCTCGCCTTCGAACGAGTGCCCTCTGAAAAGACGGTCACAGTCGAACTGCAAACCCTAGTCAACTACTTCACGGACCACAAAACGGTGTCTATCAGAATAGGTGTAAACAGAGAAGAATGCGTGACTGAACAAATGGTTCAAACTTGCAAACCGAGAGTTTAATCCGACGGTGGAGCAAGGTATAAGAATTAAAAAATCAAAATAAGGCAAGTGAATCCATAGTGAAGCAGGAAAAAGCTACCGCGTGGCATCGGTTTAACAGAATTAGGCCACTTTCATTTTTTTTTCTTCTATAGGAGTATAAACACTAACATACCCAGCAATTCTGGACAAAGGAATTTTTGAGCGGGAAACCTTTTATGAACCCAATGTTTTCATATACTATAGTAAGATTTCACTATAACAATCAATATATCCGCAGGTCACCGGACGGCAATCTTGTATTTATTTTGTTTCTATTCATGTTTTTGCTAGCGTCAAGAGAGTCCCCCATTGATTTTCTATGGCAGTCTTAACTGTATGATCCAATCGCTGGACACACTTTAAAAGAAAGATTTTGCTACATATTAGAAAAATAGACCATTACCTTCAATATTTCCATAACAGTGGATTAAAATTTTTCAATTTTCAAAATTTTTGCCCAAGAAAGCTGGACATGTTTGAATCTCATGTTTTCTTCGATCATATTATGCGTTAGTCATTAAAATGCATGGTTCACAACATGGTATTCGACTACAACCACTAAATGATTTTTAGCTGCATTTTTTTCGTGATTTTGTTTTCTTTTTGCCAGACGCAGAAGGGCCCCATACATATCGCTGAAATCTCTCACCGCGCCGGTAGACTGGCCTTTGACAAAGCCTACCGCCGGGGCAAACAAGACATATGCGGAGCACCGCGAAGGAAAGCCGCCGCGAGGCAGAGGAGTAGCGGGCAAGAGCCCCCGACGGTGTCTGTGCCAGCGTGTGATGACAGAGTTTGCGCGGCTGAGCCCGATTTTCAGGGGAAATATGTGTGAAAGTAAAGTAGGCTGACGAGCTTTACGTGCCCGGTTCAATGTCATGCGCTGTTCCTTGACACACCTTTTTCTTTCTTGGTGGTCACATTGACATTAGCTACCTTTCACAACCAAAGAGGCGAGGAAACCGCGTTAAAATCCAGTCTGTCACAGATAGCTGGCGCCGCCCAAGTTTGACATGCGATTTGAGCACCTATATAAATGTCAGTAGCTCACAAAATAAATCAGTTGGCAGTTGCGTTCTTTGCGTTGTTGCGGCTTCTCTTCTGTGTTTGCCCCTTTTACGCTGTGTTCGTTCCAAGTCTGAATAACCAACTAGCCCAGGCAATCAAACTAGCCAAACATCTGGAATGAAACAAAAAAATACGAACAGGCTACGCAGCCAGGGAACGGCAAGCACGGTTTCTGAACAAAGACGTCAGCCGCCCCATGCGTGCGTGCCCTTTGGACGCCTGTCCTCCACTGCGATGAGCCTTTGCGCTTGATTCAGCTCGATGCTTCCTTCTTTTTTTTTTTAACGCAACAGCGTTAAAGGCCCCGTTGCCCAGAAAATATGACGTCTGAGCGAAAAATTTCGAGCACGACTCTGGCAGGTGGTGCGCAGAATGCAAGGCAGGCAGGCTACCTGGGCCACGTGACCCTGCGGCGCCATCACAACCTGCGCACCGTGGCAGGCGGCAGTAAATGATTGGTCAGAGCAGCTCGTGCCGCACAAGGCCCATCGCAGGGCAGTGGCGCATCGCTTAACATAACTGCGCCAGGAGGGGTGGGAGGACTCGCAGCGATCTATTAATGTGAAGTAGAGAATGACCTCCGTATATGGGAATTAACCCACTACGCTATCGCGCCATACACTTAAGGCGCAGCTTAAGTATATGACAACACAGCGGAGACAAGGACGAAGACGTCTTAACAACAAGTGTCCCCTCTAATTTTAAGGCCACGAAAATGCGCAAGTGCACGTGTTTTCCAGCATCTTCCCAGCTGTGCACAGGATAAGCTCGAATCATGATAAGAATTCTGCCAAGCACATTAAACATAATTCAGGCTTTATTTGTCGTGCTTTTCATACGCCACAAGTTGGCCGATCTTCCCTCCACTCATTACAGAAATCTTCGAATGCAGCGCAGTGCCGTAACGTCTCCTTATGCTTTGGCGCTCTCTTCCGAAATTCTGATTCTTCGCACCGCCATACTGAAAGAAATGAGGGGAGGATAGGCCACAGAACGCGCTGCTCTATTTGGCGCTCCGGGAGAATAATTTTTTTTTTCTCGAAAATGAACAGTTCTGCATCCAGAAGTTGTGTGCGTCTGATTCGGTCAACAGCGACTGTTCCGGGACAGTGTCAGCTGCTGCTGAGATACAGCCACTGAGGTAAGGCGCGGGCACGCGGGTGCTTCATGTGGCGGCGACCTGCGTCGGCACCCACTGCATCAGCTGGCCGGTGGCGGAGGCGGGACAACCTGGACTTCGTACGCCACCTCCTTGCCGCTCATCCAACTAGAGGAGTTGTCGAACTGCAGCACGTCTGCGAAAAACGCACACAGAAATGGTAACGGCACAGTGCACAAAACTCTGTCCGCTCTCACCCCGACACTCACTGGAGCAGAAGTAAACGGAACCTTATTTCGTGAACCGCCGCCTCGCCCCCTCGTGATCGCGCTTGAGAACTCAGACAAGAACTGGGCTGAGCTCGGCTGGCTCACATATGAACGCCATAGCTCGCACGAACGAACGTGTTTTGCTATGTGTCGTGTACATTTCTCAAGACTCGCCACTAGTGGTTTTTGACAGCAAAGCGTCTGGAAAAAATTAGTTTTTTTAAGGATGGTTTAGTTTAAGGGGGCTTAAGGTCCAAAAGCGACTCAGGCTATGAGAGACGCCGTAGTGAAGGGCTCCGGAAATTTCGACCCCCTGGGGTTCTTCAACGTGCACTGACATCGCACAGTACACGGGCCTCTAGAATTTCGCCTCCATCGAAATTCCACCGCCGCGGCCGGGATCGAACCCGCGTCTTTCGGGCCAGCAGCCGAGCGCCATAACGACTCAGCCACCGCGGCGGCTCATTTTTAGGAAATCAATCAATCAATCAATCAATCAATCAATCAATCAATCAATCAATCAATCAATCAATGTTTATTTCACCAACAAAGTGCCGGTGGTGAAAAGGGTGGTGGAGAAAAATCTGCTGCTGCAGAGCTTGACAAGAGCGTCGTCCATCCCTTGCGCGGCCACAAGCTGTTGCAAGTGCATTACGTATAATTAATAATCAGAAAGCAAAAATTCCAATAATAAATAAGGAAACATGTCATCGATGCACTGGGTTCCAAAATAAAGATACCATTCAGACTCATGATTCATGATCGCATAAAATATAGAGGGAAAAGGCCGCATAAATTAGCATGCATGGTTATAAATATGTAAGCAAAGAGAGAAGGTGCCTGAATGAAGGAAATAAGTCAATTTCTGACGCAAGATCAAGATGGCACTAATGATGGCACTGGTTAATTAGCACAATTCTCTCTAGTAAAATGAGATGTACAATGATCCTAGGAATAGCTCACCCAGGCATCGATCATTTAGCAACAGTACATTGATGCCTTGTTTATCGAGATAATTAATTTTACGCAGGGTACAGCTTGCCCGAGCATAATTTCTGCGTGATGTTTGGCACGGGGGTTGGCGTCGATATGGATACACGCTTTGGGTTTTTCTAAGCTGAACAAAAGGTAAGTAAAATGATTTCATAGCATAGTGGAGATGCTTCTTAGACTCGATCCGAACTGCTCTGCTGGTCCTGATAGTATACCTAATGCTTTCTTAAGGCGTTTCTTAAGCCTATTTTTTAAGCAAAATATTCCGCGAATGACTGCTGTCAGTTCCATTAGCTCCTGATTGGCTCACAGACAGGATTGTGCCTATTCAGAAGAACGGAGACCGCTTTTCAGTGGGGAACTACCGTCCTGTCTCCGTAACTTGTTCTTCCTGTAAGCTCATTTAACACATTGTCGCAAATCATATAATGCAGATTATAAATACAAATTAAGCTCTCAGTCGATATGAACATTGTTTCAAAAAGGGATTTTCAACCGTCACGCAATTAATCACAGCTGTTCACTCCCTTAGTGCCGTATTAGTTAAATCAGAACAAGGGCACGTCATATATCTCGATTTTAGTAAGGCATTCGACAACGTTCCAATCCATAAACTAATACTGAAACTTATATAAAATTTGGAGTAGCTGCAGCACTCATAACATGGATTGCTGCTTGCTTACGGCACAGTATGTGGAGCTCGACGGATTTCTGTCCCTTCCACTCGAGGTCAGCTCAGTTCTTTCTTGTTTTTGTTCTGCATGGACGATTCAGACTCTTCTATCGATGGAGGTGTTAAGGTTAACCTTTTTGCTGACGACTGCAAGTTATTTAAATAAATACGCTCTGTTTCATATCAGCCTCATACTGCTTTAAACGATGTTTCGCCTTGGTGTAAGAAAATGGGGAATGCCGCTGAACTTTGAGAAGACAGTATCTATGCGCATCACAAGGAAGAAGATGTGTCTAATATCTGACTGCACTCTCAATTCTACATCTGTGAATGAGGTTACGAAGTACAAATATTTAGGCGCAATCATTAACGACCAACTTACCTGGAGTGAAACATTTGCCACATAGCTTCACCTTTAATGAAAAAACTGGTTCTTAAGGCACAGGTTAAGGGGAGCACCAATTAATGTGACGAAATTAGCTCATGAATTGATAGTTAGGCCGAAACTCGTGTACGTCGCCGTGGTGTGGGACCCTCGCATAAAAAGAAAACAGAGATTGCACAGTTATAAAAAGTTCAAAGACGAGCTGCGTGCTTCATCTACACCAAATACAGGAATTCTGGGTCTCCATCCCTGCTTACGAAAAAAAAAATAAATTCCATGTACCCGAAGAACGATAGCAAGGATAGAATTTTCGCCCTCCTTGATTCAGCGAAAGTTTGCCATCCCGGCAACGCCTTATGCTACCCCATCGTAAACTCACAAAACGCGACACACACGGCTTGACTCCTCACTTCGCAAAAACACACTCTCGCAAGTTTTCATATTTTCCGAAAACAACCTGTGAATGGAGCTCATACTATCTCAAGAAGTTTTTCAAATGTGAAAACTTTAACAACCCGATTAATAATATTTTTTTAATATTGAGAGTGGCTTCTCCCACTTTGTTTTGTGGTCTTTTTAGAGATGACGACGACGTATTTGAAGTGTTTTATATCTACGCGCATGAATTTTAAAGCATATGCATATTTATGTACACTGCTTTCATACAGAGCAGTGTAAACATTCCATGTCTGTACTTCCGCTTTTTATGCTTAGATCAAAAATGTCTGCAGTACCATACAAATAAATAAAATAAATAAATAATTCATGGTTATACACATCTGTAACTTGAAGTATTTTTTTTGTAAAAAAAATTTGTATGTTCTTGAAAATGAGCATTTTGTATTGCTCGCACGGTTTTGTTTCGTAAAGCAGTTAATTTATTCAGATTCCTTGCTGACGTAGTTCCCCACACTGGCGAACAGTAAGTTTGATAAGAAAAGAAAAGACAAGTGCCTATGAGTTTTTTTTTTTTTTAAGGCGACAGGAAGTGTGTGCCGGTGTCTGTTGAGCATGCTGCCTATTTTTATGATTTATGCACATGTAAAGTTTATTTCTTCGCAGAACACGTTTTCTGAGAAAATTCTTCCAATGTTTTAACATGTTTCTTTGGCTACGATTGTGTAATGTTTTCGGGCACCTGCTCGAGACCCTGGTGCGCAAAAGAGGACACATTTTGTTTTTGATTCATTTACAACAAGGCTATTGTTCGATGACCAACCCTGAAGAGCTTTCCTGCCTTAAAATGTTTTCAAACTCCATTCCTTCCACTTGTGCGGTGCAGTCGTATGCGTAAATAAAGAACAGTATCAATTATATAATGAACAAACCACCGGACCAAGGACGCTGCCTTGGAGAGCACGATATTTTATCCGACAAATGCGCGATTTGTTTTCATCAATTGCAGCAAACTGACTGCGTCTGTTTCAATAACCTAATTAATTTGGATGATATTCTAAGAAAACCATAAAACCACACGATCCCAGTTTATAAACAAGTTTGTGGTTGACGCAACCGAACGCTATCGTGAAATCTAGGTACCGGGTGTTTCAGCGAAGGTGAACCAATATTTTTTAAAGTAGGTTTTTCCAGGTATGAAGGCCGCTTCTGCGGTGCAATGATACCTGCGTTGGCAGTCATCAAAAAACATTTAAATAATGCTAAGTAGTTAGCCGCTTAATTAATGCATGATAATCAACTTTTTAACTAGAATAGCTAGGCTACTGCTTGTAATTTGAGACTTGTAGGCGGTCGTTAGTAATAGTCATATAAGTTTTTAGAATTTCGCAAACGCGACTACCCTCGCCGCTGTGGCTCGACGAAATTTGGCTTTCTCGATTAGTTACGTGCACTGGAGGGATTCCTTTGCCCGCTTTCGATCGAAAGCGCATGTATTTTCGCACGATGCAGCCAATTTTTTTATTTTCACATATCTTTTTCACATAGGTATTATGAGAAGTCTATCTTGTAGCAGTTGTGAATCAAGAGAAATAAAAATCTGAGTCATGCTTGTTACGCTCTGAATGATAGTATCGTTATTTGCCGCGGGGCTAGTTGGTGAATCGGTGCGTCCGCTGAACATTTTCCAGCTTCGTCACATTAGTCACTGAATGAGGGAACCAAGCTGCGGTGGCATTTTTGACATTCATCTAACCCAGGGCTTGTTACGAACTTCAACAAAGAATACGACGCCGGCATCCAGGCCGGCCCTGAGGAAGCGCGGCCCAACATAACGCTGGCGCTCTGTGCGTCGTCTGCCCGTCGTTGACGTCGAGCAGGTTGGACGCACGCGACGAGCTGCGGCCGGCCGCCGTTCGCAACGACGCGCCGCAATGAATCGCGCCCGCTTTTCGCCGCCTTAAAAGCAATCGAACGAAACATGCGAGAAGCTTGTCCACCTCAAACCACGCCAATGGCAGAAGCTCGATGTGGACCGGCAATAATACTTTGCTTCGGGCCGCACAGCATGCGCTCTGCGGCACGTGGAGCGGATTGAGCGCACCGCTCTCCGGCGCCCCATCGCCGTCAGCACCTGTTGCAGCAGAGTTCTTCGATGAGCGTCGTGAGGTCCGCACCGTCCTGCCAGCAGTCCGGATCACGCCGGATGTTGAGATTAAACAGGCGGATAGATGCACCCTCCAGGCGGTTACCGTCCTTCCAGACACGAGCCGCCAGTGCAGACTGGCGCTCGTGGCCCCTTCTACAACGACTGCTGAGACGTGTGCCGAAAAGCAGGACTTGGCGTCGTCCCTTTCCCGCCGACGACGCTGCAGCACCTCGACGACCCCGGTTGCACAGTATGCGGTGGAGCGCGCATTCCGCCTCAGCTGCATGCACTCTCTGCAGCGACGAGACGATGGAGCACCTTCTCCTGGAGCCATTCTCTACCGCTGATCATGGCTTTGCCGTTCACACCGCCTCACACCTCGCTTTTTAAAAACGCCCGCGTAGTTTTATTCAGCTTGGAATTCTCACCCGGGCGCGTCAGTCGGGCCTCAGTTCTCTTCCCGGCAAACTCGCTCTGCCCACCTCGACCACGCGCTGCGCCCGCCTCCTCTTCGCCCGTCCTTTCTCGTCCCCCTGGCGAAGTCGCAGCGGTTCCACTTAGCTCTATGAACACTAACATGCTCCCGATAACTTCTTCATAATCACACGTTCTCTCTCCATCCTCCGCCTCGCTCTGCTGTGCATCGAGACGGGCTTATCCCCTCCAAGGCGGTGCATTGCTTAAAGGCTGAACTCCATGCGTGTGGAATATCGTCCGAAGGCCCAGGCGAACAGCAAGCTACGAGCGGCGCCGTCGCGCGAAACGTTTTGCCTCGTCAGAAAACTTCGTGTGTCGCCCGGACGCCATTAGCTATTCAGACGTTTGTCACATAACACCTCCCCTGAAATTTGTCTTCGCTCCAGCAAGCGTGTCAGTGGCGTCGGCTGGGGCGTTGCCGCTGCAGCCGTAGCGAAAAAAAAATAATATTTTCGCTGCAGATATGAGAGAGAAGAGAACACTCTGGCTGTCGGATATGGGCCGGGCTACGAGCGGGTGCTCTGCAGGACGAGACCCGTGCCGACACGATCCCCAGAGCCGCTGCGCTATGTACAGCTGCAGGTCCAGAATCACTCGCGGCGCATATTCTCATTTGCATAGTTTGCCCACTTACAAGCAGATCAAGATGACCGGCATGTTTACAAAGCCGGAGTGTGCGGACACCGACTGACATCTCCGCTGGTGTCCCACTGTGAGACAGAGCGGATGACGCCGGTCCTCGCCGCTGGAACTGGAGCCGGAGTATTAATGAATTGGAATTTTTTCCTCGTGGGTTTTGTGACCGGCTTCAAGAAGCACCGCGAACGGCGAGATCGGAAACGAGCAGGGCACGCTTCCGCACACAGAGCAGCCAGACGAGGCAACTCTCCTAGCCAGACTGCGACATCAGCACACGACCTCCATACAAACGAGGGTAGCACACAGCTCAAAGAAGAAATAACTGAGGCCCAAGTTAGAGTGGCACTTATCAAGATTACGGGGAGAACGGCTTCAGGAGCGGAAAATATTGAGTACAAAGTCCTCAAAAGCCTGTACGACCATGCCATCACTAACCTAATCGCTTACTACAACGAGGCATGGAAAGCGGGTATAATCATCAAGAATGGACGCATGAGGAGATTACACCAATTCCAAAACCTGGCTAGGCCTTGCCGCTGAATAACCCCTGCCCATATCGTTAACATCGTGCACTGGAAAGCTCTTTGAGCACGTGTTGTTCGCGCGCCTCACTCGCCATCTGGAGGGGCAACGATTTTTCTCCGACACCATGTCTGGGTTCGGGCCAAAAAGACTTCCTCCTGCAGCTGAAAGAAGTAAATCACCACCGTCCAGTTAGGCGTAGCTGGGCCATCAGCGACATTAAAAGGGCATTCGATACCGCAGACCACGAAGCCGAAGCTGGCTGCCTCGTACGTCGCACTGTGTCGAACGAGTCTAACTAGGTGCGGGCCGTTTAGCAAACCGCAAGATCACCATAAGCATTGGGGAGCATCAGTCCTACACGATCACGCTCACAGGCGTATCTGCAATGTCACCGACTCTCTTTAACGTCGTCATGGCCGAATTACCTCCGCTACTCGATCAAATTCCCGGAATACACCATGGCCTCTACGCGAATGATGTAACATTATGGACGACAAAAAATGTCCCCGACGGGAACATACAAGACCCATTGAAAGAAGCAATAGACGTGGTGCAAGGATATATGCGAAAGTCTGCGGACTCGCATGTGCAGCCGGAAAAATAAGAGGGTACAGTTAGGCTCCTCCAAAATGGTATGACGTGATAGAGTTAATGGGTTCATGCACCCGTATGCGGAATTGCTGTCTCTTCTTGAATTCAAGTTCACAGATTGTGGGAATTTGTTTTTCCCTCGCCCGCCGAGCGCGACTCTTCTCTTGGGGCACACCGCGGCTGCAGCTCCTCCCCCCTCATCTTCCCTCCAAGGGGCAGCGGGGGAAAACACGGGGGAGGCACGGACCTCCTCTCCCCCACCTCTTGGCGGCAGATTTGGCGGTAGGAGAGACGACGGAGCGACGGCGATGCAGGCGGACGGGTCTGGACCACGCTGGCTGCCGCGGCTGTCAAGGTGACGCCACTCCGTTTGCGTTGCTCGCCCGCCTGCCGCCAGTGCTGCTGTACCGAGGAGGCCACCAGTTTGGTGAGCTCCCCAATAGACACCTTTGCCTGCTGGACTATTTCCTCGGTGTGTTATTCTTCGCGGCCGCAGCTGTGGCCCGACCTAGCGGAGCGGTCCTGTCTCAGACGGAGCTGCCGATCCCACAAGATATCTGGGAGTCTTCATACCATTCTGCATGGCGCAATGGTTCAGCGGTTAAGCGATGCGCCACTGCCCGTCGGCGGCAGATGCTGTCACCGGTAAGGTTTATGCGACCCAGGTTGCTCTTCCGAGAAAACTCTCGCGACCAGCCGTTAATTTAAGCGCCACCTGCCACGGCGGTCAGTTTGCTCACAATCCGATGTGCAATTTGTGATGACGACACAAGGTGACGCGACCTAGGTGGCCCCTTAGGTTGCTTCTCTGGTGATTTTTGGTGGATTTTGCGCTCACAGTTAACGACGCCGACAACAGATGCCGATGGCGACACCGGTTTTTCTGCGACACGGGCTCCTTAGCGCTATCACGTTAAAATGGCAGCTACTAATTGTCATTTAAGCTCCGCCTTAAGGGTATGACGCGATAGCGTAGCAGGGTTAATTGCCATATATGCAGAATGTCGTTCTCTACATTACATTCGTACGTCCCTGGCAGTCCTCGTGCCTCTCCTGGCGCAGCGGTTAAGTGATGCGCCACTGCCCTGCGATGCCCTGCGATGACAGGTGCCCCCGGCGGTGCGGTACAGGTTGATCATTCCGAGCGATCAATTTAACTGCTACCTTTTACGGTGGGTAGTTTGCTCAAATCCGTTGGGCAGATTGTGATGACGCTGGACGGTCACGTGACCTAGGTGTACTCAGAGCACCACCTGTCAGAGCCATGCTCGTGAATTTTTGCTCACAACGCCGAACCCTGGATTTTCCGCACCACGAGGCCTTCAGCGTTATCGCGTAAAAACAACCGCTGAGAAGTGGTCCCTCACTAGGAGTCACTTAGAAGACCTAATTCACAAACTCGCCTCCACTCAAGGGCGCCGCTCTTCGGACGAGCGGCTGCACCTTCCTTCCCCCGTCCTTCGGGGCCGCTGTTGAGAGAAACCCTAGCAGACAAGGTGAAGGCGGATGAGTCACCAAGCAGTCAAGTGGAAGAGTCTGCCCTCGGGTCGCCGGACCAAGTGTGATGCGCGGCTGGAGGGTCAACTGAAATACGGCTGCGAGCTCGACAGAGCTTCGTGTTTCGGACATGCGGCGGGCGGAGTACGAGTCCGAAACACGAGGCCGCTGTCGAGGTCGCAGCCGTCTTTCATGAAGTTTCGACTGCCCATGGTGCTCTTTAATGTGAGCTGACATCGCACAGTACACGGGCCTCTAATCAGGTGGCCAGTTGTGCAAGATGACTGGTGCTACCACCCACGGCAGGGGGTGGTACCGATGCTCTGTTGTAACTCGGTCGATGTAAATGGTTAAAGACTGAGTCACCGAACACTTTCGCGTCGATTTCACCACTGCGGCAAGTCTTCTGTTCGGTGCCTCCGTGGGAAAGGAATTGCACGCAGACTCCCAGCAGGTGAATGAACGACCCCGTACTCCCCCGCCGCATGTCCGAAACACGAGACGTCTGTCGAGGTCGCAGCCGTTTTTCACTTATGACCAGCTTGACCTTGCAACCGCTTCGTCCGGCGACCCGAGGGCAGACCCGTTCACTTGACTCCTTGGTGACTCATCCACAATGGTAATGTACAGCGCAAATACAGACAAGGACACAAGAAAGAATGACATGGAACACACGAGCGCTGACTTGCAACAGGTTTATTTCGAAATTCGGACCAGTATTTATAGCAAAACCAGGCAATCATCACGCATGCGCAGTAGGAGTCATATGCTGTCTCAAATATAACAGCTCTTTGTTAGTTAGAGCAATTGATGACTTGGCCACGCAGGACTCATTCAACCGGTCTATCAATTCAGCCTCTACTATCTCTCGAGTTAGTTGGCAACGGTGTTTGGCAATCACAGAACAATCTTTGTACACAGGCCGACACACAAAATCTTCATCAGAATCGCTGTCATCATTACCGTTCTTACATTTTCTGCAGTGAGCGTCCAGGAACCCTCCTCGCCGTTCAGACACATTATTGCAGTGTTCTCGGAGGCGGTCATTCAAACATCTACCGCTTTGCCCTACATAACTCTTTCCACATTTCAAAGGGATGCTGTAGACGATGGACTGCGTACATTCAACGAACTTAGTTCGGTGCTTCTTTTTGCAGTTCTGATTTTTTGAATCAGTGGGCCTGGACAGTCTGCACAATTTTTGTAGCTTACCGGGTGCAGAGAAAAGAACTTTTACGTTCCCCCGTTCACCGATCTTTTTAAGGCAATAGGACAGGCCATGAATGTACGGGATCACAGCAATCCGTGTGTCCTTGTCTGTATTTGCGCTGTACATTACCATTATGAATCACCAACATGCCCAGTCTGCCACCTTAGTGACTCATCCACCCTCACCTTGGAATTTTTCGCCGGTTCGCTGATCTCAATACGGTTAAACGATATGTCACTGTCTATTACATTAGTATTTTGCCATGTTGTACCATGTCAAGAACATTCAGAAAGAACATCGGTGTTTACAGCATATACAGCAAAACCCAAATTGCGACCTGCGTGACCAAAGCAGAGATTCGAGTGGAAGTTGTTTTCTGAAACGCAAAACAGGCTTCGAGGGCCGCTTGCACTTTGTTTGAGTCATGGTGTGTTTATGAATTCGACAGTAAGGCCTTTACTTAGAAGCCAATGAACGTGCATCCTACACGGTGCAGTTACTGCAAAAGCAGATCACGCATCGATACGATGCTTGTGCAAAAGGCGGGGCGGGCTCAAAGAAAATGACTTGTTTTGTATGAAGTTCAGGCCGTAATAGTTAGCAAAATAATACACAGCGCCCCGCATCATCACTTCTCACGGGTCGAAATGTAGTGACCGAACGTCCTTTAGCGTACAAGACGGCACCTGGTCTCCCATTCCACATGTCCACACGAAGGCGTCTTCAGCTGGGTGTACGCAATTTGGCAGACAAACTGATCGAAGCACAGACTCGGAAATACGGGGCCTGGACGATACCTTCTGAACAGACTACGTACGGTACCCCGTGCCAAACACCCCATTTCCTTAAAGAAAGCACGGCAGCTGCAATCTAGGCTAAAATGAAAGAACCTCTAATTAAAAAAAAAACATGCACCAGGACCAGAGCATGTTCAGACGGCACGCGCGAATCCAATCGGAAATTGGGCGCGAACCCTACCGTCTTCTCTACGAACCCGGCAAAAACAGAGAATAGTGGCTACGGACGAAATAGGCAGAATTCAAATCTGAAGCTCCGTGAGCGGTCGAGCAAGAGGACTGAAGAGGTCGCCATTGCACTCGCGATACAACACCTAGACCGTGAGTACGCTACTTAAGCGGATAAATAAACATGCAATGAAACCGACATCACAGAAACCGACTCGCAGGCTGCATGCCAAGCACCCTCTCCGCGCAGGCATTGCTTGAAAAAAAAAAACTTTGTTTATTTTCTTAAAATAAATTTGAGAGGAAATGGAAAACATGACAAAATCACATTTTTTTATTCTTGAATAGACCCGCCGGGGTGGCTCAGTGGTTATGGTGCTCGGATACTGATCCGGAGTTCCTGGGTTCGAACCCGACCGCGGCGGCTGCGTTTTTATGGAGGAGAAACGCTAAGACGCCCATGTGCTGTGCGATGTCAGTGCACATTAAAGATCCCCAGGTGGTCGATATTATTCCGGAGCCCTCCACTACGGCACCTCTCTCTTCCTTTCTTCTTTCACTCCCTCCTTTTTCACTTCCCTTACGGCGCGGTTTAGGTGTACGCCGATATATGAGACAGATACTGCGCAATTTCCTTTCTCCAAAAACCAATTATTATTACTAACTTCTGAATAGTAGAAACATCAGTGATAAGTATTCAGAAGAATATGCAGATGTGAATGTCATATTTGTGTAACGAACTTCTTGTTCTATTACATGGAGAAAACTACCTTGAGAATCGACAAACAGTCACTGCGTGTCGGGTTGACTGTCGCTAGATGCGGCACTACGTGGTTCCCGTAGTCTTCCCGTAAGAAGCGCCTACACGGTGCTCGTATTCGGTGAAAACCGCTTACGTGCGCAAAAACCTTTGTCGTTTGGAGTCGTGTGCGTTGCGCGGAAGCATGTTCAGCGGATCTGTTCTACTGCTGCCCTGACTTCAAATGATCGTTATTTGTTGTTACGTTCCGCTTTGAGCACACATGTGACGGAATAAACCCGCAACCTCGAAGCTAGAACGTTTCAAAAACAGTATCTCACTCAAGCGATGACGATTGCTCTCCAGTCATTCATTGATGTGCGCTATAGTTGTTCATAAAAAAGTGAAGCAAAAAGTGTATGTAAGAACTCCTAAAGCTTATTTATTTATTTTATTTGGAAATATTCGATGCTTTTTGTTTTCGTATCTGACCTCTGAAAAAAAAAACATTTATTCCTCAAAAATTTCCCTGCTCTTTTCCAGGCTTCACATCTCTGGTTCATGGGAGTTTAACGTCCCAAAGCGACTCAGGCTATGAGGGACCCTTCACATCTCCAAGCAAGACTCATTCTACAGCACTGTCTCGCCAGCTGCCTCCCGCTTATTCGCACAGTCGGGGCCTCTCCCTGGCAATGAGCCCAAGATCCGACGAGGCCTGTAGGCAAAGAAAACGACCTCCCCTGCGGGGCCCCAGCTACATAACAAAGTTCTACAAAACACAACGAAGAACGCTTCCCACAAAGCCCTCAACGGGGCAGACGCCACCACCTGGCGCAAACTCTCGACTCTCATGGAGCCTAACATTTCTCACGAGGGACTTTTCTTCCCCGCGCATTACCTCGAATGCTGTCCGCTGTGCAACAATCAAAACCCAACACTGTCACCAGGAAACCTCACCTTCTTCATTTTTTTCCTGGGAGGCTACCTTGTCCTGCTAGGACCAGCCACAGCCGGTCAAGCGGCCGCGCCGAATCGCGTCACCATCGAAGTCCCGGGCTGAGGAGTTTGCGCATCATGGACGGCTATAACTGACATGTTTTTATCGCCACCCTCACCACTCACTACATGGCATGGTGGAATCCATCAGTGGCTGGACCGACGCGGTGGCTCAGTGGTTATGGTGCTCGGCTGCTGACCCGAAAGACGCGGGCTCGATACTGACCGGGGCGGTCGCATTTCGGTAGAGGCGAAATGCTAGAGGCTCGGGACTGTCAGTGCACGATGAAGAAACCCAGGTAGTCCAAAGTATCCGAAGCCTTTCACTATGTCATCCCTCATGGCCCGAGTCGCATTGGGATGTTAAACCTATAAGCCAAACTAGTAAGCTGAATTAAGACAGTTTATTAGCCGCTAAGCCTTCAGATTTATCAGCTGTGGACAGAAAGCGCCGTAAAGCTTCACGAGAGCGATGAGCTCGTGCGGTAAATAAAGCCACAAGAGGGGATGCTTTTGCGTAGAGCATGAAAGAAAATACCGAGGCGACCACAGAAAAGGTGAGTCAACATGCAAGATAGAACAGGCTGAGACCGCAGCAATGGCCTTGGAGGCATGACCTTAAAAATCATTCCAGTCATTTCAACGCCTCAATCGTTACTACAGTGCCGACATAGTGCTCAAGAAAAAGTTGCTCGATGTTTCCTTGGCGCTGTTTGTAATGTCTGTGATCGCTTTGGATCACCAGTGATGTGCATGTTAATAATTAATAATTGGTTTTTTGGGGAAAGGTGTTACGGACCGGAATCTCACTGAGTTCGTTAATGGTTTCCTAGAACGCGAGAGGCCTCAGTACACTCTGCGTTCTTGATTCTGTTGTGATATAGTGAGGAGAGAAGGTGCCCACATTTTAAATCACGAATATATTTTTATATCCTCCAAAGCCGCATTAAATTCGCCTGATTCTCACGCGAAGCGCACGGTTTCGCAACACGCCGACCAGCCTCGCACACACTGCATTTCATTTCTGCGTCAGTGGCCTCCAGTGGAGCGGCGTCCAAGCACTCCCATCCGGTGGCATTTACTCGCGCTGCTTGGCACGCGGCGTCCGATCGCGGGGAACAGCTTCGTGTGGCCAACGGAGCCATATACGGCACAGAGCTGCAACTGACCCCTGCGTTTCTAGTGATTGCAACCAAGGTGTATACACAGTTTTGTCAAACATTTTCTGCTCTGGCACCACTGAGATTTTGCCCCAGAACAATTCCTGTTCGAAAAGGGCGCGCTTTCCGAACAAGACATTACCCCAGTGAAAAAGAGAAGTATCGAAAGCTGCCGCGTCAGCTGCACCGGATCAAACAATGCGCGAAATGCTTCGCATGCCGCTCTGTCTTACTACAACCAGCCGGAAACGCGTCGTCTGCACCGGTGTAAACCTTTTCGAACGCCACGCCACTGGTACCGGAAGCGCTTTGTGACTAGCATCACCATCGGCACTCATGTATATCGAGGATGGTGGCAATCCGCATGCGTGCACGCCAATCATGGCAGTAGCGGCCTCCTTGCAGTTTGTTCCGAAAACCAGGCTGGGGAGAAATGTACAGGCGACGCCTGTCCAGCCTGAACTGAGAGTCGCCCTGCGACTTGGCCCGAACAGTGCGCACAAGTGCAGGCTGGTTCTGCGTAATGAGACATGCAGATTACACGAGGATGGAAAGCAATAGATGAAAAGTGCGCATAGTTAGTACCCTCGAAACGAACCACTTGGCGTAGCTGCGAGCAGTAGTTCCGACCTCTCCTTCAGGGCTGCAGTATTATGTGCTACTCGAGCGCACTCACAGGTTCCAGGCCGGGCGCAGACGTGCGAACCGTGCTCGGGCACCAGGCTGCAGGAAGGCACGCGGTGAACCTCGAGAAGCTGCTCTCCCTGGAAACGCAGCCCGAAGGCGAGGTCGCCCTTGGCCGTCTGGAAGGTCCAGCGAATCCGCGAGCCCGGCTGGTCCACGGCCACGGGCATTTCGAAACGGCCCCGGCGCTCGACGCTGAAGTGCTGCACGCCGTCGCGGCCCCAGAGTCGCTTGGAGGCCAAGTCGTCGCGGTACTCGTCCGGCACCTCTCCGCCGGGGCACACCAGGTGCGGACAGCGCGGGTCCCCGTCCGGCCCCGTCAGGGTGCCACCCCAGTGGGCGGGCAGCTTGGACAGGTCCATGTGGTCGGCCAGAGCGGCCTTCCACCCTTCTGCGTGGCAACGCACGACCAACAAACCACTGGTGGTTGGCTTTAGAAAAAATAATCTTCCATATTTTAAAGGTAGACCGCCCAAGGTATGCAGATATAGTAATACAAGTGGTGCCGGACGTCATATTGCATGCAAATCGCGTTAAAAGAACCTTTAAGAGTATTTACCGAGGCTAAGAAAAGTGAACGAGCAATGGGTATTATTTTTATTTATCAAATACTGCCAGTGGGTGCAAGAAAAAAAAGATAACACTCATACAAATATAAGATGAACATTGTTCATTAAACCGGAAAAAAATTACAGCACGCACTTAAGCTCTTCCTTAAAGCTATGACGCGATAGCGTAATGGGTTAATATTGCCATATATGCCGAAGCTCATTGTCTACTTTCCATTCATAGATCGTCGGGATTCCTCGTACCCATCCTGGCGCAGTGTTGCAGCGGTTAAGGGATGCGCCACAGCCCTGCCATGACCTATGCTGCAGCCGGTGGGCCTTGTGCAACCCGGGTTGCTCTCCCCGAGCGACGAATCATTAATTTAACTGCCACCTGCCAAGGTGGGCAGTTCGCTCACAATCCGATGGGCAGATTGTGACGACGCCGCAATGTCACATGACCTAGGTTGCGCACCGGCCTTCTAAGTTGCTCTCTGGTCACCACCTGATAGAGACAGGCCCGTGATTTTTCGCTCACAACGCCGACACCGACTTCTGATTTTCTGGGTAATGGGGCCTTTTACACTATCGCGTTAAGCAGCCTCCGCGGTGGCTCAGTGGTTATGGCGCTCGGCTGCTGACGCGAAAGACTCGGGCGCGGCCGTCGAATTTCGATGGAGGTGAAATTTAGAGGCCCCTGTACTGTGCGATGTCAGTGCACGTTAAAGAAGCCCAAACGGCCGAAATTTCCGGAGCCCTTCACTACGACGTCCCTCATATAGCCAGAGTCGTTGTGGGACGTTAAACCTCCATGAACCAGAAAGCATACAAACTATCGCGTTAAAGCAAACATTATATCGCGCTATCAAATAAACAAGCTAGTTAACTTCTCAGGACAGCTAAAAACATCCAGAGGGGGTAGAAAAATCACACGTGTGTAAGGAAACAGCTATTGAGAAGAAGATGAAAAAATAGATCCAAAACAAATGCAGTCAGAAAGAACTCTCAGTGATGCATGGTGCTCGGACCAGTGTTTACGAGTGTTTCCCCGCCGACAGAAGTGAAGACAGAGTCGGTCGATGACACTGGCGATAGTTAATTCTGTTATACTGTATGGTTCGGGGAAAGAAGGAAAGCGATGTGCATTAGTTATGATAGTCTGAGGGGTCGTTTCATTGTGTTTCCATCTGGTCTTTCTGGTTATGTCAAAGTGCATGTAAGTCCATTTTTGTTCTTTTGGTGACTATATTATCGAGCATTTTCAGCCGGTCTATCTTTTACCGCGTTTCAAGTGTTGCAATGGCGTTTCGTTCCTCGAGATTAGTAACAGATATGCGCCTGCCATACGCCTTTTTGTAGATCCTTCTTCTCTGAACAATCTCCATTGCATTAATGCCTGATTTAGTGTGAGGGCCTATAACGACATCGACATATTTTACTAAGGACCTTAAGTATTAGAGATGAGTATGCCATGGACTTGGTTCCAAACGTGCAGTACTTTAACCGACGTCTCAAGAGTCAGAGTTTCTTTGAAGCTGCCGAGACAATGTGCTTTATGTGACTACTCCAGTTTAGTGTCGAGGTAATTTGTATTCCTATCTATTTGATTTGAGTGACAGTTTTAAGTGGTACAGGGTTTCTTTTAAGTGGTGCAGGGACATTTCGGCGATTTTAGAGATATTTAGTTTCGTGTTCAGCAGCGACAACAACTGATGCCCGAAAATCATTTAGGATGAGTTCGCCTGCGGGTGTTTGAATCTTCAGGTATGCTACGCAGCCATCGGCGAAAGAACGAGCGCGGCCTAGTGAATAAAACTGCAAGTGATACAGGTAAACAAGAAGGAGAAGTGGGCTGACTAGTACCGAACTTTGACGAACCCAAGCAATAGATGGTGCTGGATGCGGCGGATGTTACCTATTTGTACATACTGGGGGCGTTGTGAAAGATATGCTTTAATCAAAATGCGGAATTTTTTTATTCTTTGAAATACAACGAATGTTTGATAATAAGTTGCTGCGGGATTCCCGGCCAAAAGCTTTTTCGAAGTCGAAAAAAAATCATGCCAATTTGATTATACCTCTATGTAGCAGTTCATTTGTTGAGTGAATGAGTTGAGTTACTGTCGACTGACCGCAGCGAAACCCACGCTGAGCGCCTGAAAAGAAGTTATTAGATTCGAGAAACGAAGTTAAGTGCTTAAAAACAAAATTTTCCATGACTTTGCTGCAAGAACACATTACGGAGACCGGCGTATAGTTTGTTACATTTAGTTTGTCTCCTGATTTACCAAAAGGCACTCCTCTAGCTGTTTACCTATCAGTAGGAATTTCTGCTTTTCGCAATTAAATATCCTTCAAATATACTTAGGGCACCACTCTGCGTATCTGCAGAGGAAAATGTTTGGTAAGCCAACGGGACTAGTAGACTTCTTAGCGCTTCCATTCAATTGGCCGAAAACATACTTTGCTCAATGATTTTGAGATGTGGTCCTTCAAATCCAGTCTGTTCAAGTACAGCGACATGATGACTGCAAGGAATATGTTGGGAAGAAAATTATACACTGAAAGTAGTAGCTTTAGAGTAATAGTTTACAACGAGTCATTAAAATTTTTAATTTCTTTACAGGATCCGCTGTTCTGAGTTATGTACTTCCAAAATTTTCTTGGGCCAGTTTTTAGAAAATTGTGCGTACGGACGTTGAAAAACTTGGCCTCGATTTGTACTCCAAAATGCGACATTTCAGCGAGGCTTTTGAGGTGTAAAATTGAGCCCCAGAAGGCAGCCCAGCGCTTTTCTCCCTCATGGCACTTTGAGTTGGAGCATCGCTTGGCACCCAAAATTAGCTTCAGTGCTCAGAAATGACGCTCCACCACTCAACAAAAATAAAGGCTTTCATTACTCCGCGGCGCTTGAGGCGCGCACGTGACCACAAAACGAGCGTACCATGTTTGAAACCTGCTGCTGAACTCTGACTCCTCAGCGGCGGGCTCACGAAGTTCGCGGCCGGGTCGTACCTTTGCCGTAGATGGCCACCTTGTCCACTGTCCTCTGGGTCAGCAGCGGCCGCACAATCTTCCACAGGACGGGGAAGAAGCTCGGCACTGCACGAAAGGTTTGCGTTACAACTCGCGCACATACATCTCACTACTGACTCACTGTTGTTCATTACGCTAGGCTTGGGATTCACCAGACGAAGTGACCAAACTTATACGATCTCCAAGCGCCGATCAGTGACTATCAGTTTCTGCTAATTATCTCTGCCTCGTAGTTTCCGGTTGAAATTTAAAGTAATATAAATAAGCACACGACGTCGACAGTGCAGATGCTCACGGGCTTCAGCCTTAACCCGAGCGCACTGCCTCTGGAAGTGGGCTGCCGGAACATACAGAGCATATGTATATCCCATCCCGCCGACACCGGACCAGTTCGCGAGTCTTTCACCGGTCGTAAACTGCCGATTACTAGAGTTTAGCCAATTAGCGGAGGCGTATCAGCGTAGACGTGTACCGGATGCTCTTGCCCTGCCGCGTGCTTTGGGCAGGTGCGCACCCACCTTTGCACAGCCGCCACAAACCCCCTTTGCTCCTCAAGCAACTTATCTCCAGCCACGCCGAGCAGACAGTGATAGCGCACCGACGATTCCACATGAAAGAGCAGTTGGGCTACACATCATTACGCAGATGGCATCTTGTAATGTGTACGAACATTGTGCACATTTTTGCACCTAGCTTGTAAATAGTTTTTCTTCCCCATTTCTGCCGTAACTCTTCACTCTGTTCAGGCGCCAGCACTGAGCGAACCAGTAGGCGGCGTCCAGCATTCCCCCTGTCGTAGGGGGAGATGTTTCTAACAGTAGCCAACAGCAGGGACCTGATGTGCGCATGCGCTGCCGTTACACATAGCAGAGACGCTCGTTCTCTAGCTTTTTTTCTTCACACTGTGAGGTATCAGTCGCAATGAGAACATGACTGTAGGGTTCGGCCCGCTGCTGCCTCTTTTTGCGCATGTGTTGCGAACAGTCCGTGAGAGTGCAGTTGCCTAGGCTGTGCGTCCCGTTTTGTTTTATTTTGGTGCACGCCGTTAGAAGTGGAGGAGCACTGCAGTTCTAACACTCACGCCCTTCGGTTGGTCTCCCCGTTCGTCCTTGCGGTTTCCCTTGCCACTCCAGACGGCGGGGCTCTTTGCCGACCTCGACCTTGGGCCCCTGTCCTCCGGCTTCCCAGAATCCCGTCTCCCAGTGGAGCCGGCCATGAACAAGCGAGACAGCTCTGCGTCTTGTCGACGTGACGTGTACTACGCCAGCACGGTAAGGAACCGAAGCTGTTCGACAGCCCCCGATGTCTAGCGTGAATTCGGTCCACACGGCGGAGGATTGCGCAACCGTGAAGGTAGGAATTTTGGGGAGAGGGAAAAACCCTGGCATCAGTTCCGAGCTTTCCTATTCGTTAAAACTGATGAGCTGCAGTTGGTGGTGGTAGTGGTTTTATTAAAACTAACAGTAAAAAGGGAGGAAAAGATTTTTGCTAGCCCCGGCATCTGCCATCGATACTGAAGCACCTGAGCTGGGGCAGCGGAAATAAAGGATAGCAGGCAGAATGGAGAAATGAAATGAAAGAGGTGAGGGGACAGGAAGAGAGGATAGGGGGAGAAGTAATATGTACAAACTATTTACACAATAAGAAATGTGTCCAGGTTGTGCGCGTGATTAGTTCATTTTAGAGGAATTAAATTACACGCAGTGACCGAACTCTCCGCGAGTTATACCTTGAACGAGTAATAACTGGACGCCCCACTCCAGTTGTAACCAACACAGTGCTGCAGTTAGCACAGTTTCTTTTTAAGTGCGGAAAGGGGCGCGGGCACCTCGGGGCCGACCTGCGCAGGGATCCGCTTCCGGGGGCTTTGGTCTTTAGCTACACCTAGCTTGCAAGCGCTCGGTCTGGCCGAGCGCGTAGGTAGCGACCGTTGAGAGCCGGTGCAAGGCGCGCCAGTTCGACTGTCGGTATGCGGTGCCCCTCGCCTCTCTGCAGGCGGTCGGCTAGTCCGGCCGCGGATATTTGTGGCCGTAGGCTGACTCTTGTATCCACCTGTCAAACAGCCTGCATAATTAAAGTTCTTCGTTTCTCACTTAATTTCTTCGCCTGCAAATCATTGCATCGAAAAGCCCCTCAAGCGGTGCATCCAGTTTCAGGAAGCCACCGGATTGATTGATGGCAGAAGTGAAAGTGTTGGAGGTCAGCGGCATACCCAGGACGCAAAAAGAGTAGACCTGTGGGATGCGCTGTCCGGCAGGTGAGGGAGATGGAGGGGCTCATCGTCCGTTGATATTTACTGCGTGCTATGACTAGAAGAGGAAATGAAGGCGGGAACATAGGCTATTGCCGGGGTGAGTGGGACCGTGCATATAGGTTAAGGAGAATGGGTGACAGTACGGCACCTTGCAGAGTGCCACGAGTGGGTGGTATGGGGTGAGACAGTTTCTCAATGATGATGATAGTGACTGTTTATGGCGCAAGGGCATCTGCGGCAAAGACCGCCATGGCAAAAGGTATTTTCGTTTGCTCAAGGTGGGGTCAGGGACCCATTTCCCAAGCGTTTCACCCTGTTTAAGCCGAGCACCAGGCCAGGGGAAGCTTGTAGCAATTGTATCACCGGTGGGCACCCGGCGGCACTGAGGATCGAACCCCGTATTTCCCGCATGCGAGGCGGATGCTCAACCACTTGGCCACCGCTACGGTAGACAGTTTGTCGAGATATCGGATACGGGCGGAGCGGTGGGAGAGGAAAGCTCTTATCTAATTGTACATGTTGTATCCGCACTGTGTGTCAGCTAGTATGGTAAGGATGTGGGCGTGTAATATGTTGTCGAGAGCCTTGCATATGCCAACTGTGACTAAGGCTTACATATGTCAACTAAGGACTAAGGCACAAAATCTCCCATGGCCTGAAAAGGTGGAAAACTGGCACAACATGCCGTTGGTCTTTTCTGCCCCTCGGAAGCTAGGCCAGTTGGCCCGACACATCACAGGTGAAAACAAAAAAATCGCGGGTGTTAAAAGAGGCATGGGAACTGCAACATATAATAGGGAGTCTGAAACAAAAGTATCTACGAAAGAGGTTTGAAGAAGACGAGGATGGCGATAAGGATGACGTGGATGAACCGAAGAATAAACAAGATGAAGAAGTAGTATTTAGTGAGGTGGGAAGAGATGATTGGTGGAGAAGAGAAGAAGAAGAGGACGACGACAAGGACGACGTGGACTAACGCCAAGGTTATAAAAGCGCGATGGAGAGCGAGGCACGGGGCGAGGAACAGAGAAGCGCAGGCTCCGGCGGGTCATGGACGCTTCGGCTGGAAGAGAGCAACGCCGGCTACTGCTCCGCTGAGCTGGATTTCTAACGGCTTCCACCGTGGACTTCCTGCCGTTCCTGAGCCCGTTCCGGGGAGTCAACGGAGGATGCTACCACCTGCTACGGCCAGGGGTGTCTCCAGCGCTGTTGCCACCCATCCGGGTAGTGCCCCCGACGCCGTCACCAGCATCACTTCCACGGGCGCTTGGACCGGCAGCTTGTACGACGCAGCCAACGGCGCCGCCAGCGACGCCAGAGTGAGCACGTCGAACGCCACCTCGACGCCGGCTACTGGACCCATGCAACGCCACATCCGAACCGAACCAACCGTGAGCACGAACGCCGACCGCTAACAGTAGAACGCTAGTAGTAGACGCTAGTAACAGTGTTCCCGTGTCGTGTGTATTGATAGTCTTTGTGTTTTGTGTTAGTTTTGTGTGCTAGCGTTTGTGTCACGTAGGGTGTATTAAATGTGCGTCTGTGTGGGTACGCCTGTCGCCTAGTCCATTCTTTCAGCCCGAGTGTTCTCCGGGCGAGCCTGTGTCAGGATTCATTTCCTTGTTTCTTTTTGTTTTGTCTCGGATCTTTCCGATCTCTCGACGGCAGAAAGTATGGATTTGGTAAAGACGTTAGAACCGGTGCTCAAGCTAGGAGAAGGAGGAGGAGAAGAACTTTAAAGAAAGAGGAGAGGTCTGCCTACGCCCAACCTAGGGTTAAAAGAGGCGATGCGTCTCTATGACGAGGAGAAAAAAGAGACAAAAAGGCAGAGAGAGGAAAGGGCGCAAGCATGCGCAGACGCTCGCGAAGCAGAAGAGCGAGAGGATAAAAGAGCTCGCGAGGCAGAAGAACAGGAGAAAAGAAGGCTATAACAGGAGAATGAGTTTATTTTGTGAAAACAGGCGCATGTCGCAGGTTGATATGAGGAGATCACGGACAATGATCAGCGTTCCTTAGCGCCTACGGAATCTCCCAGACCGGCCAGAGTTTGTCCAATAAAGCTGATGGCTCCTTTTGATGACAAAAGAGATGATCTGGACGCATATCTGCAACGATTCGAGCGAATAGCCTTGGGGCAAGGCTGGGAGCGTAGTGAATGGGCCATGGCGCTGAGCATGTGCTTAGTCAGGGAGGAGCTGAATGTGTTTGGGAGGATGCCTGCTGCTGATTCCATAGACTACGAGAAAGTCAAGAAGGCACTCCTCTAAAGACTCAGGCTTACGGCAGAGGGTTTTCGTGAGAGATTTCGCACTGCGCCACCTGAGGATTCTGAAGCCGCTATGCAGTTTTCCTGCAGGCTGACCAACTATTTCAACATGTGGCTTGATACGTCAAACACAGAAGAGTTTTGCAGGGGTGCTTGTCAAGCTGGTGACAGAGCAGTTTTTATCATGTTCCAGTTCAAAGTTAGCGCTATTCCTGAAAGTTGTGTTCACTAAAAGAGTTTGCAGACACTGCAGACCAATGCTTCGAGGCTCAAGGGCTGAGAAATATGAGTAAGGCAAAGGAGGAAACTCAAAAGGTCCTAGAGACAGATGCGTCAAAACCAAGAGCCTATGGCGGTTTCTACTAAGGCGCCAGTAAGGTGCTTCCTCTGGGGCAAGGTGGGACACCGTGCAGCTGACTGTCGGACTAGTAGCGTTGCCCAAATGACACAGGTTGTGTGTCAAGGCTGTAAGAGGAGGGGTCATACTCTGGATGAGTGCCGATACAGAACGCAGGACCGAGCTGCATGCGTTGTCGACTCTAGGGTAGAACTTGTCACGCCATCCGAAGTTCCACAGCTGAAAGGAGAGCAAACGCCGCTGGAAAATGAGGCAGTGAATGGAACACCCAAGTTGAAAGCAGCAATGCCGGTGGTGGTTGGGCAAATAGGGGACCGTCCTATATTGGTGTTTAGAGACAGCGGAGCCCGATCCCGAGTGGAGGATTCTCGATGTTGAAGAACACCCAAAGGAGGAAAGGCCCGCGACAGCTCAGACGGGTGCAGTCAGCTTCTCATCGGCAGTGGAGACAAGAGCTCAAGCGACAGCCCCAGCAACGCAGCGTCCGCTCTCTACTCCTGTTACGATGTGTCTAAGCGCAACGCCAGACGAAATCGCAATTAGGCAAAGAGGAGACCCGAGCTTGAAAGCCTGCTAATAAATAATTGCGGAAAAAGTGGAAAGAAAGAGGAGTCGCACGTCATTCTAATATCAATTGGCAAATGGTCTTCTGCACAGGGAATGCATATTTAGAGCATGAAGGCGGGTCCAACAGCTGGTGTTACCGAAAGATATGAGAGAGACAGTGTTAGACATGACGCCATTATGGCCGAACATTAGGGTGTTCAACAAACAGTGTCTAGAGTCACCAAGGAGTTCTTCTGGTCAGGTGTCCAGAGTGACGTTAAACGCTTTGTTCGCTCCTGTGACGTGTGCCGCGCACAGTTACGAAGGGAAGAGTCGGTCCCGTACCTCTGGGCAAGATGACAGCCATCGACCTACCGTTTCAAAGAGTGGCTATTGACATCGTGGGGCCAATCTCTCCAGTGTCCGCCAGAGGCAATAGATATGTGCTTACTCTGGTTGACGTGGCCACTGCCATGGTTATCCTGACGCTATTCCATTGAAGACTATTGACAGTATCCAGGTAGCGGAGGGTCTTGTGGTGGTGATCTCGCGTTATGGGTTCCCGAGGAAAATATTGACTGACCGGGGCTCAAACTTCACATCGGAACTAATGAAGGAGGTTAACCGCCTTTTGTCAGTAAGGCAGTTACTAGCAACGCCATACCATCCCATGTGTAATGGGCTTGTAGGGCGTTTCAATGGCACCCTCAAAAATATGATAAGGAAAATGTGTAAGGAGAGACCTACGGATTAGGATAGATATCTCCCAGCTCTTTTGTTTGCTTACCGCGAAGTACCGCAAAATAGTCTTGCTTTCTTGCTCTTCGAGATGTTGTATGGAAGAACCGTTAGAGGCCCACTTACAATACTTAAGGAGCTGTGGGCTAATAGAGATTGCGTCAGATCTCAAGACAACATACACATACGTTCTTGAGTTGCGGGACAAGTTGGAGAAAACATGCAGGCTTGCACATCAAGGCCTGGAAAGAGTGAGCGAATGCTGTAAGGGATACTATGACAAGAAAGCCACCTTCAAAAATCTGAGTCCGGGCGACAGGGTTCTCATCCTGCTGCCCACGGATCATAATAAGTTACTGATGCAATGGAAGGGCCCTTACTTTGTTACGCAGAAGAAAAATTACATAGATTATGAATAATTTATAAATAACACCAAGAAGGTTTTCCATGGAAATATGTTGAAAAAGTACCAGAAAAGAGTTCTCGTACGGTACGCCCCCAAGGTAGCATGCTCGGTAGTGGCAGAGGAGATAGATTACGTTGTCGAGGTGCCCACTTGCAGTGGGAAGAAAAGTGTAGGATGGGATAAGGGGCTAATAAACCCTTTTGAATGAAGACAGATCACAGCTAAAGACCCTACTACAAAGCAAGGGGGATGTATTTTCGGACGTGCCGGGCAAAACGGATGTCATATGTCGCAAATATAAATCTCTCTACAGATAGACCAATCAGTGTGAAACAATACCCACTACCTCTAGTAGTTCAAGAATCAATTGAAAATGAGGTGCAGGATATGTTGGAGCTTGGTGTAGTTGAGAGGTCGTAGTCAGTATGCAATGCGCCTCTTGCGGTTGTCAAAAAACCCGGTGGTACTAACCGATTGTGTGTATATTTTCGCCGGCTAAACGACACCATAGAACCCGATGCCGAACCTATTCCAAAATCGGACGTGGTGTTCGATAATGTGGCTCAGAAAAGGTTTTTTTCTAAATATGATTTCGCTAAAGGGTATTGGCAAGTACCGATGGAAGATTCGTCGAAAGAGAAGAGTGCCTTTTCTTGCTCGGCGGGTCTATTTCAGTTTAAATTCATGCCTTTTGGTTTGAAGACAGCATCCGCAATATACACGAAGCTGATGAGGAAAGTTTTGGATGGGCTCAAAAATGTAGAACACTATATTGATGACATCCTGGTGGCAACAGATACGTGGGAAGAGCATATAATTACGCTGGAAAAGCTATTTGATAGAATTCAGCAAGCCAGGTTGACCATAAAACCGGCAAAATGTGAGGTGGGCTTTGAAGCCATTTTTTTTCTCGGACACAAGCTGGGGATGGGCCGTATCGCGATGGAACACGACATCTTGGACAAAATACACCAGGCCTAGACACCGATGACCAAGAAAGAGGTACAGTCGTTCCTGAGTTTAACGGGATACTACAGGGACTTTATTCCCGATTATGCCCACATAGCCGACCCGCTTGTTGAACTCACTAAGAAGGGGGCAAGCAATAAGCTGAATTGGACTGCTGAACATGAAAATGCATTTGTGATGTTAAAAGGGCATATGGCAAGACCGCCCGTTCTGCTTGCTCCGAATATGGATAAAGAGTTTGTGCTTCGCACTGATGCATCAGACCGAGCTTTAGGAGCCGTACTCTTGCAAGAAGAGAATCGCGTGCTCCATCCGGTATTTTTTGCAAGCAAGAGATTATCGGCTAGTGAACGCGACTACTCCACCGTTGAAAATGAATTTTTGGCGGTGGTGTGGGCGGTAAAGAAATTCCACATTTACCTTTATGGGAAGCATTTCAGAATTCAAACGAATCATCAGCCGCTTGAATACTTCAGCAGGGCCAAAATGAACAACAGTAAATTTATGATATGGAGTTTGGTCTTGCAAGTATACTTATTTCAGGTGAAAAAATATATTAAAGGCAGAGATTACGTTGCAGCGGACTTCATGAGTAGAGCCAACTGAACAGCCCTAGGTGTCTCTGGGATGTATATTGTTGTTGTTGCTGTTGTTATGTTATTACACAATGGAGTGTGTTGTGGACATTAACATGTTTATTAAGGACACTAAGGACAACGGCAGTGGTATGTTGTGTAAGTGCAATTTGGTGTGCTGTAATAGTGGTGTGCCTTTGGTGTGTGCTGGATATCCGCGGTGTGTTGAGTGCTGGGTCTAGACTCGCCACATATTTATGTGGCGAGTCTAGACCCAGCCGCAGATGTGCGGATGTGCATCCCTGCAGGTGTGCTGCGTACTCCCTCAGTGACGTCACCAACCTTGACCGAGCGATCTGCATCCCTGCAGGTGTGCTGCGTACTCCCTCAGTGACGTCACCAACCTTGACCGAGCGATCTGCATCCCTGCAGGTGTGCTGCGTACTCCCTCAGTGACGTCACCAACCTTGACCGAGCGATCTGCATCCCTGCAGGTGTGCTGCGTACTCCCTCAGTGACGTCACCAACCTTGACCGAGCGATCTGCATCCCTGCAGGTGTGCTGCGTACTCCCTCAGTGACGTCACCAACCTTGACCGAGCGATCTGCATCCCTGCAGGTGTGCTGCGTACTCCCTCAGTGACGTCACCAACCTTGACCGAGCGGAGTGGGAAAGCATCTGCCGGCGACGCATGCGCAGGGCATTAAAGTGCGTTTGCCGCTTCTCTGTTCCTCCCCCCGTGCCTCGGTCTCCCTCGCGCTTTTATAACCTTTGCGTTAGTCCACGTCATCCTTGTCGTCATCCTCTTCTTCTCTTCTCCACCAATCATCTCTTCCCACCTCACTGAATACGTCATCTTCTGCAGGGATGCAGATGTGCATCCCTGCACCCCCGCCGCGGTGGCTCAGTGGTTAGGGCGCTCGACTACTGATCCGGAGTTCCCGGGTTCGAACCCGACCGCGGCGGCTGCGTTTTTATGGAGGAAAAACGCTAAGGCGCCCGTGTGCTGTGCGATGTCAGTGCACGTTAAAGATCCCCAGGTGGTCGAAATTATTCCGGAGCCCTCCACTACCGCACCTCATTCTTCCTTTCTTCTTTCACTCCCTCCCTTATCCCTTCCCTTACGGCGCGGTTCAGGTGTCCAACGATATATGAGACAGATACTGCGCCATTTCCTTTCTCCAAAAACCAATTATCAATTATCAATCCCTGCACACTTCCATTCCTCTTCTCCGCAACGCGGCGACATCAGTGTTCCTGTATATGCTCCCTCAGGCAGCAGAGTACCGCGAAGGTTCTCCAGCATGTTCTGAGCTGTGCGGGAAAGCCACTGCTCGTGCGTACAGAGGCTGCGTTCTTGGGCTAGCTGTGCATAGCGCCTGGGCTTGTTTTGTAGCGATAACTACACTATGCTAGCACTTCAAGCCTTCAGCGCGGCACCCCTTGAACTGCGTTCCCGCTCTTGAGCTCCGTGGTGGCGCCCTGGCTGGTCACGTGGTTGATCACGCAGTGCGGAGCAGCTGCCGGCGGCGCGGCGCGCCGGCGAAACCGAGTGTGTGTGTGTGTGTGTGCGTGGGGGGATCATCGCTAATAACTGAGTAATTAAAGAGGTGATCATAAAGGGAATTAGATATTTGGAATCCTCTAGATGAGTAGAACACGTTACAGACCAATATTGTCACTACTCGGTAAAACCCCGAGGATAAAAGAGGTTTACTGGTCAACCAGAAAGAGTCCCTGCGCGTTTACAGCTTCTTCCTCTTCTAGCCTTGCGCTCGTAGATCCAGTCGTCATCTTTTGCGTCTTCTTGCATGCTGCATTTGCCCCCCTCCTCAGGAAGCATCGTCTCGATGATAAGAAAAGGAAGTAGGGGGTCAAGATCGGTACGAGTAGTACTGCTTCATACGTACAACATGGACGACGTCGACTTGTTGCTAGTGTCGCTTGGATGTGGATAACCCGTCTGACGCCACCTCATATGTTACGTCGGTTAAACGTCTCAGCACAATATAGGGCCCGAAGTATCGCCGTAGTAGTTTTTCGGAGAGCCCACGGCGGCAAATAGGCGTCCAGACCCACACCTTGTCGCCAGGTTCATATACGACATGTCTGTGGCGAAGATTGTAGCGTCGTGCATCATACTCCTGCTGAGTTCTGATGCGCACACGCGCTAGTTGGCGAGCTTCCTCTGCGCGCTGAGCGAATTCCTCGGCGTCCTGATCGACATCGTCGCCGTCGGCATTCGGGAGCGACATGGCATCCAGCATAGTTGTCACTGGTCGCCCATGAAGAAGGCTGAAAGGCGTCATGCGAGTGGTGTCTTCTTGTGCCGTATTGTAGGCGAAAGTGACGTGGGGAAGAATTTCGTCCCAATTCTTGTGGTCCACGTCGACGTACATACAAAGCATGTCTGCGATGGTCTTATTGAGGCGTTCCGTCAATCCATTGGTTTGAGGGTGATAGGCCATCGTTTTACGATGACTGGTACCGCTGAGGCGGAGAATGGTTTCCAAAAGCTCGGCCGTAAATTGAGTTCCTCGGTCAGTTATAATGAGTGCCGGTGCGCCATGTCTGGGGACCATGTTCTCAACGAAGAACCGAGCTGCTTCGGCGGCGGTGCCCCTGGGCAGAGCCTTTGTCTCCGCGTAGCGTGTTAGATAATCAGTGGCGACAATTATCCATTCATTCCCGGCAGTAGACCTGAGAAATGGTCCGACGGGGTCCATGCCAATTTGCTTGAAAGGTGACTTTGGCACTTCAAGACGGTGGAGTAGGCCGGCTGGTTTTTCAGGGGGTGGTTTACGACGTTGGCAGTCTACAAACGTTCGTACATAGTGCTTAACTGTCGCCGGCAGTTTCGGCCAGTAGTATCCGCGTTGTACTCTAGCCAACGTGCGGGTGTAGCCTAAGTGGCCGGCGGTTGGCTCGTCGTGGCAGGCTTGCAAGACTTCCGTGCGGAGACCTGTTGGGACGACGAATAGATGACTGTTCCCCCAACTTCTTGTAAATTACGTGGTTGCGAAAAAAGAATGAAGAGGGACTGCGTGCGAAAATCTTAGGCACAGCCGTAGTTCGCTTCTCCAAGAAATCAATAAGAGGAAGCAATTCCTGGTCCTCTCTCTGTAGTCGGGAAAAGGTGTGCGTCATCGATGACTCCTAAAAAAAGCAGTGCCTTCATCGGTCATGATGGAGGGTCCGATTGGTGCTCGGGAAAGGCAGTCAGCATCTGCATGCTTCTTTCCGGATTTGTAAATAATCGTCATGTCGAACTCTTGTAACCGAAGGCTTCAACGCACGAGTCTCCCTGAAGGGTCCTTCAAGTTCGTCAGCCAACAGAGAGAGTGATGGTCGCTAATGACTTGAAAGGGGCGAGCGTACAAGTAAGGGCGGAATTTCATAACCGCCCATACCACTGCAAGGCATTCTTTTTCTGTTGCCGAATAGTTCGCTTCTGCTTTAGACAAGGTCCTGCTGGCATAAGCAATCGCTTTTTCTACACAATCCTGGCGCTGAACCCATACTGCACCTGAACCCACATTGCTCGCATCGGTATGAAGCAGGGTAGGGGCGTCGTCATCAAAGTGCGCCAGGACAGGTGGCGTCTGTAGACGTCTCCTGAGCTCACTAAAAGCTTGGTGCGCTTCTTCACCCCAGCGAAAGACAGCGTTGTCACGCGTCAGTGAAGTTAATGGCCATGCGATTCGTGAGAAGCCAGCAGTAAATCGACGGTAATAGGCGCAAAGCCCCAGGAAGCGCCGCAACGTCTTTGTGTCCGTAGGTGTAGGGAAATTGGCGACTGCGGAGAGCTTTTCGGGATCAGGTCGGACACCTTCTTGGCTAACAGCGTTCCTAAAAATTGCAGCTCCTCGTAACCGAAGTGGCAGCCCTCTGGTTTTAGTGTGAGGCCCGCAGATCGTATGGCCTGAAACACAGCTAGCAAGCGGCGTAGATGCTCCTCGAAGGTGACCGAAAACACGATCACGCCGTCAAGATACACCAGGCATGTTTTCCACTTGAGTCCTGAGAGCAAAGTGTCCATCAGCCTCTGAAATTTTGCTGGTGCCGAGCATAAACCGATTGGAAAAACCTTAAACTCATACAATCCGTCGGGAGTGACGAATGCTGTCTTCTCCCGATCCCTCTCATCTACTTCAATTTGCCAATATCCACTTTTCAAATCCATTGATTAGAAGTAACGTGCATTTCGTAGTCGATCAACGGAATCATCGATGCGAGGGAGAGGTTACACGTCTTTTTTGGTCACTTGGCCGAGCTTGCGGTAGTCAATGCAAAATCGTAAGCTGCTGTCTTTTTTTTTTAACAAGTACCACGGGGGAAGCCCAGGGACTCTGTGACGGCTGGATAACGTCGTCTCTAAGCATTTCGGCCACCTGACGCTGAATGGCTTCGCGCTCTTTCGGAGCCACACGGTAAGGATTTTGTCGAATCGGGCGAATCGCGTCATCAGTGATAATTCGATGTTTGGTCAAAGGCGTTTGGCCGATCCGCGATTCTGAAGCAAAACAGTCTCGAAAGTGATCTATGAGATCCAAAAGACGTTTCCGTTCTGCAGAAAACAAATTTGGGCTCACATCGACGTTGGGTGCGGGCGCCTTGCTCACTGATTTTTCCTCTTGCAGCACAAAACAGTCCTGCCCACTTGGGAGGCTGTCGAAGAAGATCACAGTTGTGCCTTTCGGAATTTGCTTACGCTCGTCGCTGAAGTTTGTCAGCAGCACTTCGGCGTGCCCATTGGCCAAACTGACTAGCCCTCGAGCTATAGAAACACCTCCGCTGAGTATCAGGGTGACTGCCGGTTCGGCGACGCCATCGCCGGTATGCGCCACGTCGCAAGAAGCTCCAGACAAAGAGTCCCTGCGTGTTTACAGCTTCTTAGTCTTCTAGCCTTGCGCTCGTAGATCCAGTCGCCATCTTTTCCGTCTTCTTGCATGCGGCAATTTTAACTAATGGAGCTAATATTTAGTTGTGGTTAGGCTTAAATTTAATTGCTTATAATAAACCGATGACATCATGATCTAACTAATGGCATACTGGTAACGGGCTCGATAAGTAGAACACGTTAGACAAAAATAACGCTTAATTAGGCTGATATTTAGTTATGGCTAGGCTTAAAATGGCTGCCGGGACATCAGCACTCGGCAGCTCACAATTTCATACGTGATGGCGACCGGGCACCTACCACCTTGAAGTAAAGAAAAATGGCCCTCCAAAGAGTCGAAAAACTTTTCCGGCCCAAATCAGCCAAAAAAATATCCGACCTCAAGGCGGTAGGCACCCGCTCGCTGTGAGGCATGGAAAAGTAGCCTAATCACGTGGTAATACATCGCATGGACGACAGATTGTGCTACCAAACAGCTAATGCTCGTTACTTTACCATCTTCCAGACGATGTTGGCATATTTTTTTTTTATTTGCGTACAAATTTCACTCTATCGCAACTTTTTAAACGAACGCCGAAAACTAATCTGTCATTTGCCGAGGGTGTGCATACAGCATGAAAATAAAATCGTTAAAGGTTAATTGCAAATAGCAGTCTTGACAAACTGGCGGAAAAATAGTAGTAATGGCCAGCGAGCTTTTTTCTTTCTCGAATACGTAATTTCACATGAACAAGCAGCTCCGCTCCAGATGGGACACTGTCTTTCCCGTCATGTCTTCCTGCGTGCTCGTATTATGAAAAAAAAAATTTAACGATGAATTACTTTTTTCACAACTAGCACCGCCGCGTGTTCTGCGCGAGTTATGCGCGGAAAATACGAAAACGCATCTCCCTAGGACCACATTAAAATGATTCTTTCAGCTGGTTGCAGGCAAGCAGACTTAAGCAACACCAGCAGTGCGGCAACTGCCCTCCTCCTCCTCCTCCTCCTCCTCCTCTCTGTTGCATCTGCTGGGATGCCACTACCCTCCTTATTTTCTCTGCGGCGTACGTGGCTACCCTCTCCTGTCCGCAGCAGCTGGCACATCACTAGAAATTCGCGTAGCTCTTAGAGGTCAAATTGTAGAGACTCGCCGGAGGAGAATCACGATAGGAGCACAGCTATCGCTCCAAAACTATCTTCTGTAAACTGCAAGCTGCCTGTCAGGGCATGGATTCATGCCAATGAGATCTTCTGCCATGGACGTTGAATTGCCGCGTGTGAAATACGCCAGACATTGCTTTATTCTGCGCAATGGCGCCATGTTCTTTTGGAATACCATATTGCAGTGATTGCCTAAAAAGGACGTTGAAATCACACCATACAGTAGGTTTTTAACCTATCCAGAAAAACATTGTGCCATGTGATCTATTTATGTTGACGGGACTTTTTAGCCTCTGGAAGAACCGCATGATGGACTGCCACGTAAAATCACCGCGGTCATCGAAATCTTTGTTCCGTGAGCGGGGCGCTTTGGTGCGGGGATTATATGCTGCCATGGAACAGCCGCCTAACTGTCTCCCCTGGCTAGACGCATGTGTTAGGCCTCCCATACTTTTGATGTTTGGCAAGGTGGGGACGTGCGGGGGTATGGTTGGCTCGTATTACGCAGCCTGGTGTTTTGCGGCATGAGCTCAGTCAGACTTTGCGGAATTTTTCCCCGCAACAAAGAAAAGGAAAAGCTGCGGTGATAGCCTAGTGGTTTGATATGTTCGCGCCACCACGGGCTGGACTCCCACTAGTGGATATTGATGTGACTTTTTTTTTTCATGTCCGCAAGACAAGATTTCAGTAGGCTCTGAGCCTCCGGACATACATTGGCAAGATACAATTTTGCTAGGCCCTGAACCTCCTGATCAGTGCTTTCGTACCAAACACACAAGGCGCTTGACAACGACGTTTATTGATGTCTTGTGGGGATAAACGTCCCAAAGCAACTCAGGCTATGAGCGACACCGTGTTTATCGAAGAAATATGCACCAAATGTATTGTTAAACCCCATGCATGCGCGTTGTCATTACGCTGCACCTGTCACTACTACAAGCGCAAATTTTAGTAGTGACAAATGTTCTGCATGGCCAGCCAACTCACCGAGAGAAGTGCACTCACCGTTGATCACGAACGCCTTTTCGAGGGACTCCGGGAAGTTAGCCTCGTACATCTTAAGCAGCTCTGTCAAGAGGTTGAGCACTGCGAACAGATTGAAATAATAATAATAATTGGTTTTTGGGGAAAGGAAATGGTGCAGTATCTGTCTCGTATATCGTTGGACACCTGAACCGCGCCGTAAGCTAGGGAAGGGACAAAGGAGGGAGTGAAAGAAGAAAGGAAGAAGAGGTGCCGTAGTGGAGGGCTCCGGAATAATTTAGACCACCTGGGGATCTTTAACGTGCACTGACATCGCACAGCACACGGGCGCCTTAGCGTTTTTCCTCCATAAAAACGCAGCCGCCGCGTTCGGGCGGCTGCGTTTTTATAGAGGGAAAACGCTAAGGCGCCCGTGTGCTGTGAACAGATTGAAACGATGCCCTCTATCCCAACAACGTAGATAACTGCTCGCCAAAGAAAAGTTAGATTTAATTGCCTGCGCAAAATTTACTGCAAGTTGGCGCGTGCGGCCCACTACAGTCACATGCGGTCGCGCAGCAGTATGCTCCAGTCATTTTCGCAGCCTTGCTGTTTGTCCATTAGAGCAGAGGCGGAATGATAGGAGAGCTTTTATTACGTTATTTTAAGTTCGTATATATGAGGCATGTAAACAAGTTATATTCATATAAATGTGAGGATATGCAACCTCCACAAAGTTTAAAGAAGGCTGTGCCCAGCTACAAGGAAAGTGCCTAAAATTTATTTCTAACGAACAAATTTCTGTCTCATTTCACCCCCCTCCTTAACTGGTAGGAGGGGGACGCCTAAAGCACGGAATGGGGCAATGCTAAAAGCGATCAAGAATATCCTGTTGATTTACATTACAGGCATCAAAATAGGTACATATGGTTAATGTGAAGCGCGACTCTAGTCGCTTTGTTCATCCACAATTTTTTGCGTGGTTGCGGCAACAAGACCACAATGCTTGCACGCATTGTGGGTGTTTTATAACTTCTGGACTACTTATTTGCTGTTTGTTTCGAAACTATTCCTGAAATAAAAAAAAATAGGTCACAGCAATACTGGCCAGTGTCGATAGATTGTGAACAACCCGTGAATAGCGCACAGAAAACTGCGACGCTAGAGCTCCCTCCGCTACGGGGTCGTTTCTTCCGCGCTTATATCGCGTCAAAAGCATGCGCCAATAACTGGCCCCATATTCGGCCATTGTAAGATATTCAGGATATCCTGATCTGCACAGAGGTGCACAGACCCGTCTTCCTTAGTGTGTGCCATCGTAATGTGGCACAACCATTATCCGGAAAGATGAATTTCGAGCGGCACGATCATAGCTGCAAGGACTGCCTAATGCAAATCGCACAAAGGCTGAACAATTTGAGCTAGGCGGTGGGAAGAGACTGTCGTGTTGGTTTCCTCTGCACGAAAACTCTTCTGAACAGCACAGTTTTAGGTAAAAAGGATGAGCTGTTTTTAACCCTCTCAAAAATTCCTGACCATCCACTGCTACTAACGAACGAGGAAAAGAGACAATGTCCATTTCCTCCTCACATTACCTCACACTATTGCAACTTGGTAGTCACAAACAATGGCGTTTCTTGCCAACACATTTGCAACTATGAAATTTGGGTAGTCTAAAGTACATCGCTAGAGTCTATTGCAGATGCCAGAGGAGTGCTAGTTTCATCGGAGGGTTTGGCTTGAGCATCAAGCAATGCAAATCATGGATACTTGCTTTTGAGCGCCGAGATCCCGAATTTCTCCCACAGAAAGCTATGTGAGCCATTTCAAAAAAGCTCTGCAGTATCCTAGTGCCGTCCCTCTGGCTATTCGTCAGCTTGCCGCTCGTGAACAAATGAATTAGAATGCCCCACTGTCCCATACCCCCTGGCTTTCCCTTAATAAGCGCTGTGGCACAGTCATATGGCTACGAAAACACAGTAGCTACTTGGACTGCTCCCCCGCTCTGCTGACCACGCACCTTGCCAGGAGTACAGCTGACGCGCAGAGAAGCCCTCGTAGTCCATCACCACGTACTGCGTCTCGATCGGTCGTCCCAGCTGGATTGCGCACGAGAAAGGTGCTCCATCAGACTTGCGTTATTTTGAAAGGGACAAAAATTCAAATGTTGATCAGAGCGGACGCGTTGCGTGTGTGTAGCGAAAGCTTTCCTTGCTGTGAGATGGACTAACCATTGGAATGCCACCAGTGTGCCGAGGCACGCATTTTTTTTCTTTTGTAAAATCTCGCCGCAAAATATGCGTTTCTACTTTTGCTAACTGCAGCCCGCTTTCAGCCGGAAATACAGTAGCCATAGGCTGGCGTGACGCGCTGAAGGTACTCTTTTTGCTCCTATTATTTTTACCAGAGACGTGGGACAGTACAGAACATTACTGACGCGAACCAGCTAAGTCTTGCGCGTTTGACGAGGTACTGTTCCTTTTTGCCTCAGTGCCTGATATGAAAAAACTGTCCGTCACATGTAGTGCATGCGCCTCGTTTTTCTCCTGGATCCAAGGCGCGAACAACAACAACTAGACGCTGATGAAGTAATCGCCGGAGTTGCACGCCTTGGCCAGCGTGACTGCGACGTGCTGCCGGAAGCCATAGTGGTACAGTTCCTGGCTGCGGAGGCCGCACGTGACCGACGCGAAATGCAAAAACACAGATATGCTATCGTTCCATTAATTTAAGATTGTCGAATCACCTGCAGCCTCGCGAACATTTGTAGACTCAGCGATAATCTCGAAGGGCGAATTAGCGGTGGTGGGATGAAGAAAACGTTCCCCCTCCAGCAGGGAAAATGCGTCGAAAAAATCGTGAGACGATTACCATTGTCGGTAATGCGATTTGGGAGCAGTTCTTTTTCTCCGCAGATTATGCTAGGGACGAAAGGGTATTTACTGTGCTTATCTAATTGCTACCCTTGGGGATCTCCACGCGGCAGCCCGCTTTCCTCCGCTTTCACCGTGGCAGGCGGCGTGGAATCCAGGAAGGGGCGCCTAAGAGCTGCGCTCTGTAATTTTGTTTGGTGCGCATATGATATGGCACAGTTTTGAGAGTTCTTGGAAGCACGCACCCTTGGAGAATCGGAGTACACCGCGAAGGAGGGGTGAAACCCGACTAACTTTGCGAAATACATTTGCGCATAGCCTGTTTAACGCGTGCGGTCAGTCAGATAGTTTCGTTCATATGTGATCGATTAAATTACTCAGAGATAAGACAGGCTAACATTCACATCAGTCATAGTCGGATTTAGATTTATGACGTCATGGAATCGGAGACCTTCAGCCATAAATCGATCGCAGCGAAAAAGCTTGGGCAGGCGCGCAAATAAATGTGACCGCCCTGTTCCGGGTACTGCAGTTGGAGCGTTGGCCTCGTAGGCAATGCTTAACGCGACCGAGGTCGCGCAGGCTACGGCCAAGTGGACACGCTTTCCTTAGAGGGGAACCGGGAACGGAACTGAGGCCTCGTAAGGGGCACGCACAGAAAACTGGCTCCGCAAGTGCCGCGGAGCCTCTCTCGAGCGCGCTGGCCGCCTTCTTGCCCCGCAGTTTCCTCTGCGTGTTCTCCGGTGGTTCGCGCAGCGACAGCTGGTGGCGCTACGTGTTCGCGTTCACAAGCGAAAAAGCGTGGAATGCTGCTCGAGCGTTGTCGCCTAGGCACAACTCGCACCCTTCGTGACGCCTCCTTCTTTATCTTCTCCTGCAGCTGCAGCAGGTACACGCAGTGCCGGTACACGTCCGCCTGTGGCAGCACCTGCAAGAAGCCTGTGAAAGGACGTCTCTCTTTTAACCTCCGGAGAGCATTACATCCGTGCGGAAGGACATGGCATGGATGAATGTTCTATCCCGCTCTTACTAGGAGAATGATCTCATTTAGGTTACATTCCTTACGATGTTGACAAAGAGGTACTTTCATTGTGTTTTTGTGCTCCCACACCTTTAGTCAACCAAGATCCGCCGAACTCTTCGATGTCTCGTATGAAGGAGTGGTCAAATTTGCTCACTGGTTTACTGGTCCGGACTTCATTATATGCTCTCTTTTAAAGGCAGTGCGACAAACGTAGCCGGGACCTGAGCAGGGTCGTCTACTGCCTCCCTTACCTGCAGCTCGCAGCAACGACTTGGTCGAAGCTACAATCCGGCAGGCCTGCAAAGCGGCCCTTGGGCTCCCGCACAGTACGTCCACGGAAAGGTTTCTGGCCCTTGGTGTTCACAAAAACACTCTCGGAGATGTGCGAGGCGCACCTCGTTTCCCAGCTCGGGCGACTCACTCGTACGAGCGCGGCAAAGGCCATCCTATACAGACTAAAGATGTGGGCACAGCTCCCAGAGAGGGGCGCGAAAATGTAGTTACCAACGCACATCAGGAAATTCATTTATTTATTTATTTCGAATACTTTCCAGGCCTGAAGCCATTACAGAAAGGAGTGGTATTGGTACTTAACATAAACAGTGCATATTATACAATATTATTTTACAAAGCGGCAGAAAATACAGTGGTCTTGAAGTTGTTAATGACAGAAATGGCAGCGATGGAGGGAGGAAGGTCGTTCCAGTTTGCGCTGGTTTTGGGAATAAATGAATTACGACACGCTTTTGTTCTGAAAAATGGGACAGCAACTTTAAACATGTGGTCAGGACGGGAGGATATGTATGATGGGCGAGCAAAAAGATGATCCTTTAATGCAGGGATGTGATGATACATTCAATGAAAAAGACAAAGTCGAAAGCATTTACGGCACGAAGAAAGGTCCGGCAGGGCAAAGGTGCTTTTCATGGAAGTAATGCTGGCGTGACGGGAATAGTTAGATAAGTGTGTTTATTAGCGTGATTTGAGTGGGATGCCATACTGCGCATGCATATTCTAGTTTTGGCCGCACTAATGTTTTGTACAATGTTAGTTTTATCCCCCTACCCAAGAGCATGCACCCCGCGCACCACAAAGGCCGACGCACAGCGAGGGCTCGTGCCCTACACACCAAATACGGCCGAAACGACAATGTGGCGTACGTGGTAGTAAGTAATAAGTGGTTTTTATTAAAATAATAATTAAAAGAAAGGAAAAGATTTTTGTTAGCCCGGCGTACGTGGACGCAGCGGAATACCGACAAACCCCGAGAAAAGCGTTTGCCCGGTGAACGGGAACGGCGCCCCGTTGGCGGCCGCGTCGATAGAAGCCACCTACTCCGAGAAGGCGGAGGAAGCTGGAATAGCCTCAGCGAACACGCGTGCTCATATTATATTCAGCGACTGCAAAACAGCCATTCGCAATTTCGCGAGGGGCCGTATCACATCTACCTCACTCTGCATCCTTCGAAACACTCCCCTTCCGGTTAGAGAAGTTGAATTGATCTGGGTCCCGGCCCACTCGTCTAATGCAGGGAACGAGCCGGCTCACGCGCATGCCCGAGGTTTCGTCGACCGGGCAGTGAGTGCGTCCTCCGACGAGAATTTCACGAGGGGCGGGTTCATCTCATTTCATGACATCACCCATCACTTTAGGCTGGAGAGGTGCGCATATCCCCCTCCCCACAAATCGTTAACAAAAGCGCAGGAAGTTACGTGGCGCCGACTGCACACACGCTCCCTTCTGAATCCCTCATGTACCCTGGCCAGTACGACCCAAACTGCCATAGATGTGGTGAAAGGGCCACATACGACCACATTCTGTGAAACTGCTTAAATGATCCATCTGCGGCGGAGTTGATACAGCTCCCTTCTCCCGAGCGGTGGGAGGCCGTGCTGGTCAGCTCGGACCCTAAGATTCAAGTACGGACAATCGAGCGGGCCAGTGAGGTCGCCGCCAGCCATGGGCTAGCGGCAACCAAGTGTGTCTCTCCTGAAACCTGCTCTCGACGCAATAAATGTTTTACAATCGAATCGTTGTCCTATTTAAGGGGCCTTTGGAAAGAATAGAAAGGAAAACGGCGAATGTTGTGCACAAAGCGGGTTGTCGCTGCTTTGTCTCTAACTATAGACCGATTTCCCTTCCTGTGTGAGCTGCAAAGCCCTAGAACACACCATAGACTCCAGTGTTGTCCATCACTTGAAGGCTTTCTCAATACTCAAGGTATTTTCCTGCATTACTCAAATTTTAGAATTTTTTCACGACATATTTCCTTAATTTACTCCGGCATGCAAGTAGACTGCGTCTTGTTAGACTTTGTATTTAAACTTTCAGACCTTCGCTTGCTTCCCTCAATTCTCAAATGAATTGGACAACATTTAACCGGTCGCTCCCAGAAAGGTTTAACCAACGGCTCTCAATCTAACTTAACATCTGTAATGTCTGATGTACTTCAAGGCATTTTTTTGGGACCACTACTCTTTATAACTTACATGAATGACATGAAGTCACCTCACACATCAGGTTTTACGCTGGTGACTGTGCCATATATAGGAATATATCTGCACAGGCGCATGCTGCTGAGCTACAAGCAGATGTTAATCGTGTCACGTCATGATGCCACGAATAAAAAATGAAATTAAATTTTTCAAAATGTAGTTATATCCACTTCAGTAGAAAGCGCATAAACATGGAGGTAATGTATCACTTAGGCAAAGGAGAATATAATCCTGGATGGTAACGTTAAATACCTTCGCATTATTTTTACTTCAAACCTCACATGGAATAAATATGCAGAATATGTAGCTATGAATGCTGGGCGACTATTAAATTTTATAGAGCGAAATTTTAGGACTGCTCCTCGTGACTTTAAAGAAACTTTATATTTTACTATATGTTCTTTATGTGAATCTTCATATGTTCCTATCCATCCTAGGGAATGCTGGCGGAGTCTGGGCCGCCGCGGTGGATCAGTGGCTGTGGTGCTCGGCTACTGAATCTAAAGACGCGTGTTCGATCCCCTCTACGACGGTCGCATTCCTATGGCGAAGAAAGGCCCGTGCACTTTGCGATGTCAGTGCACATTAAAGAGCCCAGGTGACCTGAAATAACCGCAGCCGTCCACCATGCTATAGGAGAGAGTAAAAGTTCAGCGGTGGAACAAGGCAGCGCATTCTCGTGAGACTTGAAGCTGTCGTGTCTCGCAAAAATTCCCCCAGGGATACTAGAGTTGTCGATAATGTGGGCATGCGAAAAGCGGCTCGTTTAGCTCACTTAATCTCCGAAGCCCAGCAGCTGTTACAAACGCTGTAGCTGAGAGGACACGGCCGGGTCCGCTGAGTGAATCTTCTGCCAGGCAGTCAGCGGCATCATCTCGAGACAAACCACACGCACCACGACCCACATGAAATGAACCATACGCACAGCGACCTGACAGTCCTGGCTCTGACGGAGGCCAACCAGCGCATTCCCAGGCTGTGGCGAGAGCATACAGAGGCGGCCGCAAAGCCGCGAGGGTGTTCTCCGAACAAGCACACTGCGGTTGGGGGAAATGTCACGGCAGACACCGTTGTACGAGGGTTCACAAACCGGAGGACGGGCCGAACACTTCAGCACGCCTACGGGGAGGCAATAAAGGCGTTGTTGAAAGGGCGTGAAAGTACGCGACTCCGGCGGGTAACCTTAGCAGAGAGCAGGCCACTACGCTTAGCATATATACAAGCATGACGGAAGCCAACAGTTTATTTATTTATTTATTTATTTATTTATTTATTTATTTATTTATTTATTTATTTATTTATTTATTACAATACCTTCAGGGCTCGCAGAGCGTCATAGAGGGGGGTGGGTGAAAAAAGAAAAAATACATATAAAAAGTACAGGCAAAAGGCAATAAAACGCAAAAAAATCATCATACCGATGCTTGTTCGATGACATACTTGGTGATAAGTGGCTTGAAGGATGATGCGTCCAATGCATGCGATATGGGGTGGAAGGTGGTTCCACTCAGTGCTAGTCTTCGGTAAGAAAGAATTAAAAACCACATTCGTTTTACAGGTTGGGATGGCAACTTTATGCGGATGATCAACACGTGATGATACGTATGATGGTGTAGCAAAAAAAAATCCTGTTCTAGTGTCTCGTTATGAAAGAAAATGCTGTGGAAAAGACTGAGGCGTGAAATATTTCTACGAACTGCGAGATTAGTCAGACCAAGTTTAGATTTCATTAAGAAAACACTAGCCGTGCGAGAATAATTGGAAAGGATGAAACGAGCTGACCGATTCTGAACGGCTTCTATAGCATCAATTAAGGTGAGTTGTGCGGGGTCCCATACTGATGATGCCTATTCTAGCTTTGGCCGTATTAGTGTTTCATATACAAGTAACTTCAAATGGGATGGAGCCTGAGAGAAATTTCTGCGTATGTAACCAAGGGCACGGTTTGCATTGTTAATAACCGAAACAGTTACCGAAACCAAGGAGCGTAAAGGGGCTCATTGTTTTTTGTGGTGTTGAAAAACTGAAAATTAACAGTGTAATTATTTTATGGCTTATAGACAATTGATAAGGAAGCAGAAGAAAAAAATTAGCTGCGGTTTAACTGCTGCCCAACCTGAAGAAGACAGAACACCAACCAAAATAAAAATGAACACTTGAATGACGTTTCGGCTCCCACATGGGAGCCTTGCTCACAAACAGGTACAAGCGTGAAAGGCTGGCTGTTTAAGTTTGAAAATGTGCCCTAGACAACGGGGGTATGCATTAGGAAGTGCCCCGTCAGTGCGATTAAGAGCGTGTTCGCTTGTCTGAATGATTAAAGATTCAATATATAAACGGCTTTGGAGATTTTTTCTGGTTTTAAAAGGCGCGCGTTGCTCCAATCTATGTCATGCTGCCTGCTTTCAGAGGTTCGGCGAGTGCATTTGACGAAGCTGCCTTGTTTGCAACATCATACTGGTGGTGTTTAAACCTTTTAACAAAGTTAACAATTTCACCCACATACACATGGTTACAGTCTCTGCTCGGTATATTGTACACTACGACCGGAAATTATTCTTTTTACAGACAGTCTTTTACGCTGACGATGGCTTGCCGCAACTTTTCCGTCGCCACGTGTGACACCTCAACGTCGTAAGATCGCAAGATGAGCGCCAAGGTTTCGCTGATCCCGGGCACATATGGCACAGGTGCCCGTTCTTTGGTAGCTGGTCCTCTGTCAGATCGTGGGGGTCGCAACAGTTTGCGTTCTATAGCGTTGACGAAAGGCAACGGGTAGCCACATTCAGAGAGGTCCTTGCGAACTCTGACAGTCAGCCTTCACGTCCTCTGACTCTCTGCAGATGCTGTCTCCTCGACGAAAAAGCGAGGCAGCATGGTTAGCAAAAGCTGTGGTGTGTCGGGCAAGTCGACGCGGCTTGGCGTCTCTGACGTTCATTGCGTTCCGCTCACTGGATATGTTGCGCGCCCACCCTGGCAGGTGGCAGTTAAAATAATGGTTAATCGGGATAGGTTGGTCACCCAATGAATGCTGCGGCCTATTGCTGCAGTGTCACGTGCCTGTCACAACGTTGTCAGCTGTAATGCATGCGGCCCATATATATCGCTCTCACCACCGCCACGTACCTAAAAGCGCGATTGAGGCGTCCACTGCCCCAGGAAGCCAGTTATGCGCCCTTCCTTGCCGCAAAATCTTCGGCGTCTAGAACGTTGTCAACGCCAACGGCAATGAACACAACAGAAAAAATTGGAGGACGCTTAAGCTTCGCCTTTAAGACTGGAAAGCGACAGCGTGTAGCAGCACTGCCAGTGAGCCCATGGAACGCCATCGCTCATTGGGCGCGACGCCTTGCCCGTTAGACAAATCGCTCTGCTACATACGGTGAAACGGACGCGTGGAGCGGCAAACCACGTAGAAGCGCTGCCAGGCGCCTTGCCGAAACGCGCGGGACTCAAGTTGCAGTCGTAGTTCGTCGGCACTTCGTTCTCGACAAACCCGATGCCACAAACGCCAGCATAGCGTCCGCGCCCAACGAACGGGCAGCAAGCCGCAAGCTTCGTGGTGAACACGTTTTGGATGTGCGCTGCGTTGTTCGCCGGCGAGCACACCGCGTGATTCCTGCGTGCCCGCACGGCCCCACTGCGCCCGAACCAGAGATATGTCAGCCGTGTCACTTGCTGTCCTTAAAATCAATTTTAATTTGATTTTCCTTTTCTTGCGGCGTGGTTCGGGTGTCCACAGAGATAGGCCAGACAGGCCTCACTTCCCTTCCTTAAATTTCATTTCATTTTCCTTCCCTTGCGGTGCGGTCCGGGCTGTCCACCGAAATATGTGACGGGCGTCCCTTCCATTCCTTGCGCTGCCGTCGCGCGCGATCTGTTGGGGCAGTGGCGTACATTGCGGGGAAAAGGAGAGATTTTGTAGCGGGAGCTACACCAGGCTACCAGTCCAGCATTTTGCGGTACAGGCGAGACGCCAGTTGTGCGCATGCGCTACCATGGTACATGCGGGAGGAAAGTTGTGCGCATGCGCCGTTACCATGGCAAGCGGGAAGAGGGAGTGGGTGCGCCGCGTGCTTCGTTGTTTCCCTCCTTCCTTTATCCTTTCCTTTACGGCGCGGTTCGGGTGTTCACCGAGATATGTGAGACGGTTACTGTGCTTTGAGCGCTCGCGGCGCCATCTGGCAAGACGTCACACCGCGCGGTTCACCACCGCCGCCGCTGGGTATGACGTCACACCGCGTTCATCACCCGAACCGAGCTTGTCGCATGCGCAGCATCGACTATAAAAAACGGAGATGTAATCGGCGGCTGTATCGCAACACTTGATATGGATGCACAGAATGAGAGTCCAGCTAGCCGCTGCTAAACGGCGGTATACACACATTAACTCTTCCGATCCTGAGGTTGCCGCCTGGCAGTTGGCTACTCAACAAAGAGAGAATTAGCGTGAGAAGGCGAAGAGAGCAGCGGAGACGCCCGAACAGAAAGAGGAACGCCTTGCCAAACGGAGACGCCAGGCTGCCGAGCGTAATAGACGCCGCAAAGCCGCCGAGATGGAACCTATGGAAGGCGTCAGTCAACGGCAACCAACCGAAGAGGATGTAAAGGCCTGTCGTGTGACTGATCACACCATTCGAGTTTCCGAAAGTGCATCTGCTACCCGGACATTTCAAGCGGACATGTCCCTCATTGCTAAACATACAGTGCCAACAAGCTCAGCCAGGGAAACGTACCTCCCGCTACGTATATCCTGGCATAGCGGAGATAAGCCACTGCCAATTTTTTTCGCTCACGGCCGACTCCGACGACACCGGCTTTGCTGTGACACGTGCTCCTTAACTCTATCGTGTTAATAAAAAAAATGAAAAGAAAAAGAAATATAAACCCGCCGCGGTGGCTCAGTGGTTAGGGCGCTCGACTACTGATCCGGAGTTCCCGGGTTCGTACCCGACCGCGGCGGCTGCGTTTTTATGGAGGAAAAACGCTAAGGCGCCCGTGTGCTGTGCGATGTCAGTGCACGTTAAAGATCCCCAGGTGGTAGAAATTATTCCGGAGCCCTACACTACGGCAACCCTTACTTCCTTTCGTCTTTCACTCCCTCCCTTATACCTTCCCTTACGGCGCGGTTCAGGTGTCCAACGATATATGAGACAAATACTGCGCCATTTCCTTTCCCCAAAAACCAATTATTATTAAAAAGAAATATAAAAATTAAAACAAGAATTGAAAAGAATAAAAATTAAAAAATAAAAATTAATAGAAGCAGCCAAAGTGGGAGCAGAAAGGCTTTCGTCTTGCGCACTATAGATCGCCAAAGGGCCCCCCATGAATTTTTTTGAGGAAAGGAAATGACGCAGTAGTCTCACATATCTCGGTGGACACCCGAACCGCGCCGTAATGGGTGACAAAAATGAGAGTGTAAGAAGACATGAAGAAAGAGGTGCCGTAGTGGAGGCCGCCGGTATGGTTTCGACCATCTGGGGATCTTGAACGTACACTGAAATCGCACAGCACACGGGCGCCTTTTGTGTTCTCGCCTCCTGTAGGGCTACGGAATAATTTCGACCACCTGGGGATCTTTAACGTGCACTGACATCGCACAGCACACGGGCGCCTTAGCGTTTTTCCTCCATAAAAACGCAGCCGCCGCGGTCGGGTTCGAACCCGGGAACTTCGGATCAGTAGTCGAGCGCCCTAACCCCTGAGCCACCGCGCTTCTCAAAATTTTTGCGAATACAATGCTGTGCCCGGCAGTATTCAAACACTTCAATTCAGAGTTTGATTGTGTCGGCAGGCTGTGCTGAGCGACGTTTTCGAACGTTTTCCATATGGTCTGGGCCTGCCCTTCAAGTCCACACCCTTCCCAATCCTTTATCCCTTCTAGGGAGGCCTGGGAGACGGCGCTGCTCAACTTCCTTGACCTACAGCCGCAACGGACCTTGGCCGCCAGGGCGCGAGTGCAGCTAGGCGCCGTTGGGGCTCCGGAATAGGAGCTCCGCATATATTTGTGAAGACTTCGGCCGTAGGGACTGGGCCCAAACACCTCCTTGTGCATAATAAACGTTTACCAACACCACAACCATCGAAACACGCTACCCGCCGCGGTGACTCAGTTGTTAAGGCTCTCGTCTACTGAGTCGGTGTGCCAAGGTTCGAACACTAGGCTAGGCAGCGGCGCATTTCCGCTAATATTCGCTAGTCACTATTGCGCATACGCCGCTAGTTTCACCAGGCATAGGTGTTGCGCCGCGCGCCTTCACTCAAAATCCAATTTTAAATTTTATTTCCTTTTCCTTTCTTCTTTCCCTCCCTCCTTTATCCATTCACTTACGCCGTGGTCGGGGTGTCCACCGAGATAAGTGAGACAGTTACTGCGCCATTTCCTTTCCTAAAAAATAAACAAACGAAGTGAGCCGTCGGCTTCCATTGGGCTCATTGGCGTTGACCACTGATCTCCACTAGGGGGCTGGATGCCGCATCGGGCGCTCGAAAGTGAAGCCACCGGAAGTTGGGCTGCATGTCCAGGAAGTCAGCCTTTGGCAATGCACGAAATCGGACCTCAGCACGGGTTTTCCGTTTTAGTTTTCGTTTTCCACTTAGCATTTTGTCGTTTCGACGTTCTCGTCTTTTTTCGTGACAGTGCCTACCTGTTGCGCCGTAAACTGCATGAGGAGAGCAGCAAAGTCCTCGGGAAAGACGTTTCAAAAATAAGGGTCCATTGCATCGCTATGGGACGACACTAGCAGACGACCGAACGTCGCTGCACACAGTACGTACGGAGCCTCGTCTGCTCAACTATGTCGTCCTGTTGCGCTAGCGTCATCAACCCTGCTCTTTGTATCAACGTTGTCGCGCTCTAAGCCCAAGTTATGCCACAAAGGAGGGTAAATTTAAGAAAGAATAGGTAGAAACTTTCAACAGGCAGCTGACTTTGCAGTAAACGTACATTTTACCGAATCATGTTTAGACCGAACCAGAGCGACCTAGGGCGAGGCCACAATCTGGTGAGGTGCTGTCGGCCTTCTGCTGGTTCACATTAGCGCGTCCAAAATGCATATGGTACTGCTTTTTCGACGGAGCGTATCAAGTACTGTTTCGTGCTGTCGCAAATTATGCCTGAATGGGCCTTTATTCGTGATGCTTGGTGCAGTTGACTTCTAACAGCGCTTGTCACATGCGCTGCTGCATTCGTCTTTCTCGTCAGTCGTTTCTCTCGTGCTGTGTAGATGAAACGTGGCTGTGCTATAGAGTTAGATTAAAAGCACGTCTGGAAGGTAAATGGCCCACTAACGCGATAAACATCACCTGTCATCAATGAGAATAGACATCGTCCGCCACCAACCCGAAATTGAAACAGCGGCAGCTGTATAACGAGTGGCTCTTCGAGTGTGCAGGATTTCCGCGCCATTGCATGTTCTTTGTTTCGCTAAAATTTGTTTTCAAGATGACCTAGGCTCATCCTCATTCCACTACCTCTCCTAATTACGCTCGGAAGACAAGAACCAGGTCGGAAAATGGTGTTTAATGCCCGTACCCCTTTGCCGCGGCATGGTGAGACATGCATGCCTGTTCACAGATTCGCAGATATTGCACCAAAGTGTCTATTGAAGGCTTCGGAAGTGGCAGTGCTCGCAGTAATTACAACCTGCTCAGCGAGCATTGTTTTGAGAATGGGCCCTGTTTAGCACTGAATTAATAACTTTCCAAGCGGCCTTAATGTAGCCACTAGCCCTGCTGAATTTTCAGATTAAAGTAGACATCTCTTGAGATTTTAATTAGTTTATTCAGCACCTTCTTTTAAGATTAGCACCTGGTTTCGATAGCGATATTATGTGGTGTGTCATTTAGTTTTCAGTACATGCATGTTAGTTCTTTATAATAATTGACTTCAAAAGCGCTGCCGTAAGCCAACGTTTCTTTTTTTTTAAGCCAATGTTTTCTCCTAAATTTTGTTTTAGATGTACTAATTAGAGCCTCGCCAGCTTTCATGTGGGCGAAAAAATGTTTATAAAATGGCTAAAATTTGCCTGGATAGATTTCGCTGTATAAACCGGCTGCCAGTTTTTGGTATAGATAAGGACTGTAAAATTTTGCTGCGGCTGCGAATGACAAGGACATTTCTTTGTCTTACATGATTGGCGCGCAGTGCGAACTGCAAAAACAGGCAAGTGGCCTGTAGTATCAGAGTATTTTTCCTGTTGAAAATTTGGCTGGAACTTTCGAGACAATATTGTCAATAATACTTTCTTTTGATATGCGTGTTGTCGTTGCTATTAATTGTCCTAGACCATGGATGGTTAGGAAGTCCATGCAAGTGCAGCTTCCTCTGTGAGCTCACGCAGTGTCCATCTCGCATTATAAACATTATAGTGTTAGAATCGCAAAAGCTAGAAAGTAGCCGTTCCCATTCACCAACAAAGTGGTCTATTTTATATGGAGGCGACCAGTCGAAGATGCCTATGATCGTGTGCCTGTGTTTGTATGGAATGCCATGTCTGGTCACTCGATCTGGTGGTATTTCCACGAACGGCAATTCGCACCACTCTGATGAAATGATATAATTTCTAACGACATTTGGCAATGACTGATTGAACCAAACCGCCAAGCCACCGTGGGAAAATAGGTAGCTGGATGCATTGCGTGTCCTGCAGGCGACTTCTGTGCTGGGGCCCGGTAAACAGTACGAGTGCCAATGTTACGGACAGAGCAGTGAAATGAAATCGCGATATAGGCTTGCGTGTACATCGAGGAGAGCTTCAAAGTGCGCAGGTAGGATTCTGATATTGAGACGTAAAAGCGAAACGTCTGATGAAGTCAGACGGCCGCAGCAGTTCATAAGCCGTGGCGAAGGGTGGCGAAGCAATCGTCTCGAAATCTTTCAGTATCATTCAATCACGCGCAAGTCGTCGTGTGAAGCGATATTGTAGCAAGTGTGTGTTTTCCTATATAAAGTGTCTGTTTTCCGAAGTAAAGAGATAATTGAAGCGATCGCATACTGGCTTTTGAAGCAATGCAAGCGGTCGCCACAAAACATCAATCTTCGTGCTCAGCATGAAATAGCAAGAAAGAGAGCAGTGCGGTTATGCGCTCAGCAAAACGCTGCTACTTTAAAGCTCAGTTTAAGCACAGATCATGAAATCCTCCAGGAACCTGCCAACTGATCAATCTGTTTCGCGGCAAACAGGAGTCAAATAGTTTATTTCCGAGTGATCCAAGATACGATGAATATGCCTTTAATCCCCCTTCTGCACAGGGTGCAGTCGTTTCCTTGGGATCTAAGTTAAAGGGCCACTAGGGGTATCAGATTTGATCAAAATCCAGTAGTTGGACATTTCATTGCTTTCTTGTCGCCTGTCGGAGAGTGAAAGGCGCATTTATTGCAGACAGATCCCGACTAGAAGCCAAAAATGTTTTTCCCGGCACCTCTGATTCAAACTCATGGTGACGTAATCTCTGAAAGATGAAGTAAACGCGTACTGCGTGATGGTGAGCAGTGCGCTATAGCAACAGCCGCAATGAAAGCTACCGCCAACCAGGCGTTGCAGTCACCTTATTTCAGCCGTCGCCTCGGCCTTTCTATGTATTCCGTTCCCGATCCCGACAACGAAGTTATCGCAAATCCCCAGGCAGCGTGCGATGCTTTTGACAGCTCGGGACCCCCTAAATGTGGAGCGACGCTAGGCAGATGGTTCTTCATGCGCACATGAGGGGAAGAGTGCTTGTTCACCTTGCGACGATTGCTGCGTACAGACATTTTCAAATTCTGTAATGATAGTAGCACTGGTTAAACAGCTTCCGCGAAGCGAACACGCCAGGGTCTGCTATAGCGTGAAAACCCGTGCAATATTACACAGCTGTTTCCCTCTGCCTTCTCCGAAGCATGACCGCAAAGAACGCGAAGGCAAGTTTTGAAACCTGGAAGCAGCTATCGCTTACCGATACGAGGTGCTGTCTTAGCAGCAGTAAATATAAATCATCGTGCGCATTTACCGCCTGCACGCGAACTAAAATTACGACGACGCCACCTGATTTCGCTGATAAAGAGCCGGATCAGCAATTGTGGCCAGAAACGTAAAAAAAAAAACTTGCTACCTGCACTCCTCACTGTAGACCTTGCGGACAACATAGATAGGATCCTCATCAGGCGCACTTATGTCAAAGCGTTCACTGTGAAAAATGTTCGGATTAAGACGGATACGTAGCAGAGTAAAATATCGCGGATAAGTCGCATCACACAAGTGTTGGTGTTCTGATGTCCGTCATTTTACTTGATATGCATTATCGTGTCCCCAAATTAGCTATGATCCTCATAGAACAGCTGTTGTCGAGCTGCGGGACTGCTGAGTGCTTATTGTGACCGGCGCTATAAATAATGGAACACTGGATCGGGACAGTTCGCGGAGCTTCCACGGAATTCCGGAAGATTCTCTGAAGGATGTACTGAGGTCGTCAGGACGAAAATGCACACTTGCGCATACCCTGTCCTTGGCTTTTCGTAGCGGCAAAGCATTCAGCCTGCAGGTGCGGCTCACCTGACGGGACTTAACCACTACTGTCCTGCTGCGAGCCTGTGCCTCGGCACGGCTATGATAACAACGTCACTATGTCCGGCCTTTTCCAAACTTGAACGCCTTTGCTTCGTCGGCCCTTTAAACTTGGACGACAGATAAAAGCCCTGCTCTACACTCGGCGCCCATCCCTTACTCTTACAACCGCTCACGCCATTTGTCGGTACTTAATGCAGGCGTCTTTTGATCAAAATCTTTTCAGATCTTGCCGCCGACTGCAGTAGCATGTTTCCACCTTGTGTCTTTTACCCGCAGTGGATGTGAACAGCTTTTGCATGTTTTACCAGAAGGTGTTTTGGACCTCTGCCGCTGCTCTCAATGCCACGGGGGCCCGCCTAAACGGGACACTTTGCTTTGTAAGCCCTGTCGGGCCGCTGGTGGCTCCGGTTCTCTTCAGAAGGGATCCGAAAGTTCCGGGGTGCACTTTCGGCACTTATCGCATGAGTTAAAGAAAGTGAGAAGGAACGTTGAGTCACGGCCAGCACTTAGCGAAAACTGTAGATTCCCTGCTGTCCCTGACTTACTTTACTGGATGGGCTTCAGTCGTCGGTATCTTATTTACATATCCTAAAGGCCCTCAGCGGGCATTGCATGGAGGGGGTTTTAGGAAACGAAGCGGTATCTTGCAAATGTTACATACGCGATCTGTACACATATTAATGCGACTGCAGCAAAGTGACCACCGTGGCAGGTGGCAATTAAATTAATGATTGGTTGTGAAGAGAAATGTGGGTCGCACAAGCCTCACCACTGGACGCACCTTCCATCGAAAGCACTGGCGTGGCTTGTGCCCTATCTGCGTCCGCCCCGCCAATAATGGGACGATACTTCCTCGCCCTTGTAGTTCCGGATTCATTCCGTCGCCCCATTTTCCGCTCACTCCTCCGCTGAGACGCCCTCGTTTCTCGCTTTGGTTGTCTCGGCACACAGCGTCGAGGGCGCCAACCTTTGCGCTTGCCTCAGCTGCACTCTTGGCGCCTAGCCCACCACTGCGCACCACTCATGCGCCAAGGGCATGCTGGGACGCATTCACGGCGAACTAAAGACCACCCGTCTCAATTGCGCCAAAATGCGTCGACGCCTTGCCCATTGTGCTTTAAGGGCCACCCGCCGAGCAGACCTCCAGCGTTCTTCGGCCGAGCTTGTTTGCGGTGCTGCAAGGCCAGCGTCTTGAGGACTGAGTTAAAAACCTTTCCTGCCTCCACCTTTGTGCAGCCTGACCTACACGCACGTTTTCCTTCGCCGCGGCGCCGCTAACCCCTCCGTACGACGGACCGTGTCATTCGCCGCACCATAAAAACTGCCACCCTGCTACAGAATGGTCATGAGGAAGTGGTCAGTTTGGGCCGCCTCAAATAGGCATAATTGGCGTATTCGCATCGAGCTATTTAGAGAGAAAAAACAGAAAGGTTGGTCTATAAATTATTATGCAGAAAACCAAAGTAATGTTCAACAGTCCCGGAAGGACACAGCAGTTTACAACTGGCAGCGAGGTGCTGGAAGCGGTAGAGAATACGCCTACTCAGGGCAGGTAGTAACCATGGCTACGAGAGCGGAATACTAGAAAGAAACCACGTTTGCACAACGCCGCACGAAAACCGTTTCACGGCGTGTGTCGCACAGGTCGTGTACGGGTTACCCCTCACATGCGAGAGAGTAAACATAGGCCAAACAGGTCGGTGTATTAATGACCGGCTGCGTGAGCACCACTTCTCCCTGGGGTCTGATGACGGTGCCAACTTGCCTCGCCATTGCAATGAATGTGGGTGTTATCCACTGTTCAGCAATGTAACGATTCTTGGTAGAGACAAGGGAAAGCAAGAGCGAGAATTCTTGTAAGCGTACCATATCGGTTTGTCAGGCCAGGGTTGCATTAGCACAACCTCGGTGCGCTTACTCGAGAAAGAATTCGCTTTTTTAGGCCGGTCATGGTAGATACGGTATCTTGAATGCCCTATGCGCTGTGAATTATGATGCGGCTGTTGCGCATGCTCTGCTGGCCTTGCTCGGACTGTTTTCGCGGCGCTTTCTGCCACGCGAATTTCGTTGAAAAAAAGAAAAAGAAGTCGGATGTAACCTGGCGTTCATAGCTGTGCTTTGAGAGGGTCGCGAAACCGGATTCGCCCGGCTCCCGAGAAGGGAGGCCGACAAGCGCCTGAGCACGACTACCGTCTGTGTGAATGAGATCACAAGGGCTACCAACACCGGCTGGAGCTTCCACTCTTACAGGGACCAGCCCTCGGCAGCGCGGTCGGTATCACATGCGACAATTCGCGAGTGGTGTGTGACCCGCTCACGGAGTCCCTTTGAAACATCGTTCGCCCAACTCTTCCCAAAGCTCTCAGGCGACCACCAGCAGAAGGAAAGTTTCTGGTCCTGGGAGACGTTATTGTGGATTCCAAGCATGAAAGGACCTTGCGCCTTGGACCCAAGTTCTGCCTTGACCATGGTATGAGGACCGTTGAGAAACTGGCTTTTACTCATAACTTGTCATCTAAAGCTCCGGGTGCCGACAGGTCCAGGTGTGTTTGAAAGAGGTGTCAAGAGAGCAGGGGCCATATGTATGCACTTTTCTCACTTGCTCATAAACTTGGCAAGGTAGGGTCAGCTGTTCAGAGAAAACGGAAAACTTTGAGGCAACGGAGCGCCTGCAAAATAAACCATGCAAATAGGTTTGTTCCTTGCAAGATGGGCGCGGTATATCAAATTGCTGTGCCACGCGGCATCGCGTACATGGGCCAGAGAGGCCATCTCATTAATAGGCTCATGTAACAAGTGAATTCTTTCGAAAGCAATGCCGCTAACCTTGCAGAACATTGCAACAGGTGCCAATGTGTTCATACTGAATTGTTTTTTTTTTCATAAGGACCGGACCACCTGAGAAGTTACTGAGGCCTTACAAATTATCAGGAAATCCAGCGCATGCGTTGGTAAAACTTTAGTTTTTTCTGCAAGAGAGATGACCATGCTTCACAAAGGGTAGCATGTTAGGCGGATACAACACGTGAGTTTCAGTGAGTTTATTTGCATATTTTTATTTTTTGATCAGGAAGTCTAAGTGTGACTATGCCAGTGTGCGACCGTTTCATACGCCTATAAATTTTTGACTGCTTACATGGAATAAAATGCCGTTGTAAGTTCAGCGCGGTGTTTGTCTCTTGTCCTACTGTCCTGCATTGTTGAATAAGCTCCTTAACAGTTCTGACCACTGATGAGCACGGATGTCTTCGTGAGCAAAAAAAACAACAAAAAAACGCAGTACGCTGAAATTCCTGTGGTGGGTTACTCGATGCGTATCGAGGATTAATAGCGAAAAATGTGTTACTACTGCGTTGTTAGCGAGTCTCCGCGCAGCCATAATGCAGGTCCCGTGGAAGGTGCCCCCGGCAGCTCACCTTTGATGTCAACGCTGCCGATGTTTATGAGCCAGACGGGATGACCTCCTGGGTGACAATCCAGGATGCCGCCTGGGAAGTGGTCCCGCATCACCTGCAACAAAAGCAGGTTTCCCCATCGTGCGAACCAAGCGAAGAGCAGTCTGTCCCCATGCCACTGATGATTGGATACGTTCTGCGCAAGGCAGCTTCGGTCCGGACGAAAACGTGTGCTTCGGCAGGGCACGGACGCTCGTGCCTCGGAGGCAAGCAAAACAAAAGTGGTGCCAGTTCTGTTTGGAACCTCGTTGTTGCATCTTTTCGGCAATAAACGCCGAGAAATTAATCGCCAGACCTCTAGGCAATCGTCACCTATGGTGCAACTTATAGTCCTATCACCCGCTATAAAAAGGGGAGGCAGGCGCGGGCAATCCGCTGCCGTGGCTCCGTGGTTAGGGCGCTCGGCTACTGAGCTGAGTTCCCGGCCGCGTTTCCATGGAGGCGAAACACAAAAGGCCCCCGTATGCTGTGCGCTGTGTGTGCACGTTAAAGATACCCAGGTGATCAACAATTATTCCGGAGCCCTCCACTACGGCACCTCTTTCTTCCTTTCTTCTATCACTCCCTCGTTTATTCCTTCCCTTACGGCGCGGTCCAAGCGTCCAACGCTATATGAGACAAATACTGCACCATTTCCTTTCCCCCAAAACCAATTATTATTATTAATTTCCGCGAGCACGGCGTAGAACAAGAGCTGCGAACTTGCTCACCGAGGAAAAAACACCCATCAGAGCACGCCTATAAAAATTCACACACGATCATTGCGATTGATGCGGAGATGTTTGTGCCAGCATGGCGACCCCGATTGCTAACAGGGCAAGAGAAAGAGCTATTCTGTGCCTCATGTGGAAGCCGCTGCGATGAACGGATCATGCGCAGTATACGGCAGACAGACGAAGCGCGTACTTTCAACTGATTTTCATTGCATGGCGTACGGCGCTTTTACACAAAACCAGAATGACAGGAAATAGTGTAACATGGCAGAAAGAAATACTTCTGCACCCCGAAGGAACACTTTCACTCTCCTATCTACAATTTGGTCACTGAACCCAACCATTCCATTGCGCTATCTTCCAGTGCTATTGACGGTGCGCCGGCGCAATTTTCTATTTCTTCGGTCCTGATCCTGAATGCTTCATCGATTGCTCGGCTTTTGTTTTGCGTGACCTTAATGGTGGCGTCATCCAGGTGGTTTGCTTCCTTCCCCTGTTTTCTTTTTTAGCCGCCGCGGTGGCTCAGTCGTTATGGCTCTCGGCTGCTGACCCGAAAGACGCGCGGGTTCGATCCCGGCCGCGGCGGTCGAAATTCGATCAAGGCGAAATTCTAGAGGCCCGTGTACTGTGCGATGTCAGTGCACGTTAAAGAAAACCAGGACGTCGATATTTCTGGAACACTTCACTACGGTGTTCCTCATAGCCTGAGTCGGTTTGGGACGTTAAACGCCCACAAACCAAATTAATCTACTTTTGTTTTTGCGTGACCCGGAATGTGGCTGTCGCCATGGTGAGGCTTGCATTCTTTGCAATGATGACAGCCAAATTGCTGGGGCCCGTTATTTGGTCACAAACCAGAAGTTTGGCTTCCCACTGTCAAATCTGAGGATTATATCTACGGGGGCGTTACATGAGGTGGATTTCTCAGCCCTACATCTTAATGGGAACGCATCATATTGGTATGTAACATCATGCCGATGAAATCAGAACGACATGACGGATGCAAATAGCATGATTTAATTTCTGCAGGGCGAGCGCTGTTGTTGTTGTCCGAATACTATGGCACATGTACACATAGGGAGATTTGCGAGCGCTCCTGCAGCCCACCCCACTGCCCTCTTCTTCTAGCCCATGAGGGCCACCGAGCGATCGTCCCGATCGCGAACTCGGGGAAGGGCTCCGATGATGTGAAGCGAGGCATGGCGATGGGCGCGAAGGAGTGGTTGACCGGAGAAAGAAAGGCGCCACGGTGGATGAGGGGATGATCGGATCAACGCTGACCCGCGGAGCTTCCGGGCCACAGGTCGCCTGGAGCTGGCGGCCGAGGCCAGTGGGCGCACCTAACGGCAGCGCCTGTCTTCTTACGTGTGTGTATACGGTATAGGCGGCTTCTTGGTCAGGTGGGGCCATACAGGTATGGTGGCGGCGGCATCGTCCGTCGTGTCTTCTGGTGGAGGCGGAACGTCGAGGTCGGTTCTGGTCTGCCGGGCGGTGCGGATCCGGACACGCGGCCGACGACCCCGGCAGACGCAGGACGCAGATTCTCCAGGACCAAGGTGACGATATGTTACCCCACACATCACAACAAATGTTACGGCAGTTCGCTCAGCAGGAGGCGCGACAGGTCGCAGTCGGGGAGCGCACCAAAACCAGATCACCCGAGCACGCCAGCTGCAACGTCCTCGCCGTCGTCCAGATGATGTACTCAAGCTGAATCTCCCCGACAGTACAACGTTCTCTTCGTATCACGACTGTGTGCCTTACTCACTAGCGTGTCAAAACGCCGGCTTACGATGCCACCTGTAAGCGAATGTGTATAGTCACATATGATTAAACGCAACGTACTATGACCTATGAAAGTTATGACCTATAGTCATAGTCATGACTCATTCTTTCTGCAATGTGTCAGACTTAGCACTTCACAAGTAATGTAATGTAAGGATTAGGCTTTGTGCAGAGTATGTGTAGTAATGACGCATATTCATAGTCATAACTCATAATTAATCGGCACCGCAGCATGAGTCAGCACTTCACTTGAATCAGAACATGTGCAGGTTTGTCGGGTAAAAATTAAAAAAAACTGTGAAATTGTAAAACACTGTTATGGAAATAGCGAAGGTAATGGTCCATTATTCTGATATGTAGCAAAATCTTTCCTTTAAAGTGTTTCCATTGATCGCGTCGAGCAGTTAAGACTGCCATAGAAAACCAATGACGATAGCAAAAACGTGAATAGAAAAAAAACCATGCAAGACTGCCGTCCGGTTATCTGCGGATATTGATTATCATAGTGAAACCATATATTGTATGAAAAAATTGCGTTCATGAATGGTTTCCTGCTATAAAATGCTTTTGTCCAGAATTTCTGGGAACGGCATTCAAGATCAGCTCCGGGCTTTAGGAATGTTTCTCGATCTCTGCAAAGCTTTCGATTCTGGCGAACATAAAATCTTTGCTTCGAAATTATAAATAGATCGCTATGGAATAAGAGGCATCACAATGAAGCTAATCAAAAGTTACTTTTCGTTCAGGCGTCACTATGTGTGGATGGATCGCGCTCATTCCCAGCAACCTGATAATAAATTAGGTGTCCCAGAAGGATCGATATTGAGCACGTTACTTTTTTTTTTGTACGTGAACGACATGAAGGGAACACCTACAATAACCGTGTGTGCAGACGACAAATTAAGTCGATTTTTTTACAGACGAAATATTGCATGTCAATGAGCAATCGGCAAATTTTTATTTAGAAGATTTATTCATGTGGTTGCAACAAAACAAAATTCCGTCAAATGTATAAAAAAAAACGAAGTGTGTAGTTTTTAAGCCAGTCAATATGGACGGGGTAAATGGTTGACTTACAACACAGAAGACGAAACCTAGAACAAGTACGTGTGCAAAAGTTTGTTGAGACATGGTTCAGAGAATACTTATCCTGGACTGCTCATGTCAATTCCGAACTAGCGAAGTCTGTTGGTTGTTTGAGAAATACAGCCTCATTTCTGGCTGCCTGTTAAAAAAAAGGTTACTCTTATTATTCGTTTTTCTAATCTAGAGTGTGGTATTCCTGTCTGGGGAACAGCGACGAAAGTGACCTTTTAAAGACTACAACCATTGCAAAAACGCATCCTCAGTATTTTTGTGAACTATGTAATTTCGCCATTTTACCGACAAATGGGGTGTACTTTTGGAGATTGGCGCAGCAAATAAGCAAAAAGAAACTTCAACACTATTTACACACGTGTTCTGGTACATTATGACATTCCAGCTCTAAAATAGAACTAAAAACTGAGGACAAATTACGGTAAACAAGTTATAAAATATCAGGTGATAGGTGTATTAAACCACTTCCAGTTTTAATTTCCGTCTAACCTCGAAAGCGTTTAGGCGGGAATGACGGTCAATTCTGTCTTCTACTGAAAACGTACAGTAATCTTGATAAATGTATTTTTTATTAATTGTGCTACTGCAAACTTTAAGACTCTTCGCCATATTTTGTAAGATAGAGTGAATGTTGTAAATGATGAAACCATAAAAACATCAAACTCAACTGCTCCTGCCCATAGTGGTAGACAGGATGAAATAATGATGTATGAATATATGTGCGAACTGTTACTGCGCTCTTCTGTTCTCTGACAACTGCTGATATCAAGTGTCGTAGTAGTTCTCTGGTGTAGTGCGGCAGGCTGTTGCCAAGGAGACGTCGAAATCTATTCAACTGGTAACAGCTCCGACCTCCGAAGCCGTGAACGGTGAACCTTGAACTGAGCCGCTGTAAGGCTGCGCAGTAATGTCCCGAACGCGAGTGTGGAGAGGGAGGATCGTCTGTAGCGACGTGAGTACGAAGTAGCAGCTTTGCAGTGTCACGAAGCGTTCCAGTCTACGGGGCATCGGAGTATTGTAGAGAAGGGATGATGGAAGCACACCTGAGCTCGCCAAAAGCACGTTCACGTGGCTTACCCAAGAGGAATTTACGCATAGCTGTGCAGCAGATTCCATTTAAGCAACTGTCATGTGTGCTCCTAATGTGAGATCTATGCGTTGTAAGAGCTCTGTAATAAACTGAACGGTGCAAAGTTCTCAGCTGAGGGTCTGAAATCTGTTGGAAACGGCGACGAAGATCGCGCACACGGGACCGCTCCGTGCTCAAATCAGCCGGCCACCAAATGGAGCCCTCGGGAAACGCAAGTTTTCCTTGTGCAGTTTCATGAAGGCTAGACAGAAGTCAACTGGGATATTAAACGGCTGGATCTAGCTCTGGTGAGCCGCTTGAATGACGACGATGCTTGGGAAAGAAAGGAGTATGCGAATAAACCTGTACTCGAAAAGTGGTGAATCAACAATGACTGGCCAAGAGTTGCCCTTTCTAGGTAAATCAGGAGAAGCCAACCTGACCTAAATTTAAAGCGCACGGATTTTTGTAGGTTGGTAAACAGGCCGGATTATTAAGAACAACGAGGGTGTTAGAGGCCGCAAAAGCTCCAAAATAAGTTCCTCTAGACTCATTGATATTTCCTCCCCATAAAACATTTTTTCAATGCGAGAACATTACATGACTATGTCGCGTGAGCAAAAGCTTCTCCGCACGATTGTGTCGTTCTATGCATATATATGTGCAAAAGTTTGGTTGTGATCCAAATTCTAGCCACTCTGCAAAGCTTTTGCTCTATATGTATTCTTTGCCCATGTTCATTTGTGGTCATGTAAGTTCAAACTCAAGAGAACGCCGCCTCTAGCTTATGAGAGGCCAAACTGCAACCACTCTGCAGAGCTCTTGCTCTATTGTAGTCTTTGTCCATTTTCATCCGTGCTGATGTAAGCCCAAACTCAAGAGCACGCCGCCTCACATCCAACACACTCAATTCACAGAGGAGAGATGCCGCCTTCCCGTACACTGGAGACGCGCCCTCCACGTGCGGCCTCTCCCCACCAACACGTCCAAAGAGGACCATAATGGCAGGCGACTGGCGCGGGCGGAAGCCTTGCACCGCCATTTTGGAAGCAAACCAGGAGTCTTCGACGTGGACGCCTCCGGCCCGGACCCCAGGGGATGGTACACGGCAGCGGTCGTCCACGAGGGCAAAACAGTGGACGGCCTTACTTTCAAGGCCCAGTCAGCCATTCACGCCGAAGAGGTTGCCATCCGACTCCTCCTCCAAATACATAATCACCGACTCGCGAGGGGATTGTCTAAACGTCGAGCAAGGGTGGGCTACACCACTGGCTTATCGCATCTACCGAAATTGGAGCCGAGACTCGGATCCTGCGCACCGATCTCTCTCTCTCGACCGCGGCGGCTGCGTTTTTATGGAGGAAAAACGCTAAGGCGCCCGTGTGCTGTGCGATGTCCGTGCACGTTAAAGATCCCCAGGTGGTCGAAATTTTTCCGGAGCCCTCCAATACGGCACTTCTCTCTTCCTTTCTTCTTTCACTCCCTCCTTTATCCCTTCCCTTACGGCGCGGTTCAGGTGTCCAACGATATATGAGACATACTGCGCCATTTCCTTTCCCCCAAAACCAATTATTATTATTATTATTATTATTATTATTATTATTATTATTATTATTATTATTATTATTATTATTATTATTATTATTATTATTATTATTATTATTATTATTACTGATCTCTCGTTTAGGCGCCTGGTCGCCAAGGCCTCCGCGGAAACGAAGCAGCCGAGGCTGCCGCCCGCACGCTCCCTCTCCGGGCATTTCCTGCGGGACCCGACGCTGACCAGGACTCCGATTTCAATTCGGTTTACACTTCTAAGGACATATGTGATTATTACAAATCCCCGCACCAAGCTCTTCCCACCCAGTGCAAAGGGCTGGGGGAGGTCAACGAGCAGGTACTCCTGCGCCTGCTCACTAACACGATGCTGTGCCCGGCAACTCTAAAGCATTTCAATCCTCAATTCGACGGGCGCTGCTCGCACTGTGGGGAGGTGTCTGGCACCTACCACATGGTGTGGGCCTGCCAGCAGAACCCATCCCTACCCTCTATCCCAAACCCCACCGGAGAGGACTGGGAGGTGACCCTGTCTGGCTGCTGCACCCACAAGGCCCAAAGGGCCTTAACGCAGCGCGCCCGGGCTGCGGCAACTGCCAATTGGGTGCCTGACTAGGCATCCCACCTAGTGGTTGTAAGGGCGTGACTCTTCAGGTCACGACCCCCAACACCTCTCTCTATGATTAATAAATGTTTTCACCACCACCACCTAGCTCGTAGGAGCCTAAATTCTAACCAGTCTACAGAGCCCGTGCTCTACATATATTCTTTTTCATTCTCATCTGTGGTCATGCCAGTTCAAACCTTCTGCCGCCCCCTGCTACGCTTGCCTTCTCTTAAAATCCACTCCTTTACCCTTAAGGAACAGCGGTTATCTTCTCTTCGCATTACATGCCCTGCCCAAACCCATTTGTTCCTCTTGATTTCGACTTGATTTCGATTAACCCGCGTTTGTTCCCTCCCCCACTGTGCCCTCTTCGGGTGTCTTAACGTTGCACCTGTCATTTTTATTTCCATAGCACACTTCGTTGTCCTTAACTTGAGCTGAACCCTTTTGGTTAGCCTCCACGTTTCTGCCCCGTAGGTGAGTACTGGTAAGACACAGCTGTTGTACACTTTTCTCTCGAGGGATAACGGTAAATTGCCGTTCATTATCTGAGAGAACCTGCCACCACATTCTTATTCTTCTAGTCATTTCCCTTCCATGATCCGGATCAGCGGTCACTACCTGCCTTAAGTAGACATATTCTGTTACCACTTCCAGCACCTCGCTACCAATTGTGAACTGCTGTTCTCTTGCTAGATTTTTGAATATTACTTTTGTTTTCTGCACGTTAATTTTTAGACTCACCGTTCTGCTCTGCCTGTCTAACTTATTGACCGTGCTTTGAAATTCATCTCCTGAGTGACTCAGCAAGGCAATGTCATGAGCGAATCGAAGATTGTTCAAGTATTCTCCATTAACTCTTATCCCTAACTGTTACCAATTCAGGTCTCCGTATACCTCCTGTAAATATGCGGTGAATAGCACTGGCGAGATCGTGTCTCCCTGACTGACGTCCTTCCTTATTGAAATTTTATTGCTGACTTTATGGAGGACTATGGTAGCTGTGCAGTTGCTATAGACATCTTCCAGTGTTTTCATATAAGGCTCTTCTACACCTTGGTTCCGCAAAGCCTGCATGAGTGCCGAGGTTTCCAGTGAGTCAAATTCTTTATAGTAATCAATAACGGCTATATATAGGGGTTGGTTATATTCTGCACATTTCTCTATCACCTGGTAAATAGTGACACGTGTACTTATCATTATCGGGCGACCACGTTTCGCCGCCTAACAAGTGTTATCGCACAGCGAGGGACGCGCCTGCATCTATCCGAAGTTTCTGGCAAGTTATCGATGCTTCTATTCGCTGTCTGTTGTAGCCGAACCTTATGTTATCTGATTTCATCGCCTGACGCGAATGGTGTAGAACTTTGTGGAAGGCACTCGGGTCCCAACGATTAGTCTGGAACATTCGACGACTGCTATATAACAGCCGACGCGCTTGACCCGCGGATAAGATTTTCGACGATCGCCCGCCGACCGTGTTCGCCGCTACCCTTGGGCTGTAAGTGTAGCCTCTTTTTTGTGGGCACAGGTTCGCCCAATAAAAGTTAGTTTTGTCTTTCACAGTATTGATACTGTGTTCTTCAACGTCACCACCACGTTACAATAGTGTGAATGTGATCTATTGTGGAATATCTTTCACGAAAGCCTGCCTGATAATTTGGCTGCTTGAAGTCTAAGGTTGCCCTGACTGTATTAGCGATCGATTAGCGATTACCGATTAGAAAGTGAAAAATTTTTTTATGCAACAATGTTCACAAAGCCCTGTTCTGTAGGATGACGCTAGTCGTTCTTTTCTTACATGCTCAGTACTTATGCATGCATATTTACATCAAAACGTTTCTTACAAAAATAACATACTACTGCACGTGTAGGAAAAAAATGGAGACATTTATTACGCTCGTCAACGTCTCAGGAATCGTTCGCGACAAATAGAATTATCATACTTTTATTCTTTACAAAATTACGAAAGGGGGGGGGGGGGGGTGATGCCAATCGCAGAAAATATGAAAGGTCACAAAACGAACCTTAAAATGTATTGCCTCGTTTACGGCCTCTTCGATTTCGCTTTGGGACCCGCCGCGGTGGCTCAGTGGTTAGAGCGCTCGGCTACTGATCCGGAGTTCCCAGGTTCGAACCCGACCGCGGCGGCTGCGTTTCGATGGAGGCAATATGACATGTCATATGACAGAAATTTGAAAGAATCCCTGCAAACCAGCAGATCGCTTAACGTCTTCCGTTATGTGGACGATTTTTTGATCGTTTACAAGGCATCTGATTCAGGACCCCAGAGGGAAGTGGAAGACCTTCTCCAGATCTTTGCAGTGACTTTTAAGGACTTCACTTTGACAAAGGAATTACCTGAAAATAACCAACTCCAGTTTCTTGACCTACGCCTATTCATACGCCCAGAACACATCTGCTGGTGTTACGCACCACGCTCAAAAAAAGGCATCATGCCATACCTTTCAGCGCACTCCAAACTAGTTAAAAGAGCAGTAGCGACAAGCGCCATGAAGAACGCCCTCATCCGGTCATGTCATCATCGCATCAATGAAAGCTTCAAGGGCCAGCTGCAATGACTGCGCACTGCTGGCTTCCCGGATGCGGTTCTCCGTAGTGTTGGCAACAAGATCCTGAAAGACTTCTGGCAAGCGGCCGCAACGACGTTGGAGCACGAGGGAAGAGGAAAAACTGTTGTGATCCCGTACGCTCACGGCGTGAGTCATCCGCTGAAAAAAGCCTTAGGGCGGTCCGACGTCAGGTTGGTTTTCTCTGCGCCAAACAAGCTGGAAAAACTTCGCAAGTTGGTCAGTCGAGCAGATACGTTGCCGAAACAGTGTGGAAAGAAACACGAAAAAGCTTTCGTTGATTGTACAAAGGAAGTTGTGCACGATATTCCTTTATCGTGTGGATCAGAATTCATAGGACCAACTGGGCGCCGTTTTAATGACATACTCAGAGAGCATAATAAGGATATAAAAGACGGCGCAATGAAGAACTTGCCTGAACACCTGACCTCACGCCAGTGCACTGGCCCTTTGGACTCCTATGACCAAGTTTCTTAAACGATACAAGAACGAGCTTGACGGGAAACTTTTTGAGGCTTATGCCATTCATCAACGAGGGAGGGCGTCAGCCCTCCTTTTGTTAACTTGAAAAGAAAAGAAATCCGATTTCTCGATGGCTCATTAGAAGAATCTTGTCACCTAGTTTTAAGGTTTGATGCTTTTATCATATGTATGGGTTTTATATATTACCTTTGCTGCAATAAAATTTTTGCAGTTGATAGTCTGCGCCCGTGTTTGTGTCTTCCTTTCTTGGTCCCGTCTCCTGCGCTCTTTCCATGCAAAAAATGTACCAACTAGACCGGCTTACTCCTTTGTTGAAGGATGTGGTGCTTGAGTTGTAAAAAGACGTCCTGGGTGGACAAGCCCGAGCGGAAACCAAACATGCTCGAAGGCATAAGGTTGTTGTTCTCCAAATACCGGCTGAGCCGGGTCTGGAGAACGGTGCTCCATGAGCTTGCCCACACACGGCGTAAGAGAGATGAGGCGGAGGTTAGCGGGGAGAAGCGGTTTGCCGGATTTGGGAATAAAGACTACTTCGCCGTGTTTCCACTGAGGTCAGAGGGCGCCGCGCAGCCAGCATTCGTTGAAGTAGTCGGTTAGGGCTTTGACGGAGGGGGAATCGAGGTTGCGGAGTGCCTTGTGCACTCCGTCGGGGCCAGGAGCTGAGGACGCGTAGAGGCGCTGAAGTTATGCCCTCACTTCCGCCTCGGTGATCAGTTGGTCGAGAAGTCGTTAGTGAGGCCTGTGTAGTCAGGGCGGTCTGCAAGGGGTACGCGGGAAAGTAGAAATCACGAAGCTCCTCGAGGAGTTCCTGCGGGGAGGCCTCGGATGTGTGTATGAGCTTTATGAGGTTGTGTTGCTGTTCTGTCTTGGACTGAGTCGAATCAATGAGATGGAATAGGTTCCAGGTCTGGGGCAGGCTCATGTCCCCGTCCAGATTGTTACAGAGAGATCCCCAATTTTGGCGAGACACGAGTTGCAGCATGCGTCTCAATCTCCTTGTTGAGCAGGGCCAGCCGGCGTCTGAGTGTTATATTCCAGCGCTGGCGCCGCCACCTCCGTTTGAGACCCGCCTTGGCCTCCCATAGGTGCAGGAGATGGGAATCTATCGCGTCTGCAGGGCAGTCTTCTCGGAGTTGGCGAGTCACGGCGCGGACGTCATGCTGGAGTTGGTCGCACCAAGTAGCTATATTTGAGATGGTGTGTAGAGTGCGGGCTGCTCGGGAGGTGCGGAACGAGTCCCACTTCGTGATGGTAGCATCACGAGAGGGTCTACGTGTTGTCTCACATATCGGCGGACGCCTGAAACGCGCCGTAAGGGAAGGGATAAAGGAGAGACTGAGAGAAGAAAGGAAGAGGTGCCGTAGTAAAGGGCTACCGAATAATTTCGACCGCTTGGGGAGGCGCCGGTGTGCTGTGCGATTTCAGTGCATGTTAAAGATCCCCAGGTGGTCGACATTATTCCGGAGCCCTCCACTACGCCACTTCTTTCTTCCTTTCTTCTTTGACTTCCTACTTTAACCCTTCCCTTAAGGCGCAGATCAGGTGATCGCCGATATATGAGACAGATACTGTGCCATTTCCTTTCCCCCAAAACCAACTACTATTATTATTATTATTCTGATGGTCCTGGCACGTCGCGAATTCCGCGGGTTTCTGACGGAGCACCACCATCTTAGTAACACTAAAGAAGAGAGGTTTCGTTGATTAATAATAATAATAATTGGTTTTTGGGGAAAGGAAATGGCGCGGTATCTGTCTCATATATCGTTGGACACTTGAACCGCGCCGTAAGGGAAGGGATAAGGGAGGGAGTGAAAGAAGAAAGTAAGAATGAGGTGCCGTAGTGGAGGGCTCCGGATAATTTCGACCACCTGGGGATCTTTAACGTGCACTGACATCGCACAGCACACGGGCGCCTTAGCGTTTTTCCTCCATAAAAACGCCGCCGCCGCGGTCGGGTTCGAATCCGGGAACTCCGGATCAGTAGTCGAGCGCCCTAACCACTGAGCCACCGCGGCGGGTCGTTGATTTCAGTGTCGCATTTCTTTGACCAGTGCGAAATAAAGAAATTGAAAATTGTTTTTTTTTTGGAAAGGAAATGGCGTAGTATCTGTCTCACATATCGGCGGACTTCTGAAACGCGCCGTAAGGGAAGGGATAAGGGTAGATTGAGAGAAGAAAGGAAGGAAGAGGTGCCATAGTAAAGATGGGGATCTTTAACGTGCACAGATATCGCCGAGCACCCTGGTGCCTTAGCGTTTTACCTCCATAAAAACGCAGCCGCCGTGGTCGGGTTCGAACCCGGGAACTCCAGATTAGTAGCCAAGTGCTCTAATCGCTGAGCCACCGCGGCGGGTCCATCAGCAGACCAATTCTCACAATTTTTGACGACCGCAAATGTATCTATTTATTTATAAATAGATAGAAGCGCAATTCTCACAATTTTCGACACCCACAAATCTAAAAAACGTAATTTATAAATTTCAACAGAATATTTTGCTATAAATTTTCGTCACGATGTTCGCCGAAAAGGTCGGAACTCCTACTCTACCGCCCTACGCAGAGGGGCAGACCACCCGGGTGTGGTCGGAATGCGGCAACGACTAGACGAGAATACGAAGAGATCTACGCACGAGCAACGGAGCAACCATCCCGATAGTGCACAGAATTAGGATACTTTGTCCCTTGCTCCACCGAAGTCGTGTATGCTTTCCCACTGTCGTGTGGAAAGATGTACATCGGGCAAACAGGGCGCTGCATAAATGAGCGACTTAGGGAGCATGCGCTAAATGTGAGGAACAAAAATGACAAAGGTGCACATCTTGGGTCACGCATTATTAACTGCAACAATTGTGCACCGCGATTCGGAGAGACGGCGATTCTGGGCAGGACCAGAAACGAACACGCGCGGCTGGCTCTCGAAGCATTCCATATTAAGAAAAAGGCTGAAGGATGTGTTAGCGATACTTCCTTATCTCGTTACTGCGCCGAATTGAAGTTTTTGTGCTCGCATCGTTGCCAGTAATCTTGCATGACTGGAATTTTTGTTAGCTTGCGCAAGTGTGGAAAAATGTATATCTATGCGCTGTTGTGAGAGAATAAAATAGTTGTTAGTGTTGTGCCAGTCCTTGTGTTTCTCCCGTGTATGTGGCTCGTCGGAAGTTTTGCGCACATTCTTAATCTGTATCGCCATGCACCAACTAGGCCCAACGGAAGTGTTATTGTAGGATCATCGGCATGATAATCGAGGCCAACGGCGAAACGGCCACTAAATTAAAGCACAAGACGGCTAACGCGATGAGAATCCTCAAGAGGGTCACCAGCAGAAGAAACGGAATGAGGGAGGCGAGTCTCCCACGACTCATACACACTTTCGTCATGAGCCATATTGCGTAAGTCGCGGAATTCCACAACTAGTACAAGGGCGAAGAAGCCAAGATCAACGTCCTCATCCGCAGGGTGTACAAGATAGCACTGGGTCTACCCGAGTCCGCCAGCACGCACCGATTGCTCCAGCTCGGGCTTCACAACACGCTTAGCGAAATCGCCGAGGCGCAGCGCACTTCCCAACTAAAAAGATGAGCGGCACGAGAGCAGGACGCCAGATCATGGAAAGTCTCGGCATCCGTTACCACGCACAACAAGTCCAGAGAGTCCCCGTTCCGGAAGCGATCAGACAAACGCTAAGAGTCCATCCGATTCCACGGAACGTCCAGCCGGAACACAACCGGGCAAGAAGAGTGGCCAGGGCCAGAGCTCTCCTACACAGCCACGGAGACGGAACGGGCACAAGGTTCGTTGACGGCGCGTAATACGCACAACGCTCGCGATTCGCGGTTGCGGTCGTCGATTCGAGTGGCAAAACGCGCATAACGGCAAGTGTAGCGTGCGAGCGCTCAGAAGAAGCGGAGGAAGCGGCGGTGGCACTCGCCCTCACGGATCCGACGTGCACCACGGTTCTCTGCGACTCGCGACAAACGGTTCGAAACTTTGCCAAAGGATGGATCTGACAGAGAGTGGACCGAGCGCTGAGCAAATGGCAAGTCCAGCGGGAGGTAGATTTTCAAACCAGAATTCAGTGGTTCCCGGCGCACATGGGATAAGTACCGAAGACATATCGCAACCGAAACGAGACGGCACACGCCAAGGCGCGCGAGCTCGCGAACCGCGCCGGCGACGGTCGTCCATGGGACAGCACCAAAGACTGCTTGACCAGCTACAACGAAATTACCATGGCCCTCTGCCTGGCCCGCCGAACCTTCCCTCCGCCCAACGACAAGCTGGACAGGGCGCACGCGGTGGCCCTCAGACGACTGCAGACGCTCACGTACCCCGACCCGGAACGATACCACATACCCGACAAATATATGCAAGGTCTTCCCCACGGATACGGCCACTTTAACCCACATGCTCTGGGACTGTAACAAAAACCCGCACGGTGCTAACTCAGGAACACTCCCGCCGCGGTTGGCCGCTGCCTTGCGCAGCCCCAGCCTCGGTTACCAACTCTGGGCCGTCCAGCAGGCCCGCGAGGCGAAGGCGAGGCTACACCTCGACGTCCCCACGGGGAAGACCTAAGGCCCCGTCGGTGAAAGCTTTGCAGGACCTTAATAAAGTTGTTACCAACCAAAACAGAACGCTCCAGGGCTGGAAAGAAAATAGAGAGTTTTAGTTTCACGTACGTACAGGCTTCACGTACGTAGAGCTCTTACGGGTGACCAGTGCGCATGCGCAGAACGCAAAGGGTCTGCGCGAGTCTCACGTACGTACGTGAGATTCGGATTTTTACGTTGCGGTCTTTGCGTTGCTTGCGTACGTAGCGTTGACAAACATGGCAGCGCCCTGCTCGCCGCTTCACAGCGATAACAGCTTCGTCGCTAATCCCTCGAGGCGATATCGTGTTCTAAACTGTTGTATTCGCCTTCGATTTGCCCATTCCTACCCTCGCATAAGGTTTCAAGCGACAAATAGCTTTTGTTTTTCAGACAGAAGGTCGATTTTTCAGCTGTTAAGCCTGACGAAGTAGCGTTGGTCGTCGTCATAGCAACGGTCTCGCTATGAATGGCTTGGCTTAATGACTTGTCTTGGATGATTTAGGCTACAATCAGTGTCTGTGTTTCTTAGTAGATGGCGCTAGGCGTAACGCGCGGAGTGTTTCGCGTACGTGTAACTATAAGGGTTTCAAACGACCTGCGTGCAGGCTACGTAGACTTCTCACGTTTGCGTACGTGAACCCTCTACGTACGTGAAACTAAAACTCTCTAATAAATGAAACGAACAATTGAATGTTTTGAGGAAAGGAAATGGAACAGTAACTGTCTCACATATCTTGGTGGACATCCGAACCGCCCCGTAAGCGAAGGGATAAAGGAGGGACTGAGAGAATAAAGGGAGAAAGATGTGCCGTAGTGGGGGTGGTCTTTCGAATGATGTCTACCACCTGGGGATCTTTAACGTATCGGGCGCCGTTTGCGTTTCGCCTCCATTGTATCGTGGCCACCGCGGTCGGGTTCGAACCCTGGTACTCCTGCTCAGTAGACGAGCGTCCTAACCACCGAGCCACCACGGCGGGTAAAAAAATATTCCAGAAATAAAAAAAATTCCACCAAATCGACCAGTTTAACAGGGGGAGAAGTGGGCCTGACTGGTACGTGAACTTGCGGCTAATGCGCGAGACAAAGGAGGTCGACGCTCTCCCCACTTTTCGCACTGCTCGACACGTGTCTCAGTTGACGGTGCGCGCACCTCTGCTCCACCGAAACAACGCCACAGCTTCCCCTCGCTGCTGGTCTGAAGCGAAATCATTCCGGCTAGTGCGGTGTCAGAAACTTATTTTCTTCAAGGCTTGGCATAGACATCAACGGCAGAAATGATTTCTGTTTTCACGATTAACAGCTGGGCGCCCGACCCCGGCTGTTGTGTGTAAAGTGTTGTGCGCGCGTGTTTTTCTTTTCTTTTATTGACTCTGTATGCGTTCAATTTGTACAAATGCATTGTTATGTAAATTATGTATTTATCACCTCTCCCTTTATCCTTTCTTACTATCCCCTGACCTCTTTCATTTCACTTCTTCAAACTGCCTGCTACGCTCTATTTCCGCTGCCCCAGCTGAGGTGCCGCCGTAGTGATGACAGATGCCGGAATTAGCAAAAATATTTTACCTTCCTTTTTGTTTTTATTTTTTTATTTTACATTAAGATTCATACTACTAACTACTACAACTAACGATCTATACAATACAAAGTGGCGAACTATTTCTCTGAATACGCGTACGGGTTCAACGCAAGCCCATGTACTTTGCGCGAAATTACTAAGTTCCATGCATGAGCCAGTCTTGCGCGTCGAGGAAACTAAAAACGCGCCTACAAGCTTTGAAAACCCGCGCTCAAGACGATTCCGCGACGCCGCTAATTGCCTACGTACCGCGAGCCGCTAGCGACTGCAGCGCCATCTCGTTTGTTTGCAAACATTAAGGAGGTCTATACTTTCAATCTCAGAAGCAAAAAGAAGGCGAATTCATCCGCGCAAGCAAGCGTGCGAATGTTTGGGCAGAGAAAAAGTTTCCCGCATCGCCGAGAAGGAAGCGGCGCACACCTTGGGCACCTGGTAGTCGGCGAGCAGGCTGTCCACGCCATTCTGCTGACGCCACCGCAGGTGCTGTGCGGGAAGGAAGCTCGGCTCAGCTGTGCGCCGAGGGGCCAATTTCCCGTGCTGCTCACCTGCCGAAACATGTGCTCCGCCCGGGCCGTGTCGAACTCGCGCGCTGCGCAAACAGTTTTGCACTCTTGTCACCTTCTGCTGTCGGGGCCGGGAGGGCTTTGCGCTGCGACTTCGACGATAGTTTGTTTATTCCAGACTACTATGGGACTATTTCAGGACTTAGACTAGAGTGGTGTTTCGCAATGTAAGGAGAAGAAATCGGACAGCAGTGCATCGTAGCGCGATAAAACATACTGAGCGAAAAGCAATCACTCGATGTTAAAACATCGAGCTCCAGGAGGGAACAGCCTACACAAATCTCTTTCTACATTGAGTTGGGCGTGCAGACAGCAATATACCAGATATAGCGAAGGTGGCTGTAATGCAATAGTAGTGCAAAATCCATGAGGTAACGGCGCTGTTTCTGTCTTAGAAGGAATGTTTGGATTTGGTCTTCTCCACGTTTGCTGAGCGCACCGATGTAAACACTTGAAGCTCCCATAGCTAACGCTCTTAAGTCGAACACTGAGGCAGTGTTGGCGTAGGGTATTGTTTGCGTCGCATATATTACTTGTGTCGGTACTTCATACCTTCCACTCCTGCTTCAAGCCTCACCTTGATGCTTGCGGTATTATATAAATAAACAAACAAACAAAAATAAACAAAAGTGCAGTTGCAAGGTTCCCGAGCTCATTCGTCGCCCTCTGGTATACGCATGGGCAGAATGCACAGCGTTCATTCTATACAGTCAGTCTTTCTGCCCGTGAATAAGGGCCCCACCCGTGAACGCAAGCAACTCCTTTTTGTTTAAGAAACACAAGAAAGAAAAGGACAGCACGTGTGTTGCCGTCGTTGCGCCGCAGTTTTTTCAGTCATGCACCAACCCGCCCCACAGGCCGTCCTTCTACTGTTTAATAAGGTTTTCCTGCTTCCTCCTCCTGCCACGTTAATGAGTGCAATGAATATTTGAAACGATGGGCCCACGTTTGCTGCTGGTGCTCATAGACGCAACTTCACGGCATCGCGCACACCTGCCGCGCTGTCTCAGTGGTTAAGGCGCTTGACTACTGAGCGGGAGGACCTGGGTTCAAACCCGACTCCGGCGGCCGCGTTTCGACGAGGACGATACGCAAAAGCCGCCCCTGTGCTGTGCGACGTAAGTGCATGTTAAAGATCCCCGCGTAGTGAAATTATTCCAGAGGCGACCACGACGGCAACTCTGCTTTCACTCCCTCCTTTATCCCTTCGTCTTTTCTGATGGAAATAGAAGTTGTTCAATAAATCAAAAATTCCCTTACGGCGCGGTTCGGGTGTCCACCGAGATATGCGAGACATTTACTGCACCATTTCTTTTCCCTTCTCCGCTGCTGGGAGCAGATTCAGGGCGCACTGGTAGCAAGGCTGCGCCTCGAACGGACTCACCTCTCAGCCATCGCAGCAGGTTGGCGTCCGTGTACTCCGATCCTAGGACGTCCGCCACCGCCCCGCGGAACTGCAACGACACAGCGGACGTCACTAATGCTCTTTGTGGGTTTCCATCGAAATGTGTAGGTCCTTGATGAGAGCAACGATTTCTGCACTACAGCGTTGCGTGCTCGCATCCGCAAGAGCGGCCGAGCGACCAGTGGACGCACATCGAAGCTATTTGCGCACATTTTCTGCATGTGGGCATCCAACCGAGGAGGGGTTGCGAAATTACGGGCCGTTCTATTGGGGAAGCGGGCTACAGTCGTAATCCATGGCGCAATCAAGGGGGCACTAAAGAGGTACAGGGAGAACTTCTGTAAAAAGCGCTCCTTTAGCAACACGCGGTACGCGCCATTTCGAAACTTGCAGCAGTGGAACGAAAGACACGAGCGCGACTATAATCTAAGATGGCTGCACTGGGAATGGTGGACATTTTCTCATGGATGTTGTACGAGTAGCGTTGTCTAGTTCCGGGCATGACAGCCTTTCTTCGTTTGGCAGAGCAGGTGCAGACTGTAATGGCCTCATCATCCGAAGGGAAGACTGAATGCGGTGAAGCGCCAGGTGCCTGACGGGCCTTGCGCATGAACCTGTGGGAGAAGGGTCAAATTAGCCACTGCTCTGAGGCGCAATTAATGCTACGCGCAGTAAGCCGTGCCTTCCTTTGCTGGCAAAAATGGCTGATATTTCAGCTCCGCTTAAACCTAGTGTGCACGCGTTAGCTGACCCTAATAAGACGTGGCTTCGCTCGCGGCTTGTCGCTCTCGTTTTTCCGCTTCTTGACGGCGTCGTTCGGCCAACCGTTCCTGGATCGTTGTTCCGGCGTCTCGGCCGCGCACTTGGCACTCCTGGCTTCTTGGGATCGTTGTCGGACCGCCTTACACCAGGCCACAACCTCGGGATCCGTCGACGTGGCTTCCCGCAGTCGCCGTTGATGTCGGTCGCATTATGCACGCGGACTTTCCGCTTCTCCACCCCATCGTTCATCTGAAGAACGAGCGCAATTCGCACCCTCTGCTTATGAAGTGGCCGAGCAATGACGCGCATCTGTTGCCCAACTGCGCATGCGCAGCGCACCTGTAGCTACTGCGGATGCGCGACGCGAGGCTGAGGAGTCCGAGGCGGCAACGGCAACGGTGCAACTGTGACGTCACGCGCGACGCACCTGTTGCTCGGCGTATGCGCATTAACGGTTCTGGCTCGGTCGGTGACCTTGGCTTTACGTGGCGTAGTGAAGTTATCGCTTCAAAGCAAAACGCACGAAGTTCATATGAGATCCAAAGGCTCTTGACTCAAGCGATGCTCGAAGTGAGCTAAGCGCAGTCTGGTGCCTGCTAGGCCTAAAGTTTATTTGCCCCTCACTCGTACCGTTTGCGCAGCAAGCTGGGTTTTGCTCAGCGGGAAACTGCGCTACCCATGCATTGAAATGGGAAAGAAGGGAACAAGTTTTTTTTTTCTCTCTCTGAACTGAGGACTCAGCAGTCTGCTGCCATGACCACTCTGCACATTTCTCGCAGGAGTCACGGATACGCTTTAAAAGCGCAAAGTACTTCGACAAGCGCAACCGTGCTCGCCGAGGATTGCGTTTGGTTCATTTCGAAGACTGATGATGGCATGCAGGAACGAGTCTCACTTCATGAATTTGTGCAAATGCCCGCATGTTGCACTTGTCAGCATGAACACGGCCGTCACTTACCTGTGGTGGGAGAGGTTCGCGCTCCCTAATTCATGCTTTTCTTGGCAAAACCTCCTAGTGCAGCGCCAGGACATGACGAGAGCCGGCATTTAGTGCGCGCAAACTAGTTCCGCATAGGCGCGCACATAGCCCTAGAGCGCGTCCCACAATAGCAGACTACCCAAATGAAACGTTTCTGTTTTTCACAATGCTAAAACGGAAGCGTCTAAACCGTATACTATTTTAAGCGATAACATCTTTTTGAAAAAATATTCGCTCTGAAAAGTGTGTCTATTAAGAGCAAAAAATTATCTTCTATGGTCAGCTGTATTTGGAAGCATGAAGAGGAAGCCCTCTCTAAACACGAGCAATATCGGTGATCGTTTACGCCCATGTGCTTTTCTGCTCATTTATTTCAATGTGCAGTAAGCGTATTTTATTACAGGATATATTGATTGTATAACAACACTTTTTTGCTATGTATGTCTTTCGAAAATTTGTATTTTTGCAGTCGTAGTCATATTTTAGGGCCCAGCCAAGTACGCTCACGCTGTTTTCGCGGCATTCCCACGGTGTCCTTTACTAAGAAGCTCGCATAGACTGTGGCGCCAGCTCTCCCTGTAGGTAATATTTACAAAATTTGTGTTCTCACTTCTTAGTTTATTCTATACCTGCCAGGCGGCATCCGAGGTCGTTTCAGCCTGCCCGACCAACTGTAAAACAAATATAACTTTGAATTCCCTTTATCTTATTGAGCCATGCATGATGACAAGGCCCTGGAAAAACACTTGAACCTTGCATTGGGCACGCCGCTTCGTGTTCGTTTAGGGCAATTTGGTTTAATTTCAGGTTTTACTCAGGGGGTGTGTAATCAGTATTGCTTTGGTTTTGTGTCCCGCCAGATGACGGCACTTGCTTTTGTTGTCTGTGGCTTGGCGTTTGCTGTCCCGTTTGGCTCGCCTCCCAGAGAAATTCCCTGAAACGGACATCCCCAGCTGATGAGGAGGAGCCTGGAGGGCTGCACAACGAAAGGTCATTCTCGCACGCCCAGTCAGCCGAGCTGCGTGGCAGCAGCTCCTCTTCCGGACGCATTGTCGGGCGGAGGGTATTGTTACGCCTGAGCTTCATTATTCCTAAGTGGATCACAACGCGGACACTCGTCCGGCGTAGCCACGGCAGCGGCGACAGCGAGTCTGCCCTGAAAGCAGCCAGCGCAGCTCTGCCAGTGCGCCCTTATGACAAAGATAGTTGCCAAGACAAGCCGCGGTGGACCTTCAGGAGAGCCGGGTGTCAGCTGGTTCCAGTCATCGTGTTTGGTCCATCCGCCGTCAGAGGAGCAGTCTCCGGTGGGCGATTTCTCTACCCCGCGTGTCCTTCCACTGATGAACAAGTGCGGACCCCGCATGCGACCACATGCATGCAGACCGTGGGAGCGCCGCTCGGACCTTCCGGCGTCTGCGTGACACAGATGGCATCCTCCTCACCCTCAAGCTCAACATGTGACAGTCGTATGAGAGGGTGAGTGATCAGTGCCACAGAATATAGTGAGAGGCTGCAGAGAACAACCTCTCCACTGGTGCACCGCGGGTGAGAGAGAAAATAGACAAAAGGATAGCATTGAAAAGTATCTACCCCCCGTGACCACAGCCGAAGGAACGTGCCAGCAATCGTTTTCTTGTTTCTTGCCTTGCTCGTTTTCCTCGGCCTCCATGGAGGTAATTGAGGGAAGGAAAAGCCTATAAAGCTCGGCAGCCAGCGAGGCCGAGGAGCTCCCTCTCCCCGAGACTCTTAAGCTGAGGCGCTCACTTTTACTGAGAGGCACTCTCAGTTACTCCTTACATGTATGCGATGGAAATAGTTGTACAAGTGTTCAGTGTCGTCCTCCAAACCGACCACGCCACATGCATGCCAACAAGTGGTGGCAGCCGTCGGATAGAAGTGCGTCGCAACCGTGGGTTAATGAAAAAGTTACAAAATAAAGGTAATTAAATACATGTAAAAACTCTGCAGTGTGATAGTTAGAATAACTGCTGATTTTACCTGAACCTGATCTTAGCTAGGTTAATTTCCCAGTTGTAATTACAAACAATTGAGTATGTACTGCTAACCGGTTCTAGTCCCGTGTCCTTGGCTCCAAGAATTCGCGATACGAATAGCGTTGTCGTTTGAAATCGTTATTGCACGTATCGTTCAGGATAGCGTAACTTTCACTGGGGCCCTCTTCAAATATTTGGGGACAAAAATCTTAGACCGTAGTGAGAATGGTCGCATATATATATAGGCGGTTTTTAGCGTCTAGCAGACTAGCGATCGAACGAGTTGTACTACACGGTCACGATGTGATGCCTTTTATTCACTTTCTGGAGTAGAAATAGCGCGAACGTTAATCGTTTCCCGTGACGATGTTTCAGATAAAGCTCGCCTGCGGTGTTGCAAAGTTTGTTGTGAATTCGTTCGCGGACGTCAAGGTCGGTCCATGGCTATCAGAGCCTATCGCGGTTCTACCTTCTACGAAAAATCCCGGAGAGAGAGAGAGAGAGAGAGAACAACTTTATTGAAAATGCCTGCAGAATCGGTTAGGCTCCCTCCACGCAGGGAGGACAAGCTTTTACCGCGACGCGGCCACTACATCAGTCTCGTGCGTTGTGCTCCTCGAGGTCCTGGTCCCTCGCTACTTCCGCGGGTCTGAAGCTAGACATATGTCTCGAGTGAGCCCCAATCAATGCGGATATTCGTACCTCGAGATATATCTTCATGCTTTGCACACGCCTGTGCCGCCGCATGGGCGACAACGACGGGCGCGCCAATCAGAAGTCGTCCGCTCGGTCGCATGCAGCAAACTTGACCGTCCAACACCTCGTCCGCCCTGCGTTCTCACGCGCCCTTGTGCCCAGTCGCAAAGATGCGTCCACAGGAGGGACCCGCCGCGGTGGCTCAGTGGTTAGGGCGCTCGACTACTGATCCGGAGTTCCCGGGTTCGAACCCGACCACGGAGGCTGCGTTTTTATGGAGGAAAAACGCTAAGGCGCCCGTGTGCTGTGCGATGTCAGTGCACGTTAAATATCCCCAGGTGGTCGAAATTATTCCGGAGCCCTCCACTACGGCACCTCCTTCTTCCTTTCTTCTTTCACTCCCTCCCTTATCCCTTCCCATACGGCGCGGTTCAGGTGTCCAACGATATATGAGACAGATACTGCGCCATTTCCTTCCCCAAAAACCAATTATTATTATTATTATTCCACAGGAGGCTCAGAAACGATCGCACAGCGGTCTTCAGCTGCCACTACCTCGACGCCCGCCTAAAGCTCGTCCGCTCCGCCAAAGCCAGAACCGCCTTGCCTTGGCACCCCGGAGGACTGGAACGTCTTTTTGGACGATTTGCACATACTTGCTTCAACTCTTTTCTGCTTGGATCTTCCACACAGCGTCATGTTGACTTTCTTAATCGTGTCGTCGTCTAGGGGGAGGGTTCCGGCATTTCACCTGCGCGGTCAGCGCCGGCGAAATGCCGAAGATGACCAAGTGTGGGTAACAACGTTCGGTCTCTTGATTGGAGTTATTGATTTCGGGCCCCTGACGATACCCCTACATTTTTCACTGAGTTTCTGGCCCTTGAGTTGTCTTTACTAAGCATTCCCTGCAGTCTCTCTCAGGTTAATATACTTTCAGACAGCCTTTCCCTTTTGACAGCTAGCACACTAAAAATCGAGGGATTCTTTTTACGAGTCGTTCCCTTCATTTTTGTATTCCACCACATCTTACAGAATTACGCTTTCACTGGGTCCCTGGGCGCTATAGCATTGCTTCTAATGAGGGGGCTAATTTTTTAGCAAAGTCCGCACTTGGTGGACCTATTGTTCCGTTCGTCCCAAATACTATTTACTTGACTGTAGCACGCTTTCAACGATTCGAGCGTCTCCACTACTTGAGTCATGAGCCCCTCCTTGCTGGAGCGGATTTTCAATACCTGGCATTTCCTTGCAGTGTGCGGATGTGCAGTTCCAGGCAATGTGAGGTGTCCATGAACCTCTTGCGCTGCAGAATATCGCGACTAAATCTTTATTTACGTCAATCGGGGTTATCTCTGACCAACCTCTGTGAGTCTTGTGGCGGAATTGACTCCATAGATCACTTTTTCCATTTCTGCCGGCGGTTCGCTTCTCTCCGTAGCTTCTCTCCGTAAAATTTACCTGGAGATCTCCTTCGCTCGACTATAGTGCTTCCTCTATCTATTCCGATTATCATCTCCTTGGGGGGAAAGCGCCAAGGCATATGCTCCGAAACCAGTGTGCGATTATGTTCAGGACTATATAATTACATCAGGTAGGTTCCTCTGCTAGAATGAGAATTCACTGCTTTTCGTTTTCAGTTCTTTTTTTTTGTACAAATACTCCGCTCCTTGTCCATGAGTGCGTTTGTATCCGCAATGCACCCTGGCCAGTCCCTCGCCGTGGGCATCAACTGGCCTCAGTAAATTGGTCGTAGAGGAAAAAGGTGCGCACACAGGCACGCACTAGCAGAAGGCACACTTCCGGCTCTTCAGCCAGCACGAGGTTGCTGTGACACTTAAGCCCATGTTACTGCCAGCATCCTGGAGTGAACAGGATGCACTAGGCCTCTTTTTTTCACGAGCAAAAAAAAACTGGTACGGTTTTAACGTAGTTAAACCGAGTAGACGTGCGAAGGCAGGTGTTTAGCCTGGCTGTATCATGGCTTGGCTTTGCTGGGTCGTCTGGCAGTGATGCATATTAGTTCGGTAGCGGTGTTAGTTGAAAAATACGACGACGTGTTGTGCACAGCGCGATCGGCTGCGGCGATAGCATAGTGCTCCCGTGCAGCGGCCTGATAAGCTGAACTGTTCGCGCTGCCGCAGGCAATCTCAGTCGCGATGATATTCATTTCATTCATTTATTTACGGTTTGGCCAAGGTCACATTGCAGGTCAAACTTCACAAAAACCCGGTGAGCCGGTTAGGCCTCATGAAGTAGTGCCTCCGCACTAACGCGAAAAATAAGACCTACAGTATGCATGCAAAAAGCGGTCCCTGCCGCTATCATGGCCGAAGGGTGTTTCTCCGCTAATTCGGAAGAGAGCCTATATACTACCAGCGTGGAATGAAACGCGAACAAGAGACCTACAATGTAAATACAAAAACGGAAACAATAGCTCCTTGATAGGAGATACAAGCGAGGTTTATTCACACTTCTAAAGCCTTCGAATTGAAGTTAACCTGCGCTAGTACTGAGCTTCACCCGGATAAGATTTTCTGTTTTCGCTGTTCGTGTTTCAGGTATCTTGCTGGCATTTCATTCGTTGCTCGTAACTGACAGTGGGCATGCCTGTGACACTACACTGAAAACTTCAATATCAACTTACATGCAAAACCCATGCCGTGAATAGAGGGCTATTCTTCAAGGAAATAAAATTCCCTCGTGTACAACAGGCGCGTGTTTATTGTTCGTATTCTAACTTGAGCAGTAATATAAAGTCGTCTTTTCGCAATTTCCTGGCAACAGTAGCTCCGACACACGCCACAAGTGAGAAAAAAAGACACTCTCACGTCGGACTACAATGTTTGGAGGCTCGCGGGCTGAAATTAACTGCATAAATTGACGCGGGGAAGCGAAAACAAGAGAGCCATTATGTAAGCCTCACCTGTTCAAGGGCGGTGCGCTGCTGCTCGTCGAGGTCCTGCAGGTAGCCGCTCATGGTGGCGAGTGTCGGCCGCCGGCTCCGTGGTCGCGTATGGGCTGCTGGGCTGCGCAAGGCCGCAGCCTTGGTCGAGACGAGCGTCGATGGAGAGACAACAGCGCGCGCCGATTCGCTAATCGAAGAGTACGCTGCTGCGTCCAACGCGGCGTGAAGGAGGACCCCCTGTTGCACCCGATTTCGCATCGCTTGCGCTGTCACATGGGCACGTGCTCACTACGCGCAGAGCTCCGGCGACTGGGAAAGAGCGCTTTTTCGCGCAGCTCTTTTTGGACCCTGGTGAAGAACCAACGATTGTTCTCTGGCACAGGGCTTGGAAGGCCTTCGTCACGGCGCCAGCCGCTATCTTAACCTGCTACGAAGAGAAGGGAAAAGCCGCTCTGGAAGCACACGTGCATTTCCAAAAGCACTGGCTATACCGTCTTTCAATAGACGAAAGCTTGCGATGAGCCGTGGATATAAGCTCACATATCCACAGCTTGTAACCAAGTGTCTAGAGAACTGCGCCTCTGGCTTTGTTAGTACAACTCCCTCATAGTTAATTACCGACTTGAGGGCTTTAGGTGCCACAAGGTCGCACAGACTGAGACGACGGAACACTGGTAACTTACAACAGTGGCTTATAGCAAAAAACCACAACGTATACAGGGTGTTTCACCTAAGACCGCGAGCAACTTTCCATAAGAGGCTTGTTGACTTGAAACAGCGCACTGTCGGTATACCAATATCAGCGGTCTAGTGCACCACAAAAGAGCTAAAAAGTGTTAAAACAGGCTGGTTAACTAATATTCGATAGCTACTTTTCAACTATTACTGCTAGGTTCCTTATTTATTAAGAGGCTTGTACCGCACTATGAGTAATATCCATTTCGAAAATGCCATCCCCGTCGATGCTACAGTGGAGCCGCACAGGGCCGTAGCCTGACCAGAAAATGAGCGGTGCAGACGCGGCGCCTCCTCGCTTTTCTGAAGGTCGGCGATCCCGCCTGCGCTGCAGCGGTAAGTGGCATTTTCGAAATTCTAAAACTGATATGGATATTACTTACGATGGGCAACAACGCTCTCAATAAATAAGACGCCTAACAATAACAGTTAAAAAGTCATGTTTATTAGCGAGTTGAGCACGGCTTAGCTGTAATGTGATGCACCGGTGGCAATGGTGTGCCGGAAAAAAGCGCCCTTCTTACTCGAAAAGGCTATTTGTAAAAAGTGCTGACAGTATCAGGTGAAACATTTTGTATATGAATGCTGTGCAAATAAGTATTGTTATTGACACCTCCCATACACCAGCCACAATGGGTTAGGCGTTCGGCTGCTGATCCTCTCATGGGTGCCACTTGTGTCCAACATGTGATATCCGTTACGGGTTTCACAATGTGTGATGTGGGAGCAGTGGTACTGTAGGAAAGCTTGTGATGGAGGCCGGGCAACATGAAGAACATGCGATGCAGGCTGGTGTTGGGATGCACCCCGCGTACTCATGGATGCTGCAACAGCACTGCGGCGACGAAGGGTTAATGAAACAGATTCTGCTGAATGTGTATAATCAGTAAATCTTACGGCACGGCTCTAGGCGGATTCAGTGGAATTTCTGAGAAATATTTGGTATGGATTCTATATGGCCGAGGCAAGCATAGGAAAACTGACAGGCCAGCAGTTTAAGGTGTTGAGGAGCACGGCGTCCGTAACGTTTCAGAAAGCCTAGAGTTCTAATATGTGCACGCCAAGTTATATCGTAACAGTGGGACTTAAACGAATCAACTGCTTCTGTTAGCATGCGGGCTATATTATACGAAAATTAAATGATTTAGAGTGACGAGTGAAATATGTAATTTTGCATTTCTGAGAGCTAAGTGTCATCACTGACAGGTATACCTCCATTTCTTTTTTTTTTCATTTTTGCGAAGAGCTTCTTGGTGGCAGCTGGTATTACTTTTATGCCACCGCCGGCGAACAAACGGATGGGGTGGCATGACATTCACATAAAATGTGCATTTCTTCTCCTCGTCTGCTTGAAGTCCAATGTCCAATCAATGCTCGAGGAGAATCTTTACTGCGCTCTTCCGCTACCGTACTGTGGCGCTGTCAGCTGCGTTTATACGAACGGTGTAAAGAATAATCTAGCACCGATCCTTGGGGAACGGCTGAGTTTAGTGGAAGGGAGTAAGAAGATTTATTATGAACAAATATGATTAGGTTCGGTTAATTCCATAATCCAGTTTAGAATGCTGGGATGAATATTTAGGTAAGAAAGCGTAAGAAAAATGCTTCGCCTTTAACAGTAGAACGCGACAGCGTCGTGCAGCGCTGGCAGGGAGTCCACAGGATTCCATCGTCCGTTCGGCGCGATATCTTGCCGCAAGACTTTCATTTGAGCTAGTTGGTTGTAGCTTGCGCCTGTCCTGTCTTGAGTGTGCTTGTCTTTGTCTTTTAGCGCCTGTACGCTTTTTTGCGTAAACCATGTCAAGATATCTTGCCCGTTGGACAAATCGCTTGGAGTCTCAGGAGTAATAATAATAATTGGTTTTTGGGGAAAGGAAATGGCGCAGTATCTGTCTCATATATCGTTGGACACCTGAACCGCGCCGTAAGGGAAGGGATAAAGGAGGGAGTGAAAGAAGAAAGGAAGAGAGAAGTGCTGTAATGGAGGGCTCCGGAATAATTTCGACCACCTGGGGATCTTTAGCGTGCACTGACATCGCACAGCACACGGGCGCCTTAGCGTTTTCCTCCATAAAAACGCTGCCGCCGCGGTCGGGTTCGAACCCGGGAACTCCGGATCAGTAGTCGAGAAGAGTCTCAGGAGGCCTCTCAAAAATTGGAGGACGCTTAAGCTTCGTCTTTAAGAGTGAGACGCGACAGCGTGTTGCAACGCTGCCAAGGAGTGCACGGAACGACGCGTGGCCCGTAGGACAATTTAAGGAAAGGACGCCTGTCTCACATATATCGGAGGACACCTGAACCGGGCTGTAAAGAAAGGAAATTGAAATGAATATTGGTTTTAAGGAAAAGAAATGACGCCTGTCTCACAATTATCGCTGGGCACCCGTACCGCGCCGTAAGGGAAGGAAAATCCCCTCCTTACGGCGCAGTTCAGGTGTCCACCGAGATGCGCCATTTTTCGCTCACGGCCAAAGACGCCGACGACACCGGCTTTTCTGCGACACGAGCTCCTTAACGCTGTTGCGTTAAAACCCATCCACCGCCCGAAAAGATCACGGACGGGCTGGACGGGCTGCGGTGCCGCTGCTCCCTGAATTTTGCCTTCCTATGTCTCCGTTCTGACTGCGATTTTAGAGCAAAGGAAAGGCGCAGTAACTGTCTCAGGTATCGGTGGACGGTTACTGACCCGCAGTGCCCGGGTTCGAACCCGACTTCGGCGGCCGCCTTTCGATGGTGGCGAAGCGCGAAGGCGCCCATGTGCTCTGCGATGTCAGTGCACGTTAAAGATCCCCAGGGGGTTGAAATTATTCCGGAGCCCTCCACTACGGCACCTCTTTCTTCCTTTCTTCTTTCACTCCCTCCGTTATCCCTCCCCTTATGGCTCGTTTCAAGTGTCCGCCGATATATGAGACAGATGCTACGCCATCCCCCCCCCAAAAAAAAACAAATATAACCAATTTCATCAACCACGCCATGAATAATAATTGGTTGTTGTGGAAAGGAAATGGCGCAATATCTGTATCCTATATCGTTTGACACCTGAACCGCGCCGTAGGGGAAGGGATAAAGGAGGAAGTGAAAGAAGAAAGGAAGAAGGAGGTGCCGTAGTGGTGGGATCCGGAATAATTTCGACTACCTGGGGATCTTTAACGTGCACTGACATCGCACAGCACACGGGCGCCTTAGCGTTTTGCCTCCATTAAAACGCACCCGCCGCGGTCGGGTTCGAACCCGGGAATTCCGGACCAGTAGCCGAGCGACCGTGTTCGGTTTCAGTTTGCGTTTATGAGGTTTTCCGTTCCAAGGCGACTTAGGCTATGGGGGCGCCGTAGTTGAGGGCTTTGGTGATTTCGGTGAGCTGCATGGGGTGCTTTAACGTGCACTGTCGTCGTACAGGGGTTGTGAAGATGAATTTGGAGGATAGGCAGACGAATCCTTTGGAGACGTCAACTGGTCCGAACGCGGAGCCCGGTGATCACACTACGGTTTCGCTTCTGCGGGTGGCAGCGTCTGTGCAACCCTTCGCTACCCCTTCGGGATTCACACGGGCAGGCAGCTGTGACCGGCCCTGTGTGCGTCATGTTTTGTGCGGGTGTCAACCATTGCGATGACATGGAACCCGTACCTCCCGAATGCCTGTGATGTACGCGTCTGTGTGCTGTTGTGGTCAGCGAATGCCACGCCAACGGAGGAACGCTACTATAGGACGCGCAGCTGACCGGAGCAGCCTCGCGTGGGCTCCGTGCTTCTGGACTCTATGTCACCAGAATACTAGATTCTTTCTTTGCCAAACGGCCCCGCCGCTGTGGCTCAGTGGTTAGGGCGCTCGACTACTGATCCGGAGCTCCCGGGTTCGAACCCGACCGCGGCGGCTGCGCCTTTATGGAGGAAAAACGCTAAGGCGCCCGTGTGCTGTGCGATGTCAGTGCACGTTAAAGATCCCCAGGTGGTCGAAATTATTCCGGAGCCCTCCACTACGGCACCTCTTCTTTCTTTCTTCTTTCACTCCCTCCTTTATCCCTTCCCTTACGGCGCGGTTCAGGTGTCCAACGATATATGAGACAGATACTGCGCCATTTCCTTTCCCCAAAAACCAATTATTATTATTATTATTATTCTTTGCCAAAAATAAGCAACGCATCCGTGAAGGTGAGAGGATCTGTTTGACACCTTCAGAGCCCGGTTCCACGTACTTTCGGCTATTTTGGACCCCTTTTCTGCTAGCGCACGGCGCAGTGCCGCGCTCTTCGCCACACCTGCGGCCATCGCTGCTCGGCTTCTCCGCCGCAGCCGTTCGCTGACCTCCAAGCAGCCAACATGGCATACCATGTCGAAGGCGTCTCCATCACCCCTGCATAGCTTGCAGCTGTCTCACACTGGGTGCGTGCCTTGGATGCACACCGTGCAGCCGCGGCACGCCAGCGCACCGTCTCGCCACCGCCTGCCTCGAACCCATCCACTACCTCCCATCCACCAACCAACACCACCTCCTGTACTGCCACTCTACGTTGTGACGTTCCCCTCCCTCGCCTCCCAGCGGAGGACTTCAAAATCGTCTTCAGATGGAGAGGTTGTGGCTTGACCTCCTCACTACCACCAGCGGAACCATGCTGCAATGGCCTCTGCACCGTTGCCAACATCGACCGCCCGCACCGCAGACCATGTACGGATCAATCCGTACAAAAACTCCCTCACTGTGAGCACCCCATCTGAGCCGCGCGCTCGACTCTACCTCCGGGTCTCGGAACTCCGCCTTAGTCCCATTTCTTACACCCTGCGTGCGTATACATAACACCACCCTGCAAAAACCTCCGCGGCATCATATACAACACTGTGGACTCCTAAACTAAGGAATAAATTGTCCAAGACCCCTAATTCGTGAATGTCAGCACTCCCTACACCATCTCCTCCGCGCGCCAGATGGGGGCTCCAAATCCATCCTAATCACCTTTGTCGACACCACCACCCTCTCCAGCACCAATGTCGTCAAGTGCGGGGCCTAGCGATGCCACCCGTTTCGCCCGAAAGCCGAGGACTGCACGAACTGTTGGGCTTTAGGCCACCGCGTGGACGTCTGTACGAAGCCCAGGTCCTCCCTCTGCCACCGCTGCGGCCAGGCCCACAATGCAATCGGACCCCCACCTGCGTCCCCTGCTGCATGCTGTGCAAGGGGGCCCACGTGAAGAGTTCGCGCTCATGCAGGCTCCGATTAGAGCGGATCGGCCCATCGTCACCATCAGCCACCTACAAGCCGCAACCTCCCCCATCAACGCCTCCCACTGGGCCCATCCTCAAGCCCTCACCGCCTTGCCGCCCCCGCCGCCGCTCTGCCTCCCGTGGTGCCCGGTCTGCTAGCGGCCACCGCTCCGTCTCCTTCCCGCCTCTGCCCAAGTCCGAGGCGTCCACCGCTCCTGCCACCACCACCACCACCAACTCTACCTCCATCGCATCACGGTAAGCTGTAAATCGCAGCCCTATACGCCGGACCCCAATATCACGGCCCTCGAGGCCACTAGATCGCTGCCCAGCAGTTGAAAATTCAGGCGTTGTCTCGCGAGCTGCAGTCCATGCTCGCGCGCATGTCCTCCTCTGCTCCTCCTCCTCCTTTTATCTCAGCTCCAGCACCTCTACAACCGACGCCTCCGCCGGAGGCAGCCGACCCCGCGCACAAACGCCGATCCCCTCCTACGACGCCGGCGCGCCCGAGCATGACGTCGTTCGCCAAACAGCCTCCTTTTTGGAGCTGTTTGAGCAGCGCATCATGGCCCGCTTGGCACTACTTGAGGAGCCCGTCGCCGCTATCGACAGTCGTGAATGTAATGGCAGGCTGGTTTCCGGGCGTATCCCTTGGCGCTCGCCCCCAAGGAGAGGAGAATCGGAATAGGCAGAGGAAGCCCTAGTCGAGCGAGGAGGGGGATCCCCAAGTAAATTCTACGGAGACAATCGAACCGCCGGCAGAAGAGCAAAAAGTGATCTATTGACTCAATTCCGCGGCAAGACTCACAGAGGTTGGTCAGTGATAAACCTGAGCGACGTAAATAAAGATTTAGTCACGGTATTCTGCAGCGCAAGAAAGTCATGGACACCTCACATTGCCTGGAACTGCACATCCGCAAACTGCACGTAAATGCCAGGTGTTGAAAATCCACTGCAGCAAGGAGAGGCTTATATGGCTCAAGTAGTAAAGACACTGGAATCGTTGAAAGCGTGCTAGAGTCAAGTAGACAGTATTTGGCACGAACGGGACAACAGGTCCCGCAAGGGCGGACTTTGCTAAAAAGTCAGCCCTGTTAAACTGTCCAAGAGAGCTATTTATGCGCGTCCTCAACTTTTTCAACGGCATGCAATTCCAGTTTGCCCAATGTACGCCGGCGGCCTATGCTCCAGTGCCGCGTTTCTGCCGCAGTATTGCAACGCCAACGAATGCCGCGCACATCTCTGTCACTACAGCCACATAGCTCAAATCGCTTACATTCGTTTCACAGCAGTATTAGTGGACGAAGAAGACTAGCTCAAATCGCTTACATTCGTTTCACAGCAGTATAAGTGGACGAAGAAGACTATGAGCAATGCACAACGCGAGAGTGTGTTGCAGTTTGAGTCGAGGCGTGTACGGCTCCGGCGATAGCCTATACTCCTCTCGCGCAGCGGCCAGCGAAGCTGATCGCGCCGCCGCGGGATCGAATCCCAGTCCCGGTTGTGTATTCTATTCATTTCTATTTGTTTATTTCACTTTCCACAAACCCACAAACATCGCAAGAACTTGCTCGGGGTTTGCCCATCGCAATAGTGCTTTCGCATCAATAATTTCTGGCATGGTACTTTCTCACAGGCTTTTGCGTAGTCTACAAAGACTGTCGGTTGCAGTCAGGTCACATGAATGAAGGAAATTGTGCCTCACTGGAAAGCTTCTTACGGAAACCATGTTGTGATGAATGAAAAGAAAAAACTGTTATAATTGAGCAAGCTCAGGATTTCACAATTTCATGATTTTACAAGGAAATATTTTATGGAAATGGGTCGATAATTTAAAGACGAGTTTTCTTTGCCCGACATGCAGATTGCGACGACCTTCCTCACTTTCCAGTCATATGCCTGAGGAGTGAGACTGAGGCTACAATAGTGACAAGTAGGTAGCGGAAATGGGCTCAGTATTTTTCAGGATATTCTGTTTAATTTCATCCATCCCGGATGTGGGTGCTAGTTTAATGTTTTCAATACAAGATGATACGCCGCCTGAGAATAAATAGCAGACATGGTTGATTCTATGATGGAACTTCTTAAAGCATTAGCAGTTTAATCACTCTTTTCTGTAAGCTGTTGAGAACGCTTTGTTGAACGTGTCAGCGCATTCAGCATCACTGACTGTCTCACCATCACCGTTAGTTCGGACAATTGTGCGCTGGTCTTGCGAGTTTACTAAATGCCAGAATTTTTTAAGGTTATTGATTATCATGTGCCCTCGCCCCGCTTTGTTCCGGACCCCGTGACCTTCTATCCTTCCAGTATTTCCGGGCAATCTTATCCAGTGTTTTGAGCCCGCAATGCCTTTTCTTTCATTAATATCAGGTCAGCGACCTCTCCATATGTTACAAATCGGACCAGCAACCTCGTGCCGGGTAGCAGGAAGCCTACAGCGGCCTCGTGCTGCACTTCGTTGACTATATGTGGACGCCATATCGGCTTCATTCATCCGAGGGCAATGCTGCACGGTTACGAGACATCGCCTCCCGCATACTAATCAGGCGTCCGTGAACATCCAAGACCAAAGCGGCAGCGATCGGATCTCGAACTGGAGACAAGATCTCACCTTTCCGCCTTCTTGTGCGCACCGACGCGGGCCTCATTGGCGCGCGTTTCTGGCCTCGCGTCGACCTTGCTGTGTCTTCTCATCCGTCCTTGCCGTGCAGCAGCAATCCTCGTTGCACGATAAGTTTAACGTCCACGAATCGCATGCGACGCCATCGCCACTCACCTTTCGAGCTAAACACATGAGGCCACGTCGGATTACACTAAATACGTTAGCATATGTGGTTAATTAGCTCCATCGGACCTGTGCTTTGACAGCCGCCCCCCCCCCCCAGAAAAAAAACGGCCTTGACTGCAAAAAACAATTGAGCATTTGGCTCATTTGAATCAGATGTAGAACCGGAACCGAATCGGAACCGAACCCGCATTTTTTGCCGGAACCGGTACCAAACCAAACCGAACCCATATTTTTTTCGCCACCTTGGCACTGAACCCGAACCGGAACGATTCAGAGGAACCGTTCCGAACTGGTTCGGTACTCGGTTCAGTCGCACTTTTCTTGCGACACGAAATCTTTTATTTTTTTCAGGTAAAGTGTGTAAGTGGCTCTAGCACCAGCTGGACAAAGCAAAACATTTTCAAACATGTGAGAAAACAATATAACCAAACGAGAAATATGGAAGCAATCACATATTCTGTGCAGGCAGTTTAGACGTATGCTGCATTACGCCAGTTCTTCTCTTGTCCCATAGAACGAGCGAAATGGCGAAAACAAACGGCACTGACAGAAGACTGCGCTCACCAATGCTCCGGATGGAGCGGAGCAAGCGAGCAAAGCAGCATGGCCGGCCGAGGAAGAACTTTACCCGACGTCGGAGGCCCCATACTCCCCGCCACGCAGGCTCAAGGGGCGGGGCCTCAGCGACTAAAGACAGGCGAAGTTACAGCTATTCCGTCGACAGGCGGATGACTTGTTGCTGTTCGGCGGGGGACCCGCTTCGCAGCAAGGCCTCCCAGGCATCTCTACTTTTAATGTTCTTCCTGGCGCTTTGCCAGATTATATGATCAAGAGGGCCCCTTTCTCCGCAGATATTACATTTGTCATCAGTTCCATCTTCTATTCGCGTGAGGAGACTGGATGTGGGAAATTCCCAGCTTGCAGGCGTCGCCAAGCGACAGCCAGTCTCCGGTGGTGGCAGAGACCTTCTTCCAATTCTACAGCGCTCGACGATTTCAGTGTAGGTTTGGCGCGCTCATCCAGTCCCCGACAGTCGGGCGGCTCTGTACGGTTGCCCGGAAGAGCTCGGGCTAACTCGTGTGCCGCCTCATTGCCTGGGACTGATTCGTGTGCGGGGGTACAGATTATCGTAATTTTACGGTTCAATTCAGGACTTGCTAAAATTTTGTTTTCCTCTTTCCAGACCCTTCCTTTGCCAAAATTCCAGACAGCCGTTTTGCTACCGCTAATTGTGATGTCTGCTTTCTTTCCAACGCAAGCGAGCGCTATTGCAACTTCCTCAGCTGTATCTATATGTTTCAGCTTCCAATGCATGCGGTGGCGGCGACTGGTACGCCTCGGCCATTGACCACCGTGGGGACTGCCGCCCCCGACTTTTCACTAGCATCACCTCCCCAAGCAGCGCAGGTAATCGGACAAGGGATGGCTTCACTTTGTTGAAATGGCCTTTACCACTATTGGGCCGATTACCTGTGTCTGCACATAGTAGACGGACAAACGGTGCCAAAGCTAGAGCAGATTAGAATCCCAGGGCTTTCCCTACTAGCCGACGGATATAATGATACAACAATTAAGAAGCTAGACGATTACACCGCACAGGTAACTGCGATATTCAGAAGAGTCGCGCTCAAGGGTCGGGGCCTAAAAGAGCGTAGCCTCCTGAAACTGATGCAGGCATACATTATCGGCCTCATATGTTATGCCACTCCATATCTGAACATTATAGACAGATGAAGAAAAACACTTATCAGGCGATGCGTAAAGAGGACACTGGGGCTTCCCACTACGACCTCAACGGACCGCCTCCTCGAAATGGGGGTGCATAATAATTGGACTGAATTGGCATGCATTACCATATTGGCAGTGCATATGGCGCCGCTGAAAGATTGAGCCAAACTAACACGGGCAGAACCATCCTGGGTTGGGTGGGGCTGCAGTCAGGCAGGGGTGCGAGCGACAAAACAGATATTCCCCTAAAATGTCGCGAAAACATACTCGTACCCCTCTTCCCAAAAACATGCACCGGACCTATAACAAGGAACGGAGAAAAAAAAAGGGCTGAAGCGCTTACGAAGCGGACGGAAAATAAGAAACCTGAGGAAGTCGCCTAGCTATGTGGACGCGGCGTATGGCCGGCCGCGGATGGCGTCACTTCCGCCCTTCTGCCGCCTTCTGCCAATACCACCTAGATAGCTAGTCTAGGTGGTATTGCTTCTGCCCGCAGGCGCATCCGGAAGCGACGAGGGCGTGTCGGCGGTTGTTTATTAACAAGCGATTTCAGCTCTTTTTACGGACAGAATTGAGAAAAAACTGACACACATGATTTACAAGGCCCTTTCTTCCCAACCACGGCATTTCATGCAATTTTAAAGTCGTTTCACGTACCCTTTAGCCATTATACCACTTCGATAGGTGTCTCCGAGCCATACTGAAGTCGCAAGAGTTCGGAGCTTACGCGGACAGAGAACATGTGGCACATGCCGCTTTTTTCTTCTTTTTCTATAGAGAATGGAAAATAGGAGTGTGACCTGGGAACGAGAACCTTTGGCTGATTTTGTTTGGAAAACAGCCTGTGGAGAAGCTTACGTAGAGATTTCCGCAAATGATTCGTTAAGGGCTGGCTTCTTTTTTTTTTTCATTCAGATATATCCTCTCTCTTTACAGACATTGACACTCTCACAACAACCGGTTGCGCACCGTCTGAGGATTCTGGCCGTACTTTGGCATGAAAATTGAGGGGCAGTAAGCTTCCTGCCCTGCCTCCTCAGCGTTCCGAGTTCATTCCAAAAAAACTAAAAGCACAGAGAACAATACAGAAAGAGGTCCCAGAGTTGAGGACTGTAGCGGGACCTCTTGCAATAAAATGCAACAAAAAACATGGCCGTGGTTTAGCTCATTAAACCTGGATTGACGCGATTGCTACAGCTGGCCGAGTGGAACTCGCTCAGTCGAATTGCAAAGTCAGTCTTCCGCCGCTGCGTTCACTACCACCTCGATTAGCTGCGTTTCGCTGGGCGTTCCTTCATCTTCGTCCCTGAACATGGATTCACTCTCTCCCCCTCTCCACTCCTCCCTCGGTTTCGCCGGCAGCTGCTCCGCACCACGTGACCACGCGGCAGCGCCGCCACCGCCACGGCGCCGCCACGCTGAAGGCTCGAAATGCCAGCGGAATGTAGCTATCGCTACAAACCCAACAAAATGGAGCAGCTTATACATCGATACAAAAGTGTTACCGATATGCAAGACAAATGCAATGGAATTGTATTAAAACAAATAAGTACTCCAAATATTGAACATAGCAAGGACAGCGCACCCGCCGCGGTGGCTCAGTGGTTAGGGCGCTCGACTAATAATAATAATTGGTTTTTGGTGGAATGGAAATGGCGCAGTATCTGTCTCATATATCGTTGGACACCTGAACCGCGCCGTAAGGGAAGGGATAAAGGAGGGAGTGAAAGAAGATATTGATCCGGAGTTCCCGGGTTCGAACCCGACCACGGCGGCTGCGTTTTCATGGAGGAGAAACGCTAAGGCGCCAGTGTGCTGTGCGATGTCAGTGCACGTTAAAGATCCCCAGGTGGTCGAAATTATTCCGGAGCCCTCCACTACGGCACCTCCTTCTTCCTTTCTTCTTTCACTCCCTCCTTTATCCCTTCCCTAACGGCGCGGTTCAGGTGTCCAACGATATATGAGACAGATACTGCGCCATTTACTTTCCCCAAAAGCCAATTATTATTATTATTATTATTATTATTATTATTATTATTATTATTAATTTTATTATTATTATTATTATTATTATTATTATTATTATTATTATTATTATTATTATTATTATTATTATTATTATTATTATTATTATTATTATTATTATTATTATTATTATTATTATTAAGGACAGAGCAAAGAACAAACAGATATAACGTGATTTAATAATTAACGAGGCGAAACAACTGAGGTGGCAAAAACGGGCATGAAAGATACCCTTCCCAGTAGCCAAGGGCACAGATAACTAGTAAATTGACCCATTACCCTCTTCCCGGGACGCTCCGGTAACAATTCAATTCGGTGATTCTGTGCAATGCGACTGCATTACGAAGCCGAAAAGCGCAACTAACCAAGGATCCCAAGACGTTGAGGGTGCACCTTGCATTGCACACGCAGCGTGAGTAGGCTAGAAGGGCTGTGTCGTTTATTTTTAGAGCGAGAACGATACTACTCTAGTCCGAACCGAAGTTTCGCTGCTTATTTCCAGCGGTTAGCAACAGCGTCCCCAGCAACCTGATCTGCTTCCAGAAACAGATGGTCGCTGCGCCGAGCTCCGCGCTTCGCTGCGGCGTAGTCCGCTAGATCGCTAGAAAGCATATAGCTTGTAGTCTATGGGGGTTTAACGCCCCAAAGTGACTCAGGCTATGAGGGACGCCGCAGTGAAGGGCTTCGGAAATTTCGACCACCTGGGGCTCTTTAACGTGCACTGACCTCGCACAGTACACGGGCCTCTAGAAGTTCGCCTCCATCGAAATTCGACCGCCCTAAAATCGATCAGTCAATCATGTTTATTTAACATCATGACGATGTTGGGTGCGCCGACAAAAAGCCATTGGGAAGGCTTGACGAGGCCGACGCACCTCACAAGGGCATTGCAGTGGTACACAACATGTTAGCACTTCGAGGGATAAAATAAAAAAAAAGGAAATGAACAAAAGTAACATATTTGGCATTAGCTGTACATCAATTCGGACTCCTTATTTAGTTGATGTGGGAGAGTGTAGCTCAACATTTGATAACCATAATTTGTTCGCATCCTAGGCACATACCATTTGGGTGTCGCACGTGTAGTGTACTTTGGCTCATTGCATTGTAATCCTGACAGATTTAGCATATTGCAGTTATTGTGATTAACACTAGTTTTATACCGTTGTAGAAGTAAAACTTCGTACAGCTGTGGCAAACGGATGATTCGAAGTTCATTGAAAAACGGTTCGGTGTGTTCTAGTCGAGGAGCATTCATAATATATCATTAATTACCGTAATTAATAAATTTATATGTATATTGCTATAGCAACGGATAACTACGAGTGCTTAACATGTAATGTGACCTTAATCTTGACCTTGAAAAAAGAGTTTAGCTAAATGTAAGAATAACAATGGGTGAACGGATGACGTCATACACGGTATAACGCAGTGTAAGTGACGTGACTTTGCATGACGTCAATCGGCGCGTTGAAAAGGCGCGCTGCTCCCGCCACAGACGTCGGCGACATGGTCGGGAATGAAGACACAGTCGCTTCGACGAACTCCAATGCTGGCGGTTGTCCGGAACGCGCTCGACGTCACATATGCCAAGCCGTGTCTGTAATGGATTTTTCTTGCCGTGTCTGGTATTCTTGCACCGTCCATGCTAGAACAGGGGCTGTGAATCAGCTCATGCATATAGCTCCTGCCCATAGTGATGCATTTCTAGCCCACTGTGACAGACCAGTTTTTGACCGCCTGCAAGGTTGTAAAAGTGCGCATGGTAAGTGGATGATTATCTGATTTTACTGCAGGGGAATGAAGATGAATTCCCCGCGACTATAAACCAGCTTTTAGCTTTTTTGGGGCAGTGTTTTAATCCTCTAAATTGACCCATGAGCTTCCAAAAGATCGTGTTTCATAACTTTTAGATTTGAAGTTAACACTCGCAGAGAAGCATGCATGTATGCTGGGAGTACCATCCAAGGGCGAACAAACCCAGGTTACTACTCCATTCATCCCATTATAAACTGGCTAAGAGAGCAATAGCAGGACAGTGCCTAAATAACGCCCTAAAAATCCTGTTGTCACTCAGTGTCTAACAGTTTCCAAAGGCAAGTGACACGCCTCGGGTCAGCGGGCTATCCCAATACGAAAAAAAAATGCAAACGCCTGAAGGAAAGAAATGAAAACCGCACTGTTGTAATTCCCCTTACCTGCATAACATCTCGCACCGCCTAAAAAGATGGGACAGCAGCCGCGGTGGCTGAGTGGTTATGGCGCTCGGCTGCTGGCCCGAAAGACGCGGGTTCGATCCTGGCCGCGGCGGTAGAATTTCGATGGAGGCGAAATTCTAGAGGCCCGTGTGCTGTGCGATGTCAGTGCACGTTAATGAACCCCAGGTAATCGAAATTTCCGTAGCCCTTCACTACGGCGTCTCTCATAGCCTGAGTTGCTTTGGGACGTTAAACCCCCATAAACTAAACTAAACTAAAAAGATGGGAAGTCATAGCAACGGCTGAGTCGTGCTATCTGCGCCCGAGAAGTTGGGAAAACTTTGAACGATGACCAATGCATTTAAAAAAGCTAAGAAACCTTGCACAGTCAAACATCGTAACCCATTTGTAGCATGAGTACGTGGTTCCCTTGTCTCGCGGATCCATTCAAACCAGCCGTTGCATAAATGGGAGATTAACGGAGCACAGGATGAAGGTCGCCAATTACAGAGACGGGAACCTTTCTGTGCATTGTCATAACTATGAAGAAAGAATGAAAAGCCTCGTAAACCTTTGTTTGTAGCGTGCTATGCACAATAGCCAGGACGCAAGGAAAATCATTGAAGCAGATTTGACCAGAAAAGCAGGTCCATCATATGTGTCAGCGCACCATTCATTTCACTGAGTGTCAAAAAGTCGTCATTCACCTCATGTCAGCATTTCCAATTGAATGACGTCACGAAGGAAGGTGTATATCATGCATCTGTGTCAATAAACCATTAGTTGGAAGTGAGCGGTTTTGTTGTCTACGTCCTTCGATCGTTGTCCTCATTCGCGCGCTCGTACGTGATCTGCAATGCGACAACTCATCCATCAGTCTGCGATTTTGGGCATCTAGTTTCCCAGCACACCAGAGCTTTCGCTCTCTATACCCAATTTCAGCGGTAGTTAGACCGCAGCTAACACTTTTGGTGTTGTGGGGGGGAGGATACGGATCGATGCTTACAGCTCTTCCTAAGTTCATTTTCATTATCATCAACATCATCAGCCTGACTACGCCCACTGCAGGGCAAAGGCGTCTCCCATGTCTCTCCAATTAACCGTCTCCTTTTCCAGCTGCGGTCACAATATCCACACAGACTTCCTAATCTCATCCGCCTATCTAACTTTCTGCCGCCCCCAGATACGCTTGCCTTCTCTTGGATACCACTCCGTTACCTTTAAGGACCGGCGGTTATTTGCGATTAGAGAAGTTGAATTGATATGGGTCCCGGCCCACTCGTCTAATCCAGGGAACGAGCCGGCTCACGCGCATGCCCAAGGTTTCATCGACCGGGCAGTGAGCGCGTCCTCCGACGAGAATTTCACGAGCGGCGGGTTGATCTCATTTCATGACATCACCCATCACTTTAGGCTGGAGAGACGCGCATATCCCCCTCCCCACAAATCGTTAACAAAAGCGCAGGAAGTTACGTGGCGCCGACTGCACACACGCTCCCTTCTGAATCCCTCATGTACCCTGGCCAGTACGACCCAAACTGCCATAAATGTGGTGAAAGGGCCACATACGACCACATTCTGTGAAACTGCCTAAATGATCCATCTGCGGCGGAGTTGATACAGCTCCCTTCTCCCGAGCGGTGGGAGGCCGTGCTGGTCAGCTCGGACCCTAAGATTCAAGTACGGACAATCGAGCGGGCCAGTGAGGTCGCCGCCAGCCATGGGCTAGCGGCCATCTAGTGTGCCTCTCCTGCAACCTGCTTTCAACGCAATAAATGTTTTACAATCCATTCTTGCGTTCGCATTACATGCCCTGCCCAGGTCCATTTCTTCCTGTTGATTTTGACTACGATGATATTAACCCGCGTTTGTTCCCTCACCCACTCTGCCCCCTTAATGCAAGTTGGACAAAGGATGCCCGTCTACCACTTATTTCTTCCCCCTCAAGAATTCCTTTCTGCCGGCGACGCTAAGAAAACTCCGCTCTTCCCTCCGCTCTTCCCTTCTCATATACTATTTTCTTGTGCTCAGTAGTTTCAGTAACAGCAAAATTGCGACTCGAAATACCAGGGAAACTAAGTTGAGAAAGACTACAAATATATATATGAACAACTACGCGTCTAGGTGGTGGAGATTATCGTTTTTGTTATTATTGTAGTAAACGAATATCGGGAATTACGGGTCCGGGTTCGAACCCGACCGCGGCGGCTGCGTTTTTATGGAGGAAAAACGCTAAGGCGCCCGTGTGCTGTGCGATGTCAGTGCACGTTAAAGATCCCCAGGTGGTCGAAATTATTCCGGAGCCCTCCACTACGGCACCTCCTTCTTCCTTTCTTCTTTCACTCCCTCTCTTATCCCTTCCCTAACGGCCCGGTTCAGGTGTCCAACGATATATGAGACAGATACTGCGCCATTTCCTTTCCCCCAAAAAACCAATTATTATTATTATTAATTACGGGTCACTGCTAATGTACGGAGAATGAAGATAAAATTATTATGCGGCAATCCACGTTTGCTTGTTTCCTTCGGCGCATTAAGTGAGAAGAAATAATCGCAGAGCTATGCAAGCCTTCCTACAATGGCATAGTTTGGGTTGTGGAGTGGTTCTCTTAAGCCCGAAGTATATATGTTCATGTCCCGTTTCCTGCATAGGGACATAGATGCCACACATCGCACTCGCTTTTTGAGGAGGGTTTGAGATCAATTTTGCATGTTTCTTCTCAGCCCCTGTGTCACTCTTTGGGAAGCTATATTAGAGCGCGTCACCATGTCAAATGCCACTCGGTGATAGCCTGCTCTAGCTTGCGACATCTATTTCATCATTTTTCTACAGCCCTTGCGGCAGCAAGAACATAGGTTCCTTTGCAGCAAAAGTTCAGTATTGGAATGTCACTGTGGAAGGCTTCAATAAGGCGAAAAGCTGAAGATGAGAAGCGATGAGAAGCCTCGACGGGAACGGTCGTATCTCTTCCCCGATGCGCTCAATCTGCATCGTGTCGGCTCCGAAGGAGTGTGACGCCACTCCATGTCCTGTCATCTTGACAAAGAAGTACAGTGCACTAACTGGAAAGGTCCGTGGCTCAACTGAAGGCGTCGCTCAGAAAACTGCAGGGTTTTCCCCAAAAGCATGCCAAAACAATGGAATAAAAGATGAGAGCAAACTTAATAATTTCCCAACTGACTGCAGTGCCTGCAAAGATTATCCCTGATGGGTTAGCTTTGAGAAGCGGCTTGCATGAATCCGCTGGCGCTATTTATTGAAACATTTAAAAGGGGTTCAAAGAGATAAGCCTTTCCCCTATTAATGTTGCGGAGAGAATTACTGAGGTCAGCCACGACGTTGGAAACGTCTTGATGAACGGATGTCGGGACTGCGAAGGCTTTTCTCTTGCCATTGACGAAAGAACCGACTTTACAGGTAACTCCTATGCAGTGTGCCATTTCATTAGAGATGTAGACAGATTTTATCATGACGCAAGAACTACCGGACTTCGCCCTGATGAAGCGTGCCGCCACAGGAATGGCCCCATTTCGGTGTTTGAAAGAGCTCTTGAACACACCGGCTTGTAATCGGAGCGGATGATGTGTCTGATGCTCGCGTCCATGGCAGCTCCGCTACATGCTCGCCACACACACACACACACACACACACACACACACACACACACACACACACACACACACACACACACACACACACACACACACACACACACACACACACACACACACACACACACACATATATATATATATATATATATATATATATATATATATATATATATATATATATATATATATATATATATATATATATATATATATATATATATATATATATTAGCAGACAAGGTAAAGGAAATGAGGGGCTCGTTTGACAAACATATTAAGGAAGCCAACAGTCGCGGAAACCAAGGGGCATAGGGGAATGTTTTTAATCTTTTTTTAATTTGTAGTGCCAATCAATCGGTTTAAAGAAAATTATTTATAAAGCAGCAGAAAAAACAACCGTGCCGCCGGTGGGATCCGAACCCACGACCTCCGAATATCGCGTCCGGTGCTCTTACCAACTGAGCTACGGCGACGGCTGTCCAATCTGCTGCTCTCGTGGTTATTTATGTTTACTGCGTGTAAGCGAACCTCGAGAGTGTTCACCAGCGCCACCCTCGACCATAGCGGTGGACGTAGCACGTCCTGTTATACCGCGAGTGTGACGTAGAACGTCATCTAACGGCGACGGCGGAAACTGTGCGAGAGCCCTCTTATGCTACCTATGGCAACAAGACTGCCAGAACCGAGACCCCCGGTAAGCTATTAGCAGACAAGGTAAAGGAAATGAGGGGCTCGTTTGACAAACATATTAAGGAAGCCAACAGTCGCGGAAACCAAGGGGCATAGGGGAATGTTTTTAATCTTTTTTTAATTTGTAGTGCCAATCAATCGGTTTAAAGAAAATTATTTATAAAGCAGCAGAAAAAACAACCATGCCGCCGGTGGGATCCGAACCCACGACCTCCGAATATCGCGTCCGGTGCTCTTACCAACTGAGCTACGGCGACGGCTGTCCAATCTGCTGCTCTCGTGGTTATTTATGTTTACTGCGTGTAAGCGAACCTCGAGAGTGTTCACCAGCGCCACCCTCGACCATAGCGGTGGACGTAGCACGTCCTGTTATACCGCGAGTGTGACGTAGAACGTCATCTAACGGCGACGGCGGAAACTGTGCGAGAGCCCTCTTATGCTACCTATGGCAACAAGACTGCCAGAACCGAGACCCCCGGTAAGCTATTAGCAGACAAGGTAAAGGAAATGAGGGGCTCGTTTGACAAACATATTAAGGAAGCCTTACAAGCCTTGACAAACATATTAATGGGCCTCTAAAGTCCAGCCGGCCTCACCGGCAGCGTCTTTCGTCGTTGACACTCACAGCATGTTTTGACATACCCTGCGACGTTGGTGGATAATCGGTGCTATAGTAGGCCACAACTTTAAAAAAAAACCAGCAGTTGTTAACACTGGGCAACTATACGTGGCGTACTGTACTACTCCGCTAGCCAGTAACAAAAGTGAACGAAATCAGCTGTTTAATGTCTGACTTTATTAAACAAGCCAGGAATCAAAATTCTAGAGCTTATAACTTGTTTTCTCGTGATTAGCTTCTTGTTAAGGTGACGGGAGAAGTTTTAACAACGGAGTACTTTTTTGTCGTGGAGGAATTCTGTGCGCCGGTCCTAAATATAGGCGGAGCTTCACTGCACACTTAAGTTGTAACTGACAATAGTGGCACTTTTGTTGAATGCGACGAAGGGTGTGCGTAAACTCGAGGTGCCGTGCTGTTGGTTCGTCGTGCGAATCCTGCATAATTTCTTCCCATAAGCTGCTCGGAACGACGAGGAGGTCTCGTTGGGGCGAAGTTCTTCACAAGCATGCCATTTCGCAGACACGAAGAGGACAAACCACGCTTGAGCGCTACTGGGGTCGTGAGGAAGCCTTGCCTTCCAGATGCTGGATGAGGAGCTGTAGCTAGGTCAAGGTGCGAGCGTTGGTGCTGCTTGCGACGGTATGAATTTCAGTGTCAGCGTTTTCATCACAGTGCCAGAGGACCGGAGGGGACTGCATGTAAGCGACGCTGAAGTTCTTTGAAGGCTTCGTCGCCAGAATAGTTACGTTTGTAACAATGATTTATTCTGACAACGCTCGGACTACATCGGCTGTATCTTGAGTCTTCACCACGAGTTCTTTCCTTCTTACACGGTCTTCACAAAATAGCGCGCCCCCGTCGCCCACACACACTCCCAAGCCCAGGGCAGCCAAAACACTTCCGACACACCACCACACAACAGGTTTGATGCGCACTCAGATGCGATGATATGATAGGTGGGGGCCGGTCAGCGGGAGCATGGTGGGGGCCAGGAGGAGATGTATAGGAGGCGTTAGTTTTGGTGGGGCTAGGAGGGCTCGGAGAATGGTCCAGGTGCGTGTTGTGTCTAATGTGCCGTTGAGGCTACTGCAGAAGGCCCAGTTATTTCGAGCGAGGGTGGGTTGCGCATGCTTTCGCGGACTGTGAGGGAAATCGAAAACTGGCTTTTGGGGAATGGAAATGGCACAGTAATTGTCTCGCAACTCGGTGGACACCCGAACTGCGCCCTTGCCGAAGGCAGAAAGGTGGGCGTGAAAGAAGAGGTGCCGCAGTGGAGGGCTCCGGAATAATTTCCGCCATCAGGGGACCTTTACCGTTATCGCGATAATTGGTAACGCGTCCCCGACTTTCCGAAGGAGAACGCTACCGTTCGAACAAGACAAGAGAACAAAGAGATCAAACAAAACTAAACGAAGCCGTATTTATCATTTAAATGAAAAGAGCCGATACGAAACGAAAACAAGGAACGCACTCTCAACAAGCCTACAACACTACAGAAATAAAGGAAAGAGCTCACAAGGTACTGAGCGTCCCAGGTGAAGCGGGGACGTCTTCCAGACAGGGTGCATTCACCTGGGACGTCTTCCAGACAGGGTGCACGCGGGTGGATGTTGTGCGACGCGTCACTGGTCTTGAAGCGGCCGAAGGGAGACAGGTGGGAGCGGAGAGGAACACAAGGAGACGCCGGCGGTCTCCCGTCAACAGCCCGAAGAACTTGGCAGCAGCAGCAGAATCGTAGCCAGATCCCGTTGACGGCGTCACGAAACGCCGGAGGCTTAAAGCAGGCTGTCCAACAGTGCCTTTCGGCAGCAGGGACCCAACGTCCGACGGCTGCCATCTCCACGCTTGAATGACACGACCTCCGCTGCGCTGTATCGCTTCACACCTCGGTTTTCTGACACGTCAGCTCTCCGCTCCTCGTGCTCGTCACGCTCTTCGTCGCCATCGCCTCGCACACACCATTCGCACGCGCACACGCGCAACGCTGGGATGGCACGCGCAGAGCTCCGCTGTCCGAGGCGCCGCGTTCATAAATCCTCCGAGGATCTTTTGGACACACCACATATGCCCCCCCTCCCCCTTTCGAAAAAAGTGTTTTTCCACATAGAAAAACTGCTGTTGGTGCACACAACACTAATGTTCACGTGCTAAACGGACAAGTTAGACACCGTTGAAGTCATCGAATGCACTTTACACCGTGACACATGGAGGCACATATTGACGCACCCAGAGAGAATATGGGGCCCAACATTATACATCTGGTACAAGAGAAAATATAGAAACCTTACAAATGATTGGACACACACTTTGCACACGTCTTTACCATAAAGGTTAAAATTTACATACTGAACAACTCATAACCGGAAAACGAAGAAAATTAAAAAAGACAACTCTTAGACACTCCTAGACTACATTTGCACAGGTAACCATTGCAAACACACGGGATAGTAGGACTGTACATTGGGCATCCCCATCCGGTAATTTACAAAAGACGCATGCAATCGACGCCTACGTTTTCGGAGCCCTTGATGTACTGTACACGAAAGGTACACTCTTGTAATGTTAAGCTCCAACGCAGTACCCTGCTGTTCAAGTGCTTTGCCTTTGTTAAATACTGCAAGGGTTGGTGGTCAGTTTGAATGATGAAAAACATCCCGTACAAGATGTGGAATTTCTCAACAGCCCAAACTATCGCCAAACACTCGCGTTCAATTGCTGAGTAGCGTGATTCGCGAGGTAACAAATGTCGACTCGCATATGATTCCAGGCGGAGGATTCCATCATGCTCCTGCGGGAGAATGGCGCCTATGCTGACCGCGGAAGCATCCGTGCTTACTGAGAATTGGAGCTCTTAATACGGGCCTGGAAGTCAACGCGTTCTTGAGCTCGTCAAAAGCGGCTTGCCGCTGTGGTGTCCAAGAGACAAGGTTGAGTTCATTTTTGCGTGTCAACTCCACGAGCGGGTGGACTTTGTCGGCATAGCCCGGGATGAAATCACGGTAGCATCCGGCAAGCCCTAAGAAGTCTTCTTTGTCTTTGGAAGCGGTACGTTGACAAGCTTTTCCACCACCGTTTCCAACGGTAGGATGGTCCCTTCTCCAAGCTGGTGTCCAGGAAAGGAGTTGTTAGTGGCTCCGATTTCACTCTTCTGCGGCTTGATCGTAAGGCCGGCCTCGCGCACCATGCTAAATAGCCTGTTAAAAGTTCAAAAATGTTCTTCCCAGGTAGAGGTTGCTACGAGAACATCGTCGACGTAATGAACGACATTGTCTATGCCTTGTAATAGAATGCGCATCAGGCGCGTAAAAATAGCCGATGCGGTTTTAATGCCGAAAGGCATATAGACGAACTAATAGTGACCGGATTGGGTAGAGAACGCTGTTTTTAGTCTTGGAGCTTCCTCTAAGGGTACCTGCCAGTAGCCTTTAGCCAGGTCATATTTCGAAAAGAACACCTTGGTTCCAACCTCAGTAAATATTACGTCTGTTCTTGGAATAGGCTCTGCATCAGACACAAGAACATCATTGATGCGTCGAAAGTCGATGCAAGTTCGATAGGTGTTGTCTTTCTTTTTAATCAGAACGAGAGTGGAGTTATATGGAGATTTGGAACGCTCAATGACCCCTAATTTCATCACTTCGTCTATCTCCTTTTCGACCACGTCCTGCATGACAAAAGGCAACGGGTATTGCGGGGTATTCACGATTTCAGAAGCCGAGAGCCTGAGTTGACACTCCACTAGATTAGTCTTCCCGGGAATCGCGGAAAAGATGTCTGCATACGTGTCAAGTAAGCTCCGCCTCTCCTGCTGTTTGTCGTCATCGATCTAGGTGGAGGTCTGCACGTGTTCAATTCCTTTACCGTGGTTTGTGCTAAGAGTAGACAGTTGTTCTTCTGAGTCACCTTCTTCGATTACAACGAAAGATGACGCCTGCACGGTATCTTGGGATGCACGCTCTTCGTATCTTTTCAGCATATTTATTTATTTGTTTATTTATTTATTTATTTATTTATTTATTTCAGTACCCTCAGGGCCCGAGGGCATTACAGAGGGGAGTGGGGTACAATAGACAAAATAACAAAGGAACAGCAGTCACAAGTAACACAAAAATGTGAACAAGAATATGGCTCGCGCAAATCAGTAGGCTACAGCAAATACAATCAAACGAATTAACAGTCATTTAACACGAAATTAGGAGCAAAGAATAAAAGTAAGCATAAAAGTAAGCATACCACGCAAACCAGGTCTGTTTTAGCTACCACATAAGCTGAAAAGAATAAACGGCAGGGCGCAAGAATTACATGTATACTATGTTACCATCAAGTTAGTTAAAGCCGATTTAAACACAGAATGGTCACTTATTTCGACGACCGATCGGGGAAGGTGATTCCATTGTGCCGATGTGCTGGGGATGAATGAGTTGTAAAAGTGGTTTGTTTGGCATGAAAGAATACCAACTTTATGACGATGATCGATCCGAGCTGAAACGTAGCAAGGTGGCGTTATAAATTTTCTCTAAGGATGGGGTTATCGTAGTAAATCTTATGGAATAGACAAAGGGCTTCTTAGTGTGGCCCAAGTCGATCCAATAATCCACATCTTTCTTTTTTCCACAAACCACAAATGGACCTTTCCACTGCATTAGCAGTTTATTGTGGCTGCTCGGCGGAAGAATGAGGGCACGATCTCCAGCCTTTAAATGCCGCTTCTTGCTGTTCCTGTCATAGTATTTCTTGTGAGACTGTTGGGCACGCAACAAATTCTGATGTGCCGCTCTCACAGTTTGCTCGAGACGTTCTCTTAGATCGAGAACGCAACCATATGCCGTCTTCGTGACTTCTCCCAGCTCTTCTCTTGTCCAGAGCTCTTGAGGGCTGCGAGTAGTCGTCGCACATGTCCAAATATCAACTCAAACGGAGAAAACCCCAGGCTCGCCTGCGGCACCTCTCTGTATGCGAACAGAAGCGGAGCGATATAACGATCCCATTTTTTTGTCTGCTCCTGACTGAGCTTCCGCAGCATCTGCTTGAGTGTGCCGTTAAATTTCCCCACCATCCCATTGCACATTGGATGGTAAGGGGTCGTGCTGAGATGTTTCACCGCCAAGAGATCATTGAGCTCTCTCATCACTTCCGAAGTGAAAAAGGAGGCCTGGTCACATAGGATCTCTCTCGGAAAACCTATTCGTGAAAAAAATCCCCACTAAACCTTCTGCCACGGTCGCTGAATCTATCTTTGGCAGAGCCACGACGTGAGGATACCGCGTGGCAAAATCGACGAGAGTGAAAATATAGATATATTCCCTTTCAACGATGTGGGCGACAGCGGAGCGACAATATCGACAGCGACCCGATCAAACGGAGCCCTTCCTACTTTGCCTTTCGGGCACATTCTTTGGCAAGTGTCGCACGACCTGACGTACCTCTTAATCTCCTCCTGCACTCCCGGCCCGTAGAATTCTTCCAGAACTCGATCTGTAGTCTTCTTAATGACCCGCCGCGGTGGCTCAGTGGTTAGGGTGCTCGACTACTGATCCGGAGTTCCCGGGTTCGAACCCGACCGCGGCGGCTGCGTTTTTATGGAGGAAAAACGCGAAGGCGCCCGTGTGCTGTGCGATTTCAGTGCACTTTAAAGATCCCCAGGTGGTCGAAATTATTCCGGAGCCCTCCACTACGGCACCCCTTTCTTCCTTTCTTCTTTCACTCCCTCCCTTACCCCTTTCCTTACGGCGCGGTTCAGGTGTCCAACGATATATGAGACAGATACTGCGCCATTTCCTTTCCCCAAAAACCAATTATTATTATAGTCTTCTTAATGCCCTACCTGTCGAACCTCTCTGCCGGAAGCGAGATGATAGAGGCGGTACAGCAAAGCCTTTGCAACAGAATACGAGTGCCATCACACACAAAACCATCACACAAGGGCCGTGCTCGCCATGGAACACCTTTCCTACTTTCACCCAACACGCCTTCAGTGACTCATCGTCTCTTTGCTCTGCTCCTAGCATTTCCTTGGTGAACCTCATGGGACCAACGCTTAAAGCAGTACTTTCCCTCCTTCATCCAGAAACTTCTTTTCCAGCCAACACCACTTTTGGTCCCTTGCCCTCACCATTTTCACTGGCGACCTCGTCATTGACTATGGCAGGACATAATTTAGCAACACCCTCCAATTTTTTTCCAATTAATATCTGCATTTGACGGCTTACGGGCCTCTGGTATATTTCCAATTATGATATCGTATTTGAGACAATCTGTTTTGAGTCAGTCACTTGTTTTCCTTCAAAACTGAGCTAATCAATTGTACACCAGCATCCTCGACGTTTTTTTACCCGCGAGCAGCGCGCGATCATTACGCGAGGCCGTTTAAGGTGAGCGATGGGTCTCTGCAAAATAGTTAAAGGAAAGATAACGGTGTGGGTAGTGCCTGGTCGTCTGTAAGGCAGGCCGCCAACCTAACTGATCCCATACGAGAAAAAAAACAAATGGAATGCTTACAAACAAATCGCACACTAAAACAAGCTAACAACAGTGCCCCATTAAACGTCATATTAGAAGTTATGAAACTGACTCAGCAGCACAGCGCCAGTACGTAATCGGTTCTATTCGCACATCTTCATTAAAAAAGAAAGTGAAAGGAATCAGATACCCCATCGTAATACATTCATTGTAGTTTTCAATTTTTTTTACCGCTGTAACACCGCAATGCTGGTATGTTCGTCCTGTGCTGCGGTATTTCGGCATATGTGAATTTGCGAGAAGGAACATGGAACAAGAGACCGAAGAGAGGTTATTCGGAAGGATGTAAAATGAACTTATATTTGCATCTGCTTGCATTACGAAACGGGAATATACAGATGTAGCGTGAGATTCGAAAAGGGAAGACACCGATCAAAAGTTTCGACGGTGTTATACTGGTTTTTCTGGCTTCGTGATTTTTCATCAAATCAGGAGGCGCCCTCGTTAGTAACCGCCTGAATCCCATTCTCTCGCCTGTGCCGACTGCTCCAGTTTCTGTTAAGTTACCGTGTAATGTACAGCACGATCACCTTTACTCAACTGCAAGGAAAGAGCTGTGACGTCAGCTCCGGCAACGAGCATGAACAGGAAGCAGTCTTGCTTTCAGCCATCCGCGCTGCGACGAATTTATTGTGTGCTTGTTGGACTGAACTTATTCGTTTGCGGCATGAGACAGAGCTACCGCGGGTCAACGTGAGTAATGTGCTTTGCGCGTTCCCGGGAGTTTGAGCCGTCCGGCAGGCTGCTACGGCTGCTAAGCCAATGGGGGAAGGGAGAGTGGCATGCCGTGACAGTAGCCCTCTTTCCAGGAATACCAGAGGGGTGCGTCCTCCTGTAGGCTCGGGCTGAACGGACATTACGGCGCAGCACCAAAAGCTAAGAGCGGACTGCGGCATCCGGTTCTCCAAACAGGGGAAACCGATCACGAAGCGTGATTGCATGAACACTGCGGTGGTGCGCTCCAACTCCGCTTCACAAGCGGCACTCGTCGGAGTAAGCCGCGGCAACTGCAAAAAGTTTCGACCTCACTGAATGACGACCTCACTCAGCCCCAAACTCACGCGTGAGGTTGAGGTCTGACTTTCTGACCTCATTCACAAAATTTCGAGCCGTCGCCGACCTCACCTCAACCTCACCTCACGACGTTAGGTTGAGGCCATTTTGAGGTTGAGATCGAACTCAGGTCGAAACCTCATGAGGTTGCTCACCTCTGCCCGCAGCATCTGCTCCGGCGTCTCCTCCCGGTAGGCTTGCGAGATGACTCCGCGCACAGCAGCCGCCGGCGGTGCAATGTAGGCTGCGACAGGGTAAGCGGTCTCTTGGAGGACCACTTCGTTGAGCTGGACGAGGTGAAGGGCGGTTGTCTCGTGCGGGGTAGCGACCGTGAAGGTTTTATTCGTAGGGTGGATCCTCAGGTGGATATCCTTGAGGCCACGGCCAGCGGCGCTGACTTGCAGGAGTGGCTGCGCCATGGTGCCTTTCAAAGCGAGGCCTCCTCTTGGTCGGTAAATGACCCTTATAGTGCCGGGAGGGAGTGAAGCAATTTGCTTCGGAGTGCGACTGCATGCGTCACGCGCCGCTGTTCTTCTGGAGGCCTGTATGTAGGCTTAAAGTCGGAGGGGTAGCGGACGCCGTATGCTTAGATGGAACAGACGCTACTCGATGGGATATGACGAATTTCCGCGCTTGACCCCTGTACGCGCGGAGTATCGGGGTCCACTCACTGGGTCGAAGGTCTTCGCGCTGCGCTTTCACCTCCATGCCTGTTGGGGGTAGGTGCGCTGCCGGTGAGTGAGGAACGCAGCGCGCCGGCGAGGCTTAGCGCAGCTGGGAGACGTTTTCACTGGTCAGTTCCTGTGAATCATCGGGCACATCCAAAGGGTGGTAACAATTAGGGCCCGTGTGCCTTGCTGGGCCCGTTGAGGGTCTTGATGGGTCCTTGGGAAGGTTTAACTGGGCACAGGAGCCAGAAATTGGCGGAGTCGGTGCGAAACGCGTCCGCTCACTCTGGCCCCCGAGCGGCCTCTTAATGATAAAGTCGCTGCTGAGGTTATCTGCTAGGACCCTGTGCAACTTGCCATTAATATAACGTACATTACAATAATGTTAGATTTTTGTTTTAGCCAAATTTTACTTCAATGTCCTTAATGTCTAGCTAGTAATGTTACAGATAAACGTTAGAATAAACTTCCCTTAACATCACTTAAACATAAATGCTACATTCTCAAAAATGGCGAAAGAGCCCTGTACAAGCTTGCAGGTCTGCCAGTTGTGACAGCACACAACTTGCGCTCTGCAAGAACCAACAATGGGAGCCCGCTGGGAGTGCTCACAACTGGTGCAGTGGTTAAGTAATGCAGCACTGCTCCCGCGGACGGCTGTTTAAAACATCGGTAGGGCGTGTGAGACCGACACCGCTCTTTCCGAGCAGCCATTAATTTAAATGGTGGGCAGGTTGTGATGACCTCATAAAGTCCCTCACGGCGGCGGTCACCATTTCCACTTGACAGATCCACTCAAAATGCAAAGCTGCTCGGGAAGAGAAACCTGCCTTCGTTGTTATCCGAGATGGCCACATGTGACTGCATTCGCCATTTCCGATTGTACGGACCCTTTTAATGCTCACGCGTTAATAAGGCAACTGGGTAACTCTACAGCATCAGCAGCATGCAAGAATCGGGAATTATGGCATAGTGCGATCTGTAACAGTGATCCACATTCGAAGCTTGCCGGCACCAGGTGCTCATGCACAGTGACACCTCGGGAAGCGTATAACGCGCTATATGCTATAACTCTCCAATGTCGTGAAATGTGCACGGGCATTTTCACAGTCTCCGACTAGGATACCCCGCCACTGTCACGTGCGTATAAGGCCACATTCTCACAGCCCGTTTTTCGCTTCCTCCGTCGCCGCCGGAGGGGGATGTCTTTGGACCGGTCCCCCCCTCAATTGGGCGGCCGGTGACGCTGGGCCCTGCTCTACGTTTCCGTCGAGAATCACATCGCGAGCTCACCTCACGTGACCCACGGCTTGCTTGCTGCGAGCGAGAGATGGCGCTCGCGAGCGTCGCGGCTTCGGCGATGCGCCGGTGCGTGGGCGCCAAAAAAGAAGCCCCCCCCCCCCCCTTTTTTTTTTCTTATCTCCGTCGGGAGATGCACGCGTCTTGCGCCCCGAAAAGCGCCCGCTGCCAAGGAACAGACAGCGGATGACGGTTTTATTTCATTCGGCAATATACGAGGCGTTTCAGGTAAACTAGTCTTCGATGAGTTTTGTGCTTGCACTGGGCGCGTGATATACGATAAGCGAATTTGCATCTGTTGCGCTCAAGTAGCACCACTGTTGTGTATTTGGATTTCTCGCGCTGTCTTTTAGAGCTTGCAGAAAAAATTACTCGTACGGTACCTTGCTGCGAACAAGAAGTTAATATTTAAAAAGCTAGCTAGTCAGTCTAAACTAATTAATCGACTGTGCAGTGCGAAAAAGAAAGTTAGGCAGGGTTTAATCATGGTTATACCACAGGTCGAGCGAAAGCATTTTGGCAATGGGCGGGACCAGACTTCGAGGTCGTCATCGTATCGGGCACGCTCAATACGGTTGGACGCTCAGTTATGGTTGGTCCAAATCGGTCGAGGTCATATTTCGGGGCTGGCCCGGGTCAAATTTAGAGACTGGTATCGTATCGAGCTCATTGAAATTAGCCTGAAAAGAGATTTTGGTCAAATCAATGAAGGTCAAATTTCGGGGGTGGGATGGGCAACATTACGGAAACAGCCCGGGTCTAATTTGGAGACACCATCGTTTTGGCCATAGTCAAAATATGCTTGTCATCTGACTTAAAGCTGTTGCTATGAAATCGCTAAGTGCGAAGGTCACTTCAATGTCACATACGCACAGCGGACTGAAACTAATGTTTTGCCTTGAATAGATACTGCAGAGTAGGCCACACGACCCTCAGCAGTACTGAACCCATTTTAGGCACCTAGGAAAAACGTGGTTACATTTAGCTGGACACCTGTTCTATTTACATGGAGAGAGAGAAACGTAGGGCAAAAATTCATCCCTTTACTCTACAAAACATTGGCTAGTTCGAGCACATACAGTAAATACACAACTGCAAAATACAAGCATTTGCGATAGACATGGCTGTACACACAGATGCATATCAGAATAAAATGCATAAAAACAGACAGGAATGTCAGCAAAACGATCTGGTATGGAATGTTATTAGCATGACGGATTTATCTCTTTCAGACACTCATTGAGTACTCCTATCGAGAAAAATCTGAAAATTTGCATGTATACTAGCCAATACTGGTAAAATATTCTCCAAACTGTTTGGTAGCCTAATTCTCGAACGTTAGTATAAAGACCAATCTAGAAAGCTCTGGCAAACCATTCCTGTAGAGATAACAGGGTTCATTACCCCCTACATATGTTCGGTTTCGTTCATATTGGCCAGAATAATGTGACAGCAGCGTGCGCAGTGCTTTAATAGCAGCTTGCTATATACGTATAAATATGTTTTGGTGCTGTACGCGCGGTGTTTCGCTGTATAAACTGTGGAGTTGCACAAAGTTATTCAACTAACTTCAAAACTTTTGCCACCGCTTGCGAGATTGCATCGTTTTTTCTGCGATAATGTCCGGAAAACGATCCGGTAGCTGTCCGAGATTGGAATCGCTTGCATCCATCAGTCACAGCCCAGCGCACCATAGACAAATTTATTACCCTCGCCGACAGCTTTGTGCTTACATTCCTCTCACCATAACCTTGTTCATAATCTTGTAATATAATGTTCCTGTCAGTGTATTTATTGTATTCAAGTGCTATCATCAGTTTTATGGCTCGATTGCTTTATTTATAATTGTCATGTGTATTGCATGTTTTGCCCTCTCCTGTAAAAATCCCAAGAAGGGATTGACAGTATTCCGAAATAAATAAATAATAGACAAGCAAAGAAACGCAAGCAGACGACTTTCACCGCACCTTCGGCATCTCCTTCGGGCCCCGCCGCTTTTTTTTTCCCACGCGGGAGAAAAAAAAAAGGTACTGGCGTAGAGTCACGTGGGAGAAGCGAGCGCCCGCCACAACTGGTTTGCCGGTGTCCGGCGCCTCTTTCGATTAGAACACCGCGCCGCTCCGTTGCTGCTGCGGTTCGGCTGTGAGAATGTGTCCTAAAATGTGTAAATTATAGACATTTGCATCATGTGAGCGAGTTGTCGAAATGCCCTTCTCTAGACTGTCAAAAACTAGTTCCACTACCGCATCCATCTTGCGAGGTGCTCACGGTGCACAATATGGCAGTCCAGTGCACAACATGGCAGTGCCCATGGAGCCCTCATTGCAAAGGTCTATATATATTGGGATATAACTTATGTCTGCAAAGAAGCTCCACCACACACAATTCCTTTATGACAAAAAAGTAGTCTGTTACTTTCTTGTTACTTAAACAAGCGAATAACATAAGCTTAGAACTTTGTCGACTTTGGCTTGTATGATGTAGTCAAACACTAAAAAGCTGATTTCGTTTAGTGTTGCGATTGGTCAGCAGATTAATCAGGGCACCAACGCCGCATACCATTGTTACCTAGAGCTGTTTTTTTTTATTTGTATTCTACTAGACGACCATATAGTGAAATGAAGATCAGATGCGCAGACCCCCCACCACGAACGTTGTCCTGGGGCCGTGTCCTATAAGCTGTCTATTTTCCGTTGTCTATTTGGTCCTGTCTGTCTGTCTCTTACTGCCAGGAAGAAAGAAAGTGCACAGGCCTGCTCACTGGCTCAAGCCGAGCCACAATCGCTACCACGTGCAGATAGAAGGAGAGTTGAAAGATGGGATAGAAGGACAGGATAGTAAAGACGCGAGTCTGTCTGTCTGTTGCTGCCAGGAAGAAAGAAAGGAAAGTGCACAGGCCTGCTCACTGGCTCAAGGCGAGCCACAATCGCTACCACGTGCAGATAGAAGGAGAGTTGAAAGATGGGATAGAAGGACAGGATAGTAAAGACGCGAGTCTGTCTGTCTGTTGCTGTCAGGAAGAAAGTGCACAGGCCTGCTCACTGGCTCTAGCCGAGACACAATCGCTACCACGTGCAGATAGAAGGAGAGTTGAAAGATGGGATAGAAGGACAGGATAGTAAAGACGCGAGTCTGTCTGTCTGTTGCTGCCAGGAAGAAAGGAAAGTGCACAGGCCTGCTCACTGGCTCAAGGCGAGCCACAATCGCTACCACGTGCAGATAGAAGGAGAGTTGAAAGATGGGATAGAAGGACAGGATAGTAAAGACGCGAGTCTGTCTGTCTGTTGCTGCCAGGAAGAAAGAAAGGAAAGTGCACAGGCCTGCTCACTGGCTCTAGCCGAGACACAATCGCTACCACGTGCAGATAGAAGGAGAGTTGAAAGATGGGATAGAAGGACAGGATAGTAAAGACGCGAGTCTGTCTGTCTGTTGCTGCCAGGAAGAAAGAAAGTGCACAGGCCTGCTCACTGGCTCTAGCCGAGACACAATCGCTACCACGTGCAGATAGAAGGAGAGTTGAAAGATGGGATAGGACAGGATAGTAAAGACGCGAGTCTGTCTGTTGCTGCCAGGAAGAAAGAAAGGAAAGTGCACAGGCCTGCTCACTGGCTCAAGGCGAGCCACAATCGCTACCCCGTGCAGATAGAAGGAGAGTTGAAAGATGGGATAGAAGGACAGGATAGTAAAGACGCGAGTCTGTCTGTCTGTTGCTGTCAGGAAGAAAGTGCACAGGCCTGCTCACTGGCTCTAGCCGAGCCACAATCGCTACCACGTGCAGATAGAAGGAGAGTTGAAAGATGGGATAGAAGGACAGGATAGTAAAGACGCGAGTCTGTCTGTCTGTTGCTGCCAGGAAGAAAGAAAGGAAAGTGCACAGGCCTGCTCACTGGCTCTAGCCGAGACACAATCGCTACCACGTGCAGATAGAAGGAGAGTTGAAAGATGGGATAGGACAGGATAGTAAAGACGCGAGTCTGTCTGTCTGTTGCTGCCAGGAAGAAAGAAAGGAAAGTGCACAGGCCTGCTCACTGGCTCAAGGCGAGCCACAATCGCTACCCCGTGCAGATAGAAGGAGAGTTGAAAGATGGGATAGAAGGACAGGATAGTAAAGACGCGAGTCTGTCTGTCTGTTGCTGTCAGGAAGAAAGTGCACAGGCCTGCTCACTGGCTCTAGCCGAGCCACAATCGCTACCACGTGCAGATAGAAGGAGAGTTGAAAGATGGGATAGAAGGACAGGATAGTAAAGACGCGAGTCTGTCTGTCTGTTGCTGCCAGGAAGAAAGAAAGGAAAGTGCACAGGCCTGCTCACTGGCTCAAGGCGAGCCACAATCGCTACCACGTGCAGATAGAAGGAGAGTTGAAAGATGGGATAGAAGGACAGGATAGTAAAGACGCGAGTCTGTCTGTCTGTTGCTGCCAGGAAGAAAGAAAGGAAAGTGCACAGGCCTGCTCACTGGCTCAAGGCGAGCCACAATCGCTACCACGTGCAGATAGAAGGAGAGTTGAAAGATGGGATAGAAGGACAGGATAGTAAAGACGCGAGTCTGTCTGTCTGTTGCTGCCAGGAAGAAAGAAAGGAAAGTGCACAGGCCTGCTCACTGGCTCTAGCCGAGACACAATCGCTACCACGTGCAGATAGAAGGAGAGTTGAAGGATGGGATAGAAGGACAGGATAGTAAAGACGCGAGTCTGTCTGTCTGTTGCTGCCAGGAAGAAAGAAAGGAAAGTGCACAGGCCTGCTCACTGGCTCTAGCCGAGACACAATCGCTACCACGTGCAGATAGAAGGAGAGTTGAAGGATGGGATAGAAGGACAGGATAGTAAAGACGCGAGTCTGTCTGTCTGTTGCTGCCAGGAAGAAAGAAAGTGCACAGGCCTGCTCACTGGCTCTAGCCGAGACACAATCGCTACCACGTGCAGATAGAAGGAGAGTTGAAAGATGGGATAGGACAGGATAGTAAAGACGCGAGTCTGTCTGTCTGTTGCTGCCAGGAAGAAAGAAAGGAAAGTGCACAGGCCTGCTCACTGGCTCAAGCCGAGCCACAATCGCTACCCCGTGCAGATAGAAGGAGAGTTGAAAGATGGGATAGAAGGACAGGATAGTAAAGACGCGAGTCTGTCTGTCTGTTGCTGCCAGGAAGAAAGGAAAGTGCACAGGCCTGCTCACTGGCTCAAGCCGAGCCACAATCGCTACCACGTGCAGATAGAAGGAGAGTTGAAAGATGGGATAGAAAGACAGGATAGTAAAGACGCGAGTCTGTCTGTCTGTTGCTGCCAGGAAGAAAGGAAAGTGCACAGGCCTGCTCACTGGCTCAAGCCGAGCCACAATCGCTACCACGTGCAGATAGAAGGAGAGTTGAAAGATGGGATAGAAAGACAGGATAGTAAAGACGCGAGTCTGTCTGTCTGTTGCTGCCAGGAAGAAAGAAAGGAAAGTGCACAGGCCTGCTCACTGGCTCAAGCCGAGCCACAATCGCTACCACGTGCAGATAGAAGGAGAGTTGAAAGATGGGATAGAAGGACAGGATAGTAAAGACGCGAGTCTGTCTGTCTGTTGCTGCCAGGAAGAAAGTGCACAGGCCTGCTCACTGGCTCAAGCCGAGCCACAATTGCTACCACGTGCAGATAGAAGGAGAGTTGAAAGATGGGATAGAAGGACAGGATAGTAAAGACGCGAGTCTGTCTGTCTGTTGCTGCCAGGAAGAAAGAAAGTGCACAGGCCTGCTCACTGGCTCAAGCCGAGCCACAATCGCTACCACGTGCAGATAGAAGGAGAGTTGAAAGATGGGATAGAAGGACAGGATAGTAAAGACGCGAGTCTGTCTGTCTGTTGCTGCCAGGAAGAAAGAAAGTGCACAGGCCTGCTCACTGGCTCAAGCCGAGCCACAATCGCTACCACGTGCAGATAGAAGGAGAGTTGAAAGATGGGATAGAAGGACAGGATAGTAAAGACGCGAGTCTGTCTGTCTGTTGCTGTCAGGAAGAAAGTGCACAGGCCTGCTCACTGGCTCTAGCCGAGACACAATCGCTACCACGTGCAGATAGAAGGAGAGTTGAAAGAGGGGATAGAAAGACAGGATAGTAAATACGCGCTAAAAACAAGGCCGATCCCTGAGGTAGTGCAATACCGGGCCAACCGTGGGCGGGAGTGAAGCATCCTTAAAACTCTCCGCCACATTTCCAAATATAAGTCCAACTTGGGCCCGTAACAGATACTCCACGGGTCCGGACAAACTCATATATACCTGTGGCTATTAAGCGTCTACTGCAAGCGACCCGACCATTGGGTGGTTGGCGACCGGACCTTACCATTGGATGAAACTGGATGCAGTATGCAGCCATTAGTGAGGTGCATCGCAGCGCTGCCAGCAGCTGACGCCCGGACCCGACCACTGGCTGCGATATGCAGACAATGGTGAGGTCTGGTCGCTAACCACTCAATGGCCGGGTAGCTTGCCAAATGCACTTGAAAGCCGAGGGTATATTCGAGTGAGCATTGACAGAGGACCGAATGGATGCGAGATGGACAGCGTATAGAGTACGGCCGCTGATACCCTTTTGTGCGGCCTGGTCCCATTAGAGACGGCGCAAGATATTCAAGTGCTGTTTATGCTTTTAGCGAGCAACATACGTGTTGAGACCGATTTCAAGCAACCTTATAGAAGGTTCGAGCCACGCATTGTTCCAGGCCATGTTTGGCTTGTCAGCACACCACTGCTTGTGACAAAGCGACATGGGCTTTGAGCGACACTGTAGTGAAAGGCTCTAGATTAATTTCAACCACCTTCCAAGTGTCCTTGCAATGTGCTGGCAGCTGTGGCTTGACACTAAATGATTCTTGCAGTTAGAGAAATTAAGACGGGGCAAAAACAGGTGACCTTTATTGCATTGTGGGCCTCTGCAGTGGGTACACCTTGACAGGAGGTGGGGCACGAATCTTGCGCCCACAGTAGCCATCTTTACGATGCCAGAAGCCAGAGCGAGGTCGATGACCCAAACGGCGCATCCTGTTGGGACTGCCGATCGGGTAAAAAGTCTCCCGACGCTTCACGTTCGAAGTCTGGCCAACCACAGCCATGCACCGCTCACTCAGCGACACCTGAAGCTTAGACGGCAGCTGAATAATCACCCTGTCTTCCACCTGCAGAAATAAAAAAAAGAAAGATTGCACTTAAGTCTGCTTAAGGGCAGATATGCGAAAGCCTGTTGCTCTTTCTCCCTCCATTTTTAATTTGTTATTGCTTGTTTTTATTGCTGTGATTTTTTATATTTTTTACATTTTTAAAATTTTTAAAGCGGGTTTTTCCCACGACCCCAGTAGGCAGTAGGCGTACCATGACGTCATCGAGTGGCGTCCAGGTGTCATGTCGACATCCCTGGCTGTTGTGTCGTCCAAATGTTATGTCGACGCCCATGGCTATTATGACGACCAGATGTTATATCGACATCCATGGCTATTGTGACGTCCAAATGTAATTTTTATGTTTAATTAACTAATTATTTGCAACTCATTAACCAAATTTTTCCCATAGCAAGTTCACGTCACGCTCTAACACAATCAAAATTTTGGACAATTATCTTCACAGAATGACGTAATCGTGCGGCCATGTTTTGCAGACACGAAACAAGGGACATAGCCGAGAATTGCTATTGCATTAATAAAGGAGTTTGTGAAGAAAGGTGACGAAGCTAATGTAAGACGCTGCATCTGGTGCTGCCATTGTGCAGTTGTGTTACTGCCAAACTGTGATTTGGAGCAATCTTTGGAGCAATTTTTAAAGCACCCAAAAACACATTTTCGTGAAGCTGCTGTACTTCATTCCTATACATGGCTTGTTCACCAAGCAGAAAATTTTTAAACATAATTATGTTGCTAAGAAATCAATTCTTAAAAGCTAACTGTCTCAAGGGAATCTCTTCTATTAGGTAACCTGGAAAGATAATTTTCAAATCACCTCATGTACATTTTTGCATGGCAAATTCCGCTGATAGTGATAGTTCCTAGCCTTGCCCCATATTGTGCACTGCATATTTTCTCGCCAAAGTCATGTCCTCAGCCAGTATTTCAATGTATCATGGACAGCAAAGCACATATACCAGCAGAAGGGAAGAGAGAATTTTGGAGCCATTTTTTTTGTGCATTACAAGAGAATCAAAATGGAGTACAACCTCGCTGCTAGTACTCGCCAAGTGCTGCATTGTCCTGGTTTTTGCTGGCTGGCTACTGTTGCACTGGAGCTTTCACAGAATTAGGTGCAATACAAGCTTAGCATTACATCGAAACTGTGGCAACATTCCTGCATGACAAGCCGTGAATGACACTTCGTGCCCACCGTGCAATAAGTCCCAACAGCCACTTTTGATTTTACGCAGCCTGGCCCTCAGCCTAGCTTTACTACACATGTATCAACTGCACAGAGCACTTGAGAGGCAGCAGGCACCTCAAGGCACATTCAGCAAGCAAGTACAGCATGGCAATCGCACACCAGCCATAGTCGAAATTTGCAACACCCATTAGCACTTGACGTTCCCCCCCTTGCATTCGGCTGCTTCCAGTGTGCTCCAACTATGCTGGCACATTGGCATCAAGTGCTCAGGGGCAGTGTGAATTCTGTAGCGGTGGCATACGAAGTTGCATCGCGGCAGTTAGGCAAGCATATGCAACTGAAAGAGCTGTGCAACTCCAGAGGATTATATTTGTTACCATCATGAGTTTTTTTTCCTCCTCCCCTGCGGCTTATGGATTATAACAGACCAGAACTGCGCAGGATCAAAGCGGTCACCGCAAACCCGCTCCCTTCTTTCTAACGACAGCAGAGCTATTGCAGGACCCTCTCCGCATGTGCAACAATCACCACAAAGCCTTGCAAATTCTAGAGAAGCAAGTTGCGCTTGCAGGAAATAAGACCAGCAGATACTGAAATAAATATGCGTCAACTCCCTCCATCCGCTTTTGAATGTGCTCGGGAAGTAAGTTTAGCGGATGGTTGTTTTTTTCGCTCTCTATGAAGACCTAGCAGAGGGTTCTACTGCAACTGTCAGCAGTGGGGTCACCACACAGAGTATTTTCGACTGGCTAGCATTGCATGCTACTCGTTAAAGGGATATGCTACTTGTTCACTTTAGATATGAGGCCCATAGGCAGCCACATACAGCAAGCTCGAAAATTTGACATCAGTTCGCTCTAAACCATACTCCACTCAAAATTTACAACGATAATTTTACTGCATAATCTGAGCAGCCAGCGCGTTGGTGACTACATTATTCACCGATTCAGCAGTTCCAATACTTACTTTCGCCAAAGCATTCGTGCAGTGGCATGCTTACTCTGAAGGCGACGCCAAAGTACACAACTCTGATTAAAATCTGAAGGTATGCCTAACTTGAAAGCTAGGAAGTCAATGCGCTTGAAAGCACAGCACTTCGAGTAGCAAGTTTTTCACTGCACACTTTGATGCTCCAAGTTCATGAAGATGGGAGCAAGCTTTAGTGCAATGAGGTTTGTCCATCACTGGGTTAACCAAAGGAGATGCACAAACATGTCTCACAGATGTATAATCAACAGGGCTGCTGAACTTCATCAGAGGTCAAGGCACTCATTCAGGCACACTTTGACGCAGTTTGGGGCATTTTTATCAGGATGGCGCAGCAAACCACCTAAGGCGCAGAATGGCACAGCTGGCTCAGGAGTGGAAGCACTGCATTGCTTCAAATGTCGCTGTATGCACTTATGCATTTTATTATGACTGTTCCTTACCAGACGAGTTTTCACTCGACATTCCACCTTCACATTTCACGCCACCTGTAGGTCGAGTCCTAAATGCACTGGTGAAGCATTCAGCAGCTAGTCACATCGTTATGGAAACCTTCATAAACTACCAGAACCACTTTGTGGTACACAGCCGAACCAATCACAGCTTGCAGTCTCTACTGTCACGTCCTGTTCATGAGTTCATTCTGAAAGAAAAAGTGCATGTCTAGTGCCATGCAACTATCAATGCAGCAAAGAATGAAAGTTAAAAGCGAGCTACCACCTCATATTCTCAGTGGTTCACTTCTGTGCTGCCTTCAACACCATGCTGCTCGATTCTTGATATGCTCACATCCCCAGTTATGCATAATTATCATGTGATGAAAACAATTTTATCACACTGCTGATGATTTAATTTTAAACATGCAACCATTTTCATGGAAACGTGTCTTGAGTGTGGTTTCTTGGTAGAAATGGGTCTTAAAGGGGTAGCTGAAGCACTTTTTGAGCATATGGAGCGCAGTCAAGCAGGGGAGATATTCAAGGCATTTTGCATACTGTAAAAAAAAAAAAAAAGACAACAGTGCCTGTGAACCTTCCTTGACTGCTTTCTGAAAAAAATAAGACCACTGTCTTAATCCCTTGAACCTGCAGACACAAAATTTTAGAGCAAACGCTCTAATCTAGATGTTCAGAGCCTAGCAGGACCCTCTCTTGCATGTATATGCCTAGCAAGAGTGCTCCTCATCGTCGTCTTCTACAAAGCACTGCCAAGCACGAGTGCACTGTCCAACGGCACAGCCCGCTCACTGTCGTCTTCTAGGCAGCACTAATCCAGTCGTTTCAACCCGAGCAAAATCGTCTCTTGTGTGTCCTCAACTGGCATAGCGAGAGCGCACACAACCCTGCGCCACTGCCTACTCATCGTCGTCTTCTACGAAGCACTAATCCAGTGGTTCTGACCAGAGAAAAATCGTCTTTCGCATCTGCAGCTGGCATAGCAAGCTGGCATAGCATAATCACCGACTTTGGTGCAGTGGGAGGCAGGCATGACAGAGAAACTATGCTCTTAGTTGGTGCTGGCACGGGCAGAATGCACTGAACACTGCCAAATGGTGATCAGACACCAGTGGCCTGCACAAGGTCGCTCTAGCCCGTGGGACGTCACTGCACCACATGCTGAGTTGGAGTGCAGACGCTGTATGCATGATGGAGCATTGAACAGCCCGATTTATTGCTGTCATGCTTACTGCGGGTTTAGGAGACCACTGTTCCTAAAAAGAAGAGCACGCCAGACCAATACAGTGCACTCTGGCGATCCTCTATAGCACCCCAGGTCTTCAAACTGACCAAGCGTAAGCAAGCTTCCGGCTCAAATTAACCAGTAAAATTTACATTAACAAATTCTGGGGCCGCAAAAATTCTACTAATTATCTAAATTTCGAATTACCCGAGATTGAATTAGCAAGGTCTTTAACATACTGCTCTGGGCAGCGTCTTTCTGGTTGAGATTTTAAAGGAGGTGCTAACACCAGAACAACCACTTTGCATCTGATGGATTATTGACTTAACGTGGCATACTGGTGCATTCCCATGATGCACGAATGAGCCATAGCTGGTGCCCTAGTTCGCCACGTTAGCACTAGTTAGCCATGAGCTTGGCAAGAGCTTACGCACTCGCATGTGCCGCGGCCTAGCATTAAAAATTAAAAGTCTCACGTCATGAGAAGCATGCACAGCAGAATCTCGATGATTCAATCTCGGCTGATACGAATTCGGAAAATGCCCTAGCCAGAATGCACTGTGTGCAATGGGCAGAAATTCGGATGTTATGAATAACCCCCTACCTCAATGTGGATGATAGCGATGCGCGAGCCGAGACTTGCTGCCCGTACATCGCCGACGCCACGAGCAGCAAGCAGTAGTGCTTGACCAGCACAGCGCCGACACCACGAGTCAGCAGTGGCACAGGGCAGCAAGTAAACCCCGTCAGATGAAAACAGATTAGGTGTAAATTGTATATCTGAATTTTATTCGTTAAGAATGATGCAAATATTTTTTGTGACCCTGTCAGATTCTAAAGTATATAACCGTGCCACTAGTTCATTATGGCAACACATGGCGGTTACCGTGTGCTCGCCAAACTTTTTACATGAGATCGCATATCACGAACTGAGGACATACACGTGAAGTAAAAATGGAAACAGCAACAAATAGCTGCAAAACGTGCCTCTGATTTGCAAAGGGGCCATCTCACTCAAGCAGCCAGACATATGCAAGCACTGAATCAAGGCTGGGTGTGCAATGCCATGCTTTTGTTTTCAGTATTGCATCACTCCTTAAACAAAATGGGTGGTAATTTTGGCCTCATACCTCTTTTTTGTTTAGCCTCGCCTAAGCGCAGGTCTCGCACAATTAGTTGCCAAAATGCCTATTTGGTGTAAGATGAAGCAGCAATCTGTTTGAGGTGCATTTTGGCGCAATTGGAGCAGCACTTCTATCACTGTTTTTGTTTTGTTTCCCTGTGAGATTACCTTGGTCTTCTTTGAACTCTTAGTTAAGTGCAATGGTATATGATGATTACATTGTTCCTGGAGAGTTGCTATAAATTTGCCATCCGGCCATAAGAAATAAGGTTGTTTGCACTTGCCAACACAGGACATGTTTCTTTCCTTGTCTTCCTCCGCACACCTGGAACCAGGCACAGTCCTTGGCCCTCTCCTCCCATGCCTCATCATGTTCACAGGGTGCTCATTGGCTCCTATTTGCTGCTTGGTGTGTCTCACTTCGAGTACATACCTGGCAGCTACCCATTTCCCACTCCACGTGTTTGCTACTGTATCGGAGAAAGGGGAAAATTTTCAGGCGTAAGGTGCTATTACAAGTGACAGCGGCACTTGTGTAGGCTGCCACACTCTGTAACGAATTGAAACTGCTCGACCAGGAACAACAGTTGGTGAAGTGTGGTGCCATCTGTTGGTGCTTGTGCCAACTACTCCTTGAAAAGGCTGCGCCAGTGGAAGAGAAGACAGAGGGCAACCAAGCTTTGAGAGTGTGCTGTACCCGAAGAGGAAAGCCCTGACTAAAAACACCCCTTTGGTGCAGTCCGGGGTGCAGTCACCTACCTTGCGAAGGATCTGAGCGGAGGTGCCTGCAGCACGGCACATCACTCCTCCTTCCCCGGGGTACTTCTCAATGTGGTGCACCAGGGTGGACACTGGCAGAGCACCTAGTGGGTGGGCATCCCCTTCTTTTGGTTGGACTGCGGCACAAAATAAGCATCTCCATCTGCATTGGCAGATCTTGGTGTCCATCCATGCAGAGAAATTTCCTAAAAAAACATCTGCAAATTGTGTGAAAGAAGCACATAGACACAGCTGGATCTGCTAAGCAGCTGAACACCACAACCACTGCAGTGGGTCACAAGAAAGGACCAACAATCACAGACATGACTGCAAATATCGCTATGCTCTCAATGGTGGCCAGTTGATATGCAGCATGTTTGGCAACTGCTGTGCCTTCCAGTCATTACTTCCCTTTCAGCTCACCTGGCCTTTTTTTGAGCCAAGTCCTTTAACCTCTGGACTATAAAAAGGCCCCACAGCCAAAACAGATTCTTGCTGTTTCATTGAACAGTGGCAGTCCCATTTACAGTTGAAAGCGTTTGAGTAAAACGGGAAAATTAAGCACCCCAAAGTCCCTATTCTTCCCAGCAACAGATTCCAGTTCCACAGAGAGAGGCTGACAGCACACACTGCATGGGCCAATCAGTGACCAGGGGCGGTATTGCGGATCGCTCTCAATCGAAACTGTCTCGAAAACAGTCTCATCTGCCCCTCTCCTATTGATCGGCCGTGGGCGGTGGCCATTTCGATTTTTTGCGTCACTGACTGACGTCGTAAACGGCCCAGAAGTGTCGACGTTGCCCACCTAATTATGCGGGCAGATTGAGACGATTTTTTGAGACTGGGAAATGTAGTCTCAAAGCATTTGAGACAGAGAATGGCGGCTGTTTACACCATCGTATACGCGGGTGACCGCGCGAGCAACGATGTAGGAGGATGAATGAAGACGATTTTGATGCGCGGGACGAGGTATTTCGACGCTTCGACTTAAGAACGAGACTGCACAGTGGTTGTGCGACGAACTCGCCGTTGAACAGGGAGGTGCGCGGGTGAGTGCGGTCAGTGGAGCGGCAGGTGCTGTGCGCACTGCGCTTCTTCTATACCGGTGGGTTTCAAGACGCCGTTGGAAATGAAAAAAACGTTGGCGCAGCCCAACCGACTGTGAACAAGTGTTTGCGGCGGGTAGTGTAGACCAATGTCAACGTTGGGTCGCAAAAGGGGTGTGTTCGCTTTCCGAGGAGACCCGAGGAGAAGGCGGTGGCGAACGAAGCTTCCTTTGCCTAAACTTTTGCCGCAGCAGCATTCCCGGCGTCGTCGGGTGTGTCGATTGGGCGCTCACCACTATCAAGGAGTCTGGGGGCAGTGCTGCGAACGAGCCGCAAGCGGTTCTACGCTGCGAATGTGATAGTGAGTATACCTCGGCCGCTGTTTTTGACCACATGAGTTCAGCTACAAGTGCGGGCCTTGGCAGCTAGAGCAGTTCGTGCTGTGTGTTTTTTCTCAGATTTGTGGCGGGAACATGCACAATCTGGCTGTGGACAAGCGCTGACACGCATCCTTCCATGACGCGTTCGTCTGGCGGCACTCGAAGGCGGAGGAAGGCCTGCTAGACGACGGTGTTTTTTTCCCGGGTAACGGAAAACAAGCCGTGCCAACCTTCGGGCCACCTCCATCGCATATATTGAGCTCCAGCACTATGCATTTGACCGGATCTGCTAAAGCTACAAGAATGAGTCTCGCTAGTTACACCAATGCAGACATGTTACAGTATGATACAGTGTATTTCCACCCTTTTCCTAATTATAATTGCCGCAGAAACAAAGGACACATATTAAATTGGTGAAAAGGATAGCCTTTCCTCTTGAAGAAACCAAAGCAAAATGCACCTGACAGTGCTTGTGTTTTGTAGGCATAGCGCATCATTTATATCAATATGGTGGTAAAAGACTGACCTTACAGCAGTGCTCATTTATTCATCTTAATCCTGCATGTCTGTATGCTCTTGAATGTCATATTCAGCAAAGCCTGGATGTGTGCTACTTGGCATGAGTCTTCTATTGTATAGCAGATCGTCCTGTAAGGCTGTTGAGATCACTGAGAAAGGACATGCTTAGCTGCGTCATTTTTTGTTATGCCGGAGACTATGTGTACCCACTAGAGCCATGGTTGCTTGCACCAGTTGCGTGGCATTACAGACCCGACACAGCAGAAGGCCTGTACAACACGCCACATGCTTTCAAGCAGTTTGTGGCTAAGCGCTGTATCGGTGCGCTGAAGAGCTGCTTCCGGTGCTTTCAAAGGCACCTGATGCACCACTACCAGTGGGAGTGGACAGTGTGCATCATCACTGCGCGTGCTGCACTTCACAGCCTCTGTTTGGGTGCGCCCATGTGAGCAGAGGGTGCAGGCGACACTGCCACTGACCCAGATAACAATGGGCCACCACTAAATGGTTGCTACCTCGTAGAGATGGGATCCCTCCTCACCTACCTCCTGGGAAGAGCAATGCGCTACTGTACTTTCGGTCTCTGTAGGACAACCCGTCTCCAGAGGCAGGGGTACCTAGGGATGGTGCAGCGACAGTTGCGGTGGAAACTCTAGCACCTAGCAACGATTCACCATGCTGGTGTGGAGAGTCATATCCACGACCGGCTTTATTACTTGGCGACCTGTTCACCGGCGCCGCTTCCGCAGCCCCCAATTTGTTAGTTCGCTCGGCCGCCGCTGCTCTCCGTGGCGCCACAACTTACCCCCATGCCGAGTGCGGGCTGGCGTAGCGGTAGCAGTCGCGGCTTCTTCGTTGTGTTTTTGTGCGCGTCTGCACACCGTGTTTCCGCCTGTTCTGCTTGCTTCCAGCATACGTGCTAAGAATTTAATTATATCTGACAGCCTTTAGCTTTCATAGGCCATCAAAATCATCGCCCACGATGGTTTATTGCTGCATCCCGCTCTGTAAATCAAGCGGGCACCAGCCTCTCAGTCTACTAGTTACTACTGCCATCATAGCAGGCATGGGCCGGGGAGGGCTGTCGTACCCTACTTTGGCTTTTGTAGGGTTCGTCAGCCGCCTGGAAGGTGCTGCATCAAGTGTGGCTCCTGTGCTTGTTAGGGGGCCAAGGCCGCTTAAGAAGTTTGCAGACCTAGTGCTAGCTGCCATCACTTGCAAAAAAAACGCTGTTTGTGTGCTCGAAGGACACCACAGAGCCTCACAGAAGGGCCTTGCTAAAGGTGATTGTCCACAAGTTTATGAGGCCATTTTTGTACAATTTTGCCTCTGATATGACAGAAGAGCATGCCAAACGAAAAATTATAAATGCCAAGCCAAAATCACGGAAGGTCCTAAATGTGTAAGGTTCTGGCTGGCGTCAAATAAAGTTCTGGCCAAGACCGGCTATTGTGTCTGGCAAACAAGCTTTTCGGCTCTGGTTTCATTTATTTTTCATGTAGAGTGCGTCTTGAAATGATTAACAATCGGGTTAACGCTCCTGAAAACAAGTGAGTATATAAGAAGTGTCCATAGCGCGCTTTTTATCGCAAATTGGCGGAAAAGTAGCGCGACTTCGCCCTGGGATGCTGCTAGGCACAGAGCAGAAGCAATCGTGTTAAAATTGTGCAGCTGTGCGCGCAAAAAAAAAAAAAAAAACGCCGCTCGAGTAGCACCAGAGCCGCGCCCACCAGTACAACCACTCTTTGAGCTTGTTTTAACTGCAAAACTGCTGCTCTGAGAAAAAAAATACCACCGCTAGCAGCCTCTAGTCGGGTACAGCGTTTTGTGGCTATGCAGGGGAAGCTACGAGCGCGAGACGCCGGCTTCTGCGCTGTTATCACGCGCTCACGAGCCAAAGAAGCAGGCGTACGTGTTAGCTGACAGCTTGCGCTCGTAACTACACTTGTATACAGAAAGTTGTCCACGATTATTGCATCTGATGAATATTTTCACGTCTTTGCAGTGCGTGCTTAAAAAACTACGCGGTTTAACTCGGCCTACCGGACACATGCCCTGCAGCGCAAGCGTACTGAAGCTAGCAGAAGCGTACGGCGGGCGCTGCCGAAGTGAGGGTAACTTGTGGCGCCACCTGTTGCGGCGCGCTGTCCCTCCTGAAGAGTCACGTGATATGTACCCGGACACGCGCCGCCGTAGGAGCCGGCGTAGTGAGCAGGTCGCCAAGTAATAAAGCCGGTCGTGGTCATATCAATCACTGTTCCTGTTGCCACTGTCATTGCCTCATGTCAGTGCACAACACACATCTGCAAGTGTGTAAGCAACTGTGTGATGTGGTTGTGCCCTTGGCCAACCTGCGTGCAGCCAGAAGCCTGCAGTGACAAACAAGTGCCCCCACTGGCTGCCACTTCATTTTCAGTGAGTTTACCAGTATACCTCCCAGTCCCTCAGCAGCGTGTTGCACAGTCTCTTCTTGAAGGCGGAAAAGGTGTTGAAGCAGCTCGCCGAATTTGTGAAAAGCATCATTTTGAACTCTCTTTTCTCAATGCTTATGTCAGCCCACCTGCCCCTTCTCTGCTATCTCCTTCCAGCTTGGTGCAGTGCCTGTGGTCATTAACTGTGTGACGAACATGCATGAACCAAAAGTGTAGTGCTGGAATAAGGCACGAAATATTCGTTATGCTTGTTGGGATCAAAAAGCACCACCAAAGCTGTTTTTTAGTGCATCATACATTCAGTAAGCGCGTTTATTTTTTTTTTAGGCACAGTATTTGACATGAGTGTTTCTATTGCAGAAAAGGCAGTGTACATACAAGCATACTTTACCTTGATGTACAGTTACCATATGACATTTCATAGCGCAGTTAGGAAAAAATTTTTTGAAAAATTAAGTTCAAAGTACCTGTTTTCTTTCATACAGAGGCTACCTGTACAATAAATACTGCACAGTACAGTGTACATAATGCGTTTTCAGGACTAGAAAACATTTTGGCACATATAAGATGTGGAAATACCAAAGCGAAGCTTTTAGCTTAATGGTGTGTGGCTAGGGGTTTCACTCTGTGCTAAAAGCTGTACTTACTGCAAGGAGACCACTGTACAACAATGCATAATAAATATTGTAAGGTGCAGTGGCTACAATGACTGCCGAGTGACTAGAACATCTTCACTGATAGACAAAGATGTGTAAACATCACAGACACATCATCAAGGAGATGGTGTGTGAGTAGAGGTTAGTTTACAATCACAAATCATGAAACACCATTACTGGAAATGCTCTACAGCTCTAAGAATATACAGGCAGCTCCATTATGGGAAATTTTGAGCTCTCGGTTATTGCCCCATAACTGACACCTAGCTTGGTTTGTGATAACACAAGGCTATGAAGTCTTGTCCATGATGACACAAGACGGTGACAATGTCGAATGGCCGCACAAGCTCCTTATGCTATCGCATAGTATGCGTGACAAGTGCAACTACGTTCAAGCTACTTTTCACCTAGGTATTTAATATCCTAGTCATTTTCAACTGGTTGTTCCCTTTCTAACTGGAGCGGTCTGTATACAGGGTGCCTCAGATAAGATGGACCATAATTAAAAAAAAAAACCTAAGTGGTCTTCCGACCTGAAAGGAAGTGTGTTAGAAGATATGCAAAGTATTAAAAGCCCTTCAAACACTGCCCTCACCAAACCCAGCCATACCAACATCACTCTGCCTGGTCAGCAAAATACAATAACATATGACACATCACTGCCCTGTCCTACCTACCTCATTGCCGTCGATCATATGCAATTCAAGCACTCTGTACCAGCCACGGAGCAAGACTATATAGGAGGTGAAACTCCCGTCAGCGTGAGCGAGCACAGGCAACCAGATAAAGTCACAATTGTATGCGCCGACGGGGTCGCATGCAGTGGCGGCACCATGCGGCACCTCGTAGAAGCAGCAGGGAGAAGAAAAAAATGCAGCGCCTGGGCAGGCGGCTCTGGCGCGCGCTCAGTGCAGACGACAAGCAGATGACACAGGCGTTTGCTTCAGCGGGCACGCCGTGACGTTGTATTTCAGTAGTTTTTTTCCAGGCCGGCAGCAGGATAGTGGCGCTGCGGGCTTGTGGCCTTTTCTGGCCGCCGCAGACAGAGGAGTTCCCACTCCTATATAGTCTTCCTCTGTGGTACCAGCGAACATGAACAAACTTGCTCAACTTTCTGCCCAGTTGCAATTAGCCTCTACACAAGCCATACAAGCAAACTACTTCTTTCCTGGTTGGCCCTGGATCCACTACAAGATCAGTAAATAACATTAATGGAACAAGCTTGTTCTCTCCTCGGTGACAATAGCAATGTTATCAAATCAAGTGCTTCCTTCCTCTCTAAACAAACTAAGTGGAGCATAAACATCACAATTTCTGCATCTTGCACAGGAAAAAAAAGAAATTACCACAACTAAACATCGACCGAAAGGAGCTACAAAAATACCAACGGAACATCAAGTGCTTCGCCCGATGTGGGTGGCATCACTTGGTTACGAGGCAGAAAAGTGGTTGCTGCCACAGAGGCAGGCCGTGTCGGCTCTCATTTCCCGCACCGAGATTGCAAGCTACCAGCAGCTGCATCTGTCTGCTCCCGTCTGTCGGCAGTTGCTTCTGTGTGATGATTCATGGTTTTCTGGTGGCATTTTCTCAAGAAAATAAACAGAACCACACGTCACTCGGTCATCGATAGGTGCCGACCGAGAAAACAGACTAAAGTTGTCTTCGTCGATTTTCGAGCCAAGCGCTGCCTGTAAGTTGATCTCGGCAGGCCCGTAGCATTCACTGCCTTCAATCAGATTTTTCTGCGCACTGAAGACATCCGCAAAGTACCTTGATTTTAGACGACACGCAAAAAAACAGAAACTAGTCACGGAATCAGCTGTTTTCTTGCAGGCCGCCATGTTCACGTTATGCCACTGAAAGCGCCCTCATGGCAAGAGAAATTACCCTATATTAAATTTAATTGCAAAACTGAGAATGCTTCTAATTTTCCTTCGTGTTGTTGACTTCTCAACACAGTTTATTACCAAAATAAAACATTACTTGTTTTCTTCATTGCATTTCAATTTATTTTTGGACGAACATGTTCACGCTTTACCGCTGAGAGCACACCTTCGCGGCAACAAAAGTGACTGAACAGCAAACTTACTTGCAAAACTGAAAACACTGCTTGTTTTGTTTGGTGTTTTTGAGTTCGAAATACAGTTTCAGTGCAAACTAAAACATTACTCGTTTTATTCACTGCGTCTTTACAGCAAAACATTAGTCTACAGTCCCTTGTCGTGCGAATAAATGGCTCCGGGGCGGAGCCCTGCTAATAGCCACAGCAACCTTGCCGCTAATTGGCTGATTCCGCAGTCGGCATCTCACGGTGTCGTCATTCCGACGCCACAATCTCAAAATTGAGACTGTTTTTTGAGAGCGATCCATAATACCGGCCCAGGAAGGTGAATTCTGTGCAGTGAAGCATGCAGATTAACCATCAGAGGCCAAAGCAGGTGCTAGTTTAACTGGCATACAATTTACGCAATAATGAAGGTGCAAAATGGTCAAGGGCAGGAGAGTAAGCATACCGATCCCATGTGGGGTTCTTGTCCATTTTGCAGCACCGCTACTGTCTCATCATAGGTCTATAAATATAGTTCGGTCATGCCAAGTACATGCTGTCACGCGCCAAATATTCTCATAGCGCACCTGGGATACGTGGGATGTCGCCGGATGTTGCGATGATGTCGCCGGGCTTGACGCCCTCGGTGGCCGTCAGCCAGCGCTTGTGGCCACCGGAAGCCACGAGGGCAAGGTGTGCCGTTCGCAGGGGATCGTACCGTACTTGGTACACCCGTTCCTCCAGCTTGGAGCCATCTTCGTTTGGCAGCCGCTTGTGATCAATCCAGCGAAAGTAGCGCTTCATGCCTCCCCCAATGGTTCTCACCACAACACGCCCTGCAAACAGAACACATTTCCCAGGCGGTGCTTCTGGTTCTGGACAGGGACTCTTGCGTACACGGCCTAAATGTTGTGCACTTGAATTTCACATTTACATATTTCCTACATGAAGCGCACCATGGGCAATGTGTAAAATACTGCGCAGTAGCAAAGCATGTGGCACCTGTTATATGATGCTGATGTGGTGGCAGCTAGTGTTCATCAGTAAGCGACACCTCGGCACGGTACAACCTAAGATGCTCAAGGCCTCCGATTTCTAATGTCACACACATCAAGCAGTCGGGCTCACCTGTAACTGGATCCCGGCCGCCCAGCTTGCGGATGGGCAGCTTTTCGGTGGTGTAGACACGGTCTGCGGGAAGTATGGGCAACCAGGCGTACTTGTGCGGCTCGGGACGCTGCACGTTATCCAGGAGCGGCCGCGGATGGCCCCGGATTCGACGCGATGCCCGCATCGACTTGCATCGCACACTCTGCAGCTGCGTCTCCAACTGCGCCGTCAGCAACGACGTCGCCGCGCGGGCAAAACTTGCAAGGAAGCTGGCCGCCATTGTGGTGCCTCCACTACCTGCAACATCAGACGCTTGCATGAGCATCAAAATACGCTTCCGGGTGCACGCGTGCGATCAGCACCTATAAAGTTCACTAACCACCGCGGCACTGCCTCGAGCGGAGACTATTCAGTGGCGTCCTGTTCCTTTCAAGGGCACAACTGTGTGCTTGCAAAATACAGCTTCATGTGGCGACAGTACACCGCAGAAACTTTTGTGCACTAAAGAAATCAGAAACCCTTACGGCTCAAGAAGACATCAGACGCATAAACTGACCAGCTGGGCACTACCAGCGATTACTGCGCCTCACTTCCTACGGTTGGAACCACGCTAGATTCTGGAACCATGGCTACCATGCTTGGAGCAGACGTCCTTGTCTAGTCTTGTCTGAGATTCATACCCATTCGCACGTGTGGTGGCCATAGCCAACCTATGTCTCGAGCCGTGACTAAATCCAGCAAAAGCCAACACATGGTCTACATAGTTGAAGCTTTCAAGCTAGCAGAGCCAGAGCTGTCCGTGACGGTTGTTTTAGTGTCCGCGCCACTCCGTGTACTTCCCGCGTAGTCAACAGAATTGTTGAAACCGCCATGAACGGACATTCGGCTTGGTTGTGAATTGTCGCTTTAGATTGCACCTGGCATATCCAAGACCCAAACCAAGTTGTTCTGTTCCTGTTCGACTGACGACGATGGCCGCGTCGCTTGAAGGATATGTCAATCGTATCCTTTCTTCATTCATTTTCTAATCTGCAAGTAAACAAACGAAGGGAGGGAAAAGTTTCGCTTATGTGGTTAAATTTCAGAAGCAAGATTCTTGTCTCCTATATATGCTGCTCTCTTATTTTGCACTGTTGCTCCAACTTGTTCATATGACACCTTTTTTTCGTGCTTATGCTTGCGTGAATGACATGAATTACCACTTTCTTGCAAGTCTGTGGCGCCGGTTAATGGCTAAACAATGTCGACGCCTGTTATAAATTTCCTTTACTATCATTGTTTAGATACAGTATCGATCATAACTGCTGATGGGCGTCACATTGTGGTGAGTTCTTTTTATCATCTAATATTCTCTTTATTGTGGCTTTTATTGCGACTTGGTGATTATTTCACTTGCGCTTGTGCCACTAAAAAGCAAGAGTGCGTGTCAGACCAGAATTCGCGCTGAAGTGTTTCTGCAGCCATCATACGTCACTGCTGCGTGTTATTCAAGCCGCATGTTGCGTTATTGACATGCCAGCACCGTCAGCGCCTTGCCCTGCACATGCGACTCCAGAGCGGGAAATCTCCGTGGCAGACGGTGGCGCCGCCGCGTGGTTCCTAATGAAGGCACCTTGTGTGCAGTACGTGCATAACAAACTGCTTTGAGTGAGTGTTTGTGCTCTTCAAACACCAGCTTTATTAATCTTTTTTTTTTCTCTGTCCCCTATCTTGGAAATGTCTTGCACAGACTTCTGCGTCGTCAATCATGCAAACGTTCACCACAAGTGGCCACCTGGGACTAAGTTCAAACACCAGCTACATAGCTGGATGTGGAGCATGCATTGTGGGAAGCATTTGTCAGCATGTTTAGCTGCTGCATGCTTGTGTACGCTGTAGATGCTTTGCAGCACCACGGAACGGGCAGTGGGGAGTGTGTGACACTTCAGAATACAGTTGTGGCCATCAGGGGCATCACACATCAGCGAATCCTCTTGATCCTGAATGTAGTGACTCTTTCCTCCTCGGATTTCAACCCTCCTGCCGGTAGGTGTGCTGTGCACGGCACCCTGAACCTGCCTGTGCATGCGAGATGATTTGGTTCGGCTTTTTAAAGTGTTCTTTTAAAAACTGCCATGCACAAGTATTGTGATGGCTTTGTAAATGTTACATTAAACTGTAGCGCCAAATATCCCTTGTAACAGCAAAGTCATGAACAAGCAGACACACTCTGAGTAGCTAAAAAAGTTTGTGTCTCAGGGTTGTTCTCAGGTGCACCGAAGCATCAGGAACGGAAAATAAAATTGGGTAGGCAATTGTGCCATTGTCAGTCTTGGACAACAAACAGAAGACATTAGCCGAGGGCTGATGGCCACTTCACAAATCTTCTGAATTTGTGTGTGTTAACGGTAAACAGGCTGATTCTAACATTCCATTTCATTGATTTGTGAAACAAATGCTTCTAGTGTCACACGCTTTCACTGGAAAAAAAAAAAAAAGCTCCTACGAGTGCTAGCAGAGACAGGGGCAGAATGCAAAAGAAGACTTATTTCTTCGCGAAAGTCTGGAAAGTTACTGAGGCAAACATCATCTTTAATTTTATTACCTCAATGCTACTAGCCTTGTAAAAGGCTGTGAGGAAATGTGGGATGTGCGCAATACTTACACAGTTCAAAGTATGCAAGAAATGCATTGAAAAACACTATTTCTCATTTGGAGGGCAGTAACTTGAATTGTGTAACAAAAAGAAAGAACGGTAAAAGGAACAGTAAGCACATAATTATTGTACAAAAGTGTTCATGCATATTTAGAACAAGTATTAACTTCTTGGTAATAAAACATCGCGGGTGCACCACGTAGAATATGTCGTGGCGGAGGGGTTCACTCGAACCTGGGCTCCGTTGGGTAGCGTATCCGAGCCTTCGGGTTGAAGAAATATGGAATTTGAAGCTTAGGAAAATGAAAAACAAACGGGTTTACTGGAACTTTTGAAGAAACTTGATTACATAATTTAGAAGGAAACAGAAAGAGCAAACAGTCAAGTACTAAATGTTCATAGCGTCGAGTGACTGGATGAGCCTTGTCGTCAGGGCCCAGAGCAATCGTTTGTACTCAGGATGCTCATTAAATACACTGAGGCTCCGCCCCTTTCACCACACGAGACACAGATCGGAAGAGTTGCCGTATATAGCACGTGGAACCCCGTGGGAACGGGCGAGGAGGATTCGGAGGTCCGCTGCTACTTCGTCCGAAACTGTACGTCCATCCCAACACCAGCACCTGGCAGTCGCGGTTAATTTCGGGAAGGCGCCCTTGTCTTCTTCCCCTGTGGCCTGACCACCGTCGGTCGCGTCTTCCGAAGAAACAGACAAAGGGAAGATCATCTCCCCCTCTTCGTGTGCGTGGGGAAAATTCCACAGGCGGGCTCCTAGCACATCTTTTTTTTGTCGGGTCCTCGTGGTATCAACGATATGTCGAAATTGCCGCTTCCACGTGGTCATCCCAGTCGATGAATCTTCACTTTAATCGCTGCCGGTCGATGAATCTTCGCTTTAATCGCCAGTGTGGATCCCGTTCATAACAAATATTATACAGGGTGTTTCACCTAAGACTTTACACAAGTTTACACAAGGGCGCTTTTTTCGTCATGGCATTGTTAGTGGTGTAATACATCAGAATGCAGCTAAGACATGCTAACTAAAAGGGTGGTTAACTAATGTTGAAAGTTAACTTTTTAACTATTACCATTAGTCCCCTTAATTGTTGAGATACATGTCGCCCACCATAATTATAATCCATATCAGTGCCGCCGCGGTGGCTTAGTGGTTATGGCGCTCAGCTGCTGACCCGAAAGACGAGGGTTCGATCCTGGCTGCAGCCGTCAACTCTCGATAGAGGCAAAATTCTAGAGGCTCGTATACTGCGCGATGTCAATGCATGTTAAAGAACCCCAGGTGGTCGAAATTTCCGGAGTCCTTCACTACGGCGTCTCTCATAGCCTTAGTTGCTTTGGGACGTTAAACCCCCCATAAACCATAAACCTATAATCCATATTAGTTTGTAGAATTTCGAAAATGCGGTTACCTTGCACTAAGACCCAACAAATTTTGGCTATTTCAATGAGTTACATGCACTAGAGAGGTTGTTTTGCCTCCAAGCCTCTCGAAAGCACATGTATTTTGGCGTGATGTAGCCAGAATTTGTTTACCTAGAGCGCCGAGGGCAACCGCGTTTTCAACATTCTGGCAACTGAAATGGGTATTAATTACGGTGGGCTACACCACGTTTCTCAGTAATTAAGGAGTGTAACAGCAATAGTTAAAAACTTAACTATTTAATACTAGTCAACCATCCTGCTAGTTAGCACGTCTTAAGTGCCAACTCCAAGGGCCCTTCCTGGGCGTACACGCTCAGCGTCGGCGCTCTTGGCGTATGGCGGAACGGGTGTCGAAAAGGGTCATGCATCTCCATGCTCCTGGTCCTGGCTCGCTACCACTCTCGAGCCGACAGAGAGAAATTCAAGCCGTGAAGAGAAGGGGTTGGGGGCCGCTGAAAGGACAACTTAAACCGAGAAGAAAAGTTCGAGGAACCTGAAAGAGCTTCAAGCCATGAAGAAAAGAGTCACCAAAAGCCCCGCAATCCTCCGATTGTTGTAAACCGGACCCCGCTTCCGACGCGGACCCGAGTGCCCGTGCACTGGTGCCCATATCTTGCACGGTCCGATGCTGGCGCCTCGCCGAGGTTTGCTGGCGTCTCCTGCGTGCGCATGCGCAAACCGGTTCTGGCGTACGTCAAGAGTGCCGACACTGAGCGCGTACGCCCAAGAAGGGCCCTTGGAGTTGGTACTTTAGCTGTATTCTGATGTGCTACACCACTACCCCGCGGGGGGGCATCTGCAGCGTGCAGACGTTGGCGAGTGGCGACACCATGGGTTCTCGAGCATCCCCAGGGACATCCCCGCAGGGGGACGATGGTGAACAGTGCATCACCACGGACCCGAGCACCCGTGCTTAGCCGTGCGTGGCATCGCCGTGTCCGGGGAAAAGGGGGTCCTGGTGGTTGAGCCGATGCCGAGCGTTTGGGCCTTTAATGCCCCTCGGCGGAGGCGACACACCACTTTGGCCCCAGCTTCCTGTAGACAGCGCCTCCGGCCTGACCCGACCGGGGAAATCGGCAGTCGCCTTTTCCTGTCCTCCCCTCCATCTTTCACTTTCCTATCTTCTTTCTTACAACTCTCCTGTCCCCTAGTCACTTCTTTGTTTTTCGTTTTTTCCTGGCGGCGAGGTTTAACCTTGTGTGGCCAACCACCCTAAGTTGCGTCATATTTGGTTATAGTTAGGGTGTACAGCTGGCATGGGCAGGACTTGCTTGCAAGTTCCTGCCCCGTCCCCTAGGTGGGCTCCATGGTGGGTGGGTGGCACCATGGCTTAAAACTTCATTTTTTATGGCGCCCTTCCCTTCCAAACCTGATCGCTCTCTCAAAAGAGGCTGGAATGATGAAGAGCTTTTCCATAAGAGAAAAGTATTATTCCCAAAGTTCCACGTTGTTCATAGCGAAAGAGAAGGAAAACCAGCAAGACTTATATCCCCATTTTCGGTAGCAAAGTGCCTGACAGATACCTTGGGCCTTGGGTACAAGGTCTCAAAATTGGCCAGCGGCAACTTGCTGTGCTCGAACTACGTGACACCGTCCAGCATTCAAAGCTTGCAAACATTGTATCTATAGGGGAGATTCGTACCAGGTCTCAAAATTGGCCAACGGTGACTTGCTGCTCGAACTACGTAACACTGTCCAGCATTCAAAGCTTGCAAACATTGTATCTATAGGGGAGATTCCTGTCTCCGTCACGTCACACCGATCTCTAAACACAGTCTGAGGCGTCATATCTGAAATCGATTTCATCCACCTTTCTGAAAAAGAAATGCTTGAAGGCCTTGCCGTCCAAGATGTCATAAATGTTCAGCGGATAAAGATCTGGAAGGATAACAAAGAAAGTGACACAAAACACCTGATCCTCACCTTCAACACCGGCACACTGCCTGAAAGCATTGAAGTCGGCTACCTGAAAATAAATGTAAGGCCATATATACCCAACCCACGCAGATGTTCCAATTGTCAGAGGTTCAGCCACAACTCACAGAGTTGTCGCGGCCGCAAAACTTGCGCGAAATGCTCTTCGAAAGACCACCAATCCGATGAATGTGTTGCTGCCCCACGCTGTGCAAACTGAGGGAGACCATGCTGCATCATACTCCAGGGCTTGTCCATCCTGGAAAAAAGAAAAAAAAATCACTGAAAGCTGCTGAAAACATATTCTCCTTCTCTGCAAAAACAAACTTCGCCGATGTGGTGCGTGGGCGCGGCGCACCACACCAGGCTTCGGCACCTGTCCAGGCCGCAGGCAGTGGGCCTATGGCAGGGCCATCCGCGCCACCTGGTGGAGTAGATAACACTACTCCGCCAACTCCAAAGCAGGCTGCGCAGACAGTCGGGCCAGTGGGCCTCAAGACCCCTTCTCACAGGTCGAGGTCTAACTCAAAAGTCAGCATGCGTTCTGCACGGTCGTCCAGCACCTCTGCAGAGGCGATGGACACGACCCAGGGCAGCACCGTGCTGCCCACGTTGGACGGACGGCGGAGCTCCTTGGATCGATCAAAAAATTTGAGGCTTCGAGTCACGGAGCCAAATCATAGTTAATCTAGTTTTATCTGCACACGCACACAACATTAAGATGGCTTTCATAATGCACTGGAACTGCAGAGGTCTCGTAAATAACTATAACGACATAAAAGACATTTTAAACACAATTTCCCCTATTGCTTTATGTGTGCAGGAAACCAATTTAGGCCCTCAGCACACGAAGGTGCTAAAGAAATATACCGTCTTCCGCCATGACCGAGATGGGGCGAGCAGACTCTCGGGAGGCGTAGGCATCATTGTGCAACCTGCAGTAGCAGCTGGCAAAATCAAACTTAAGACTAGATTCGAAGCCGTAGCACCCACTGTGGTTGCTTACAAAACCATCGCACTTTGCTGTATATATCTTCAACCACACCTCCCAGTAACACAACATGAATTAGGGAACCTTTTAGTACAGTTACTGGAGCGTACTTGATAGTTGGCGATTTTAATGCGCAGCCTTGTTTCTGGGGCAGTGAGAAAACCGACAGCAGAGGTCAGGTCATTGAGGATTTGATACTATACAATATTTGTTAGCAATATTTGTTAACAGCGGTAAACCTACTTACTGCTCTCCTAGTTCAGGAAAAATGAGCATTTTAGATTTGTCTTTAGTTCTCGATCAATTTTTAGCGGTTTTAAATGGGATGTTCTAGACAACCCCTATGGAAGCGATCACCTCGCTGTTGAAATCTGCCTGTCATTCCCACCATCAGTCACCCCGACAAAACTACGGAGTTGGGAGCTCAATTTAGCAGACTCGCAACATTTTAGAACAGAAGCCAGATCAGAAAATATTGCGTTAGAAAATCTTAATGCCAATGAAATAAACGAAAAGTTCACAAATTGTATTCTTGCTGCCGCACACTTGGCTATCTCAATCTTCAGGAGTAGTACGACGCGACCATAAAGTGTGGTGGACATCAGATTGCAAAGAAGCAAAGAAACAACAAAATAAAGCTTGGGGTATATTTCGCAGATACCCTATGCAAGAGAACTTTATAAACTTTAAAAAAGCAAGAGCTAAAGCTCGATACATAAGTTGCAATGCCGAAAAAGCACCATGGCAAAGCTTCGTTTCCTTGATAAACAGCCATGTCTCGTCGAAAAAAATGTGGGAGGCAGTACATAAACTAGATAGTCGCTACTCCCTGTTCACGGTCCCTCTTCTGACAGCCCCTGGTGTACAAACAAATATAAAAGACCAAGCAGATATATTAGGTGAGCATTTTCGTACTGTATCTAGTTCCTCTCATTATACAGACTCATTTTTAGAATATAAAAACACAAGAAAAAAATGACTGTCGTCAGCGGGGAGTGATCATGAACCATATAATAGCCCAATTACACGAGAAGAAATTAACAGCGTGCTTTCTTGCAGTAAACAGACTGCACCAGGATCAGATGAAGTCCATTACGAAATTTATTTTCGGGAAAGAATAGACTGCCTTCTGGCCATCCAGAAAGCCGCTGCGGAGCCTCCCGAGTGGCTCTCGAGGCTAGAGCCGCACTGTATGCTTCGTGAATTTTAGTATGACGAAGCCAGACTCATGCTGGCTGACCACGACAGTGTCGTATGTACATAGTGTTTTGTGTGTTTTTTGTTGAGTTTTTTTTGGTTAAATGTTATGAGCCAAATCCAGGCAATAAAGAAAAAAAACGAAATGCTCGCCCATCTGTCCGAACCCGCTGTAGACTCGCTTCTGAAATTTTTAACAAAATATGGGTATCAGGAGAGATACCGGAGGCTTAGAAAAAAGCCATTATTGTACCATTGTTGAAGCCGGGAAAGGTACCTGCCTCCCCTAGCAATTACAGGCCTATAGCCCTGACAAGTGTACTTGCCAAATCCTTCGAAAGCGTCTTGAACATTAGGTTAATGTTTGTATTACATTCCTGTGATCTTGACATCATCAATGCGGGTTTAAAAAGGCATGCTCTACAACCGATTATCTTGTGCGCCTAGAGAACACAGTCCGAGAAGCATTTATACACAGGCAACACTGCCTTGCGGTCCTTCTCGACTTAGAGAAAGCCTATGACACCACATGGAGGTTTGGCATACTGCAGGACCTTGGAAACCTCGGCATCCGCGGTAGGATGCTCAAACGTTTGAGTGACTTTTTGTTCAAACGTTCATTTCAAGTACGCCTGGGTGCCGCTCTTTCTAAGAATTTAATTCAAGAGAACGCCGTGCCTCAGGGGTGCATTTTAAGCACCGCACTTTTTATAATAAAAATGAAGTTCCTAGCAAAAATAATTCCAAACTCCATCATGTATTCAGTCTATGTCGACGACCTCTAGATTGCTTGCACATCTTCTAGCGTTACAGTGTGTGAGAGGCAAATACCGCTAACAATAAATAAACTAACAGCACGGGCAGATAAAAATGGTTTCAGGTTTTCTACGCAAAAGTCAATAACTGTTCTGTTCTCACTTAGAAGAGGACTCCACACTGATCCCTCCCTGTATCTAAGTGATACACTAAGTGGTAATAAGAGATGCACTGCCTCCATGGTACAATTTTCCTGCAACTATGACTTCACTCTTGCACAGTTCCGCAAAAAAAAAACTCCACAACAACATATAATACAAGAATTCCTTGCCCTCAAAGAAAAATACACTAGTTTTACAGAATTTTATACTCATGAATCAAAAACAGATAGTTACGTAGGAAGCGCAGTGGTGCGAGTAAATTCGGAGCAAATAGTACGACTACCACAGTGTTCATCGATCCTCACTGCGGAATGTTGCGCAGTATGTGGCCATAGAAAAAATACTAAGCGAGAACCTTAAATATGCTATTATTTACACAGATCCTTTAAGTGTCTAAAAATTCAAGCTCCCCTCTGCTTGGTTACATCATAAACAACATAGTTACTGCCACAGCTCAAGGACAAAGTATAAAACTGTGCTGGGTCCAGAGTCATGTGGGAATAAAAGGCAATCAGAGAGTGGATTTCTGCGCTGCTCAAGCTCATGGCAAGGAAATAAAAAAGTAAATATACCTTTTATAGATTGCATAAATTTAGTGCAACAGAAGTTAAGTAAAAATTGGCAGACAGCGTGAAACAATGAAGTAAACAACAAACTGCACCTGGTAAACCCAGCCCTGGGTGAATGGAAGTCATGCTTGCACCAAGAGCGTCTCATTGAAGTTATTTTATGTCGTCTCCGTATAGGCCACACGCACATCACACACAATTTTTTGTTGACAAAAGAAAACAAACCGGTTTGTGAAAAGCGTTGTGATGACCTAACAATTAATCACATTTTATACTCATGCACAAAACTTGGTAAACTTAAGAAAAAATAGTTTACTCAGTTTTATATCGAACACATCCCTTTACACCCATTATTGCTTTTGAGTGAAAATGCAATGGTTGAAACAACTTGTGTTTGTAGCTTTTTAAGAGAAGCAGGTTTTCTCGGAAAACTCTAAACCTTTACTCACTGGTTCGCTTCATTTTTTGACACACCTCAGCCACCTTCTCATTACTGAGAAGAAGGCAGAGGTTTTGTTTTACTGCTCGATAGCAAGGCGGGCGAGTTGGTGATACATATTAAAAAATAACAGCGCGGAAAACGGACTTTAAGGGTAGAAAAACACAGGAAAAGCGCTTGTCCTGTGTTTTTCTACCCCGTTTTCCTTGCTGTTATTTTTAATTTGTTTTACTGGTTGGGAGGCTCAACATCCTCGCCCAGTCAAGAATGCCTGTTGAGGTTACCCGACCTTTCTTAAAGCTTTTGATATTAGTAATTCAAAAATTTTTTCCTTATTTCAGCATTAGGTATTAGAAAACAATGTTTTACGCCCTCTACACGACTCATGATTAATATGTGCAAAACATTCTGCAGACAACAATTTCCCATACCTTGAGTTTGGCGCATGATGGCCCGAGTCGCCTGTGAGCCATAAAACCCAACACAACACAACATACTAGACCACTGAGAATGCTGTTCCGAAAAGAGCGCTTTTCTAACCCAAAAAGCCTATCTTTAAAAATTGTGTGACGTCTTAAGTGAAACACCCTGTATGCGTGCTTGTGTGTGTGTGTTTGTGCGAATACATACACACACACGGTGTTTCACTTTAATCTTCACGCAATTTTTAAAAATAGGATTTTATATATATATATTAGTCTCGACCATAGCTGGTGATAGGTTCGTCAGTAACAAGTATGACTGCGAAAAATTGTTCAACTCAGTTACCCTCGCCGGTGCAGTGGCAGTCTTCGCAGTGGAGCTTGATCCATAATTTCTATGCTGCCCAAACATCTATATTACCCCATAGTAACAAAGTGCCCATCTGGAACACTGTTTAACAACAAACCGGAAGCTGTCAGGCTACTTCTCTTGCATTTTGAAGAGATGGCATAGAATCTTGGTGTACTAAACACATTACCTGGCATTGTGCAAAAACGAGATCCACTGCCTCCATGCTACAATTTTCCTGCATTCTGCAATTTTACTCTCACGCAATTCCACAACAACATATAGCACAAGAATTGCTTGCATTGAAAAAAAATACAGTGGTTTCATGGACTTTAATGGTTCAAGAACGGATGCTTATGTTGGAAGCGCAGTAGTACAAGGGAATGATGAGGAAATAGTAAGACCTCCGCAGTGTGCATCCATCTTCACTGCTGAATCTTATGCTATCTGCGTAGCCGTAAGAAAAGTAGTAAATGAGAACCTCACAAACAGTATTATTTACAGATTCCCTAAGTTTACTTACAGCTCTCCACTCTAGAAATTCAGTCACTCTGCTTCTTGGTGACATCGTACACAGCATAGTAACAGCCACAGCTCAATGACGAAACATAAGACTCTGTTGGGTACCGAGCCATGCAGAAATTAAAGGCAACGAGAGAGCAGATTTGTGCACTGCTCAAGTTCATGGCAAGGAAATAAAAATGTAAATATACCTTTTATAGATTGCATGAACTTATTACTTTGTAAAGTAAGAAAAAATGGCGGTCTGCTTGGAACAACGAAGCAAATAAGAAAGTACGCTTTGTAAAACCAGTTTTAGGTGAATTGAAGTCCTTTACCCACCAGGGACATTTCACGAAAGTGATTATCTGCAGTCTTTGTGTATGACACACACCTCACACATAATTTCATACTGACAAAACAAGACAAGTCCCAATGTGAGTTATGCGAAGATAAGCTAACAGTAAATCATTTTCGGGCAGAAAACTCGAAACACTAAGGAAAAAGCATTTTGCAGTTTTTTACAATGAACACATACCATTCCATCCAACTTTGCTCTCAGGTGAACGTGCACTTGTTGACTTTTCTCATGTTTTTAAGTTTTTAAACAGAGCAGGTGTTTTAAACAAATTGTAGATTTCATATTAGTCAATTTATTACAACAAATGGACTTTTTTAACTACACTGCACTCAGTTTCTCAATCCTGAGAAGGAGGCTGAAGTCTATTTGATTGGTCGGCAGCCTCGATATCCTTGCCCAGCCAAGGATGGTTGCAGTGGTTATCCGAGCTTCTTTAAGGCTTTTACTATTAGCCACTTAAAAAAATTTTGTTCTTAGTCACCACTAGGCAGTACAAGCTGATTTTTTTATGGCCTCTACACCATCATTGGTTATTCGCATTAATGTAAAGTTCATTCTGCACAAAACAATTTTTCTCTACGACTGCCTTAGTTGCCTACGTGCCATAAAACCCAATACAACACAATTCGTCTTCTCTCTTTTTTCTTTTCACCTGTCTGACCACGCTGCCTTGACGCCTACATAACAAGCCCAACTTCTCGGCCTTTTTCGCTGTTTCCAAGCTTCGTTTGACTGCCGGCAACCTTCCTTAGGTCCACAACCACCAATACCCACTATATTGACACTGGCACTCAAGCCCCTTTGCACCAACATTTGTACCACGTCTCAGCTGCTGAGCACCGCATCACTGACAAACAGGTGAGCGACATGCTCCAGCGTCATGTGATCCTGCCATTGCACAGCCTGTGGGCACCTCCGGGTGTCCTGGTCAAGAAAAAAGATGGTGTCATCCGGTTCTGCGTAGGTTATCACAAGGACGTTTATGCCCTCCCTCTTATCGACGACGCCCTTGACTGCCTGCAGGGATTTGAGTTTTTTTCTTCGCTGAACCTGCGCTCCTGCTACTGGCAGGTGCTGATGCCAGAGGCCTATTGCACGAAGACCTCTTTCGTCCCGATGCGCTCTATGAATTTACTGTCATGCCCTTCGAGCACATGACGGGCAACCTACTCAGAGGACTCAAATGGCACACATGCCTTTTATACCTGGAAGATGTTTTCATCTTTTCCCAAGATTTTTCACCTCACCTCCAGCGCTTTGAGACTGTTCTTCGGTGCCTGACCGACACTGGCCTGCCAACTCAATTTAAAGAAATATCGCTCAGAGCTTGGAAGCTCACCATTCTCGGCCATGTCATCTCGAAGGATGGTGTTCTCCCGGACCCGGCAAAGTTGCGCACTTTGGCAGAATTTCCAAAGCTCACTCCTTTGAAAGAACTCTGCAGCTTCTTTGGCCTCCGCTCATACTACCACCACTTCATGCGCAATTTTGGTACCATCATTGCTCCCTGATCAAGCTTCTCTCTAGCCACAGCCTTCTGGCCTGGTCGCCAAGCCTGTGATGAAGCCTTTACAACACTCCGCCGCCTTCTGATGACTCCGCCCAACCTACATCATTTCAACCCTCATTCTCCCACAGAAATCCACACCTGTGTCGGCAGCATCAATCTTGGTGCAGTTCTTGCTCAGCGCAAGCCTGGCTTTGACGAGTACATTGTCACTTATGGCAGCTGGACGCTAATAAAGGCTGAAGCCAACTATTCCATCACCGAGAAGTGTCCAGCCATCTTTGGCTGTTGTTATATTTTGCCCCTACTTGTACGGGTGTCCTTTTGACATTTTAACTGATCACAATAACCTCTGCTGACTGTCCTCTTTAAAAGATCCCTCCAGTTGACTGGCGCGTTGGACTCTGCGACTCCAAGAATACAACATTAACGTTATCTATCGTTCCGGTCGTAAGCATGGAGATACTGACGGCCTCTCACATTCCCCTCTTTGTCTGACGTAGCTGCTTCTATATCTGCCCTGTATTCTTTTTCGTCTGAGCCCACTGATATGGTTTCTGAGCAACGCAGAGACCCATGGATTGCTTCCCTCTTGGATCTATTATCTGCCTTATTGTCACAACCTCCTTCTCATGATCTCTGTTGCCCATTCCACCATTTCACCATCAGAGATGAGCTTCTTTCTTTACTGTCGGAATTACCTCCCGGATGGTTGCAATTGGCTGCTTGTCATTCCAACCCATCTACGCTTCGTAATTTGCTGCCGCTACCACGATGATCCCCAGTGTGCCCACGCCGGCTTTTTGAAGACCTTTATTTGCCTATGACTTAGGTGCTACTGGCTTGGGATGTACCGTCATGTTCGCCAGTTCGTCTAGTCCTGCTCCGAAAGCCGACTCTGAAAAAACCCGCCTCACCAGCTCACCGCTGCCCTGCCCATCCTAACCCTTCGAGCGTGTTGGCATTGACCTGTGCGGCCCTTTTCCAAGCACGTCTATTGGCTATTGCTGGATTATCGTTGCCATTGATCACCTGACGTGCTACACCAAAACGTCGCCTTTACCATTTGCTATGGCGCACGACATTGCTTCATTCATACGCCAGGCCAGGACGAATTTTTCTTTAACTATGAAGTTTCTGTGGAAGCTGTTAGCTTTCCTTTGTAACAGTGTGGCTGCGCCTAGGTGGATGCCAGTGAGTAATTACTCCCTTACTGCAAATCACCTCCACCTTGGGAAATTCCCTTACGCATTCGACCTTCATCCTGTATCATATCATATTCTTTGCCATGGTGCTTCCAGACAATTGCTGAGTGATAGATGTTGCGCCTTCCTCTGCGAAGTTGTAGAAGCTATCCTTCAGGAATGCAAGAGCATTCACTGCACCACCTCCTTGTACCATCCGCAGACAAATTGCATGGTTGAGCGCTTTAACCACACCCTCGGTGATATGCTAGCCATGTATGTTGCTTCCATCACTGCAACAGGGACCATGTTCTATGATTTGTCGCTTGTGCTTTACAGCTCTGCTACTCAAGCTGCTACTGAATTCCTTCCATACTTTCTTCTGTACAGCGGTGAGCCCTCTTGCACAATGGACACAGTTCTGGCATACGGACCTGATTCTTCCGAATTTGTGACTCTTTTCCAAGCCGCCACTTATGCCGGCTCAATCAATCTGCACTTCTTCCCGACTGTTTGGTCTGGCTATGGGCACTTTCCCCCAAACTTCTTAGCCAGGGCACCTACCGCACTCTCAAGCTAACATCCCTGGTCAATTACCTCATCGAAGCCTTTGCTCCTTCCACTGATCACTGTAGCTGAAATTGTCCACACCTACCGCTTCAAACTATACTACCACCCCACCATCATCACATCCCATAGGGTGCTAGGATGGCGCCTTTTCGCCTGCGGGAAGTTGTAAGACAGACTGCCGGCTTTGGAACCTTCAGCATCTTGCACTCAAGGAAAAAGATAGTAACCGCTAAACGCTCCGACGCTCGTGCGTGCTCTGGCAAATACCGACTGATCGCAGGATGGTCTGCTAATTGTTTGCGACATAGTGATCCGTAAGACGCCCTTTACTACACTGTACTGGTCTTTCGTGCGGCTTTGGTACAACTGTAACCAATGGAAATTGTTATGTAAGCATGTTTGTAGTTCATGTGCACTAGGGAAATAAACCAGTTCATTTTGTCATGCCCTATGCATTTTACTCCGGGCACTATTAAGCTGGGCATCATGCCTGCTTAAAATCTGACTGCCCCCGCCACCTCAAGAAGAGTATCCGGGCGGTGGAGACAAGCAGGAGCTATGCAGAGTGAAAGTGAAAGTTCCTTCCATTTCTGTGCACCCAGGGCAAAAAGACTCTTCTGCATTCGAGAACTCTGGCTCAGAACCAGGCTGTTGTTTATACTTGAAAGTGACAGACAAGATTTTAAGACTTTTTTCTGAATATAACGGATAATTTTATTCCACTTAATTACAGGCAGAAAACTTGCCTCAAAGTGCACTTGAGAAAATGAAGCACACAAAGACAGCTCACAGACAAAGAATGACACGAGACAGGCGCTTCTCTTTGTCTTTCTCTTTAACAGGTCTGTGAGCTGTCTTTTGTGCGCTTCATCTACTCAAGCTATGCACCAACTTGATCCCAGAACGTGTTCTACTGCAGTTGAGAAAAAGCCGTGCCACGAGGGGATGCATTTTCAGTAAAAATAAGTGCTTGCATTAATCCAGTATGGACAGATAATGCATCTCAGCCTTATTAAATTATTAATGGCAGTTATTAACATTGTGAAGGAATCACTTTCTCCTCACCTTGCTGCAATTGTTTGTGAACTTCGCGTCTTTTCGCAGGAGGCTTTCATTGCTTTGGTGGCAGCCAGTAAGGTTGGGATCACCTCCGGATTAATTTTTTTTGCGAGTATTGCCGGTTCTGACTGGTCGTCGGTAAAGTGGAACAGAAAATGATGGCACGTGTATTTAGGAGTGTGGCCCGAAGCAATAACCTCCGATATGATGAATTTTACAGCATTCCAATTTAAAAGAATGAGAAAAATGATGTGTTTTATAATTGTGCTTGCTATTTAGAGCTGATATTTAACCACCAATGAAGCTCATGCCTTGCTGTTGCAGCACGGAAATCTATATTTAGAAGTAAACTAAAACAATACCTGACACATGTCAGGTAGGTGTGGACATACGAACACGTGTGAGACATGTTTATGTGATAGTCGAAACGCAATGCAAATGGCAAAATACCGAAACCTCTATGTGCTGCTGAAAATAGCTTTCAGATGACGCTATGAGTATTTTTTTGTTCTCGAAAGACATTCATATGGTGCATTTTAGTTCAGCTTAGAGATTTACAACAGTGCTGAATGGCTGTGCAGAGAATCTCGGGACAGCCGAGAGGCTCTAAGAAAGATGCACCCTATGATTAAAATTAATTTATATGTGCATTCGAGCCACAAAGGATGAAAACAGTTGGTAGCTTTGCTAAAGCTAATTGTGAGTTCATCTGGCCTCACTACGTCCGGCCTACCACAAACCCTGCCACCTAAATGCAGGGCAGACAGCGGGCATCAAATTCTCTGAAAATGGTGACAGAGTTAATGGCATTTCATTTCATTTTATTACCATGAAGGATCCAAGAAGGTATGTTACATAAGGGGTTACATCATACGAGAAATAAAAACAACTGTGACAACATAGAAATAATTTGGTTCTTAAATTTTGCCTACACTTCATGCAGAAAAACATGCATGCAGAAACACAAAAAAATATACAGTACCTCACACAAACGAATCCTTTTCGTTGGGACAAAACCCTTTCTTCCTTTGTTGTGCAGCGATTGTGTCTTTGCTTTTCCCTCGAGAAATGAAGAATACTGCAAACCTTTCTTCTGCCCAACTTGAGCACTAAAATTCTCAGCAACAATGCACCCTGCACGCAAAACAGTGTGGCTGCCATGGCTACGCAAACTGCACACGGCAGGCGAATGGTGAACGCATAACAAATCACGTCAAGGGGTGTTGCAGTGCTCGGCAGGCAAAAACTGGCTGCGTGCTCTGTCTGAGGAGGAATGGGAAACGGCAGCAAAGATTTGAGAATTTCGCCACTTTCGATGGAGGGGCTTTAGCAAAGCTCCACAGATGTAGGAGCAGTGGGCGGGTTTGTCAGCTCTGGCTGTGCGTGCAATTGCCCTTGCGTTTGTTTAGCGTTTTTATTCAAACTTCGCTATGCATATGTACTGGTGTTGAAAGCAAGTACTTGTTTTCGTGCCTATATATTTCGCGAGCTTTAAATTTCGTGAAGTGAGCATGGCAGTTTGCAAGATTCCTGCCACAGCCAGGCTTATGCTATGTCGTGCCATTCTATCACAGAAGCCACCTTAGCACGAACTCAGCAGGAGACGCAAAGAAGACGTACTGATGGCTGGCACTTCTTGAAGAGGACATTTTTGGAAGGAATTCAACGCGCAACCTCGTTGGAACTAGACATACATGTTCTTCTTAAACTCCCCTCGCTCATTAGGCCGCCGCGCTGGCTTAGTGGTCATGGCGCTCAGCTGCTGACCCTAAAGATGCAGGTTCGATCCCTGCCGCGGTAGTCAAATTTCGATGGAGGCGAAAGAACCCCAGGTGGTCAAAATTTTCAGAGCCCTTCACTACGGCATCCCTCATAGCCTGAGTTGCTTTGGGATGTTAAACCCCCATAAACCAAAGTAAACCAAACTCCCCTCGCACACATGGCTGGCACAAAACCTTACTCGTAAAAGCCAACATTAGCCTAGACAGCTTTTGAGCTTCGTCGCTGTGGTCTATAAATTTTAGAGAAAGGATAGGGGCACAACATGAAGGCAAAGAGAAAAGAACGACAGAAGCTCTGGTGGCAAGTCAGGGAGATTGCCCTTCAAATGGTTGTCTGTCAGCATCGAACCATAAGAAGCAAGGAGACCGGTTCCAGAAGAGATGGTGAATTTTCTTCGAAAAGATGCTCATGAAAATTCAGCCCTGTATGATGGCGAAGTCGGTAATGAACATTTGTTTGTGTCCGGTTTATGCGTACGTCTTTTATGTGCAAGTGATATTTTAAGAGTTCTTACAATGCTGCTGCATGCACAACACTTGCAGAGAGCTGTGCTCATAGCTTGCTGTCCTAGGTTGTCATTAAGAATGAAAGAGTGTGCCCTGCACGCTCCCCCCGTAGTTGTGTAAGCTACGTTTCGGGCATATCCTCGATGGGGTTATTGAGAATCTCCAAAAGTTGTTGTGTTCTGTGTTGTGAAACCCTGAAATTTATTACCGTCAACTGCTGTCCAATGAAAACGTTTTGGGGTATGTGGCTAAGTCACTGCAATGCAATGACAAGGTCAGCCAGTGGCAGTCCATTTTCACAGCTTTTGTGTATTCATTACATTTCAAAGAGAGAGATGGCGGGTGACGAATCAAGCGCAACTGCTGTACCAGCACAGTTTCTGTTGTATTCAACATGCAGACAACCCATGGCTTCCAAGCAGTGGAGAACATTGATCTGATGCTCTCACATCTTAGGCATGTGGTGCATCAGAACAAGCTACCAAGAAAACTAAACATGTTGACAGATTTGCCTGTCTGGTTGAGTTTGAAGACTTATATTAAACTGTGACACATCTCCAACCAAAAAAACCACTGTTTCGGAGCTGGCTCGGTTCCTTCTTTAGAGGTGACTGAGGGAAATAGCTAGTGTGTTTAAATATGCATGGAGGGGAGCTGGAGGTCGAAAGAAGGAAAGCGGTGATGCATCGCCGCACTTTCCATCTTCGTGTGCAATGACTTGCTTTCCCAAACCAGCCGCCCACAAGCCTGCACAGTGTCAACTCACAAGTTCTTGCTGTGCGTCTAAATTTCTGCAAGCTGGTACAAGCCCTTGGCTTTAAGGAGTGTGTAGCTGATTCATGTTTATACCTCGCAAGTTGCGTTGCATTTGGGTCGCATTTGGGTAGAACATAGTAGTAGCGCCATAGTAGTAGCGCCAAAGTCATCTCAATCTAAGCACCAACTAGCCCAGCTTTCTGCATTTGGGCAGCTTTGTCTCCGCTGCAAGAACTTGTATGATATGGAACATAGACTAGTTTATTCAACGTTCTCAAGAAAAAATGCATGCATCTCATGAGCAAATGAGAAAACTGTCTTATCCAAGGCACAGAGGCAAATTTGGCTTGGTACTCAAGTCGCACCATTATTCTCATGGTTCGCAGTGCTTTGGGGCTTGATCTGAAAAGCGTGCTCAAGCTGTGCTTTGAAGTTTTCTCCGTATTTCTAGTGCTTCGCCTGTTTTGGAGGAGAAAATTACGTCTGCAGCCCAGCTGGAGCCGTTTGGAGTCGGAATAATGCGATCGTGTATTTTCACATTCCTGATGTCTATTGTCTAGTAAAGGATTATAGTGTACTTTAAGGAAAGGATAGCGTTTTTTTATAAGTCCAGTTTATGCAACAGCTTAAGGAGCTTTAAAATAGCTGGAGATGAAAGTCAAGTGAATACGGGAGTAAGCCACGTATATAGCAGTCGTGACAAGGGGAAGAAAGGCAGCTGTACATGCCAAGCTGTTTTTTTGCTATGCATGGAAGGTTGTCTTTAGGAATTTTGGAAAGGGTTTATGGTGCCCTCAGGGATCCATGCTGGCTGGGATCAATTGATCGAGCGGCGAGACGTCTGCACACAGCTCAAAAAGTGACGGTGTGTGCTCGTACACCCCCGCCCCCGTAGTGCCACAAAAGGTTGTCCAGGAAGCTAGCTTATTGAAACTTTTATAGGTCTAGCAGATGTCTATGTCTTTAATATGATATAGAGGAAAAATTCAAATGAATTGTTTCTGGCGGCGAATGAGTAGAACCCATAGCACTCGGGTGTGTCTTCTCCTGCTGGTCGCATTAGTTGGCCGTAAAATATGCTTTTTAGCAATTTGTGAAGGTATGATTGCACCCCATAATAGAGGAATGGGTCTAGCTATTCTTGGGCATGATAGATGCCCAAGAAGAAGGGGCACAGCCTCTTCGTGACGGCGCACACAACGCTGCAGAGCTGTCGGACTGCCCTCGCCTTCCTGGCTGGGATGTCGCGCCGGAGTTAGATACGCAGGGTGCCTATATGAGTGTTGATTGCCGAATTTTAGTGTGGCAGCACTACTGGCACATTTCTTTTTTTTTTATTTCAGGCATACGTACGTCCCTGAAGCCTGATTTAGCAGGCGGCCCACCGGGTTATGGGTCACCTGCCAGGTGTATGCACCTTCGCCTGGTTGAAGGCCTAAGTGAATTTTCAAAATCCTCTATCAGACCAAGAAGGCAGAAACGTACAAGCATAAGAAATGCACAGTACTCATCTTGAACAGCAGTAGAAACCACTTATTGTGTGCATTTCTTAAACTGGGTGTGGTCTCTTAAGTGCTTTTGGTGAACTATGTAGCTTATTCCTGTTTCAGCTTTTGTGCAGGGACCAGACATCCTTTGAGACACAATGCAAGCTGCCAGTTTAGAGATACAGTAAAAGCTCGTTAATTCGGTCCTATTAATTTGTAAATCTGGATCATTCGAACACTACGGGTCTCGCATTGGTTAATTCGAACCAGGTATGACCGGCGCGGAAAGAGATCGTTGAAAAGAGCCCTAGTCTAAACCTGAATTTTATGCTGTAGAGGCGCACCTCTGACAATGGCGTGTAAACACGACGACGAACGGACGGTCCTTTCTTCGAGAACAGTCCGACCCTTAGTTTCACTTCGCGCCACCCAGCATCAGCCAGTCAGCAGACACTGTTTGGCTGATGTTTTCTGCCCCTTCCCCTTCTTCACATTTCGCTTTTGTCCGTGTGGTCCCATTCTTCCAGTCCACCGTGTTTATCCTGTGCTCTTCACAGTTAGTGCAGTGAAGCCTCACATGCGGCATTGAGGGATGTGGCACGGTAGCAGTCGAGCTTCTCCATGTCACACCGTGATGTATACCCAGGAGGCCCTTCCTATTTTGGGGCCATTCGCTTTGATGCTCCCGACAGTATGCCTGCAATAAAGCATTGCTGGAGACTTATGACGCAGTCATTGCCACACCGTTACATCTCAAAAGCAGGCACCCTCTGCCCTGTCCTTCGCCAAATAAAATTACCATGATGCAAGCAGTCCTTCTTCAGGGTCATTCGATAATTCCAACATTTTTTCCGCTCCCTTGAAGTGCGAATTAATGATCTTGTGTTGCGTGTTGCTAGCCAAAGGCTGCATGATCAGATAGCGCACATTAAATATGGAAGACAGCTGCAGTGTACTTTTCTCTATGAGCAGCAGTTAGTGCACTTGCAAAAGGTATCTTGCTTCCCAGCAGCTTTTCGCCAGGATGCCTCTGCCTGACAAGGGCCTCCCTTTTCTGAGTAATGCAGGCAACTTACACACATGTCAAGTGCTGGCTCTTGTGTTAGCTCATCTAGCTCCACAAAAAAAAAGTATGAGCCCGAATTGCATGCTTTGGCATGCATATTCGTCTGCTGCTTGCGTGCCCTCCACCATGCCATGGTGGAAGCTTGTGTGCCCTTCTGTCGTGCCTAAAACTTGCTAACTCCCACTTGACTTGGCCCCTTTATCCGTGTTGATATAGTGAGAAGAAAGAAAACGGCTACACTAGGCAACGGCTTAGTTAGGCAGCTTTGAAATACCAAGTGGTAAAAAAATTGATTCTTTGCAAATCATTGTATCCACTTATAAGCCTCGTTTTATATGCTGCCCCGAAGTTTCATTGTTGAAACCGTTTAGTACGTACTCTAAAGAAATTGTTTTCTGGACCTGGTAGCTCTGCATTGTGGGGAAGCTCTCCTACAGGGTGTTTTTCTCAGGTATGGTTTTCTGCCTAGATACTCACCTTATGGAGCGTTTTTTTTTTCGCGACTGCCTATGTTGATCCCGTTTGTTTTGCTCCACTGGTAGGATGATGCCGCAGGTCAATACATTCCTCGTTCTTCAAATTTTTTGAGTTTTAAATTTCTTGTATGAAATATCAATGAGCACTGCATCGTAAAAATTCAAAATCAAAATTTATGCTTTGTGAAAAATAATTAGGTGCGGTTTAACTACTGCTGAATCTGGTTAGAGAGCGAAAGCTGTAGTGTACCGGGCAAGTAGACGCAGCTTGGCGTCTGCAACGTTCAGTGGGTTCCTCACATTGGATAGGTGCCCGCTGTGGTGGCTCAGTGGTTAAGGCACTCGTCTACTGAGCCAGAGTATCAGGGCTTGAACCCGATTGTGGCGGCCGCATTTCGATTAGTTTCGGTCAAATTTAGTTACGCGCGAAGGGCGGCTTTACTTAGTGAAGTGAAGGTTTTGCTTCATTAATTCTAAGAACGTCTTGACTTGTACCACACCGGTAGGAATGCAGTCAATGTTGAACCAGCTTTTTGCAATGTTTTTTTAACCCTGCAGCCTTTTCACAAGATTTAGAGGAAAAGTATATATTAGGAAACAATGTTTTGGAGATGTAACTGCAAAATATCTGGGCGAGTAGGTGTAAAATTAAAATTATTTCTAATTAAATGATTTCTATCCATCTTTGTATGCATAACCTGTGTTGAGAATGTCTTAATGTGCATTTGCACTATGCTCTATCTGAATCTTTTTGTATTGTGCACTCCTGCCTAAGGCCTTAAAGTAAGGCTGGCAGTACCTTTGAAATTAAATAAACATGCTTAAAAAATTCCGTGTAAATGCATCACTAAATAAAATGTTCTGCTGAAATTCGCGTCCCTCCTTAATCCATTGATGCCGAAACTTCAGTATTCTTCGATATAATGTGTTTATTTCACTTCACAGTTCAGAATCATGCTTTTATTGGTGGAAATATTTTTATATTTTTGAGCCATCCTACATGGAGGGTACTAGGCAAACTCGCTACCTGTTGTGTGGTAAAGCTTCAAATATTTGACGTCGACTTTAAAATCACATTTCCCATCACATGTGGTGGTTTCCTTAAGACAATCCACAAAAATTATTCGTTTTTCTTGTAGAATTACAATGCAATTGATGACGTTGAACTTAAAAAATGGCTTCCAGAGAAGACTGGTGGATCTTTGCAAATGCACGCTGCGCGAAAAAATGAATGCACACAACCCACTCCTTGTACAGGAAAGGCTTGGACCCTCTTGGGCCTATGCTAGCTGGTGCAAGATTTTATGCAATAAACTTTTATACTTACTCTGGAAAAAAGCAGTGTCCTACATGTAGGGCGCTACACATATATAGGTTAGGCGAGAGCCATCGCATCCCTCCATTTTTACCTTCTCTCTTTTACGACGCCTTCTCCCTTTTTCCGCCCCTTCTCTTTTTTCTCTTCATTTTCCTTTACTTTTCTTCTCACCCTTGTTTTGGTATGGCTTGGCGCGCCAAGGAAGAACCGTCACACCAGAGCTTCAATTACACGCTGCCATCGTGCAGCGGCAGCACGTGCACACGAAGCAGGCGGGCCGGGGTCTGGGTGGTGGTGTGCGCCAAGTGATCCTGAAATGATGCTCGTCCTTCTCTACTCTGCCAGGGCACGCTGAAGGGGTTCGACCAGACCATCAACCTAATCCTGGACGAAAGCCACGAGCGAGTCTACAGCTCGGACCATGGTGTGGAGCAGGTGCCCCTGGGACTGTACATAGTGCGGGGGGACAACGTGTAGGTCTCCGCATGCGATTTTGTTTGATTCTGAAGGGGTCCCAATTGGTCCCTAGGCAAAGCTTATGGCATGTCATTGTGTTTTGCTGTCCGAGTTGAGTGAAATTCTCGCACCTCTCTGGCATTAAAATAATGTGACATTGAAAATGAACGAAGATTTATCAGATGGATTCGAGAAACCGAAACTATGCCACCGTTTCGTCCCCTGATGTCATACTCGCATAGTTCCACCTCTATGCACCATATTGGACCGTGACATCATCACAGGCACGCGGCAGGTGGTTGTTTTTACAATGCTATTGTAGATGGCGGCGCTACAAGCCTGAATGCGAGAGGTGCTGTTTTCAAATTGCTGGCACAGATTGCGCTGTGACCTCAGGGTGGTAGCAGACCCCACGAAATCGCGGAACGTGATGAGTAGTTGCTGCCACAGATGGCGCTGTGATCTCAGGGTGGCAGCAGACCTCATGAAATCTTGAACCGTGATTAGTAAGAGCTCACGCTCTTAAAACTGGAAAGTTGGTTTTGGCTTCAAGGTGTTTAGTAACAGCTCACGCTCTTAAAACCGGAAAGTTGGTTTTGGCTTCAAGGTGTTTAACATCCCAAAGCGACTCGTACTATGAGGGACTAGTGGAGGGCTCTGGATAATTTCGACCAGCCCCAGTAACGTGCACTGACCTCGTATAGAATACAGGCCTCTAATGTTCTGCCTCCTTCGAAAAAAAGTAAAGTGCTTTTGCTGTGCTCGAGCTTGTATCATTCTGGAAAACAGATAGGGCATGGCAGGCCATGAGCAAGGGGAACAACAAGTAGGTTTACTTAAATACCGCAACTGGGAGAGGGTGTGCAGTGTGCAGTGTGCTTCCCTTGTGCTGAAAGCATCTTGTTGACGTCATGCACTTTATCGATGCGTGGCCTGATACAATGCAGAGCTGGCTTTCATGCTTGCCGCAGCAACTTGTGTCTGGTGGTTGGTACAGACTTGCCCAGCACTGTTTTTTACACAGAGGATACTCGCTAGCGTGACTATGCTTGCCATCATGCATTGTTTGGGGAACCGCATCAAGTGCTCCAAAGGCACTGCTTGTAGAAAGCAGGACCTCTAAACAGTTTGACCCTTTTAGGCTGGCATTTTCTTGTGCATTAACATTTTGTAGATAGGCAGATAAGTTAGACATGAAATCATCTGTTTAGAACCTGGCAGGGTGTCAAACCTGAACCGAACCTGAACCTGAAACTAGAACCAAACCTGTATTTTTGTCGGGAACTGCTACCGAACCGAACCCATATTTTCTCACCATCTTTGAACTGAACCGAATTTAGAACGATTCAAACAAACCATTCCAAACCGGTTCAGGACTCGGTTCAGCTTCATTTTTTTTTTTTCAACCCAGCATTTTTTCGTTTTTTCTTTCAGACAAAATTAGTGTTGCCAGAGCTTAAATTTACCCACCAAAAGCTCTCTGTGCGAAGCAGTGCGAAAATGGCACCCATTTTATGCGACAGCAAAATCGAAGGAAGTGTGGCGTCTATTAGCAAACCTAATTGGCGCTTCTGCATTGTGTTTTCAGTAATTCTAAAGCATTGTGCGCCAGATTGACGTGAAATCTTGAGTTTATTAGAGTCTCCCCCTTTCACATCTTTGCATACAGTTTTAGTCGAATTGTTGGCACTGCTCTAGCTCCTGTAGTGAGAATAGCTTTCCTTGCTTTGTGTCAGGTACCATTCATATTGTGCAGCATTCACTTTTGGAGGTCTCTAACAGCAGATATTAAATAAGAGCCCTCACGATAGCTGAGTGGCTGTAGTGCTCAGCTGCTGATCCCAAGGCCGCGGGTTCGACCCTGGCCGCTGTACTTCGATGGTGACGAAATGCAAAAATGTGCATGTGCTGTGCGTTCTAAGTCACATTGAGGAACTCTAGCTGATCTCCGTTAAACTGGAGTCTTGCACTTCAGCGTCCCTGGTAGCCCCCGTGTCATTTCGACAGGTTAAGCCACAGGCATTACTACTACTATTACCAAATAAAGGGAGTATAAATTGGTGCAGCTTTTTTTTTTTTTTTCAGAATTCGAACATCCTTTATTGCATGCGACAGAAATAAGCAAGGAAAGGCGGACTTAAGCAGCGGTGGACTTAAAGGGGCTCGGAAGCACCTTCTGAGGAGAGCACATCAAATCGCTCATTCACTGCATTGTGTTGTCATGAACACGTAGGCCAAATACCTAATCCATTCCTACACGCAGCAGAGAACCCACGATCACGCTCAAAAGTTGGCGAGCCCTTTTCGGAAACTTATTAATGCTCGCACCCTTCTCTGTCGCTTGCACCTGTGCATACAAGTTGAGAGTTTGCAATTGGTTAGATTCTTTCAGACGTCAGACAGCTACCATGGCCATAGCCAGTAAGCCGCGTAGCTCCGGCGGAGAAGTTCCAACCTTCCAGTGTAGAAACAGTGATGAGAGGAGAGGGAAAGGCTCAAAGACGCTGAAATTCAAATTTTGACAATAGCTCAGTGGTTAGGGTGCTCAGCTACTGATCCGGAGTTCCCGGGTTTGAACCCGACCGCGGCAGCTGCGTTTTTATGGAGGCAAAACGCTAAGGCGCCCGTGTGCTGTGTGATGTCAGTGCCCGTTAAAGATACCCAGGTGGTCGAAATTATTCTGGAGCCCTCCACTACGGCACCTCTTTCTTCCTTTCTTCCTTCACTCCCTCCTTTATCCCTTCCCTTACAGTGTGGTTCAGGTGTACAACGATATATGAGACAGATACTGCACCATTTCCTTTCCCCAAAACCAATTAATATTATTATTATTATTATAGCTCAGCTTCTACAAAGGCATTAAAAAAATTCTTGCTGGACAATTTATTTATGCTTGCGATACTAGCACACCAGAGGATACTTTCACTTGAACATCCGTGTTTTTAGTTTATAAAGGGTGTATTTCGGCGCGCGTTGCTTTGCCATTTTGGTAGCAGGGCACTGCTCTTTGCAAAGTGACTGTGTTATGGGAAGACACCACTGACTGCCCTGACCCCGATTGAATAATGCCGTTGAATTGCAGCATTGTACAATGGTCTTCATTAACGTAATAAAGTAAAATATTTTCACACCTAACCCATCGTCGTCTTTGCCGGTGTACATGCAAAAGATGAAAAAGTGCACGTCTTTGTAGTACAGTCGAACCAGACTATATCGAACTCGTTTATATCGAATTACCCTGTATATCGAACAATTTCTGAACAACGTAATGTTACAATGAGAACATGTAGGAAAAAGTACGGTTAAATCGAACAAAAATAGCAGCCGCATGCAATATATCGAACTTCAACACCGTAAAATTTCCCCAGAAGTTGGCTTTCCTGCGCGGCAGCCGGGCCAGCTGCCGACACCCCCCTCCCAAAGTGGTTTAGCCCAACTGCATGTGTGTTGCGCGGCGCTCCCTCCCTCAGACAGCCACCCCTTAAAAAAAGTGGTTCGACCCGTCTCTATCTCTGTCACAGCCTGGTGGCACATGCGCCTGCACACAGTTCAGTTGCAAGTCGCATCCTCGGAACGTAGTGCTCGTCCGCTTTGTTTAACGAGATGGCTGCCGTGAAACGGCAGAACTTGACAATATCCGCAAAGATAGAGATTATCAAAAGAGTTGAACGTGGAGAAAAGAAGTCGGATGTCGCCGCAGCACACAGCATCCCAAGAAGCACGCTGAGTACAATCTTGAAAAATAAGGCCGACATTAGGGCTAAGGCGGACAATAGGCCTAGTGCTACCAGCGCCTGCCACGTAAGCACGGCTGCATATGAAGACGTGGAGGCAGCAGTGTACAAGTGGTTCCTTGATGTCAGGTCACGGAACATTTCTGTTTCTGGCCCCATAATTGAGCAGAAAGCGAAGGATCTCACTTTCATGCTGAACAGACCCGACTTCAAAGGCGGTTCAGGTTGGCTGCAGCGCTTCAAAGAGCGCCACAGCATTGTCGGCCGGGCTGTCACCAGTGAAAGCCGCGCGGTGGACGTCAGCAGCGTGCAGAAATGGATTGATGGAAATTGGACCGACATCACGGCAAGATATCATCCCCGCAATATATTTAATGCCGATGAGACAGCCTTGTTCTGGCAAATGCTGCCCAATAAAACACTGGCGTGTCGTGATAAGTCCCACGGCGGAAAAGTTAACAAAGCCCGAATATCGGTGTTGCTCACCACCAACGTCGATGGATCGAGCAAGCTTCGACCACTTGTGATTGGCAAGAGAAAATCGCCGCGGTGCCTGAAGAATGCACTCTGTCTTCCGGTGACCTACGTGTCCAACGGAATAGCTTGGATGACAAGCGAAGTTTTTGGCAAGTGGCTGAATTCCTGGGACGACGACCTGGTAAGCAAAGGCAGAAAGATCTGCTTACTCGTTGATAATTGTTCTGCGCACCATCGTAAGGTCAGCGTCAGCAACATAGAGTTTCGCTTCCTGCCACCGAACACAACATCGGTGCTGCAGTCTTTGGTTCAAGGTGTCATTCGTGTACTGGAGGCAGGCTACAGAAAGCGCCTTGTGCAACGATTATTGCTAAATCTCCGCACTCTCCGAGAGTTGAAAATTGACCTCCTGAGCGCAATAATGATGTTGAAGGTATCGTGGAACGACGTCAAAAAAGAAACAATTCAAAATTGTTTCCGTCACTGTGGACTCTCTGCTTCTGGCGATGCTGGCGCCAGCTCAACTGAATGTTGCGATGAACCCCTCAACATCGATGAACCACTCGAGGAACTTGACGATTTGTTAACAGTTAACACAGCTGTCCGAGTTCCCAGGTGCTGTTTGTGATGGGACTGCAGCTACAGACTTTGTCTCCGTTGACGACAATGTTGCGACTACTGGAGAGCTCGCTGACGAAGATATTGTTGCCGATCTGGCTAGGGATCTCGCCGGCGACAGTAACTGCGAGGACCCAACGAGTTCCAACCCGCCCACGTGTTCTGAAGCACTTCATGCGCTGAGCGCTGTTCGTCGCCACTGCGCGTCCATAGAAGGCTGTGGACTCGGCTGTTCCCAGTCACTCGGCAACATTGAAAAGTGCATGCTAAACAATTCTTTGAAAGCGAAAAAGCAGAAGACGATCGGCTACTATTTCTCGCGCTAATATGCACGCGGTACATGTCTTTAAGGATTAAAGAACACTTCTTGATGAGCTGCGTTTTGTACATTGTCAATTTCTTGAAACGTTCTATATCAAATTACACAATATATCGAACTAATTCCGTTTTTTTTGCGAGTTCGATATATGCGGGTTGACTGTAACCAGTTTCAGTTGCCCCATCGTGGCTTATCATTTAGTGGCCTAGCTGGCCGAGCCTAGTCGGCCAATCCCCTCCTCCTTTTCCCTTCTCTGCTATATAAGGTACGCTTCGATATCAATAAATGTTCTTCTGATGCCTGCACTTCACTCATGTAATTCATCGATCAGGGCACACACTACACAGGTTCACACGTTACAGGTTCACACTCTGCTGCTTGCCTAAACATGGACAGATGGCACCTCGCCATGACTCGTGAAATTTCACTCGTCTTCACTTTAGCCACCAAGCAGATAACCTTCGCTTGGTTATCTCTGCCCACTTAGAATCTATATTTCCTTCACTGTCCTTAAACTGCAATGCTTTGAATAAATCAGCCCCACCGCTTTCAACTCTAGGGTGAAGCACTTTACAGAAAGTGTCAAGTGACTGTTTCCTCCTCCTCTCCACACGCACTGCATAATTTGTCTATCTCGTGGTACTTGGCTGATATGCATCATCATCATCAGCCTTACTGCACCCACTGCAGGGCAAAGGCCTCTCCCATGTCTCTCCAATTAACCCTGTCCTTTACCTGCAAACTTCTTAATCTCATCCGCCCACCTAACCTTCTGCCGCACTCTGCTACGCTTACTTTTCCCTGGAATCCACTCCGTTACCCTTAAGGACCAGTGGTTATCTTGCCTTCTCATTACATGTCCTGCCCAAGCCCATTTCTTCCTCTTGATTTCGACTAGGATGTCCTTAACCCGCGTTTGTTCCCTCACCCACTCTGCCCGCTTCCGGTCTCTTAACGTTACATCTATCATTTTTCTTTCCATGGCTCGCTGCGTTGTTCTTAACTTAAGCTGAACTCTTTTCATTAGCCTCCACGTTTCTGCCCCGTAGGTGAGTACTGGTAAGATACAGCTGTTGTACACTTTCCTCTTGAGGGAAATTGGTAAACTGCCACTCATGATCTGAGAGAACCTGCGATATGCGCTCCACCCCATTCTTATCCTTATAGTTATCTCCCTCTCATGATCCGGATCAGCTGTCACTACCTGCCACTACCCTAAGTAGACTTTACAACTTCCAGGCTCTCACTGCCAATTGTGAAGTACTCTTCCCTTGCTAGACTGTTGAACATTACCTTCATTTTCTGAATGTTAATTTTTAAACCCAGCGTTCTGCTCTGCCTGTCTAACTCATTGATCATGATTTGCAGTTCACCTCCTGAGTGACTCAGCAAAGCAGGAATACCTCCTGTAAACAGGTGGTGAATAGCATTGGCGAGATCATGTCTCCTTGCCTGACGGCCTTCCTTATTGAAATTTTATTGCTGACTTTAAGGAGGACTATAGTAGCTGTGCTGTTGCTATATATATCTTCCAGTATTTTGACATAAGGCTCTTCTACCCCCTGGTTACGCAATGCCTCTATGACTGCTTTCTCGTAATCAATGAAGGCTATATATAGAGGTTGGTTATATTTGCGCATTTCTCTATCCCCTGATTGATAGTGTGAATATGATCTATTGTGGAATATCCTTTACGAATGCCTGCCTGATCATTTCGTTGATTAAAGTCTAAGGTTGCCCTGACTCTATTAGCGATTACCTTAGTAAATACTTTGTAGGCAATGGATAGTAAGCTGATCGGTCTTAATTTTTCAAGTCCTTGGCGTCTCCCTTATTATGAATTAAGATAATTTTTGCATTCTTCCAAGCTTCTGGTACAGTCAAGGTCATAAGGCATTCCATATACATGGTGGCTAGTTTTTCTAGCACGATGTCCCATCCATCCTTCAACAGATCTGCTGTTACCTGATCCTCCCCAGCTGCTTTTCCCCTTTGCATTGCTACTAAGGCTTTCTTTACTTCATCTTTCGTTACTGGCAGGATGACGCATTGCTGTTGACTACTGTTTTTCTCATTAACGCTCTGATTACATTGGCTACTGTATAGGTCTGTGTAGAACTCTTCAGCTACGTTAACTATCTTATCCATATTGCTAATGACATTGCCCTGCTTGTCTCTTAATGCATACATCTGGTTTTTACCTATGCCTAGTTTCCTCTTCACCGCCTTTAGGCAACCTCTGTTCTTTAGAGCATGCTCGATTCTCTTCATAATAAACTTCCTTATGTCGGCTACCTTGCGCTTATTTATTAACTTCGATAACTCTGTCAGTTATACTCTGGTGGTAAGGTTTGACGCCCTCATGCTTTGGTGCTTCTTAATCAGATCTTTCGTCACCTGAGATAGCTTTCCGGTATTCTGTCGAACTGTCCTACCGCCTACTTCTACTGCGCACTCCGTAATGATGGCTGTGAGATTATCGTTCATTGTATGAACATCAAGATCGTCTTCCTCAGTTAAAGCTGAATATCTGTTTTGCAGCGCTATCCTAAACTCCTGTACTTTCCCCCTTACGGCTAACTCGTTAATGGACTTCCTCTTCATTAGCTTCTTCCGTTCCCTCTTCAAGTCTAAGCTAATTCGAGACCTTACCATTCTGTGGCCGCTATAACGCACCTTTCCGAGGACGGCCACATTCTGAACGATCCCAGGTTTAGCGCATAGTATGAAGTCGATTTCATTTTTAGTCTCACCATTGGGGCTCTTCCAGGTCCACTTCCTGTATTCTCGTTTACGGAAGAAGGTATTCATAATCCGTAAATTATTTCTATCTGCAAATTCGACTAATAACTCTTCCCTGCTATTTCTAGAACCTATCCCATAGTCACCTACCGCGTGGTCGTCAGCCTGCTTCTTGCCCACCTTCGCATTGAAGTCGCCCATCAGGACAGTGTAGTGTGATTTTACTTTATTCATTGCCGATTCTATGTCCTCATAGAAACTTTCAACAGTCTGGTCATCATGGCTGGATGTGGGCACGTAGGCCTGCACCACTTTCAGCTTGTACCTCCTATTCAGCCTAATTACTATAGCTGCTACCCTCTCATTAATACTATAGAAGTCCTCTAAGTTGCCAGCTATATCCTGATTAATAAGGAATCCCACACCTAGTTCTCGTCTATCCGCTAATCCGCAATAGCACAGTATGTGTCCGTCCTTTAGTACTGTATATGCCTCACCTGTCCTCCTAACTTCGCTAAGCCCTATCACATCCCATTTAATTCCCGCTAGTTCCTCGAACAGCACTGCTAGGCTAGCCTCACTAGATAAAGGTCTAGTATTCTGATATGCCTTAGTGTGCAATACTCCCATCCTGGCCTCGAACAACAATTAGCTTTCCCTAGAATTATCATAGATATTTTCTTTGGCAATTTCTTGCTTAAACATTGTGTATGTTCCCAGTGCGGATTTCGTCAGCACTCCTGTTTTCCTCAGAGTTCTCTCTGTTTCTTAAGCCTCTTTTTTAACTGACAATGCCTGTTTTGCCCCCAACTGCTGTCCAGATATTTCCTTGTCAGTTTTCTACTTGCCTTTCTCCATTTTGTGTAGGTATTTCTCATGTACAAGTAACTGAAAACTTTCCTAGCTCCACTGCCTTTCCCCTTGTTTTTCTCACCGCTCCTCAAATTCTACCTTACTGCTAGATTCTCTGCTCTCGTATGACGCACCATCCCATATCACCCTGGACCCCCAAACCAAGCCTACCTACCCCGCATTCCTTGATTTGTAACCTTGCTTGAACCTCTGGTCTCATGCATAGGACTGCATTGCAGAAAGTCAGACTTAGAACCATCACCCCTTTCCAGATCCTTCTTATCACTTTGTACCTATTGTAATTCCACAATGCCCTATTTTACAGCTAGGCTGTATACCTCTACCGTCCAAGGAAATTTTCATGTCGGCGGCGGCGTCAGCAAAAAATGCCGGGCTGAAAATTGAATGCTACTCCGAGTGGAAGAGCACCCAACAGCATAGAAATCATGTACTGATCATAAAGCAGCCGTAACATTAAAAATAAAAATAATACAAAAGTGAAAACAAAAAGGAAATATATGAGAAATATACAAAATAAAAATTTAAAATATAAAGAAACGCATAAAATAAAAAATTAACATATATGTATATGAAGGGTAAATCTTTGAAATCAGGCATATAGCTCAGTACTCATTTTCATTAAGACGAAACACAAAACAAGCGTCAAAATCAAGGTGCGTGTTAACAATGGGAACACCGTCCAATGCATTCCGATAAGCATTAGGCTAAAAATTGAATGCAAACAGCATGTCTCCTTTGAAATCGGACTTACAGCATACAGCTCAAGTACATTTCGCTTCTTTGGTTTCACTCTTTGTAGAGCCACGTGTGTGAATTTTCAAGTGATGTTGCAATGGGTAATTGGGTGTCGTTTTCTAGCTTCGCTGTCCAACCACCTTCACAGCGTGGATTGGAGCCACAAGTTTTTTTATTTCATGACAGCTGCATTCCTAATACATTTAGTCATTATGTTTTTTTCATGCTGTGTCAGATACTCGGCACCATTATTTATCCACACCCCAAGATACCTGTACTCATCCACTATCTCTACCGTGATCTCCTATATCCTATACTCGCTCCCCTCATCATTAAAATGCAGATTTTTCTTTACTGAACTTGAAACCTAATCTCCCTTTGTATCACAGATGTCCACCAACCTCTGCAAATCTTCCTTGTTGTCAGCCATTAGCATTATATCATCAATCTACATCAATTAGTCCCTGTAATGACTGTTCATCTATTCTCTGTATGCTCAGATACATTTTTGCCCATTTTATAAGCACTTTGTTACTTTTATAGATATCTTTTAAAAGGCAAGTTACTCCATCCTCTACATCCAGTGTGCCCAGTATGTCCCACAAATCCTCTTGAATAACGCTGTCGTAGGCTCCCCTGATATCCAGAAATGCTAGCCATATGGGGCCTGTGTTCAGCAGCCTTGATGCACTGCGTCAATGAAAACAGGTTGACCTTTAACCTTCTTTGTTTCCAGGACCTATCCCCCAATACCCATCCATTCCTGTGGTCTGCCCTTTCTAAACTGCATCACCATCTTGTAAACCACTGACGCAACTGTCATGGGATGTTTTTGTCAGCTTTGGCCCCATTTTCCTTTGGCCGAAAATCATACGACTTTCTTGCCCTCCAGAGGGAAACGTCCACCTGTCACACACCCCAGTTGGTCCTTGATGTGAACCCTGGCTTACCACCAACCGAGAGGGAAAGACCAGTCGGTCTTCTGCATCAGTTCCAAGACTGTTTCTCGTCTGCATCGGCAGTCAAACGGAATCCTCTCGCTAAGCACCGCGTAATAACGGATGACAGTACCCGACCGGTTCGACAAAACCCATACCGTGTCTCATTGCGGGAGCGTGAAGCCATAGCTAAGCAAGTCCAAGAAATGCTCCAAGATGGTGTTATCCAGCCATCGAGTAGCCCCTGGGCTTCACCTGTGGTTTTGCTTAAGAAGAAAGATGGCAGTCTGCGATTTTGCATTGACTACCGGAAGCTTAACCAGGTTACAAAAAAAGGCATCTACTCGTTACCACACATCGACGACTCTCTTGACCGGCTACGGCATGTGTGCTACTTTTCTTCGCTGTACTTAAAAAGTGGTTACTGGCAGATCGAAGTTGGCGAGCGGGATCGCGAGAAGACAACGTTCGTGACGCCGGATGGCCTTTACGAGTTCAAGGTCCTTCCTTTCGGTTTGTATTCGGCTTTGGCAACATTTCAGAGAATGATGGGCGCTGTTTTGTTAGGCCTGAAATGGCAAACGTGCTTGGTATACCTGGACGACGTTTTATTTTCGCCAACGGTCGAAGAACACCTACAGCACCTCTTGACTGTGCTACGGGCTATAAGATCTGCCAGCGTGACGTTAAAGCCCGAAAAATGCCACTTTGGTTATGAGGAGCTCTTTTTCCTTAGCCACGTTGTCAGCAATTGTGGAGTCTGGCTGGATCCTGCTAAAACAGCTGCCGTCGCCAACTTTCCCACCCCTTCGGACAAAAAAACGGTCCGGCGTTTTTTGGGCCTTTGCATGTATTACCGGCGGTTCATTGCCAACTTTTCCCGACTTGCTGCACCACTGAGGCATCTTACAAGAGAAGACGTCCCGTTCGCATGGAACGAGCAGCAGCAGCAGACATTTGATGAATTAAGGCGCCGCTTGCAAACGACGCCTGTCCTTGGTCATTTCGATTCTCATGCCGAGACACTGGTCCACACAGATGCCAGCAACGTGGCCCTCGGTGCTGTACTCTTTCAGTGGCAGGCTGGTGCCGAGCGTATAATAGCATACGCCAGTCGAACTCTGTCTCGTGCTGAATCTAGTTATTCTACGACCGAAAAAGAATGTCTCGCCATGGTATGGGCAGTAATGAAATTTCGACTTTACCTTTACGGCCGGAATTTTCATGTCGTAAGCGACCACCACTCTCTCTGCTGGTTGACGAACTTACGGCAGGATCCCTCTGGCCGCCTCCCACATTGGAGCTTACGCCTTCAGGAGTTCGACATGACCATTGTGTACAAATAAGGGCTCCAACATAACAATGCCGACTGTTTGTCCAGATCTCCAGTCGAGGTTGCACACGACGATGACGCACCGGACTTTCCTCTCATTGCAGCCGTATATGTAGTGACTGTTTCCAGTCAGCAACTTGAGGGCCCGGCGCTGAAACCTCTTGACTTCCTGGAAGCACATGCCACGGAGGTTCCCCAGCCCTTCGCAAGAACACAGTCCTCCTTTTGTATGCGTAACAACGTGCTGTACAAAGCTAACTTTTCTCCAACCAGAAGTGACTACCTCCTTGTCGTTCCAGCGAATCTCCATGAAGAAATCTTGTTGGCGTGTCATGACGAGCCCACCGCCGGTCACCTGAACTACGCCTGCACTCTGGTTCGGATTTAAAACAGCTATTAAGCTTGTGGAGACAGTGCAACACTATGTGCGCATGTGCCGCAATTGTCGACGACGAAAAAGACTCCTGTCAAGCTAGCTGGACTTTTACATCCCGTACAAGTGCCCAGAGTCCCGTTTGGGCAAGTTGGCATGGGCCTTCTTGGCCCTTTCCCAACTTCCTCTTTGGGAAATCGATGTATCATCGTCGCCACTGATTACCTTAGATGCTACGCTGAAACCAAGGCCCTCCAGTGTGGCACAGCGGCTGAGGCTGCTGCGAAATTTTTCGTGGAACTTGTCGTCCTCAGGCATGGCACCCTGGCACTTATCATGGATAGAGGCACTGCTTTCGCTATCAAACTCTTGGAATCCCTCATGCGGCTGAGTGGCACTACCCATAGGAAAACAACCGCCTACGATCCCCAGACAAATGGCCTGACCGAGCGCCTTAGCAAAACTTTCGTCAACATGCTGTCCATGCATGTTGACGTTGAGCATTGATCTTGGGACGATATTCGGCCATATATTACTTTCGTGTATAACATGGCTCAACAGGAAACCACGCGGAGGACGCCCTTCTGTCCATTGTACGGTCGCGAAGTGTCGACAATGTTGGAAGCAATGGGCCCCATGACGGCCGCAACCCCGACATTGGCACTGAGGAATTTACGCTTGTGAGAGTGTGCATCGGGAACCAACAAGGCCGTGACGCCCGACGTTACAACTGCCGTCAGAGACTAATGACGTTCGCCCCGGATGACAAAGTGTGGGTATGGACTGCCATTCTATGCCACGGTCTTTCCCGAAAACTGCTAAAGCAGTATTTTGGCCCCTACAGAGTTCTCAGTCAGCTAAGCAGCATAACCTATGAAGATCTTTCGGATGGGGTTTCCTGTACTACTCGCCGTCAGCAGAGACCAGACCATTGTTCATGTCATGTGGATGAAGCCCTACGAGACATTTAGTGGCTAAGTGAGTGCCACGCGATACTCAGTCTTGTTTTTTTCTTTCTCCCTATTTTCTTGTTAAAGCATGCTCTTTCCGAGGCCGATGCTCTTTCCGAGAGGAAAGGTAATGCCGCATCTACAATAAAGCCTCTCGGCGGCTGTTCGGCACGCAGCACGTGGGCCATGCTGTTCGCTTCTGAAGAAGGACCTAATGTTCTGCTCTGGCCGCCTCGGTGTGCTGTCGCATCTTCTCGGAGCTTCTCGGTGTTGGCGTTTCTCTGCCGTCTAGACGCAAACTACCAGCACCAACTGCTACGTGACAATATCATGTTCATCCTGATTAGTCACCATCCATTATCATTTTGCTCACTACCTCTCCATGATTCACTACAGTGCAGCAAACACGGACAAAAGGAAAACTATACAAAACAAGCACAGCGCTTGTTTTGTCTAGTCTCCCTTTTGTCCGTATTTGCTGCGCTGTTGTGAATCATGACTATATACCCATTCGGCCAACATTCTCTACTTAACCTCTCTTATTGCCTACTTAGATTTTGGTCCCAATTTCTTTATTAACATAATTGGAAGACCATCTAGTCCTGTCAACGTGATAATAGGAACCTTCTCTACTCTTTCCCACTCTCTTTGTCCAAGCCAAATAATTGCAGTCACCGGTGAATTCTCCTTCAATAAAGTACATGCAACATTTCTTTGTTTTTTAAATTTTTCGATCATCCTTGTTCCATTGCCTCATCCCCTTCTAGCCGAATACCTTGATCTCTAACTATAAACCTTGCTCTAACTTAGTCTTAATTACCCATCAAGTTCAGATGTTTTCAAAATTTCTTGCTACTTTTCTACCCTTTTTACTTACTTTTGAAATCCGTTGGGACCCCTTTCTTCTACTTTTCTCATTGATCAAATAGGATGTTTCCCTTCCGCAGTACATAAAGTTATCCCATCGTCTATCTAATTCACCTTCTTACTACCCTCGTTTCTTGCATAATCGGTGTTCCCCAAAGGCTTCCAGATGTTTTTCTATGGCCTTCTTGACCTCATCATCCCACCAACCCTTGTGTTTGCATCTTCTTTTTCCTTTTGGCCCAACTCGCACCTTAGCCATCTCTTGCTCAAGTAATCGAGCTAATTTAGTATAAGTCCATTCTGTTCTATTGTCCTCAGTAATTACTTCCTCAATTTGTTTGGCTGCTGCTTCCAATTGCTTTTCTGAGTAAAAGTTCCCATCTGATTGTTCATCTTGCCTCGATCCTACACCGGTTTCTCTTCTGAAACCTGGCTTAATAAGTCTGTGATCATTGTCTAAATTTCTCGAGCCATGTTCATCTATGTTCATTACCCCTAGCCTATTATACATCCTATGTGATATAAGTGCATAATCTATCGTTAAGTGCAGACTCCCTGCCTCCCATGGTATGAGCCCTTCACACTTCTCGGTACTGTTACAACTAACTCATGCCTGTCACACATATCCAGCAGTATGCTTCCTGTCGAATCTGTATATCCATCCAGGTCTTGTGTGTGTGTGTGCATTCATATTGCCTGATATAATTATCTCGCTTTCTCCTCCTAGCTCACCAATGTCGCTTGAGATACATACTGCCATTTTTCTGTTTTCCCTCTTTGGCATTAGTTCCTGCTCACAGGTGTACTAAGCCAAGGAGAGTTTGCTCCCCTGCGACTTTTCCTTTCGCTTGACTGACACCAGCGCTGCATTGTGGCCACTTTGGGCAGCGCACCAAGTGCTCCCCCATTGAGTTACAGAGATGTTTCATGACCATAAAGCGCTATTGAAGGATTCTGGAGGTTTGTTGTGACTACATGCACTTTGTTTCAGCCAAAACAGATTCTGACAGGCCTAGGTGTCTATTGAGAAAAATTTTAGTACATTAGTTTGATTTGCTTGCCACTTAAAGGTTGATGACTTTCAGGTGTTCTAAAATGTGAGATATTTTGTCAGGAGGTGACAGAGTATGTTGCTGCCCACTGTCGTGCAGGGTTGTCGTTGGGCAAGTGGACGACGAGTTGGACATGCACCTGGACTTGGCCAACATGCGTGCTGAGCCACTGAATGCAGTGGTCCACTAGCAGCAGCTGCATCTTTTCTGGACAAAGGGCCGCTCTGCTCTGCAGTAAAACATTTTACCAGCATTTTGTCCTGTCATATTTGGGTTGATGCCGTGCAGTTGCTCTTTTGGCTGAAGGAGAAGCACAACACAGCACGGAGGAAGAAACATGGGAAGGTGATTCAATTTGATACCTCTGTGCAGCTGCCAGGTAGCTGCAAAGTGGTTTTTGTCTGCTACCAACATCCTCCGTACAGGTGCATGGTCTTTCTTTTCCTTCTTTCTTACAATAGTCTTTCAGGAACAACTAGTGCTGTCAAGAAAGAGCAAAGAAATACAACCATGTGCATGCAGTTTTAGGAAATAACATTCGTGAGCCATGGTCTCGCCCGACGAGTGACACACCCACAGTCAGCATAAAAGACATCGGTTTATTCTGGACCAATCCAACGCTTCCAGGCACAACAGGGAATGTAGTGGCAGAACAGAGCATGCGGTCTATACTCTCGAGAGTGCAGTGCTGGGACTACAACAAAATGGGCTCTAAAGGTACGGGCACACTGGCGGAAACGCGGTGATTTTCTGGCAGTGTGTCTGTATTGGGTTGGTCGTGCACCAACCACTCGCGCCAAACAGCTATGCTCCCATCTTGGTAAGGTGCTGCCGAAAGCGACCGTGCCCCAGCAGCGCTCTCTCCGGAATCCACTGGCGCGCGCTGCTTTCGCTGTCCTCGGGAGCAGCAGTTCTGTCATCGCAGTTGCACTGCACCACACGCAGCTAGATGACAGCGTGCGCAGTTTAAATAGATAAAAAGGGGCCGTAGAGCCCTGCAACGTTTAAAATCTTTGTAGTTTCAAAGAAAGAATTTATGTGCTTGGGTGCTAATGAGCAAGCAAACTTTCTATGCTAAGGTTACGTCTTGCTAGTGCAGTTTCTGTTGAAGGTTCCCGGCACATCTGGGCCTTGTTCTGAGGTCAGCCTTGTAGGTAAACGTGTCCCCTTCTTTCTTGAATAGCTGCAATGTAAGATACATGCTTAGAAATGCAGAGTAGGGACTCAAATCAGTCACATTGGTAGAATTGCGTATGTTTTATTTTTGAAATGGAAATTTTTATAGCGAAGCCGTTGCTAATTAATCTCGGTGTATTGGTACAGTGACTAATTTGTAATGAACACGAAGCCTAGATGTATAGAAGGAAACGTAACTTGTTGGCCAGAAAGACCACGAGGAGGCACAGCCTCTGTCAGGCTTCTCCAACTGCAGGAAACTATCCCCGAGGGCTGAGGAGACAGCGGCTCCCAAATATTCTAAAAAAAAACAAACTTCGAAACCGACGTATCTCAAGCAAGCTTTAGCTTACAACACTTGCAATCGCCTCTCTTTCTTCCAAGCACTGTTTTTCTGCATGTGCTTAAAGGAGGGTAGACACCTAACTTTGGTGGCATGTTTTTTAGTCTACAGTAATGCGGAAGACACTGAATCACCATGTCGTATTCGCCTACAATCGGTAAATAATTTATAATTGAATTTTTTTGTCATGTTGTTTCGGTTTCAACAGCCGAATGATAACTATGATGTGAAAGTCTGGTTACACGTCCTCAAGAGCCGGAATGACAATGAAAGTAGAAGCAGCAATTATATTGCAGTTTTTTACGCGTCGTGTGACCTAAAACCTCTCTTTGACCTCACAGTCATCGTTCGGCTTTTGAAACCGAAACAGCACGAGAAATAAATTCAGTTATAAATTATGCTTAGAATACCATGTGGTAATCCATGTAGAATAATGCCTTACACATCATAAAAGAAAACACGCACGCAATAGTTAGGTGTCTATACTTAAACATTTTCTTGAAAGCGGAAGTGTCTGCAACTTCCCCGACACGTCTTGCCAATAGGTAAGATGCAGTGGGCCGACTCATTTCTGACTGGAATCATGAGATGCTAGTGGATAAACCTGACTCTCATGACACCATATCTTTTAGGCATGCCTATTTTTTTTTGTGCCTTTTTCAGCTTTGAGATTTTTGAAGCTTGTCAAAACTGTAGCTGCATTTATTTGAGGACTGTCAGTGCAGCGATAATGATAGTGGCTGTGTCCAGCCCAGGTCTAATGTTCCTATTGAGTGTGGGCATGGACTGGCTGCTAGTTCAGCCTCAATGACCGTGTGGTCACTACAAGTTAGAGCATGGATGCAACAACATACTGGAAATGCATGCTTTCTTATTTAGATATGAGAAAATTGTGTGTGTCAAGGTTACTACGGGAAATTATGGTGTACGTCTCTCCAACTGCTTTATTGAAATTGTGGAAACAGTGGCCAGATGGTCGTTCAACCAGTTTCTCAAAATGCATTAATCGTAGGCTCAAACAACACATGACCCAATTGCATGGCAAAGGAAATCGGCATATTCGGGTCCTAGCCTCTTGGCAGTGGACGCAAATTTGCAACCATATGGATGTAATCTCTGGTCGAAAAACAGGTTGCTCTTTCTTCAATGCTTGCTCTCCGGACTCCTCCAAAGCTGCCACCTTGAAAGCAAACACCAAACTGATACACCAATTTGAGGGTACTGACAACCTCATTTCTTTCCTCAAAAACAAATATATCGCTAACGCTCCTCCCGTTCTTGAATACCAAACTAGAGCGAACCGTCAACTTGATGAGGAAATCGAGGCAGACGTGTGGGCAGCCCTGCAGCAGTTATTCACCACCTCTGTCCCAGGGACAGATGGCACTCTGTAACATCACATACCCTCACGGAGTACATGTACAGCTGCTGGAGAGAGGGTGCCACAATTACTTTTATACCAAAACTTGGCAAACCCCTCAGTCTGGAAAATCTCCGACCTGTATCCCTCGCCTCCTGCGCCAGTAAACTAATGGAGCATGTCCTCCTGAATAGGCTGAGCCAGTACATAGACGGCCAATAGCTGTATCCACACACCATGCTCGGCTTGCAGCAGCACTTGCCAGCGCTGAATGTCGTGCTCGAACTCTGAAATCCTAGACCGAAACCTCTCCCACCGGCCGAGAGCACTGCTTGCACTAGACCTATCTAAAGCTTTTGATAATGTTAAGCACTCGGCAATACTCATTGTCCTTCAGTAATCTGAATGTCGGGAAGATGACATACAGTTATGTCAGGGCCTTCCTGAAAGGGACCCTGAAATGATTTCGGTGGGTATATTCTATAGTGGAACAGATCTGCAGATCGTGGTTTCTGTGGGTATTCGAGTCAAATCTGAAAGCTTTGCATGGAACCTATGACTTAGAAATAATTTTCTTAAATCTCTGTTTGCAGCAGCTGACCAGGGCGACCCCTCACCGCGCGTCCCCTGCCGATGATGTCAGTGGACACAAGCGCCAGCCTTCAAGCTCGCCCATTCTGCCCACTGACATCATCAGGTTAGGGGACGTGGTGAGGTGTGTCGCCCAGTCGGTTGCGAGCTACTGCGAGCAGCGATTCTGAAAAAAGTTCTAAATTATAGGGTCCACGCAAAGCTATTAAATTTGACTCGAATACCCACAAAGACCACCTCTACAGATCTGTTGCACTAGAATATGCCAATCTAAAATATTTCGGGGCTCCTTGAAGGACAGGATAGCGGAAATACAATTCGGTGCAACCAAACCTAACCCTTTTCATATAGGGGGAACAGGTACCGCACAAGGCGTGGCCATCTCGCCATTTCTTTCCAACGTGGTCCTCATTCTACCGGCCCGTAAAACTCTGAGAAATTCCCGCCTAGAACATTCTCTGTACGCGGATGATATTACCCTCTGGAATGGGACAGGAAATTATGGCCAAATTGAGAAGACACTTCCAGCCGCTACATATGTCGTCCAGTCTCATGCTTGGAGGATTGGCTTAACCTGCTCCCCAAGTAAATCAGAGCTCTTGGTCTTTCGCAAAAGACCTTGTACTCAACCCCCCTAAGGTGATAATCACCCTCAATAATGGCCAGATACTCAAAGTCCAAACCATCGGAGTACTAGGAATGCTCCTACAGAATAGTGGGAGAAATAATGCTGCAATTGGCCAACTGAAAGCAAGCTCCAACACCACATGTCTCCATCTACAGAATTACTAACAGACAGAGGAATGAGGGAGGCTGACACATATGGCGACTAGTGCAGGCTTTCGTTCTCCGCTGTATAACACCTATCCCTTACGTTCATCTCTCCCGAGCTTAGAAAGAGTCCCATCATTCGCACAGCATATAAAAGCCCTCCACCTCCCCAATTATATACCCCCACTGCCGCCGCGGTGGCTGAGTGGTTATGACGCAATTGGCTGCTAGACCGAAAGACGCGCGTTTGATCCTGGCCGCGGCGGTCGAATTTCGATGGAGGCGAAATTCTAGAGGCCCGTGTACTGTGCGATGCCAGTGCACGTTAAAGAACCGCAGGTGGTAGAAATTTCCGGAGCCCTTCACTACGGCGTCTCTCATAGCCCGAGTCACTTTGGGACGTTAAAATCCCCTAAGCCTAACCATATACCCCCACTGAAAAACTGCTGCAGCTTGGGGCACACAACGTGGACGCGCAGCTTGCAGCACGTACATTACGAACGCCTCTCCCTCACGACCGCAGGAAGGGCACTATTCTTGGAAAGCCCAAAATTGGGCACACCACCACGGCGCCCCCGAACTTTCACTCCCTAAAGAAATTGCCAACCGTATATTCATTCCTCCCCTCCCCAAAAACATGCACCTAGAGCATGACCAAGGCCGACGCGCCGCCAGAGCAAATTAAGGCACTGCATAAACACTACTTTCCCTGGCCGGAAAGGGTCCGCGTGGACGCGGCAGAATAACCCGACAAGAAAGCATTTGTACTCGTAGTCGTAGACAACCACGGCCAACTGCTGATGCTGGCCACCTCCCTCAATACCGGACTATCGATAGAGGCTGAGGAGGCGGCCATATAGCTTGCCATAGCCGGCAAGCAGGGCAGGACACCTACTCAGTGTTTGGAAGGCCGCAACCAGGAACTTCACTAAGAGAAGGCTTCATGCCCCAGCTGTCTCCATCCTAGCAAAAGCCGAATTATCCACAGAACAGTTCCAGCTCATATGGGTGCCAGCACATGTATACGTCCCACCCAGGAAACGGGAGCTCATGAATGTGTCCAAGGATTCGTCAACCGGGCACAGAGCGACCAGCGCCCCTAGTTCAGGAGGGTGTTCCTGGTAACCTACCATAAAATAACCCTCCACTTTCGAAACGATCGGCTCAAATGCCCACTTCTGCACAAATCCCTCGGCAAAGCTGTGGTACAATTAAATGCGCTGAGTTTTACAATCGCAACATGAGACACGACTGGACGAAGCGCAACTATCAACTGAAATTTATTATGGAATATGGGACATATAAAGGAAACGGAATTCATCAAAGAGCATGCGTAAGATCCTGTGTTAACGGCATGAGCTGCTTTCGAAGAAAAGCCATCTCCCTTTTTGAAGGTGAAGGTGTGCTGGCGCAACCTTCGTTACAATTAGCTATGATTAAAGCCTCGGTGATTTCTCTGCTGACTTTGAGCACGTGGCCAGCACACGTGTTTTTTCTAGTCATGGTTTTCTTTTTTTTGCAAGGATCGCAAACCTTGCAGGGATCTGCAGGGGTGCCTGGGCCATGCCAAGGTTTCTGGAGTGCTCCTGCAATCTGATGTTCAGGCAGTGGCCAGTATAGCTGGCGCTACACGAGAGAGGAATGCTGTAGACACCCATTTAGCAGTGCACAAACGGTTATTTATGTTGCTGGGCACGCGGCTGCCTTGTTTCTCCATCCTGTTGACCCTCTGGCAAAACTTCAGTTTTTTTTTTTTGAGCAGCGAAGACCAGCTTTACGCTGCGCCTGCTTTTTGATGCGTTGCGAAAGCTAATGAACATATGGGATGACGACTGGGCTTAGTATTTTCTGTTCACGCTCTTCGGCTGGTGGGCGCTTTCTTCTGAACCCATTCAGGCAATCCGCCGCTATACCTATCTACTTTTCGAAAGCATGTCAGCTTGTCGGTCCATGCTTGCTTGCATCTTGTGGTGGCAAGACTTTATGGCCTGTTACAGGCATGCCTTTGCCAAGCCTCTTTTAATAACCTTTGAGTGGTCTGATTCGAATTTTAGGAGTGGCTTCTCACTGCTGACCATATATGACCAGCACGTGTGATCATCTCCCGGGTTTATGCAAATGTCTAAAAATTGGAGACAGCCATCTTTTGGAACCTCCGCTGTGAATAACATGCTTTCGTGCGCCGCTTCGAAGGACCCTACAACCGCTTCCGGCTCAATCATGTGGCTCACGCATTGCCTGGCATCCGCTAATATTAACAAGATAGCACAACGAACCCATCAAGGTGTTGCGTGAAGAATTCAGTCCATTGACGTCACTTAATTCCGTTTTAATGACGCTACTTTCGGTTTGGTGACGTCACGTGGTATGTGGCTTCCCGCTTGCTAAGCAAGACGACTTATGACATATGCTTGTCACGACAGCGCATCACGTGTTATGCTTAGTACTTCATGACATACATACATACATACATACATACATACATACATACATACATACATACATACATACATACATACATACATACATGCACAATACAACGGTTACCATAAATATAAATCAGGAGCTATAAATTAGTCATGATGACACATATGTCTTTACAGGACCCATAACGACCATGTATCACGCGACTTGAGTAATCATACACCTTAATGTAACCACATAAACCTTGATTTCCACTACGAGCACACAACTCGCCAAGTAAGAACAACTCACTAAGCAAGGATCGTGTGTGACAGAGACACAGTATCGCTCAAAGCTTCGAAACCCCTCGACAGGCTCCTTATCCCAGCAAACAACGTACCTCCCCATGTGCGCCCAGAAAGGATGGAATATCCCAGTCCCAGTACAACATTTATCGAACATTTCCAGGCCGTAGAGGGAGGACACAGGAACACAAGCAAAAGGGCAGTGTGCCCACTAATGGTCTAGAAACGTTTTTTCGAGGGTGTTAAGCAGAAACAAAAACAAATCATAGCATTTTGGTCCCAGAAAGGTAACTGGGAAGAACGTTTTTGGGACCAACCCTTTTCAACAAAAAATACAAATTGACTCCTCGCTCCCTTTTCTCTCTCCCTCGATCGCGTCAAAAGCTGCGGGGAGAAAAGGTTTTGCTCTTGCACTCGCCGTTTTGAGGGATCAAACAGTTTCGTTCGAACAACTGAAGGAAGCGCAGTTAACCTCGCATCTCTCGTGGACCGTCGGCTCCGTACTGCGGGCAGGCAGGCGACGGCGGTCTGCCTTTTCATCGCGCAGCCGGAAGCAACACACCCGTCTTCTATAGTGTTTCCAACTTCAACACAGTGCGGCGGTCCCTGCAGGCATCTCCAACCACTAGCGGTCCTCGTTGCGCCGCTGTCATGCAGAGGCGCAGTAATGGCCTCCCGTCGCTCGGCCGGCTTCCTCGATGGACGGAAGCCATCTTGCTCACACGTATTCGCGCAGCACCTAGCCGCTCGCGCGCAAGCCCCAGCTCGCGGCAGCTCTTGCTCTCATCACTGGGCTGTCGTGGACTTCGTAGCTACGGATTCGTGGCAGCTTGCCCGCGCACCTCGGCCTGCCCACATAATTCCTTTTGAAACTGATGCAGCGGCGCGCGGTGCATAGCAAGTCCTTTGCGCATCTTCACTGCCCTACACCATAATGGCGCTCTTTCAGGCGTCGTTCGCGGCAGCGGATTTCAAGGCAATGGGCGACTCCTAGCACGCACTCTGCATTCCTCAGCGCTTCCGTTGACTGTGGCGTGTTGTTGGCGGCAGCGTGGCCGTGTACTGCGGTCACGGGCGGGAGAGACCTTCGGAGGCCCACCAGACTCTTGCTGCGAGTGCCCATGGATTAACCTGCTTCACCTACATTGCCGACCTGTCGCAGCGGTATAGTTTGTGTTGTGTTTGTGTCGCTGACTCCCAACCCACCCCCACCGGATTACTTGTGCCTTGTTCACCTTGATCTCGCCTCCCACGCCGTATTGCGCCGCACGCGCGGCGCGCCAGGGCTCCTATATACCTCAAGACGTTTCCCTTCCCGTCTGGCTCCAAGCAGTCTTATCTCCACACTTAGTCAGAAGAAAATAAAACGGGGGTGTAACGAGGATGTAACGCGTATGTTTTAGCGTTCGCTGTGCCGTGAGAAAGCGCAGGACAGAAGGCTTCGTTGAATTCATATATATAGTTGCAGCAGTGGCAGCATTTTATTTCATCCCCAGGTTTCCGTTGGCAACGTCGTCAAGGTATGTTGGTTTATGCTCCTTTTTCATTTTCGCCGAGTAGAATTAATTTTTTTCTGTTTTTATAACACGTCACTGAAGCTTACTCCGAGGCTTGTGCGAGAGGCAAAGCGAGAGGGAGGTTTCAACCTGCAGAAAATCCGTGACCTGAAACCGCGTATCAGTATCGTACGCCCATCTCGTCTTTTCTAATGGCACCCAGGTTGCTTTTTACATGCGTTTGCTTTTGCGTGTGCATATATGCTTTTGTATACCCTTTAGAATGTTTGCTTAAGGTGCATCAACTTTCAGCCTGTATTATGTTTTTATTGCTTCATTTTTTTCAGATTTCTCAGAGCTAGAGAAAAATTTGGCCATTATTATATGCTGGTGCCGTAGTGCTACGAACATTGTGTTAAATTTTCCATACATATGCGTCTCCTGTTTGTATTCATTTAAATGCGAAGAGCGCATATAATAAACTTAAATTACATTTGTATCGCACTGCTGTTTCCTATTATATGGGCGATATCGGGCGACTTTTTGAATTCATATTTCCTTTGTGCGCAAAATTCTAGCACATTTCATATTCTTGTGGTGGGAGCAGCGCAGCACGAAACAAATTAGAGGCGAGAATCGACGCTGACTAAAAATTTTTTAATGCACGTTCGTCGAGTATATGCATCTCGCTCGTGCAAGCAGGAAAGGACAGTAGCATGACAAACGCATCAGATGTACACGTGGTAAATGATTGGGACAACGCACGCAGATAATCAATTTCGCTGTCACGAAACGCCATCGAAGGTATGCTGACGCATACGTCGCTCTTTTGTTGCCTGTTGAAGGCTTCTTCAATCTCCCTGGTCCGTTGATCAAAATATGACGTGATGACCATTGTGTTGCTAAGCTGCAGGTCACATTCATGCTCTTTGCAATGTTTTGCTAATTCACTGCTGATGGCGCCTTTTAGGGACCTTTTGTGCTCTCGAAGCCGTTTATTCAAACAGTGCCCTGTTTGACCAATGTAGGTGCGTCCGCATGACAGAGGTATTTCATAAACCCCGCTTTTCACAAATTTCACGTGTTTTTTCCGGTGCTTTTTCTTGCATTGATTTTTCTTTGCTCGCTGTTGGCTTTGGCGCACAGGCTTCGTAACTTGTTGGGTGCTGACATGAGCACTTTTACACCATCTATTGTGCCCACCTTTTTGAGACTGTGGGAAATGCCATTAATGTAAGGAATGACCGCGTACGGCTTCCTTTCTTCTGATGTCGTTGTGACATATTTTCTGCCTCTAAGTGCTTGCAGAATCCCTTCAGCAACACTGGATCGCAGTTTTGTCGGGTAACCTGCTGCTTTCAGCCGACTGTTCTGGGCGTCAAAACTGCCTTGAATTTCATGATGACAGGATCTCGTCAATGCGGCTCTCATTGCTGCTTTTGCTAAGGACTAGAAGAACTAGGACTAGAATTAACGAGTGAACTCCTAGAAAACAACGTTATGTGATTTCTTGACTTGACGCTAACCTTTCTATGCGCTCACATATGCTGGCGGTATGGACCACGAAGCTAGAAGGGACTGCTCCCCTACACATCTGCGCACTCCAAGGTCATCAAGCGGGGGTAGAAAAAAACAGCAATGAGAGCCGCATTGACGAGATCCTGTCATCACGAAGTTCAAGGCAGTTTTGACACCCAGAACCGTCGGCTGAAAGCAGCAGGTTACGCGACGAGACTGCTATCCAGTGTCGCCGAAGGGATTCTGCAAGCACTTGGAGGCAGAAATTATGTAACAACCACATCAGAAGAAAGGAAGCCGTACGCGGTCATTCCTTACATTAATGGCATTTCCCACAGTCTCAAAAAGGTAGGCGCAAGAGCTGCTGTAAATGTGCTGATGTCAGCACCCAACAAGTTAAGAAGCCTGTGCGCCAAAGTCAACAGCGAACAAAGAAAAAATCAGTGCAAGAAAAAGCACAAAAAAACACGTGAAATGTGTGAAAAGCGGGGTTTATGAAATACCCCTGTCATGCAGACCCACCTACATTGGTCAACCAGGGCGCTGTTTGAATAAACGACTTCGAGAGCACACGAGATCCCTAAAGGGCGCCATCAGCAGTGAATTAGCAAAGCATTGCAGAGAGCATGAATGTGCTCCGCAGCTTAGCAACACAATGGTCATCACGTCATATTTTGATCAACGGACCAAGGAGGTTTAAGAAGCCTTCAACATCCGACAAAAGAGCGACGTATGCGTCAGCATACCTTCGATAGCGTTTCGTGACAGAGAAATTGATTATCTGAGTGCGATGTCTTAATACGTTACCACGTGTTTATATATATATATATATATATATATATATATATATATATATATATATATATATATATATATATATATATATATATATATATATACATACATACATACATACATACATACATACATACATACATACATACATACATACATACATACATACATACATACATACATACATACATACATACATACATACATACATACATACATACATACATACCTTTTTCCCCATAGTTTCGAGACTGATTTTCTTATCTAGAAATAATTCCCCAAAACAAATGTTGGTGCTTATGTGTAGCGCCATATTTTCGGGCTAACCTGAGCTATTTATGTTCAATGTTGTGGCGGCCGCTAGATGGCACATGTAGAAAAATACGTTGTCACTAGTCGTTTGCGCATTCTACAGTGAGTGAATGTGGAGAGATGGACGTCCATCTCGAAGAGCGTGTAAACATAAAATTCTGTGGGAAGCTTGGCAAGACAGCCACACAGACGTATGAGCTCCGTGGCGCTTACGGCAACGTGACATTATCGCGGGCGCGAGTTTTCGAATGACACAAGAGGTTCGTTTCGGGGAGGACGTCGGTTGAAGACGACACAAGGCAGGGAAGCCCTTCAACCTCACGGAACGAAAACAACATGACTCGGATCAGGGAAATCTTACCATTACAGTCCGCATGCTATCAGATGATGTCGACATTAGTAAGACAACATGCCACCAAATTTTGCGTGAGAACTTGGGGAAACGAAAGCTGAATGCCAGACTTGTGCCGCACTCCCTCACCCAGGACCAGAAGGACACGCGGGCATCAGTGAGCGCTGATCTGCTCTCCGAGGCAGAGAAGGATGCTGCATTCGTCGACAGCATCATTGCTGAAGACGAAACATGGTGTTTTCAATACTTTCCTCAAAGAGGCAGAGCGCCGAATGGCGGTCCACAAGCTCTCTGGCATCGAGAAAGGTGCGACAGAATACCAAAACAAAGACGATGCTGATAGTTTTTTTCGATGCCAGAGGTGTCATACACCACGAGTTCGTCCCACAAGGGCAGACGGTGAATCAGGAGTTTTATATCCGCGTGCTCCAACACATGCGTGATGCACTGCGGCGCCGTCGCCCTGACTTTTTGGCATCTGAACAATAGAGCCTTTTCCACGATAACGCAAGGCCGCACACTGCTCTCAGAGTGACAAAATTTATCGCCAATCCCAGCATTACTGCACTTCCCCATCCGCGCCATACTCACCTGACCTCTCCCCATGCGATTTTTTTCCTGTTTCCTCGTGTGAAGAGAGCCCTAAAATGTCGCTGGATGGGGAGCGTGGAGGCCATTCAAGACGCCGCGACAAAGGAGCTGACAGCCCTGCCTAAATAAGCGTTTTCCAACTGTTTCCAAGACCTCAAGAAGCGTTGGAAGCTGTGTATGGATTGCAAGGGAGACTATTTTGAATGGGTGCTGCACAAATTATTTCAATGTTAAACGCATTTTTTTAATGGACTCAGCCTCGGAACTTTACGCACAAAGGTTGTATATACTTGTTTGTTATTTAGCTGCGAGAAAAATCAGCCTTTTAGTACACCAGTTCGCAATGTATATTTTCTACCTCCGCCAGTCAAACGCCAAGTGTTATCGAAGGATGTGGCACAAGTACTGTTTTCAGTCAGTAATGAACACCTCTGAGTTCGCCCAAATGCATCACGCGATGGTTTAAAGGAACTACACGACAGCCATTTCAGGACATGTAACAAATCAAAGGTGTTGTAGCTTACCAGAAGTCGGTATCCTGTTATTTAACGTTAATTAGCCTGCATATGCTAGCAAGCCGTTTCGGGGAGGAAAATGCTGCCTTAATTCTTGTCTGTTTTCCCACTTATCTGCCGCAGCAGCTCTCTGCCTTTGGCCACTGAACCCAAGGTCACTAGATCAAATCCTGACTGGTGCAGCCCTTTTTGATGGTGAGGAAATACAAAAACACTCGTGCACTGTGCAAGTCATTGCACGTTAAACAACCACAGGTAGTTTACAACTAACCTGGAGCCCTCCACAGCGGCGTCGCTCATAGCTGGCATTGAACTGCAATTTGTGCATATTATTCCGAAGCCCTCCGCTGCTCCGTGACTCAGCCTCCATGCAACTTTGGTGCATCAAACTCAACATACTGTTCTCTTTACTTTTAACTTTTTACTCACAGAAGGTGTCGCAAATTACCAGATTCCTTCAGAGGCTGGGTATATCCATATTGTTACTTTTTTTTTTGCTGCGGAATAAGTGTTCATGAATCTCACTGAACCAACAAGAGCAGATCTTCAGAAAGAGACACATGAAAGAAACAATTAAGAGAGTAATTCTGTACGTTGATGTCACCTGCCTGTATTAGAATAAGAAAGGGGGGCTAATGGGCCATAGTTAAATCACTATTTTACGCTCCACAATTAAGGGCTTGCCGAGAATGTGTAGACATGATCGTTGTCATCATGAAATGCAGCTGTCTGCTAAACAGCACCATTACAGGTCTTTAAATTCGCGTAAAACTATGCTGTTTAGTTATCCCGTGGTCTCACAGTTGTTGAGCAAAAGGCAGGCAAATCATCATCGTCATCACACTGACTATGCCCACTGCAAGGCAAAGGCCCCTCCCACGTCTCTCCAATTAACCTCGTCCTGTGCCAGTTACGGTATTAAAACTATAGATTAAAAGAGCAGTGTTACAACAAAAGAAAAAGGATTAATCCTCATCTTGTCTGCACTCAGGCTGCACAGAGCTGCTGCACAAGTGGCATGAAAGCTTTCAGAAGCATTAGAGATTGCAAATATGGACACTCCTATGTCAGCTTTCCCGCTGTTTTTTGTTTGGTCATTCTCACCTTGCTACAACAGCGTGCAATGTGAGAAGTACCTCTGCAGCGGCCTTTTGGTGGTTTTAATAGGTTTCCATATGCATATCGCATAACTGCTTCAACTGTTCTGCTGCACACAAGATATACACAAGGTTGGCTGGTCCATATATGTGCCTGCTCCTTCACTTTGTTATGTCTGGCTTTTGGTGCTCCTGCGCAAAACAAAGTCTAATTCTTATTGTGCGCTGTGCGCTTAACACATGTGCAGAGTAAACGAAGCAAAAAGAATGGAAGATTAGTATTATAATTAGCTCTTTACCTACAAAAATAAAAGCAGTGCGCAACAGTGATGTATTTTTCATGCAATAAAATGTTTAGTGTTTGCTTAGGCGTTCACCCTGCACGGATATTCTTGTTTTGTAGCGATAGCTACACTCTGCTAGCACTTCGAGCCTTCAGCGTGGCACCCCTTGAGCTGCGTGGTTGGTCACGTGGTATGGAGCAACTGCCGGTGGCGCGGCGCGCCGGCAGAACCGAGTGAGGGGGAGTGGAGAGGGGGATAGAGAGAATCTACGCCCAGGGCATAAAGGAACGATGAAGGAACGCCCAGCGAAACGGGGCCGCGAAAGATTGACTTTGCAATTTGACTGAGCGAGTTCCGCTCGGCCAGCTGTAGCTATCGCGTCACTCCTGGTTTAACCAGAGCTAAACTGCAGCCATTTTTTTTTTCTTGCAGCCGTTGTGCACTGAAGTGGTGCAGCATCACGAGCAGACGCCCGCGACCAGTGGCCTGCAGCTGGCTCATGGCTTGCTCGGTATTGAATGAATGAAACCATTTAATTACTATCCCCATTGTTACTGTCATAACCTCGAGCATGGTGCTTAATTTCATTCATTCGATATCGAGCAAGCTGCAGGCCACTGGTCGCGGGTATGTAGTAAATGTTTAATTTTTTCTGCGAATCTCTCAAGGTTAAAGGAGTAACAAAGGAGAGGTGTCCAAAACAGAAAGCTGCATTAATATAGCTTGTTATCGGTTATGGGGGTTATGGGGCTTAACGACGGATGTTCGGATAGAGGTCTCAAAGTGATCGGTTATTGGGCTGGCATTGGCACATGATCTCGGGCCACTTGCCAATCAAAATTCGATCTGGGTTGTGTATCGGCTGCTGCTCGGCCCTACGTCGGGAGGTCGGAAAAAATCTAGTCGGAGGCCGAAGTCAACCTCCAAAACCGGCCCAGGGTCTTTCAGCTAGGCTGGCCCGAGCAGTTTTGGTTGGCATGTCTATGTAAGGCCGACTTTACGCCGAGCTCTTTTTGCCCCTTGGGTATATTGCAGGCGATTCTGAGCGTAAGATCTGGAAACGTGTGAACAAGGTTCTACTGTTCATAGTGACACAAGCATGCAAAGAGAATTGACCTAGCTTATGGATGAAATATATAGCTTTCTTAGCTCTATATATAGCTCTATATATATGAAAGCTCTATATATAGCTTTCATTGATTACGAGAAAGCATTCGACTCAGTGGAAACCTCAGCAGTCATACAGGCATTGCGTAATCAGGGGGTAGAAGAGCCTTATGTCAAAATACTCGAAGATATATATAGCAACTGCACAGCTACTATAGTCCTCCATAAAGTCAGCAATAAAATTCCAATAAGGAAGGGCGTCAGGCAAGGAGACACGATCTCGTCAATGCTGTTCACCGCATGTTTACAGGAGGTATTTCGAGGCCTGAATTGGGGACAGTTGGGAATAAGAATAAATGGAGGCTACCTAAATAATCTGAGATTTGCTGATGACATTGCCCTGCTGAGTCACTCAGGAGGTGAACTGCAAATCATGATCAATGAGTTAGACAGGCAGAGCAGATCGATGGGTCTAAAAATTAACATGCAGAAAACCAAGGTAATGTTCAACAGCCTAGCAAGGGAACAACAGTTCACAATTGGCAGCGAGAGCCTAGAAATTGTGACGGAATACGTCTACTTAGGGCAGGTAGTGACAGCTGATCCGGATCATGAGAGGGAGATAACTAGAAGGATAAGAACGGGGTGGAGCGCACACTCTCGCAGATCCTGAGTGGCAGTTTACCAATTTCCCTCAAGAGGAAAGTGTACAACAGCATAATCTTACCGGTACTCACCTACGGGGCAGAAACGTGGAGGCTAACGAAAAGAGTTCAGCTTAAGTTAAGGACAACGCAGCGAGCCATGGAAAGAAAAATGATAGGTGTAACGTTAAGAGATCGGAAGCGGGCAGAGTGGGTGAGGGAACAAACACGGGTTAATGACATCCTAGTATAAATCAAGAGAAAGAAGTGGGCTTGGGCAGGGCATGTAATGCGAAGGCAAGATAACCGCTGGTCCTTAAGGGTAATGGAGTGGATTCCAAGAGAAAGTAAGCGGAGCAGGGGGCGGCAGAGGGTTAGGTGGGCGGATGAGATTAAGAAGTTTGTAGGCAAAGGGTGGATGCAGCTGGCAAAGGATAGGGTTAATTGGAGAGACATGGGAGAGGCCTTTGCCCTGCAGTGGGTGTAGTAAGGCTGATGATGATGATGATGGATGAAATATGCTCACATTTTAATGTGAAACCATTGGACGGCTATGTTGACGCCGGAAGTGTCCGAAAAATGTGCACTGGGAAGTTGGTTCCCTGTGACGTCATCTGGCATATGACGTCATGAGTGATTAGAATAAAAATAAGATGAAATATGCTCACATTTTAATGCGAAAGCATTAAATGGCTATGCTGATGCCGGAAGTGTCCGCAAAATGCCTCTGTGATGATGAAATTGTATTGTGTATTGTGCATATACCTGTCTTCCTTGTTCGATTCGCCATTGTTATTTTTTTTCTGCCTTGTATCCACTCCTGCATGGGCCCGAGAAGGGCCTGCAGTATTTGTAAATAAATAAAAAATAAATAAAATGTTTACTGGGAAGTTGGTCCCCTGTGACGTCATCTGTCATATGACGTCATGAGTGATTAGAATAAAAATTAAGAAAAGAAATTTGGGTCTAGGGGAATTGCACCCGGGCCGCCGGCGTGCGAGATGATGCGACAGGATGACACCAAAATTGAGAGAGTGACGACGTCACACCCGAGCTTGATCACAATCGCTGCCACGTGCAGACAGGAGAAGGAGGAATGATCGAAAGAGACGTGGTGGCGGCAAAACCGTGTCTGCCAAAACGACGACGCTGGTTGGAGCAACAGATATAGCAGGTGCAGACAAAATCCCAGCGATGTCATCACGGGTGACCTCAATGTGGTGGCAGTATGCTCGAATACATTTACTAAAATTTTGAGCAACCGTTCATCGTACAGCATTCTGGGTGGTGTCATAGCATTTCCCTGTGCTTACATGGTTTAGTCAATTTGGAGGCTAGCTTGCGACAAGGGTTCGGACCAATGACATATATATATATATATATGCACCTTAAATTGCATGCTTTCTGAGACTACATTTTCTCTTAAGGTGCGGTTGAGGTGTCCCACGAGATGTCGAGATGGGAAGTTGGAGGCTAGCTTGCGACAGTTGTTTAGACCGATGACATATTCACCTTCAGGTGCATGCTTTAAGGCACGGTTGAGGTGTCCATCGAGATGTCGAGATTTCAGAGCTACTGCGCCCTTTCCTTTCCCCAAACACATGCTTTCGCATTCTTCCACGTAACCAGACTTAAATGCCAATTGAACTTTAAACTTGTAGAGGAAATTCGAATATTTATTGAACACTATCGAGGAAGTGCGGCATGCAAATGTGTATAGTTATAGAGCACTCTTTTTCCAATGAGAAAGTTCATTTAGTGCTGTTGTTACCGTGGGTTCGTAGTCTGTGTCGGCTGACTGCTGGAGACCCTGCCGGCGTTGATAGGCCTCTTGAAAGTGCCTTCGGCGCAGTGCATCGGCAACACGGCTCCATATCCTGCGAAGCAATCTTCTCTCAGACCTTATCGTAACTGTTGGGCGTTGAAAGGGGTGAACATGTTCTTTGTCACTCTGGCCTTTGACGAAATATATTGACGAGTAGCACGTCTGCAGGGCATGAGCTTTACTCGGAAAATCGATCTTTGCTGACGCGTTAAAAAACTCGCAGGATGGTTACCACCGGGAAACGGGAGATTCAGTGACACTTGACGTGTTTCCATTTGGTGATAAACTGAGGTGAATAATTCGAGAGGGACATGCATATGTGTATAGTTATAGAGCACTCTTTACTTTTCCAGATACACTCCTTCGACTAGCACTCTTCTCTCCGCTCCAGGCGCCACCATCGCTTCTCGTACGGCGCGTTCCGAAGCAGACCCGCTTTCGCCATACGCTCCCTCGTGCGGCAGCGCCTACGAGGGAACGAGCCGCGCTCGCTTTAAAACGCACTCAAGAAAGTATGCTATTTTTTATGCACTATTTCAGTGTTTGTTTCAGAATGCAGTCCTCACCTCTTTTTTCAACGGACACTATTTTCTAGTGATTAATTATTGTTGTGTGTGTTAAATTAAGATGTGAGGTTTAACGTCCCGAAACGACACGTGGGGGGCCCAGTAATGGAGGGCTTGGGATTAATTTAGACCGCGTTCTGTACGGCTCGCAGACATCGCACAGCACACCATCGAAATACGGCCGCCGCGGCCAGGATTCGAACCCGCGGCCTTGCAGCCAAAGCAACTGAGCCACCGCGGCGGGTTTCGTGCGTGTCTGCGAAATTAGAAGTCGTGTAATTTATCTCGGCCTTTTTGTTGGCACAAGTAATGTGCAATTAACGCACAAATCGTTGTATCCCTTGCAGGAAGAAATATCATGGCGCAAAGAAAAGTAACAGTGGGAGTAATGTACTTTGGCCATCAGACAAACATAACTGAGTTAATTTTTTTAAAGGTACATGGTCGTGTTCCCGTTGGAATCTGGCATGAGCGAGTAGGTCATGCATGCATGATGAAACTGTCGCTGAACCGCTGCAGAGCCAAAACACGACATCTTGTGGCGGTAGTTTGGCCTTAGATGCAATGAAAAGCCCTAAGCACGTGATGACAGTTTTCTCCCAGACAGCGTCAATGCGTGTCCGAGGTGCTGGAGCAATGCCCCAAAGCACAACCATAATATAACAATGGTGCGCGCCTGGTTTCCGCACTTGCTTAATTTTCTCCTAAGGATACTCGCACTCAGTAGCCAGATAGCTGTGGTGTACATACTAACTTTTCGCCATTAAAAACGAGTTTGAGAAGATTAACCTGGAGCACCTTTATCGTTGTTTCTGTTTAAATCGTAAAACCTCAATTCTTATTGTATTTAAAAACATCTGGATTGTAGGTCTTCGCGCTTGGAATTTCGGCCGACTGCTATGCGCAGTGATGTTCCTCACTGTATCTGAAAATTCTCTTAGATTGAATTAAAAATCCCTCTCTGGCTGTTTTCTACGCCAGCCGTTTGGAAAGCCCATTAGAAGAAAAAAAGTGAGAATTTCGGTTCTTAAAATGCCCTGAATACACATAAGATTTTCTATTTGCCGAATTTTGCTCTAAAATTTTCTGAAGAGAAACTATTCAGCGAATGCAACATAAATACCTGTTCGATGCCAGTGCAAGCTAAAGAAATGCAGGAGGTGGGGATAATCAACCGGGAACCCTGAGGTCTCTGAGTGATCTCCAGTTAGTCCTGTCCTGTGCCACCCACAACAAGCACCCTTAAACTGATTCCTCGCCCGGCTCACTTCTCCTTCCTTACAAGACCCACGGTGCAAGAATACAGTGTATTTCACCGAAGACTACACAATTTTTAAAAATAGTGTTAGAAGAGCTCGTTTTTCGGCATAGCATTGTCGACGGTGTAGTACATCAGAATACAGCTAAGACGTGCTAACTAGCGGGGCTGATTAACTGATATTGATTAGTTCACTTTTTAACTATTACTCTTAATAATATCAGTTTTTAGAATTTCAGCAATGCGGTTTCTGTCGGCGCTTTGGCCCGAACATGATATGGTATTTCGACGAGTTACGTGATCTGGTGAGGATGCTTTGCCTGCAAGTGCCTGCCAGCGTCTTGAAAGCGCATGTGTTTTGTGCGATGTAGGCAAAATTTCCTGTGCCATAGCGCCAAGGGTAACCGTTTTTTCGAAGTTTTGAAAACTGATACGGGTATTACTTGCGGTGGCCTACACGCCTCTCAGTATTTAACCGAGGTCGTGAGTGAAGAGTCCAAATACAACAAAACAAATACGTGCAGCGATGCGCGCATCCTGAAAGCTAGACCTGCACCGCGAGCAGCATGAACAGCGGTTACTTCAACAGCCAGAACCGCTTCTTTAGTGCCGAGGTCGTGAGCGAAGGAGTCAGACTGCAACAAAACGAATACGTACAGCACTGCGCGCATCATGAAAGCTACACCTGCATCGCGAGCAGCATGAACAGCGGTTACTTCAACAGCCAGAACCGCTTCTTTAGTACGGAGGTCGTGAGCGAAGGAATCAAATTGCAACAAAACGAATACGTACAGCGATGCGGGCATCATGAAAGCTAGACCTGCATCGCGAGCAGCATGTACAGCGGTAGTATAATCGCATGCGCTAGTCGTTCCGTGTCCAAGGCTGAGGCTAACTATTTGACACCGAGGAGTGCCTTGCCATCGTCTGGGTTACATCCAAATTCCGCCCCTACCTGTACGGAGCTTGAAGGGCCCCTCCGGACGCCTCGCTCGATGGAGCGTGCGCCTCCAAGAGTTTGACCTCACCGTCGTTTAAAAGTCCGGACGTAAGCACTCTGACGCCGACTTCCTATCACGTGCCCCTGTGGATGCATCGCCGCCCAACGACAATGTGGACGCCTTCCAGGGACCCATCAGCTCCAGCTCTTTTGCACAGCAGCAACGCTCGAAGCGCGACCTAAAACTCCTCATCGAGTACTTTTAAAGCACAATTTCTTCACTCCCCCTCGTTCAAGCGCGGAATGTCGGCGTGAAGAACAACTTTGGAGCGAATAAAACAGCCTATCTCCTTGTTGTACCTGCACGTCTCCGCGAAGAAGTTCTGCCGGCTTCACACGACGAGCCGACAGCTGGACATCTCGGATTTTCTCACACACTCCACCGCATTCAAGACAAGTATTACTGGCCCCGACTGTCGAGCGATGTCGCACGTTATGTGAAAACCTGTCGAGATTGTTATAGCGACGAAAGACCTCTCCCACCCGACCAGCAGGATTTCTGAACCCCACCGAACCCCCCTCAAGGCCCTTTCAGCAGATCGGCATGGACTAGCTTGGCCCTTTCCGGGAGTCAACGTCTGCAAATGAGTGGATCATCATAGCGACCGACAGACTACTTGAACCGCTAGTCCGTGGCAAAAGCCCTACCGAACCGAACAGTAGGAGAACTCGCATTTTTCTTGGAGTTCATTCTTCTGCTACCCGGCGCCCCCGATGTGCTCATCACGGACAGATTAACAGCGTTCACGGCGGAACTGACGCTAGCCATTCTGCGCTAGTATACAGCCAAAGAAGCCACCGGAGGACAACTGCACACCATCCGCACACCAACGGGCTGGCGGAGCGCCTGAACAAATGCGGCCATGCTCGCCGTTTATGTCGACACCGAACACAACACCTGGGAGAGCATCCTGCCTTACATCGTGCTTGCCTGTAACACCGCAGTGCTGGAGACCGCCCAGTGACGCCCTTTAGGCTCGTCCATGGCAGGGAGGCCACGTCTACGCTAGATACCATGCTGCCCAACGTTACCGAAGAAGATAACGTCGACGTCGCTCCCTACCTTCAACATGCAGAAGACGCCCGAAGACTTGCCCGATTACGAATCAAAGACCAGCAGCGGACCGACGCCAGATGCTACAACCTACGAAGACACAACGCGGAATACAAACGGTTAGGCCGAGTCTGGGTTTGGACGCCCATTCGCCGCCGCGGATTGAGTGGAAAACTTTTGCGACGTTATTTCGGCCTGTACAAGGTCCTTCGCCGGCTAGGTGAGCTGCAATATGGAGTCATTCCTGACGAAATGACTGCCTCCCAGCGACGCCGCGTATGACCAGACGTTGTCCGTGTCGTCTGTTCAAAGCCGTATTATGGGCGCTAAAGGACGCTGTGAATATATCTGCTCTCGGTGGTTATTGTGCCCTGTCCGTTTAATTTGTTTCTGGTCGCGTTATTTGTTTTAAAACATCCAGTCGATGCTTCTTGAGAGGTGCGTAATGCTGCGAATTTTTGTACTGCTTGTTCATTCTTCAAGGCTGCAGGCACACGGCTTTATCGCTTTGTTTGTGATGCAAGACGCGACCAGATTTATCTAGATTTATCGCATCTAAGCGGAGCCGATTTCCGGTTGTTCCGGACTGAGCACGGCCGAGAGCGGCGCGCGCGCTGTTCGTCGACCGCCGGGTCTTGCAATCCATTGTGGAAGCAGGTGAGCCCAATGAACAGCTTTCTTTTAGTAGGAGTCTTCGCTGTCTTCCTCACTGCCTAAACTGCCGTCACCATTACGCGACAATGTGCTGCTCCGTAAACGTGGGGAATGTGCTAGGTGAAGGACATAGATTCCTACTGGTGTGCTTGCATTGGTCGCAAACGTCTCAAGGACATTTGTATATGCAAAATACAGTAATTGTTGTGAGAAGTAAATTGGGGTGATTTAGGTGAAATTCGAACCCACGACCGTTGGATTGCGAGAGGGGCACGCTACCCACAGGCCACAAACACTTTTGGGTGAAAGCGGGATGGAGGTGATTCGATGAACGCGTTGCGCTCTTTGACTTGCGTGGTGTCTTAAGGACACGCACTGAGTTAGTTATGACTATGCTAATTAGCGATTAGGTAATTCAACCAGATTAATTCGGTTTCTTAAACTGCCCATTGTACATAAGCGGTTGGTGCGTGTGTATGTGTGATGTATCGAAGAGTCAGGTGTGATTCGGGCGTCGCTGTAATAAGAGAGAGAAACGGCGCGGGGCCGCCACGTGGTGGTGCGAAACTACTCTGACATTAGGCCTCGTCTGCCTGGCGAAATGTTTCCATCCATTCGTCGCGGAGTCCGCCGAGGGGCGCTGCGACCCCGTTCGTCTTATGCAGTAACTCTAGTTCGTCTGTGGGGAAGGCGGAGACCCCCAGCACGGCTGTAGATAGCAGCTGCTGATTAGCGGGGGCGGTCCGACAACGCTGCCGCGTTCTACTCTTAAAGGTGAAGAAGCTTAAGCGTCCTCCATGTGTTAGTGACAATGGTAGGCTGCTGAAGGATTCAGAGTGCGCTCCAACCGACCCTTATTCTGCTGGCAACTTTCTCATGCCCAGCGTGTGGTCATTTCGTGGACTAAAGGATGCGCCGTCCACAAGAAGGTTTACGGGATGTCAGTCCTTAGAACATCAACAGAATTTTTAAATATTTCGTATAGGCGTGAAGCGTACGAAGTACTCGAATGTAACATTGTTTTACTTATTGTTGGCACAGAGCTCTTGCAGACTGCAACAATTTTGCGAGCATTCTTGCAGAACAAGAAACCTCGATTGGAAACCATATCACAGTTGCTCGCCATAGTAGTTGGAATACTGGTCGCTTGACTTCGGGTAAGAAACGGTCAAATGAGCTTGTGTCACTTCAAAAATGTAGTACTGAAGTAAAAGAGCATTAGAGGTCACTCAACCCGAGCTTATGGTCCCCTGAGCAACCTGCAGCTGCGCTGCAACGGCTGTACTTGGTGTCATGCAACATATCTTACAAAATTAAAACCAACTTATATGCACTCCGGATATAATCGATCGATCCTCCATCAGAATGCGTCTAGAAACGTCGTCTCCCTTACAAAAAAAAGAATATGGTGTTTCTGCAGAATCTTTATTGCTCAATCGCATCACACAAAACGTACTTTCTGTGGTGTTCATGTTGATGCTTGTGTGGAGGCCTTGTCGAGACCTTCCAGAAAATTTGCCGCCGATTGTCTGATGTGCACTTGCTTACTAATTGTCTGATGAGGATATGATGCATCCTGTGAGGGGTTTCTGGTGAAGACTTTTGATGGTGTTTTGTGGAATGTTTCCAGAAAACTTTCCGCTGATTTCATATGTGCACGTGCTGACTAAATATCTGAGGAGGATATGATGAATCCCTTTGAGGGATTTCTGGTGATGATGTTTTGTTGAAAGTCTCAAGGTAATTTGAAACCGTTTTTGTGATGTGGATGTGATGTGAGATTTCGTGATGGGGATGTGATGCGATATTTTGTGATGTGGATGTGATGTCCGATTTCGTGATGTGGATCTGATGTCCGATTTTATGGTGTGGATGCGATGTCTGATTTTGTGATGTGGATGTGATTCTTGATTTCATGATTTGGATGTGATGTCTGATTTCCTGATGAGGATGTGGTGCCCGATTTTGTGATGTGGATGTGATGTCTGATTTTGTGATGTGGACGTGATGCTTGATTTCATGATGTGAATGTGATGTCTGATTTCCTGATGTGGATGTGGTTTAAATGGAGGTCGCTCTACAGAACCAGAGTTTCTGTCGACATCCTGATGTGTCCATAAGAACCCCATGAGAACTCAACAAAGATTCCATGTTCATTTCTGTAAGGGCGGTATGCATGACACGGCGTAACAACGTGGCTGGGTGCAAATGGGAGACACTGACACGGTAGAGCTCCTGGCGCTGTCCTCCGAGATGAACGTCGCTTCTCGCCATGCCCGCTTCAGTAGCCGTGCGTTCAGGATCTCTTTTACCTCCTGAAACAAAGACTCCGTGATTAGTGCAAATTTACGAATATCATTCCGCGCTTACTACTGCAAGACGAGCACAGCTTATGCGCAGAAGAAGCATCGATAATAATGTCCTATCTGGGCTCCGCTTTGTGCATGTGCAGCCGCTGAGTTTTTCAAACGGTAAGGTCGCACGCATGCTTGCAGAGATCGTGCCATGATTGGCGTGAAGTCCGACCGGTCGACGCTCGCGCGAGAGTCACTGGCCGCGTTTACATAAATGCGAAGCGACCAAAAGTTGATGCGCTGCTTTCGCATTCATGTAAACGGGGATACTGAGACGTCTTTTTCACTGCCGGCTATTCTCGTTAAAAGGCTCATTCTTCATGCGTTCCAGACAAAAATCGTTGAAATCAAACGAAAAATAATCCACTTAGAAAACTCACAATAAAAGATGAGACGAAATCGCATTTTACCTGTCCGGTTCTGAGATTGGGCACTTCATATCAGGACCGCGCCTAGCACACACACATTGGTGACTTGTTTTTGACGGGCTCCGCGCAATTATTTCGGCGGCGTCGTTGTGCGTACCGGCGAGCATCGACACTATCGGTCCAAAATAACCATTTCTTGATCCGATTAAAATATTCGTGCAAACGTTTTATCGCTTGGTTCGCGATGCAAGACGCGGCTAGATTTATCTCGATGGATCGCATCCAGCCGAAGCCGATTCTACGTTGTTCCAGAATGTTGTAGTACCTTAGCACGCTTTGTCTCGAAAGCTCGCTATCAGCTTTAAATTGAGCATGGCCGATAGTAGCGGGCGTTCTTTTCGGCGACCGCCGAGCGCGCTCGTTACTCCTGTCTTTGCTGCTGCCACCTAGTTTCCCTTTGCCCGTCAGCTGTAGCTCGCCCCGGGCCCGCTTCGTCCGCCGTCGTGTCCTGGGACCGGCCAGCAATGGGCACTCGAGCCCCCCAAGGCGCATTGTTTCTGCATAGTGGCTCCAGAAGGAGCCTCCAGTCACGGCATCGCCACAGACGCCGTCGAGGAAGTGCTGTGTCTGCAGCACCTCCGTGGCTTCAAGTGCCTCGTGCGCTCCTCAGCACATGCGGGAACCAACGTGTGCCGGTAGACCTTGTGGGCCCTCCGGTGGTCTTCGTCTACCGACTGCACCCGTATGTGTCCGACGATTACTGCTTGCTGCACTGGCGCCGTATGGGAAACCGCGTGACGTCCAGTTCAAGGACAACCCCAGCAAGTTCACGGGCACGCGTGGTGTCCGCTGGAAATGCTCACCCCGGTACCGAAATTCGTGACAATTCAAGGTCACAAAGTTATGCTGGAGTACCGGGTTATGAAGCGAGTATGCATGCCAAGTGCAACATGGCAGGTCACTTGGCGGTGGCGTGCAAGACAGCGAGCGCTGCGCTGTCTTCGGGCATGCACCCGAGGGCTGCGTAGCGGCGTGCCAGCGTTGCGGAGGACGGCACGCTACTGTTGATTGCATCCAGCTACGCGGCAGCAGCACAGATGCTGCGCACGGTTCGTGAAGAAACGACGACCGTCAACGAGCCTAACGGCGAGTGTCACGCTGGAAAGTCACCAGCTGGAGATAATGCCGAGGCGCCGGGTAGCGCTTTCCATCACGCCAACGACGCCACTGTGAGTACGGACGTTCCCACTGACCACATTGGTTCAGCCAAGACCGCACCATTGAAGGAGCAGCAGGCAACACCCATCCTCATGCACACACTATCAGCAGAACCCAAAGACCAAACGCAAGCAAAGCAGGCAGCGCTGTTGCCGGCGATGGCGGCTGAGCACATCAGCGATATGACCATCACCGGCCTCGGTAGTGAACGAGCCACATGCGAACGCTGACAGCGCGTCATCGTCCCCCGCTAGCCCGGTTGCTTCGCCCACCAATGCTGCGGCAACGCGTGACGCAACTTACAGTCCCGCAAGCACGTAGTCTTCCCAAACAACATAGGCGGGTCAGGTGGACAGCGAGGAGGGTTCCTCTCGGCACTCGCCGAGCAGTACAGTCTAGCGCGATTTGAAGGCTATCGCGCGAGCGTCGACAGGACTAGCGTTCCAGGCGCCTAGCGGCCGGTCTTCCAGCAAGTCACGATTTCGCATTCTTCTCTACCTTGTTCGCTGTTCCATGCTACAACCTTCACCCCCACAACGAAATTACCACCCTTTCTCTTTATTCTAAGCTTTCCATTCTTTTCAATCGAGTGTGGACTTCGTTACCTCTTGTCTTAGCGCACGATAACAAAATCGGTGGGAAAGATTTGGTAAAGCTGATCCTTAGTACTGCTTCATTTGAACGACTTTCCGAGTTGGAAAAAATATACTATCACAACATCGCCTCGTCATACTGTCTTTGTCCGCCGATCAAATTTCGAAAAAGATTTTTGCATAAGTGTATAATTGCTGTTACACACGCCAGATGCACCTGTGCATAGATGGTGACTGCGGGAGAGAATGTGTGCTATTATAAGAGACTGTGCGCATAGCGGGGTAAACGCGACAGGCTTTAGGACATTGTTAATATAGAAGGGACGCTAGGGTGGAGCAAATGCCGGCAGATAAAGCAAGGCTAACCCCACCTGTAGCATTCAACCCCTCAACTCAACTCACCTCCGTAGCGTGCGTCCAGTTCCAAATAATACCCAAGAATACGTCGCGCGCAATATCATTACTGTCTTTTCGATGGAGCAAAAAAAAAAATTAAAAAGCTGCTTGCCTAGAAGGGAGTGGCGCCTGCTTAGAGAACACCGTGGAGAAATTGAAGTTGGCTTGTATCGTCATAGAATACCAGCTCGTGATCACAAAAACGCGTCCTACTGAAAACAAAGCTCTTGTAAGGTAGAAAATAGCAAGAACCAAAATACAGGTATCGCCGCCACAGGCCAATCTCGCAAGTACAAGCGTGATGACGTCATAGGACAAGAGACGCCATCTTGGAGGAATTTTCCGTACTCCACGGAGCCACGATTATCTAAGGCTGACAAAGGAAGGTTGCGCGGTTCGATATTGTAAGTTTTGTTTTGAAACCGATAGTGCAGTTTTATCACGCAAGCAAGACAGACAAAAGACAACCTGAATGTTGGAAGCAAAGAAAACCAATGCTTGGTGGCGCCACAGGCAGCCAGGAGAGTTTCGGCTTGTTATGGCGCTTCGCGTGCCCCATGGTTTTGTTTTTGATGCGCTTCGATTTACAAGCGCCGAACAGAAGAGGAACTCCAAGTTCCACTTCAAGTGCTAGTTAACCTTTGAAGGAGCCTGTTAAGGCTGGTCCGATGTCGCCACGGTCGATGACAAACTGTGATGGCACGATGGTCGGTGGTCGTACAAGGCAGTTAGCAGTGTAAAGAGCACTTGTGTCTTCGTAGGCTTGCCCGGCGAAACGTTCCCGGCTTTGCCGGTCAACTTCGAACTACTTAACGGAAATCATTTATTAGGGACGGGAGACAAGGTACAAGACAGATAAGAAAAAAATTGCTGATGGCCTAGCTCTGCTAGGCCAGGATATCCGTAGCGAAAGCGCGGAGACTTCTGTATCGGAAGAGAGCATTCAATAGACGCGCCAGTATCCATGGTTAACGCGTGAGCCGTCGTGGCGGAGTGGTAGCGTCTCCGTCTCAAACGCCAAAGGCACTGGCACGATTCCGAGCCCCGCCACTGGTTTGTTTCATTATTATTCAGTGAGTGTGCGGGGGGCTTCAGTGGCTCCCATAGATGCTGCCACTGAATACGTTGGTTAACGGTTAAGCGGAGGCTCTGTTAAGGCGCGTTTATACTCCGGCGTAACGCGCGCGCGCGCGCATTGCACGGCAACGTCACGTCGGCCAAAGCGAGACCCTCTATACTCCAACTGCTCTTGACCGCCGACGCGTTCGGTTTCGGCGCACTCTTGACCGCACTGGCGGAGGCTTGGAGCACGTCTCTATTTCGCGCCGTGTGCGCCAGCCGCCGCCGGCCCGGCCAGACCGGTTCGGCTCCGCGGCGAGGCGCGCGTTGTGACCTCATGTGCCTCCTCGGAGCACCGAAAACGGCGAAATCGCAAGCTCGCGGCCAGCAGAGCTTTCGCCTTAAAAGAGATTTGGAACCTGCAGAGAGCGAGCCTCCGCTCTCCTCCAACTCGTTTGTCTGCGGCTCCATTCAATAGCTTCGTCAGTTCAATAGCTTCGAGCTCTCGGCTATTTTAATCCATTCAAAGTACACATCTGAAGGTACACATAAGTGGGCGAGAGAACCCTTTCCAGTGGACCCCGTACCTCCGGAAACGCGCGGAACCCGTTGAAGCGTCGTGTGTCGGTTTTACTTTAAAGCCGCAAACTTTAAACGCGAGCGCCCTTGAGCATCAACCCGTTTTTTGTGGCAAAAAAAATAAATAACCTGACCCTTGCCACCGTGAGAAAACCTGGCCCTTGCAACAGTCCATTGGCCCCAAAGCGTCTGCCAGCGTCCGATGGACGCGACGTACCGACCTTTCCCTCGCCCATCGCGACTCCCCGCACTGGGATTAAGATATTTAATTAGCAATGGCTGCTCACTGAGGAAGGGGGAAACGACCCGCCGGCGCCTAACCTAACCGTGCTCCCTCAAAAGCATCGCACGCTCTGTGGGGCTGAGGTCGCTGAAATGCAGGCCGGAGTTTTTGCGAGAGCTTCGTTGGTGTGTTCGAGAACGGGATCCATCGTAACGCTGGCAAGACGCCGGTGCAAACGTAAACGAAGCGACCCCCGATAGATGCCTTCAACATGCGGCGGCGGCAGCTTTCATTTCGGCTTCTGCTAGACCGCGCCTCTAGCCTCGAGAAATCACGGAGTCTGCGTTTACAACACGTTTCACGTCACTCTGGCCTGTGACGTTATAAGAGTTGCCGTGACGTCATAAGAGTGCACCGAGTTTGAATCGGAAGGCGGGAAAAAGAAGCCGAGACCAGGAAATTAATCCAAGCCTTCCTTCTTTGTAGAGTCGTCTACACTACACCATACTTCACCCTTATAGTCAGAGAAAGAGACGGCCTGTATGCTCTAATTAGACAATCCTACAAAATTGTGCCCAACCTCCTCCGTCATACACCAAATGAAAAACTACTACGGTTAGGAATTCATAACACCTTAGCGGAAATGATGGAAGCACACCTCACCGCACAATACGAAAGACTATCAGGCACTGAAATGGGACGTTTCATCCTAAAGAAGGAATTAAAGAGTTTTAGTTTCACGTACGTAGAGGCTTCACGTACGTAGAGCTCTTACGGGTGACCAGTGCGCATGCGCAGAACGCAAAGAGCATGCGCGAGTCTCACGTACGTACGTGGGATTCGGATTTTTACGTTGCGGTCTTTGCGTTGCTTGAGTACGTAGCGTTGACAAACATGGCGGCGCCCTGCCCGCCGCTTCACAGCTTCGTCGCTAATTCCTCGACGCGATATCGTGTTCTAAACTATTGTATTCGCCATCGGTTTGCTCATACTTAACCTCGCATAAGGTTTCAAGCGACAAATAGCTTTTGTTTTTAAGACAGAAGGGCGATTTTTCAGCTGTTAAGCCTGACGAAGTAGCGTTGGTCGTCGTCATAGCAACGGTCTCGCGAGATCTCGAACTGAGAGAGCTCCAAACCAGCCAAACATAGCCAAGCCGCCAAAAACGAGAACCGCCCGCGGTTCAGGTGTCCAACGATATATGAGACAGATACTGGGCCGTTTCCTTTCCTCCCCAAAACCAATTATTATTATTATTATTATTATTATTATTATTATTATTATTATTATTATTATTATTATTATTAATGGCTTGGCTTAAAAACTTATCTTGGATGATTTAGGCTACAACCAGTGTCTGTGTTTCTTAGTAGATGGCGCTAGGAGTACCACGCGGCGTGAGTTGCGTACGTGTAACTATAAGGGTTTCAAATGACCTGCGTGCAGGCTACGTAGACTTCTCACGTTTGCGTACGTGAACCCTCTACGTACGTGAAACTAAAACTGTCTAATATGAAGGAATCCGTGCACACACCTTGCAAATTCCAAGACACGTGCACGAACACTTTATAGTCCGTCCTCTGCCCAAAAACATGCATCCAAAATACGATACGGTCAGAAGAAAGGCTTGGGCAGAAAAACTTCACGAAAGATTTTCAGTTCAGAGAGACATGGCGCATGTGCACGTGGCAGAACATGCGGACAGAGACGCCTTTTCTCTGGCAGTCGTTGATCATCGAGGTTCTCCCCTCGCACCGGCGACAATCGATAAAAGAAAATCTCCGGAGGAGGCCGAAGAAGCTGCCATAGCTTTAGCCATTACCTCCACCACTGCCAAATACATCATCAGCGACTCCAAAACCGCTATTCGAAATTTTGCCAAAGGAAGGGCCCACTCCGCAGCCATCAAAATATTACAAAAAATCTCCAGTACCCGCCAGATCACATTGATCTGGGTCCCCGCCCATTCGGGCCATCCTGGAAATGAGGCGGCGCACCAATTTGCCCGAGGATTCGTAGTTAACCGGGAGGTGCGCTACCACGAGCTCAGGTCGGCTAAGGAGCGAGCGACGACCTACAAAGAAATCACTATCCACTTCAAGAAAGAAAGATAAATATTCCCAGAACCACATAGATCTCTAAGTAATACACAACAAGTCAGCTGGCGGCAGCTCCAAACGGATACTTTCTTTAATCCGTACATGTACTCTATATGGTTCTCAGAACAGTTTAGCCCCGTCTGTTCTCTCCGTGGACACCATACGGCAGACACACCACACATCCTATACTCATGTAATCAAGACAAGCCGTCGAACAGTCTGCAGCTTCTGCCCAGTCGCTGTGGGAGGCTGTGCTGCACAGCTCGGACCCGGAGGTTCAACTCTGAGTCACGGATGGATGGATGGATGGATGGATGGATGGATGGATGGATGGATACGGCTGAACCCTTTACATCGGGCGGTGGCTCAAGCCACCTAGCCATGTCTTGTGAAATTTTACTCCTGTCTTGCTTTTAGCCACCAATCAGATAACCTTCGCTTGGTTACTTCTAACCTCTTAAAATCCACTTTCCCTTCACTATCCCTAAACCCCAATGCCTTGGGTAAGTCAGTTCCGCTGCCTTCCACTGTAGGGTGAAGCCCTTTACAGAAAAGTATCAAGTGTTCAGCCGTTTCCTCCTCCTCTCCGCACGCAATGCACAAAGTGTCTATCTCCTGGTACCTGACTCTATACTTCTTAGTCCGCAAAACTCCAGTCCTGGCCTCAAACAACAAAGAACTTCCCCTACAATTATCATAGATATTTTCTTTGACAATTTCCTGTTTAAAGGTCCGGTATGTTTCTAGTGCCGATTTCGTCAGCATCCCTGTTTTCCACAAAGCTCTCTCTGTTCCTTTAACCTTTTTCTTAACCGATAATTGCTGATTTGCCCCCTTACTGCTGTCCAGATATTTGCTTGTCAATTTTCTAGTTCGCTTTCTCCATTTCGTGTCAACATTCTTTATATACAGGTATCTGAAAACTTTCCTAGCCCACCGCTTTTCCTCCATCCTTCTCAATCGTTCCTCAAATGCTATCTTACTGCTAGCCTCTCTGCTCTCGAAAGACGCCCATCCCATATCACCCTGTACCCCCTGATTTGGTGTATTGCCATGTGCTCCCAAAGCTAACCTCCCTACTCCCCGTTGCCTAATTTCCAGCCTTGCTTGAACATCTGGCCTCATACACAGGACCGCATTCCCGAAGGTCAGGCTAGGGACCATCACCCCTTTCCAGATCCCTCTTACCACCTCATACCGATTGTAATTCCACAGTGCCCTATTTTTCATGACAGCTGCATGACAGGAGCGGGCCGAAGAGGGCGCCACCTGGCGCCCGGCCTAGAAGAGGAGCCCACCGCAGGGAGGGGAACGTCACCCCAACCCGCGCCTAAGACGTCTTCTTTAATAAAGTTTACCTCGTCCTCCTTTCAACTTCGAATCCAAATTTCTTTGAAATAAATGCATATTTCGCTCCCGGACAAGCGGCAACAAAGCCATGATTTGCCGAACAATCGATTTTGCTAACAAAAAAAATTGATAGAGTTCTCCTCACTGCCCTTTTAAGGAACAGCAAAGAGAGTTAGGGAAGTTGGCTTGATACTTAATTCCCTCGCCACAGCAGAGGATTCTGGGACATGGCGCCGCTCCTGTTCTCGGTCGACGCTCGCGCGATAACCTTCAAATCACGCTAGATAGTACGTCTGACATCTGGCCTCTAGGTTATGCCAGCCAATCCGCCCCGCAGCCCACTGACAATCAGCTTGCTTGCGTCCAGCGACAGCCATTGGACCACTCGTCGCCCAGCGACACCGACGCGTCGCACGCACCTCAAAAAAGCCTCGCGCGGACTCGCCTGAGCGGTGCACCGCTAGCGGTGAGTTCTCCGTGTATTTTTAAACCCCTGGTGGCCAAGGTGGCTTCATTTTTTCTATTATCATTTATGTTCCTTAAGATCCTCACGCTGATTGTTCAAGGCTTTCGCAACCCGGACAAGCAGCGTGAGGTTGTTAACGATATCTGTTGAGTCATTCTGCTTCCGGCCACGGTCGTGAAAGGACGCAGGATGGCTGGCTCTTCGCGAGCTGTGATAACGGCTGATGCGGGCCGCGGAGCATCGTTTTTGGACGCTTTGCAAGACTACAGGATTGTTCTGCCGCCCCTGCCTACCAGAGAAGGACTTTTAGAAAACAATGGTTGTTCTTCACTGCGACATCGCTGGAAGGCCTTACAGGATTGAAGATTTCCGCCAGCCGATGAAAGAAGGCGTCATCGAATGGGTGGGCGGTATCGGAGCATACCAGATGTCGCACGTCTGGTTAGTAAACTTCCGCAGCGAAGAGGCCAAGAAAAAGCTGCTCGACGTCGGGCATATCGCTGTTAAAGGGAAGGCTTGCGTATAGTTTTTGACCCTGAAAGGCACGAAGTGCGGCTGAAGGTGCACTGGTGCGCCTTCAACGTGAGCAACGAAACTCTGAGGCGGGCGTTCGCTAAGTACGGCGAAGTGAAAGAAGCCACGAGCGATAGATGGAAGACCGGCGGGTTTGAAAACGCTGACTCGACTATTCGAGTTGCGCGGCTGGTTCTACGAGAAGGTGCAAGCCTCGAGCGCCTACCACATCAGATACGTATCGGGAATGGGACAGTTAGTCGTCGTGACTGGGTGTGCGCCGATATGTCTCTGCTGCCGCAACACAGGCCACATTAAGCGTGACTGCAAGGGGCACAAGTGTAGCCAGTGCCGCGCGTATGGCCACGAAGAGGCTGAATGCATGAAGTCGTACGCCCGCGCGGCTGGGCGAGAAACACTTGGCGAAAACAGTGAGCTGCATATATCGAGGATGAAGTGAGCAGGCCGCCTCCAACCCAGTGGTCGGGACCCTAACGGCTGCATTGAAGCGCGATGACAAGGAAAACGACACGCCACCGACTGCTCAACCAACGCTCAGCCCACCTGAGTCGGCAGTCACGAACAAGGTTACCGAGCCACCGCAGGATATCCCACGCCCCGCTGAAAAAGGCAACGGGGAATCCATGGAGGCCGACCCTGCTGCTGCTAAACGGCGCCGCGACGGCGTCGATGCAATGAGCCCGGAGGAGAGACAACGTCCGCTACAAAGCCGACGGGACGCCGGCGAGGTGAAAAAGCAGCGTGTCACCAGCGGGCCTCGATCGTCATCGTTTCCATCGCGGCAACTCAAAGTCCTAATAATGGCGGGATGACACTACACACCGCGACGTTGTGCGTACAGAGGTAAGCGCCGTACTGGTGGCCTGCTCTTGCTAAGCGATGGCGGCTCTTGAAAGACACTTCGTCGCAGCCACGCTCAATGTCACAGGTCTTTCATCCAGGAGGAAGCAAAATCAGCTGTTACGATTCGTGACTGAGCAGGAATTGGATATTGTAGCGGTACAAGAAACCAAAATCGACTGTCAGGACCAGACCGACATTATTAAAAACCAGCGATAAAAAGCACAGACAGAAGACGAGACACACCGAGGGCGCTGAACTTACAACTGAATTTTATTCGATAGTAAGAAGTCAATTTATACAATACACACACATGTGTAAGGTTGTCTTGTCAAACACAGATGTACTGCAATCACCCACATGCGATAAAACGAAAACTAGAACATGGAACATATTTCCAAGGCACGTGCGCAATCGTCAACCCCGCTATCCACAATGAAGCAAGCTCATTTCCCTGCTTGACAAGTTAATCGACGTTTTGCTCACGCATCCATCGCCCTTTCTGAGAATGTGGAATGCATCAGCGATCTCTCTTGTGCGTTAGTCATCACGTACAAACAGCACTGTCGTGTCAACAAAAAACGGAGTACAATTACACGCAATGCGGTGTTGTGCTACATTTCTATTTTCTTTGCTGCTGACGGAATTGGCATGCTCTGTGAGGCGAACATTGATACACTGACCGGTCTGGCCGATGTATATACGCTCGCAAGACAGAGATAAGATATACCACGCCTTTCTTACAGGTATCATATTTGTTCCTATGCTTGATATTGCATTCTTTCTTATTAATCTTCCCCTCACGTTTCCTCTGTACTACAGCTCCTACTTTTCCCAGTTAATCGTGAGCAGAAAAAAAAAAACAAGCTTACTCCGTATCGGGCTCCTACTCTTTTAAACCGGTAAGACAGGGCGTTAATGTACGGCATAAACGCCAACTTCCTTTCTTTTGGACCAGAGCCGAGTACTGAGGGGAGCCCGGATTGTCTTCAGCGTTTGACACCTTTTACGCACAGGACACGGTAAGAGCTTCCGGGTAACCTGCATCCCTGCTGACCTGTGCGATGAGGCTGAATCCCATTCTATGGGGGCAAGATTTCTCCAAGGCCAAACCAATGCGGTTCTTAACAATGCCAGTTTTCACAGGTTTAGAATGGAAAGAACTGTAGTTGAGCAAAGGTTTCTCGCTCCGAGGGGAGTACTACCAACAGACATGCTCAGGACCAAAAGTTAATTTTAAATCTAGAAACTGCAAGGATCTTTGATGAGGAACTTCATGCGTAAACTCCAGTCCTGACCCATTGCGGGAAAAAAATACAGAACGTGAGAAACTCCCGTGAATGGATACCTGCCTAATACCAAAAAATTGTTTGGTATTAGTTTTGGTTTGGTGTAGGACCACTGACCAACTTACCGACTTCTTATGGAACGCCGTTCGCCCTTCTCTTCCCAAGCCTTTTAAACGACCTCCTTTGGAAGGAAAGCATCTTGGACTCGACGTCGACTTGGCTCCCGATCATATGAGAACCTTGCGTCTAGGAACCAAGTATTGCCTGGAACCTGGTATGAAAGTTGTTGAAAAACTGGCCTTCGCGCGTCACGTTGCGTCTAAAGTCCTCGTTGAGGAGAGACCCAGATGTGTGTCTGAGTGCATTGATGCTGTTGCCGGTGGCTGCAGTACGAATGGTCAATGTAACAAATTCCTTTCCTTAGTTAACTATTTATGTGAAAATCGGTTGCGCGCCATGCAAGCAGATAAAGAGGGATGTTTTTGTAGTATTCTCTGCGACTGCGTTTTGCAAGAAAGCACATGATGCGGTGCTAAAGAATTTTAGAGCTGTTTAAGCCAATCCATCTCGGTGCAAGCAGAAGGCATTAGCTTTACTTCAGAGTTAGTCTCGAGGGTTTGGCAAGAAAGGTGGAGGGGGCTGAATCTTCCGTACTAGAAATTTTCTTCAGAGCCAAAACCCATAAACCAAACGTACCGTTCAGAAAATTCGTGTCTGAGCATAACTCGTGGCAGGTAATTGTTTCCACCTTTCTTTCCAAGCACCTTTCGGCCCTTAAGGTTAATGACCCGTTCCCTATTCCCAAATCGGAAGCCCTTGCAAACCTCCTCCTAAGGGAGAATCCTGCCACTTGCTTGGGTTTTATTATTGATGTTGTTGATTTGTTCTATTCACTTCCACATGTTCAACTTATGCAGTATGTTCAGCAGTGCATCACAGATGACAATGAAAACGCGGTTTCCGAACAGTTGTGGCATTAGTACCGCGTCTTTCATGGAACTGTTGGTTTTTTACCCTAACAACACGTATGCAGAGTGGGATGGTCAGGTTTGTTTGCAAAAATCGGGGGTCTGCATAGGTTCCAGAGTAGCCCCCACTCTTAGTAACATTTTTCTAGACAGGGTTTACAGATTAGTTGAGGAAGAGCTGGCCGGAAGTAACACTCGCATTCTCCGCTATGTAGAGGATTTTTTGGTATTAGGCTGGTCTCCATTCCCGGGAGTTTCTCACGCTCTGTATTTTTTTCCCGCAATGGGTCAGGTCTGGAGTTTACGCATGAAGTTCCTCATCAAAGATCCTTGCTGTTTCTGGATTTGAAATTAACCTTTGTCCTGAGCATGCCTGTTGAGAGTACTCTCCTCGGAGCGAGAAACCTTTGCTCAACTACAGTTCTTTCCATTCTAAACTAGTGAAAACTGGCACTGTTCAGAACCGCATTGGTTTGGCCTTGAAGAAATCTTGTCCCCATAGAATGGGGTCCAGCTTCATCGCACAGGTCAGCAAGTGCAGGGATGCAGGTTACCCGGAGGCTCTTATCGTGTCCTGTGGGGAGAAGGTGTCTAAAACGCTGAAGACATTCCGGGCTCCCCTCAGAACTCGACTCTGGTCCAAAAGAAAGGAAGTTGGAGTTTATGCCGTACATTCACGCCCTGTCTCACAGGCTTAAACGAGTAGGAGTCCAATACGGAGTAAGCTTGGTGTTTTCTGCTCCCAATAAACTGGGAACAGTAGGAGCTACAGTAGAGAGGAAACGTGATGGGAAGATTAGTAAGAAGCAATGCAATATCAAGCATGGGAACAAATTTGTTACGTGTAAGAAAGGCGTGGTATACCTTATTCCTTTGTCTTGCGGGCGTATATACATCGGCCTGACCGGGCGGTGTATCAATGTTCGCCTCACAGAGCATGCTAATTCCGTCAACAGCCAAGAAAATAGAAATGTAGTACAGCGCTGCATTGCGTGTAATTGTACTCCGTTTTTTGTTGACACGACAGTGCTGTTTGTACGTTATGACTAACGCACAAGAGAGATCGCTGAGGCATTCCACATTCTCAGAAAGGGCGATGGATGCGTGAGCAAAACGTCGATTAACTTGTCAAGCAGGGAAATGAGCTTGCTTCATTGTGGGTAGCGGGGTTGACGATAGCGCACGTGCCTTGGAAATATGTTCCATGTTCTGGTTTTCGTTTTATCGCATGTGGGTGATTGCAGTACATCTGTGTTTGACAAGACAACCTTACACGTGTGTGTGTGTTGTATGAATTTACTTGTTACTATCGAATAAAATTCATTTGTAAGTTCAGCGCCCTCCGTGTGTCTCGTCTTCTGTCTGTGCTTTTTAGCGCTGGTTTCTAATACGATGGATCACCACTAACTCGCCCAATCCTTAGTTCTCTGACAGTATGGTGCGTCCGTTCAGCAGCCGATACGATGTTTGCGTGTCTCATGCGGTGGGCTCTTCGGCAGGGTGCATGCTTTTGATCCGCCAGTCTCTGGGAGCGATTGTGGAAAGAGTTCAGACTTGCAGTTTCGGTCGTTGGATTCTCTGTGGCATGACATTTGCTGGTGTGGAATGGCTTGTCATCTGTATTTACGCGCACACTAACGTGGAAGAGAGGCGAAAACCTTTTGAGACAGTTGGGAACTATTGTTCTACAGACTGTCTGGTCATCTGTCTTGGCGATTTCAACTGCGTATGCATAACCCGCGACAAGACCAGTTCGACTCCCTATAGAGATGCGAGTACTGCCTGTTTGAGCGACGTAACTGATCGCTGTCATCTAGAAGATGTTGGCGATTTTCTCGGGTGTAGTTCTGGCGTTAATTTTACCCATTTCAAGGGAACGAGTCACGCACGTTTGGATCGGGTGTACGTATCTGCCGAACTGATACCATTCTGCGCCGAATACCTCGTACAACCAGTGCTTTTTAGTGACCATTTTCTTGTTGTCTTCCATGTAGGGGAAAGAAAAGGAACGAAAAGCAAATTCGTGTGGGAAAACTGGAAACTTAATGAAAAGCTGCTGAAATATGACGTCTTTTTGGAACGTGTTGCGTCAGCGATACGCGAACTGCAAATCGAGGACAGTGAACTTTAAGGAGTGAAGTGGGAAAGATTTAAGCAGGCAATGAAAATGACAGCTATTGAGCGATCGTACGATATAAAGCAAAAACAGACTGGAGGAAAATATGTTTAGAGATGACTTGAGGTTCTTGACAGCGCAAGAGGGCAAGCAGCCAGGAGCATGCATCGAAAAAATTCGTTCCGTTAAGCGGAAACTAGAGGCGATAGATGCGGAGCGGTACCAAGAAGCGATCGTGAGGGCGAGGGCACAACGCCGGATAGCGGGCGAAATGCCCACGAAACGTGCTCTCGGCTTGGAAAAGAGGCATGCCCAGAAGAAAGACATGCTGAAAATAGAGTGGAACGGTGTAATTTACTCCGATAAAGCAAATATAGAGAGGGCCTTTTATGAATACTGTAGCGGGATTTTCGGTTAAACGAAAGTGAGAACCGAAGACTTCAAAACCCATTTCCTGTCCTTAATGCCGAAGCTTAGTGATGAAACGAAAGAACGGTTAGAAGTGGCTGTTTCAACCGAAGAAGTGCGGGAAGCCATGCAAAACCTCAGCCCTGGAAAGTCTCCGGGACCAGATGGGCTAGTAGCATCGCTCTATAAGGCATTCGAGAATGATTTTGCACAAGTTCTGGCTGCGTTGTTTAATGAAGCTTATGACAAGAACGTGCTTCCCCCGTCATTTCTAACAGCCCACACAATTTTAATACTAAAAAGCGGCAATGAAACTAGACGGCGACAAGTTACCGCCTACCGACCACTATCACTGACGAATGTAGATTATAAGATCTTCACAAAAATTCTGGCTAAACGACTCCAAACTGTTATGCAAGAATTAGTAGGCCCACATCAGATCGGTGGTATTAAAGGCTGCACTATATACTCCAACATCCACACAGCCGGTCTGCGCTCGAGTGTTGCGACGCCATGCATGAAAGCATCGCAATGCTCCATCTTGATCTAGAGAAAGCCTTTGACAGGGTGCCACATTACCTCTTGCGATCTCTAATAGAGCACGTGAATGTCGGATCAGTCATTTGCCAGGGCATAGCCATGGCGTATAGGGGATACACGACGCGGTTGATAGTGAATAATGGGGTGGGTGCGCGCATCCGAGTGCAACGCTCTGTGCGTCAAGGTTGCCCCTTGCCACCATTGCTGTTTTGTTTGTATATTGAACCCTTCTGTTTGAGCATAATTCAAAGCAGCAGTATTCATGGTTTTCGTCTGCATGCGGCCGAGGTCCGCGTTCTCGCGTATGCAGATGGCATTGCTGTAATTTGTGTTGACTACGAAAGCGTTCGTGTTGTGGTTGAAACTGTGAAAAACTTGTTCTGTGAGTGGGAGCGCCGTGAACTGGGCTAATCGCTTGGGGTTCTCGCACGGCGATTGGCCCCGCCACCACAAATATTTTCGCGAACATGTCTTGGACAGTAACCCCAGTAAAATATTTAGGAGTGCCGCTGTAGAATTATCGCGACAGTGTGCCGTATTCGAAACGCGAATTTGCTGAAGTGCGTGAGAAGGCCGACAGACTAAAAGGCTTCAGCTGGTCTATTTTTGCGCGTGCCACAATATGTAACATATTTTTTGTAACCAAGCTTTGGTACGTTATGCAAGCAATTCATTGTTCTCGAGTCAATGTGCAGAGGTTGCACAGGGTTTCTGCGGTTTTTGTATGGGGAAGCACTTGGGAGCGGACACAGCGAACCAATCTGTTTCATCGTGTCCGCTCTGGAGGAGTAGGTTTGGCGCATTTGTATCTGCGCCAGTTGGTGAATCGCTTTATGTTCTTTGCGGACGTGAATGGCCCCTTTCTGCGAACTGTTTGTCAAGTTAGGCTTGATAGGGTCTTGCCAAATTTAGTTGTTAGTTCGGCGACTATGCAAGGGGGCATTTTCGGCTTCCTTAGAGAGGTTTGCATGACATGTCACGTCTTGCAAGAGCGACTTTCAATGGAATATCTGTCAGCTGTATCGCGAAAGAAATTTTATAAGGACCTGTGTGATGTCTTTCTTCCGGTCCCATTGCACAGGTCGTTGTACTGTGCAGGTTAATGGCAGGCAGTTCTAAAACGAGTGAAAAGCATGGCTGTACCAGGTGGAGTTAAAAGTTTCTTTCTTAAGCTCCATACGAACACTCTTGAAGTGAAGACTTATCTAGAAGAGGAGGGTTTTTGTACCTTGGAGAAATGATTGTTTCATATGCCGAAAGCGGGAAACGATTGAACACGTCTTCTTAGATTGTTGGGAAGCCTTTTTGTTTTGGGACATTTTACAACGCACGATTAAAAAAGACTTATCGGTCGAAGCTTTCGGAATCAGATGTTTGCCCGTTGACAATGAAGACGGGGTTCCTTTCGACATGATCATGATCTTGGGCCTGCACAGTATTTGGCGATCCAGGATGGCAGTCAGACATGCGGACATTGGCGCGAGGCCGATAAGAGAGTGTTTTCGTGAATCTGTTGGAAGAGTTATTGAAGGCTACAAGATACAAGACCCAGTGCCTGAGTGGCTTCCGAGAATGGAAGCTTTGTTATACATGCGCGAGTTTTAATTTGTTTACGTAACCCCAAGTGCGGGTGACGTAGATTTAGCACCTGTGTTGGGTTGTTTCCTTGGATTGGGTTTGTAAATGACGTGCTGAAGTCGGCAATAAAGAAAAAAAAGTGTGAGCTTATTAACTTTGCCCGATGTCTGAAAATTGGCCTACCTTTACGGCAGGAGTGCAATTTTCGCAACTGTCGCGATGTGCGCGAGTTTAATGACCAGTTTTCTATTAATACTTTTTTTTCGCTTGGTTCTTCTCAAAGTCGTGGTGTGGAATTGGCCGTGTTAAAGCGAAGCCTGTTGCTTGGTGGTCACTGTGTCTATACGACACAGAAGGTAGGGGCATTGCGCTGGACTTCTTTTACGGCCAGCGGAATATACGTGTTATCGGTGTGTACGCGCCTGTCGACCACTCGCAGACTAACGACTCCTTTGCCTCACTTTCGCCGTTCTTTTTGGAAAGTCACCCATTCTTCCTTTTCAGAGACTTTAATTGCGTTCTTTATTTCAACAGAGATGTGCGCTCCCTCGTCGAAGTACGACGGTCAGCGACGCACACTGTCGAGTTGCAGCGCATTATCTCGCAGTTTAGACTGCATGGAGGCTCTTTTGGCAAAATAATGACGTTCTGGCGGGCTAGTTGGTTCATAGTGAAGTGAACGAGTACAAACTGCGCGAACAAGACGGGACGTAAGTCACACAAATGGACAGACAAAGCGAAGACCTCCAACTGATTTTATTTGTGAAAACACGTGGTGCATAAGGCCCGCGAACAGAACAAGATAAACACTACCGCCAAAGGGCTCGACGATAGAAAACAGCAGTATTTACAGGAGAATCAGAGCCGGTGTGAAACACCAACATGCCCTTCCAAAAACTTTATCTCTCGTGTCGAGAGCGATAACGAGGGTGAGCTAACGCAGTCGTCAACCCTTCTGGCAATCAGGACAGCTTCGATAACCTCCCTTTCTGTGCCTTGGAGAGGAAAGCGGTTTCGTCCAGGTAAAGTACGCAGTTGCGGTCATAACAGCTTTTGCAATGCATTGGTGGATTGCTGCCTGTGCCGGTGTGCATCGATCTTTTATGCTCCAGGGCTCGCTCATTGAAGCACCGGCCGGTTTGGTCGGTGTAAACCCACCCGCAAGATAGAGGTATCTGGCAGATGACCTCAGATACACACCTATTGAACTGGGTCTGATGATTTTTCTTGCACGAAGCTCTGGAAGAAGGAATCCCGCCAGCTTCTACGGACTTTTCTATCGATGTAGAGGACTTGTTTTACTCCGTGCCACATAACGGCTTGTTCAAAGCAATGAGAGACAAAATTGAACACGGTGAAGCCGACTTCCAGAAAACCGCAGGAATTAGCACTGACCAGTTCCTAGAAATTTTGCAGTTTTACCTTAACTCTAACGTTAGCCTTCATGACAGGCATTTTTATATACAGAAATCCGGCATTTGTATGGGATCATCGGTTGCTCCTGTTATGTGCGACATTTTTATGGCTTCTTTTGACAGGCGCCTGAAACAATTCACAAATGTAGGAACTTGGGCGAGTCGGTAACGGTGATTCATTGTATGGGAGTGTAGCGCAAATTAAACGGGACAGGGAACAAAGAAAGACGCACACAACACTGGCGCTAACTTCCGACTAACAGAAACCTAGGCGACCAATGCGAACGTGATCCTTGAGGGGAAACAGGCACATGCGCCCAAAAAAAAATAATGAAAATCGGGTGGGCGAGGAACTACGGACATGCGCGACTCAGCGATTCTTTAAGAAGGCCAGCTCTCTTTTGGAGAGGGAGATAGACGGCTTTCTGATTACACATTTATCTTCCAAGGCAGCGATACAAGCTGCTTCAAAAATATCACGTGTTAACTGATCCCGGTGTCTGGCAACGATCGAGCACTTATCCAAAAATTGCACGCAACCACACTCCTTACAGTGCAAAACCAGATTACTGCCAGTAAATGTTCTCAAGTTGCTTTTGTGTTCTCGAAGTCTCATTCACGCAACGACCAGACTGACCGACATACCGTGTACCTCAAGACAGCGGGATGTTATAAACAATGCCTTGAGTACATTTCACGAATTTTTTGCTGTGATTAATGGTGCACTGCAGCTTTTGGGGACGTTTATCGGCGGGCAAAGTTTTTTTGGATAGCGCACTTAGTTTTTCAGGGGCTGAAAACCAATGCGAACATTAGCTTTTGTCCCATTTTTTTTTTTGAGATTGTGGGACAGGCAATGAATGTAGGGAGTGACGGCAATTTTGTCTTTCTTTCTGAAGGCACGGACGGTAGTTGATCTTCCTGGCGATTCTTCTTCAGTATGCCTTCAGCGACAGAAACACAAATATCAGCCGGGTAGCCTGGTTCATGGAACCTTGCGAGTTGTCCGTGAAAGCTCTGGCTGATGAGGTGGGGGCATGACTTTTCTAGAGCATTCTGCAAGCACAAATTAATAATGCCTCTTTTTACGTGTTTAGAATGGGCAGATGTGTAGGGGAGTAGAGGTTTGTTAGCGCAAGGTGAATAGCTACAACAAACGTGGTTGTCCAGGAATTTAAAACGGGTATCAAGAAAGCGGATCTCGTTGTCAGTTGGCATTTTGTTAGTTGGCATTTTGTTCGTTCTGGACGCCAACTACTCCCCGATAAGGATAAGAAATAGGAATGCGCGAGGGGAAGAGATGCCACATCATCGAAATCAGAATTTTGTGTTTGTTATACTAACATTCGAAGTATTTTTCGTAAGAAGGATGAATTATGCACCTTGATTAACGACCTCAAAGCAAATGTTATTGCATTAACTGAAACGTGGCTCAGCAGCAAAATATCTAATTCAGAATTGTTTCATTGCGATAAAAAATATGTTGTCTACCGCAGTGACCGCACTCAAAGAACAGGTGGTGGTGTTTTGCTCGCAATTGACGAGCAGTTTGATTGTCACTGCATATCAATTGTTTCTGATATTGAATCTGTGTGGTGCTGCGTGAATTTAGGTTTCAGGAAAGTGATCATCGGCGTTTGCTATCGCTCCCCTTCCAGCGATATGTCATTCTGTGATAGCTTGCATGACAGCCTGAATCAAATCACTGTTCGATATCCCAGCGCACAAATTCTACTTTGGGGGGACTTCAACTATCCCAACATTATCTGGTCACACACGTTCCCTTTTTCTAACCCACCGAGCGCAGAAACTAACCAATTTATCACCATCTGCGCAGACTTTGGCTTGACACAAATCGTCACTTCACCCACACGTGTTACTCAAAATTCATCCTCTCTTCTAGATCTTGTATTAACGACTGCAGAAGATTGCACGTCACCTGTAATACATATGCCTGGCCTGAGCGACCACGATGTATTACATTTCACGTTAACTCATGAACACGTACCTTCATCAAACCGCTCCAAAAATATTAGGGACTACAACAAGGCTAATTTTCTTGCTATTAATGATGAACTGAGCTCTTTTCTAGACATATTCTTGCCTAATTACCTCGAGCGCTCGGTGGAAACTAACTGGTGCATGTTCCGAAATAAGGTATCTGAATTGATTAACCGACATATTCCTCTTCGGCGCGTCTACTCGAATAACCAAGCTCCATGGTATAATCGATATTTAAACCGCCTTTCTAACAAAAAGAAAAGACTTTTTCGAACTGCTAGGAATTAATTAAAACCTGAGCGATGGACTGCATATAAATCAGCTGCCTTAGCCTATTCCCGTGCACTAAAGACTACTAAATTTTCTTTTTTAATGTAACCATCCCGAACATCTTAAAGTCTAATCCTAAACGCTTCTGGAGCATAATAAAACCTAGCACTAACGACAAAGTGTCATTACTTTCAGCAACTGGAAATCCCATTCCGGACCATCTTTGTGCCACTTCACTAAATGACTCTTTTGTCCAGTCATTTTCTTCCTCATCCGTTGATCGCCACCATCCCAAACTCCAATCGTGTAACTACTACTGTATGGATCCAATTGTGTTTGACTCTCATGGCATTATACCGATCATTAATAATTTAAAACAAACATCTTCTAGCGGAATCGATGGCATTAATAGCAAATTTCTTCGGAATACTGTTGAATATACCTCTATCATTTTGGAAAGCATATTCTCACAGTCGTACCAGGATGGCGTACTACCCGAGGACTGGAAAACTGCTAAGGTCATACCTGTACATAAAGCCGGTGACAAACAGAACCCATCTAACTATCGACCCATCTCTCTCACATCAATACCCTGCAAAATAATGGAACATATAATTCTCACTCACCTTGTTAATTTTCTTGAAGATAATAGCTTCTTTTCTCTGACTCAGCATGGCTTTCGGAAAGGTTTCTCCTGTGAAACTCAATTACTTTCCTTTACTAATGATCTGCACTTCTACTTAGACTCCGCGTTTTCCACAGACTGCATATTTCTCGACTTCGCTAAGGCATTCGATAAAGTTAACCATTCATTACTTCTATATAAACTCAGCATTCTAAATATTGACCCTTCTGTTCTGAACTGGATTCGCGCGTTTCTTTTTTCTCGCCTTCAGTTTGTGCATGCTAATGACACTAATTCTTCTACCGTGCCAGTTGGTTCTGGGGTTCCTCAAGGATCTGTCCTTGGCCCTTTACTGTTCCTGATTTATATTAATGATCTGCCTGCTACTGTTAACTCTAGGATTTGTTTGTTTGCCGACGACTGCGTGATTTACCGTAAAATAAGTAACGATTCCGATATTCGCTCTCTCCAGGTCGATCTTAATAACATACTAGACTGGTGTCATAATTGGAAAATGAAACTAAATATTAAAAAATGCAAATCTATGAGAGTTTCACGTTCAAATACTACTTGTCCTCCTTATTTTCTTCACAGTCATCCCCTTGAAAGCTGTTACGTCTCGCCTACAGCGCGCGGTATAGCCGGCGCGGATGCACCGGATGCCGCGGCTTCGTTCATCGCTGCCGCAACGCCTCCCGCCAAGCGCGTCCAGGCAGGTTTCAGTGCCACGTGTCGTCGTGCGTGCGTGTTTGTGTGTGTGCATGTTTTGCCCACGCTTGTCAAAGCGCGGCAGCCGGGGAGAGGAGCTCTCCAACTGGGAGGCGAGGAGGTCTGACCGGCGCCGGACTGGCGGACGCGTCCGTCACGTCTGGACATGTTGAAGCGACGCCGTATCGGGCGCCTCTTCCCAAGCCGTTCCCTCTTGCCCTCGACTCCGAGGGTATAAAAAAAGACAGCTGCGCCGGACGAGAGAGACTTCGATTTGCTTCCTTCGAGTAACGTGGTCGCCCTGACCGGCTGCTCTTTTGCGATGCCAGAATAAACAAGTTGTTCTGTTGCCAGTCGACTCATCCTTTGCCGGGACCTTCGGATGTTTCCTGCTTTGCCCCAGGCCGCCAGGCCAACGCTACCCTTGGGGCTTGCAACCCAAATGCAACAACTGGTTGCCAGCGGTGGGATCCCGACAACGGAGGCCAGCAGCGAAGATATGCGTTCAACTGTATGCTGAGCAGCACAACGACCATCCGGGAGCAGTGCAACGAGCCCTGTGTGATGACTGGTTGCCTGCAGCGGAACGACTGCGCTGAATTCTTGGCTGCGAGGTTTGGTGAGTGCGGGACTTTCTTCTTCTGAGTTTTGCCAGGCTTTTGTTAGTGTCAGAAACAGAGCTGGTAATTGTGGTTGTCGTTGCTGCCGGGTTAGTTTGCGGCAAGACAATAGTAGGCAGTAGAGAAAGCAGCATTCGGAGCAGCCATGGATTTGAAGTCGTTGCGCAAACCGAAATTGCTGGAGCTTGCAAGAGAGTTGGGTCTGAATGTCTCAGACAAACTCAGAAAACCAGAACTGCTAAGGGCTATTCTTGAGTTGGAGGCTGAGGATGACGAGCTGTCGGAATGCCTTGAGACCATTGAGGAGAGGGAGCAAAAAGAGAAAGACGAGCGCGAACGTAAAGAACAAAAAGAGAAAGAAGAGCGCGACCGTCAACACGCTTTGGAAATGAAGCGTCTCGAGGTAGAGATGGAACGCGCTCGTAATGGAAGTCAGGCACACGGTGCAGGAGAACGGGTATCGTTCAAAATGACTGACCTGATGCGGCCGTTTAAGCTTGGAGAGGACATTGGTTTGTTCCTGGTTAACTTTGAGCGAACGTGCGAGAAGCAGGGGTTCTCTCGGGAAACGTGGCCACAGCGCTTGCTCACTTTGTTACCCGCCGAGGCGGCCGACGTAGTCGCTCGCTTGAAGAGAGAGGAGGCAGAGGATTTCGACCAAGTGAAATCGAGTCTGCTAAAAAAGTACAGGCTGTCAGCGGAGGCGTTCCGTCGGAAGTTTCGGGAAAATGAAAAAGGCAGAAATGAGTCATATACAGAGTTTGCCTACAGGCTTATGTCAAACATGCAGGAGTGGCTCAAAGAAGAGAAAGCGTTTGGTGACCACGAGAAAATTCTGCAGTGTTTCGGGCTGGAACAGTTTTATAGTCGGTTACCTGAGAACGTGCGGTACTGGGTCTTGGATAGGCCAGACGTTAGTACAGTGGCTAAAGCCGCCGAGCTAGCCGAGGAGTTTGTGACGCGTCGGGCTCGCGGAGCTAAGGACGGTCAAAAGGGTGAATTTGGCTCCAAGTCTGAGAGGCCGAAGTTCACACCCATGAGAGCAAGGGGGGACACGCGTAGTGCGGATGCGAGTGAAAGCAGTCCGACCGAACGTAAGGAGACGGCGGCAGCCGAAGCCGAACGCAGAAAGCGGTTCGAGGCGAGGCAAGCGCGCGTGTGTTATACGTGCCAGAAGCCGGGTCACTTTTCGGCGCAGTGTCCAGAAACAAAAACAAAAGTCGTTTTTTTGTCATTATGCAGCACTGACGAGAACATGAAGCTTCTCGAGCCTTACATGCGAGACTTCCTCGTGAACGGGAAAGAGTGCCGAGTGCTTCGTGATTCCGCAGCTACAATGGATGTAGTTCACCCCTCTTACGTAGAACCCGATATGTTCACGGGCGAGTGCGCATGGATCAAGCAAGCCGTGGAAGCTCACAGCGTGTGTCTGCCCGTAGCAAAAGTGGTTATTGAAGGACCTTTCGGAGCAATTGAGACGGAGGCCGCAGTGTCATCTATGCTGCCCCCCCAGTACCCGTACCTATTTTCGAACCGGTCCGATCACCTCCTGCGCGAGAAGGGTCTTTTGTTTGGTGAGGCTAGCGTTCAGTCCTTAACCAGATCGAGAGTTCGGGAGCTCGCTGCAAAGGCGGTAGTTGCGGGGCCGACGTTGTCGAGCAATGAGAAAGGGTCGGAGGCGCAGCAAGCTGATATTCAGAGCACGTCCGAACTGAATAAAATTGAGCCTGTAGCGCTGAAGGCACCAGGTACTGGAGAGGAAATGTCCGACACGGGAAAATTAGAAGAGCTATCTACAGATTTGCTCATCGCGCCTACGTCCGATGGACTTAATAGGTTGCTAAAAGTCAGCCGGTCGGCTTTGATAGCAGAGCAAAAAAAGGATGGCAGCCTAGAAAACATGCGCTGCAATGTCAAAGAAGGTATCGCCAAGAAAAATGTTCGTTTTGTGGAAAGAGGTGGGGTCCTGTACCGGAAGTATCTAGACCGCAGAGGAGTCGAGTTCGATCAGCTGATCGTGCCTCAGTGCTACCGTCAGGATCTGTTGCGCTTGTCGCATGGCGGTTCGTGGTCCGGACACCTAGGAGTTAAGAAGACTAAGGACCGTCTCTTGCAAGAGTACTATTGGCCAGGGTGTTTTCGTGACGTAGAAACCTTTGTGAGGACATGTGACACCTGTCAGCGGGTTGGCAAACCAGGGGACAAATCGAGGGCGCCGTTGAAGTTGGTACCTATCATTACGGAGCCTTTTAGACGGCTCGTTATTGATACAGTGGGACCTCTGCCGGTAACAGCCACGGGGTACAGACACATTTTGACTGTGATCTGCCCAGCGACAAAGTTCCCTGAAGCAGTGCCGCTTAAAGATCTCAGCTCAGTTGAGATAGTCAATGCACTACTGTCCATATTTGCGCGAGTTGGTTTTCCTGCGGAAATCCAGTCAGATCAGGGCACAGTGTTTACCAGCGCTTTGACGACAGCCTTTCTCGAAAGGTGTGGGGTAAAGCTGTTACACAGCTCAGTGTACCACCCACAGTCGAATTCCGTTGAGAAGCTCCACTCCGTCATGAAGCGCGTGTTGAGAGCATTGTGTTTTGAGCAACAAAGTGATTGGGAGCTGTGTCTGCCTGGGGTGATGTTTGCATTAAGGACCGCGCCGCATGCGGCTACGGGGTTTTCGCCAGCTGAGCTGGTGTACGGTCGCTCGCTGCGGTCTCCGCTTCGCATGCTTCGAGACTCGTGGGAAGGCAGGGGCGACGACCCAGTCGTGGTCGAGTACGTGCTTAGTCTCCTTGAACGCTTAAGAAGGGCACAGGAGTTGTCAGGTGAAGCAATGGCAAAGGCCCAGCAGAGGGCCAAGGTTTATTATGATCGGACAGCCAGGGCCCGTCGTTTTGAGGTGGGCGATGAGGTAATGGTATTGCGCACATCGCTAAAAAACAAACTCGACGTGCAGTGGGAGGGCCCAGCACGGATTGTTCAAAAACTGTCGGATGTTAACTACGTGGTGAGTCTGCCAGGAAAGCGGAAAGCACAGCAAGTTTACCACTGTAATCTGCTCAAACCCTATAGACAACGGGAAGCAGTGGTGTGTATGATGGTAAACGTTCCCGAAGAGCTTCCGGTCGAGCTTCCGGGACTAGGCTCAGTGACGAACAGGGAAGACACTGATCAGGTCATTAGTGACTTACTCAGTAAAGCACCGCTGTCGCCTGAGCAGAAAACCGAACTACACCAACTCTTACAAGAGTTTCAAGGTCAGTTCTCTGAGAGGCCTGGTAGGACTTCTGTCCTTACTCATGATATAGAACTTACCTCGCCAGAGCCAGTACGATCCAAGGCGTACCGGGTGTCACCCCGCCAGCGCGATATTATGGAGGCTGAGGTAAAGAAAATGCTACAGCTCGGTGTTATTGAGGCGGGTGAGAGTGATTATACCTCCCCTTTGATTTTAGTTGAGGTACCGGGCAAGGAACCTCGTCCTTGCGTCGACTACCGCAGGCTTAATTCTATCACTAAGGATCAAATTTATCCGATCCCTAACATCGAGGAGCGCCTTGAGAAAGTTAGTAGCGCTCAGTTTATTTCCACCCTAGATCTTGTCAGGGGTTATTGGCAGGTTCCACTTACAGAAGAGGCTAGTAGGTATGCGGCGTTCATTTCACCAATGGGAACATTCCGTCCTAAAGTTTTGAGTTTTGGTTTGAAGAACGCGCCATACTGCTTTTCAAGCCTCATGGACAAAGTGTTGCGAGGACAGGAAGAATTCGCTTTACCGTATTTAGACGACGTAGCGATATTCTCCGCATCCTGGTCTGAGCATATGGCACACTTGCGGGCAGTGCTAACCCGCCTGCGCGAAGCGGGCTTGACAGTCAAGGCTCCCAAGTGCCAATTAGCACAGGCCGAGGTTGTCTACCTCGGTCACGTGATTGGACAGGGTCGTCGCCGCCCCTCTGAAATAAAGGTGGCCGCTGTGCGAGACTTCCCGCAACCGCGCACGAAGACCGATATTCGGTCGTTCTTGGGTGTCGCCGGCTACTATCAGAGGTACATCCCCAGGTACTCCGATATCGCGGCTCCCCTGACGGATGCTCTAAGAAAAACAGAGCCCCAAACAGTCGTCTGGAGCGAGACAAAGGAGAGAGCTTTTAGCGCCCTAAAGAGCGCCCTAACAAGCCAGCCTGTGCTACGATCGCCAGACTATACCAAAGGGTTCGTTGTTCAGTGCGATGCTAGTGAGCGAGGCATGGGCGTTGTACTGTGCCAAAGGGACAATGGAGAAGTGGAACACCCCGTCCTGTATGCTAGTCGTAAGCTGACCTGTCGTGAGCAGGCGTACAGCGCCACCGAGAAAGAGTGTGCGTGTCTCGTGTGGGCCGTTCAGAAATTGTCATGCTACCTAGCCGGCTCGAGGTTTATCATTGAGACGGATCACTGCCCTCTCCAATGGCTGCAGAACATCTCTCCCAAAAATGGCCGCCTCCTGCGCTGGAGCCTCGCTTTGCAACAATATTCCTTTGAGGTGCGTTACAAAAAGGGGAGTCTCAACGGTAACGCCGATGGCTTAAGTCGAAGCCCCTAACGTAGGAATCCGCCTCAAAGTTGTTGGTTACTGATGTTTTCTTCCTGAGGCAGGATTTGTAACATATTGCTTTTGTTTAGTGTTTCAAAGTGATTATGTGCTTTCTAGTGCAATTTTCCAATTTGTGGACGCGTTCTGAGTGCTGCTTGACTACTGTAAGGAACTAGGCAGTAGTATAAAAGGGGAAAGAGCCTGGCAGAGCTTAGTGAGGGTTGTCTCGTGCTTGCTGACTGAGCGGTTGCGTTTCGGCGTAGTTCTAACGCTTGCTGGGAACGAGCACAAAAATGGCAACTCTCCCGAAGTCACTTTGCAGTACCCTGTATGAACCTGAACCTGAGAACGAGGCCTTCTCTGTGCGCTGCGCTCAAGCAACGTCGAGGGACCACCGGTTTCGATTATGAGCATCATCGAGCGACATCCCTCTGGACAGCGGATGCAGTCCCCTGACCATCGGGATCTCCTTCTCCCGGCGGGGCGGTCTGTTACGTCTCGCCTACAGCGCGCGGTATAGCCGGCGCGGATGCACCGGATGCCGCGGCTTCGTTCATCGCTGCCGCAACGCCTCCCGCCAAGCGCGTCCAGGCAGGTTTCAGTGCCACGTGTCGTCGTGCGTGCGTGTTTGTGTGTGTGCATGTTTTGCCCACGCTTGTCAAAGCGCGGCAGCCGGGGAGAGGAGCTCTCCAACTGGGAGGCGAGGAGGTCTGACCGGCGCCGGACTGGCGGACGCGTCCGTCACGTCTGGACATGTTGAAGCGACGCCGTATCGGGCGCCTCTTCCCAAGCCGTTCCCTCTTGCCCTCGACTCCGAGGGTATAAAAAAAGACAGCTGCGCCGGACGAGAGAGACTTCGATTTGCTTCCTTCGAGTAACGTGGTCGCCCTGACCGGCTGCTCTTTTGCGATGCCAGAATAAACAAGTTGTTCTGTTGCCAGTCGACTCATCCTTTGCCGGGACCTTCGGATGTTTCCTGCTTTGCCCCAGGCCGCCAGGCCAACGCTACCCTTGGGGCTTGCAACCCAAATGCAACAAAGCGTAAGATCGTACCGGTATCTTGGCATACATATAACTAACACCCTGTCCTGGAAACTTCATATAGAACATATAGCATCTAAAGCAAACAAAACGCTTGGCTATCTTCGAAGAAATTTTACACTTGCTCCATCTTCATTAAAATCATTATTATACATGACCTACGTACGACCGCAAATGGAATACGCTTCATCTATATGGGACCCTGGACAGGTCTCACTGACACAGGTTCTGGAAACTGTCCAGAATCGTGCAACTAGATTCATTTTAGGCAATTACCATCGTACATCTAGCGTCACCCAAATGAAAAAGTCTTTAAACCTCCTGCCCCTAGCTACCCGCCGTAAGCACTTCCGCATCTGCCTATTCCATAAGATTTTCTACTCCAATTTTCAACTTCGCTCTCGATGGATTCAACCAGCACCGTTCATTTCTCACCGTCGTGATCATCAACACAAGGTCACAGTGCCTCATTGTAACACAGTGACATGTGCGCAATCATATTTTCCGCTAACTTCTAAAGAATGGAATTCCCTACCCGCATCATTAACTAGCATCACTGATTCAACTCAATTTAGAAGAATACTTACCACTCTGATTACATAATGATCGATTTTATATTTTATTGGAGTGTTGTGTTCTCCACGTATTAGTATTGTTCTTAAACTATTTTATTAATCTGCTCCGTGTTCATTTTGCTCACTTCTTTTTATCCTGCCTCCGTTGTTCTATAGTTTTGTATGAATTGTGCTTTGTTTATTTTTCTTGTTAACAACTGCCCTTCCCCTCTGAAATGTACTTTGTACCTTGAGGGTATCACAAATAAATAAATAAATAAATAAATAAATAAATAAATAAATAGGAGTGGTGAAAAACACTTGTACATTAGCTAAAATACCGGATGCAACCTGCCCTAAGCACGATGGCGTACACTCAACCAGAAAAACAAAATCGTCAACAAAACGAGAGATCCTGACCCCATGTGGGCTGGTAAGCCTCTCTTGGAGGCTCCTGTCTGGAAAAGTCATGCCCCCACCTCATCAGACGCTGTCCACGTGTCGGACCACGGCCCACTCTCTGTTGCGCTTCATTTACCAGGCCGGCCTGGAGAATGTAGCGATACTTGGCGCCTTGACATCTTGGTACTGCACGATACACAGGCTTTATGTGGATTGCAAGCAGTCGTGACGTCGCTTGCACAAACCAAGCTGGGACCGCGCGACTGGGATGCGCTCAAGGAAGAATGGCGTGGCGCGTGCATCCGAGCAGGCCGTCGGAAGCGCGAAGCTGTCGTACTCAAAGATTGCTTGCGGAGCATCCGCGTCGTCCGGCTGGGCGGTTCGTAGACGCCGGAGGCTCAGGCCTATACTTGCAATTCCTGCGTGACCGATACTCGCGCCTACTGTGCCTGCAGGCCCGAACGCATGGCAGCACGTAACCTCCAACCCTTGCGTCTATAACGCGGGATGCGAGCGCGGGGCTAGGGGGCTCGTGGAGGAGAACAGGGATAGTTCCGAACGTCGCGATATCAAGTGCGTGTTTTGGAACTGCTTGACCTCTTCCTTCACTGCTTCACCTCCGAGCAAAACGACACAAGGCAGGAATACGCAACACGTGTCAGAGTTTGGCTCCCTTCTTCCGCGGCTTAGCGAAGACGCTTGCATCCCTCGTGCGTCTAGCCACTGCCACTGAGGTGCTATATCCGTCCTGCGGGATTTGAATGCAGACGCTTCTCCGGGAACTGACGGCGTACCTGTAGAGTTTTACCGCTCATGCTGGCTGCAAATACATCCTGTGCTAGTCACGACTCTCAACAGCAAACTTGCCCGCGAATTCGTTCTACGCTCGTTAGGGAGAGGTCGGATCGTGTTGTCCCCAAAGCCGGACAGAGACGGGCGAAAGCCGTCTAGCTGCCGCGCTATTACGCTACTAAACACAGACTACAAAATTCTTACGGCTCTTCTTGTTCAACGAAGTGACCACCTCCTCCCTCAGCTTATTTGTCCCCAGCAATGTTGCTGTTTTCTTGGGCGTAGTATTTTCAGCTCACTAACCTTAATTCGGGACCTCATTGAGTACACGAATGCGCCTGGGACCAGCGGAGTCGTGGTCAGTCTGGATCAAGAGAGGGCGTTCTATCGCTTAGAACACTCCCACTTGGAAGGGATCCTTAGCTGCTACATCTTCTCGGGAGCATTCATTGAACTCCTTCGACTGCTGTACTGCCACATGGCTTCCGACGTCCTCTTAAATGGGGTTGCTACGCCGTCCTTCGTGGTGACACGAGGCGTCAGGCAGGGCTGTCCCCTTTCGTCAGTGTTCTTCGTGCTCGCGATAGGCCCTTTGTTGCGACTCGTAGAGGGCACGGCTTCAGTTCGTGGCCTGGCCCTGCCTGATGGCGCCTCGCAGGTAAAGGTTACTGCATACGCGGATGACGTCACCTTGCTCATGCGTGATGCAGCCAGCCTTGGGATGGGGAGTTCGGCTGGCATGCTCCCGAGCGTACTTGAACGTTCCGAACACGTCATAATTTTGGGAGTACGTTTTGGGCGAGCGGCGCGTCTACACGCATGTGGTAGAGTATTGTCGCAGCAGTACAGAAACAAGTAGCTACTGTCGCCGCTTCCCCTTGCCGCTAAGAGAGAGGGCAGACTTTGTGAAAAAGTATCGTGCAGCAAGCTATGCTATGGTTTGCTGCACGCGTCGCACTACCTCCTTCTCCAGCAGTGCGTGAACTACACGCTCTGACGTTTGGCTGTTTCTAGTAAGTCCGAACCGAACTAGTTTCGCTGCACGGTCGCACTACCTCCTTCTCCAGCAGTGCGTGAACGACACGCTCTGGTGTTTGGCTTTTCTACTAAGGCCGAACCGAACTAGTTTCGCGAGCCCACCTCCGCCTCGAATGCAACAGCGGAGGATGAAGCGTGCCATGCTTGGTAACGTTTTGCAGAGTATTATGCGCCAAATGGACCATGCACTTTGCAGGTCAGGCAGATAATGTAGCTAGGCACCCCTGCTCTTGCGCTGGCTAGAGAGCCACCGTCGTTCCCTGGTGCCACGCGCCCGCAGCAGTGGCCCCTTTGCCGTACTACGCCGCAGCAGCGCGCATGTAGTACATACAGCTTGAGGAAGTGCTCCCCGAAGGGGCTTGGTCTCCCTAGTCCGTGCCGTGAGTTCTACCTCCGAGACTCGACGGCAAAGCCAAGAGCAGCTGTGTACCCACCCCGGAGGCCCAGGTGGCTGTCACGCTGTCCGTCCAGCGGCCGCGGAGTCGCACGAAAGGCCGCTCCGAGACCGGGTTGTACACGTCGGTGTGGACGCAGTGCTTCTGGCTCCCGGGCACCGGCGGCTGCGGACACAAACGGGCTACAGGAGGGAAGCATACAGCGCAGGGGCACCCGCGGTGCATCGGGGCTAATAAGGTGGATTGTTGAGCTAGTTGGTGCATGATCGTATGAGCGTGCATGAGCAGCATCGTCCTCGTCTGTGTGTTTCTTCGATGTCTTCGTTTACTTTCCGCTGCCATTTATTCGATCATGCACCAACTAGCTCAACAATCCACCTTATTAGCATCGGGGCTGTCCGCGCATGCGCTTTCACCGGATGCGTTACCCTAGCTGCCGCTGGGGCGCTAACCGGTTGCTAGAACTGCGCGTGGCACGCTGTCAGGGCCTGTAACAGTGGCCGCCATACCGACATCAGACGCGAGAAAAGCTGCAAGCGAAAAATGGGGATTACGGCGAATGCGCGAAGAGCCGGCTCACACCGCAAGTGCCGTCACAAACATCGCCGCCGAAGCCTAAGCACCCGAACATTTTTAAGGCTAAAGCCTTTGATAGCTCATACTGGCGGCCACGAGCCTATCCGTGCGATGTCGCGCTCTTCAGCAACTCGATAAGAAAAAAAAAACCTTTGTGCACGATGGGATTTGAACCACCATCCGTCCGTTCCGCAGCCGAGAGTGCGAACGACTAAGCTACTTCCTGCCAACGCATATGTAGTTCTTGTCTACGACGCTGAAGAGTGTTTGCGGAAAGCCGTAGAATCGGACGGATGCCTCCCAAACGCCCTCCAGTGTTTCCAGCATTTAAGATTCGCAAACAATAGTGTACTTAATGAACATCTTAACCACATGTCAGTGGCACAAGCCGCAACACGACGCTAAAGGCGTTCGCCCCACCCCACTTTAGGTCAATCAAACTGCCCCCCTGAATTTTTGAGCTTAAACATTAAACAATCGCCACCAAATAGCTTCGACGTTGTTACAGTGGGTGCTAGAGTTAATAACTGCCAAACATCGGTTTAGATTCACAGCATCAATGGGGAACTTTCTTTTGCATTTGCAGCCATGAAATCGTCTCAAAAAGCAATAATTTCATCTTGAATAGAAAAAGAGGCTGCTTAAACAGCCGGCCAGTGCTAAGCAGGTCTTGACAACGGGGGCAACCTTGGCTGACGCTGTCATTAGCCGTCATCGGGGCAGACGTGCTGCACCTGCGGAGCCAAGACCTCATTACATATTTCAACAATTTTAGCATGCCAGTTGTAGAGGACTAGGCCTCATATTCCACGCATTCTTCAGACCTTCGTAGGCATGCAAACTTTCAGAAAGCAGTGCCTGCGCGGGCAGTTCTACTATATACTCCCACATGTGAAACCTCCGGCCACCGAAAAGCGCGAACCAATTGATCGCAAAAATCAGCATCCACCGCTATGCAATGGGTGACATTCAAAAAGTCGTCACTTTCTGGCTCGCTATACACATGGCTCGCTATACATATACCGATTTTCTATAATCAATAACATACAGTATGGATTCAGGCGTAATATGAGCACTGTAGATCTTCTTGAAGATTGCTGCGATCGCATTAACTTGCATATAGATAGAAACGAGGTTGTCCTTAGATTATGTTTAGACTTATCCAAAGCTTTTGACACTGTTGACCACGGGATTTTGTTACAGAAACTAGACAGAATTGGGTTTCGCGGGCCTTATCAGCTTTCTTTCAATAGCTACCTCTCCAATCGTGCTCAGGTTGTGAGAGTCAAAGATGACTTCAGCCATTTCAAATTAATTCTATATGGCGTGCCACAAGGTTCCGTTTCAGCACCTTTCCTTTTTAATATTTATGTCAATGATTTAGCACATCTAGGTCTGAATTCATTACTCTACCAATACGCCGATGACACGGCGTTGCTTGTTTCGCACGAGTCATACAATAGGGCTGCAGAGCTGCTACAGTCGGATGTTAAACAAGTGTGCTACTGGTTTTCAGGTAATCAGATTTACATAAATAAGCAAAAAACAACTTTGGTTTGTTTCAGAAATCCACATAAAAAAGTTATATTAAATGAATCTGTTATTCTGCATGGTAATGTTTGCTTTAGTTGCCAGTGTGTTCCTTTACCCTTCTCTGAAACAGTCAAATATCTGGGCATTCATTTTAACGCCACCATGACCTGGACAGCCCATGTTGAGCATCTCATCAAACGTCTCCGTGTAATTTCTATGCATCTGTACAGGATAAAATTCAATACTTCTGTAAGGCTGCGTCAACTGGTGTTTAAGGCCCTAGGGGAGTACGTTTTAAGTTATGGCGTCACTATTTATGGTTCGTGTGCATCGTCAAGAATCAGTCAAATCAATAGAATACTGAGCAGAATTTCCGCTAACGTTTTGTATGGCACGTCAATGGAGGCCCTTGAAAGCACCAAACGGATGCTCGTTGCTGATATGTTCTGCGTTGAAGATCTATTCACGCATGTAGTAATTACCAGAAATTATTTCTCAAATAAATTTAAACACCCTGAAAACAAGCTCAAGGTATTAAGAAAAATAAATCCGTTCAAACTTTCCAAGGTATATACTAACTACGGGAAAAGGTGCCGAATGTTCTACATCCCATTTCATTTTAACCAGCTTCCAACTGAAATGCTATCATTACAACCCCTTAAAGAGGTAAAATGTAGAATAAAGTTCTGGCTTAATATGTCAAAAGCCTTGTAGGCTTGCATTAAAAGAATGCTCTAAATACTTGAGTTTGCCATCCCATGTGAATCTAGGTTGTTTAAGTTGTTTTTGAACCTGTGTAAATAAGTGTCTTAATTTGGCAGTGTGCATTCGTGATATTGTTCTTTTTTGTATTTAGGAATATTATGTGTCTTATTGCAATAAGCTTTGTTGTGTAGTATTTGTTTTGTTTCTACATACAGGAAACTATGTTTTTTCGTAAATACTGAGCCTGTACTTCGTTTGATTGCCGTGACCCGCCCGCAAGCGCACTTGCGCTTCCGCAGGCACACTTATTTCAACTTGTAATTGTGACAAATAAATATGTATGTATGCATGCATGTATGTATGTATGTATGTATGTATGTATGTATGTATGTATGTATGTATGTATGTATGTATGTATGTATGTATGTATGTATGTATGTATGTATGTATGTATGTATGTATGTATGTATGTATGTATGTATGTATGTATGTATGTATGTATGTATGTATGTATGTATGTATGTATGTATGTATGTATGTATGTATGTATGTATGTATGTATGTATGTATGTATGTATGTATGTATGTATGTATGTATGTATGTATGTATGTATGTATGTATGTATGTATGTATGTATGTATGTATGTATGTATGTATGTATGTATGTATGTATGTATGGAGGGATCCGCGTTGCTAATTGTAGGCTTCTGTATTTGCTACATCATGCATCGGTGGGATCGATAGATCGGGACCCTGATTTTGCTTCACTGGATCTGTATCTTCGCCACGGTTCACTATGTCGATGTTGCACAATTTTGTTGAACGTGCGTGCAGAAATCGGATGTTGCGCCATTTGGATATGAAGACATCGGCTGAAGGAAACAATCAATATTCTAGGTGGATTTCCTTGACCACGCTTGACCGATCTCATTTCAGAGAAATAGGATCATCAGCACTTAGGCTTAGCGACGGTCGCGTGTCCTGGAATGGTCCTTCATAAATGTTCGTTCGCGCGCCTTTCTGTGCCTCGCCTCTCTGAGGGCAGGTACAAAGCGCGCCCAAGAACCCACGCATGCGCAGAAAGAATACTTACTTTCGCCATAAATTTCATTCTGGCACGGTAACCGGTCTCGCGGCATCTGACGTTCACGATGCCACACAACTCGAACCACGGTTTGCTGGAAACGTTCCTGCAGCAGGCATGTTGGTGTGAAAAGTCAGCTGCCGACGGAAAAGAAAACGGCTCTCTACTTGGATGTCAAGCCTTCTCGGAAAAATTTTTTTGAAAATTGTAATATACTGTTATGGAAATATTGTAAGTCCATTCTTCTGATATGTAGTAAAATCTTTTAAACTGTTTCCATTGATTGCATCTAACAGTTAAGGCTTCCATAGAAAGGAATTCTTTTGACGATTGAAAAGACGTTAATCGAAAAAAATGTAAGACTGCCGGCGGGTGATCTGCAGATATATTAATTGTTATAGTGACATCTTGCATGATGTGAAGAAATTGCGTTCATCAATGGTGTCGCGTTCAAAAATGCCTTTGTCCAGAATTGTTGGGTATGGTATCCACATGGACATTATACAGTTCGCGAAGAGGCTGGCAACTGCAAACTGGATTCGCCTTCTGAGTATGCGCTCGAGAGGATATTTTCTCTGCTCCATCATCAACAGCGGGTGGGCAGTGAGTTGGTTCATAATCTCCGTCGCATTTCTACAATTCGCTATGCAGTCAAACGTGCTTTAGAAATAACCTTAATTGCAACCTTTTGTTTATTACTTGGGCACACGATGTTATGAACTGAAAGATTAATCACGTGGGAACAAATGCGCACAACATAGCCGTGAGGCGTAGTAAACAAAAAAAAATTGGAAAAAAACTTATTGGGAACTTAAGCTCCGCCTTTGAGGGTATGCGCAAGAGCGTTAACGGCTCACTTGAGCAGTTTCTCTTCACTGTTCTTTGTTCACATTCACATATTTGTCAAAGTTATCACAGCTGTTTCCACATTGTCTTTAACTCTTCCACACTACAGTTAACGCACCTAACTAGTATCTGACTGCCTAGCACGGCTCCAGTTCACTTCTCTCATCGACATTTCTAAGCTCCTAATTAAGCTAATACCACACACACACACACACACACACACACACACACACACACACACACACACACACACACACACACACACACACACACACACACACACACACACACACACACACACACACACACACACACACACACACACACACACACACACACACACACACACACACACACACACACACACACACACACACACACACACACACACACACACACACACACACACACACACACACACACACACACACACACACACACACACACACACACACACACACACACACACACACACACACACACACACACACACACACACACACACACACACACACACACACACACACACACACACACACACACACACACACACACACACACACACACACACACACACACACACACACACACACACACACACACACACACACACACACACACACACACACACACACACACACACACACACACACACACACACACACACACACACACACACACACACACACACACACACACACACACACACACACACACACACACACACACACACACACACACACACACACACACACACACACACACACACACACACACACACACACACACACACACACACACACACACACACACATCACTCCCCTTGTATCTGAGCAAGGTCAACGTGCCTACGTGGCCTAGTCGGTAACGTGCATGGCTGCCTGTTTCCGTTTCACGAAACAGTTTCCGTTCAAGCTTGCAGTACAGCAGAAACACAACAGAAACAATACTAAGCACATAGATGGACTCCTCCTTTCATGTCTGTCTCTGAGGCATCTGTATTTCATCGTGCGGTGCGCCGTCTAACAGCGACGACCTACGCCCCTCTCCGAACCCGAGAGGACCGCGCGTGTCGGCTCCGCTTTTCGGCTACAACGCGGCCTTCCAAGGTATTGGCTCCTCGCTGTCGGCTAACCGTCGTTCCCACCGCAGTAGCGTATTTATTTTGAACTGCCGAACGACCGGCGCCGGGGCAGCGTAATGAACCTCAAAAAGTAAAGAATAGAGCTCTCCTCGGGTTGCGCCCGTAGCGCGTGCAGAGCAATAAAATAGAATATTCCTCGCTCCGACAGATTTCGTGACCCGGACGCGATTCCGTTGGAAGGGAAACGTCAAGGGCTTATGGTCTGCGACGACTAAAAGTCCCGGCCCTTCAGGAAGTGGCGAAAATGCCTGATGGCGACGTACACCGCGACGAGTTCTCGACCGAAGGTGCTGTATAGCCTCAGGTGGCTTCAGCTTTTGTGAGGCAAAGCCGAGAGGCTGCCAACCTTAGACGAGGTGCTCGAGAACTGCGCCGATAGCAATGCCCGATGCATCAATAACGATGCGAAGTGAAGACTCTGGAACGGTATGTATCAGCATGGTGGTGTGTCTGCGAGCGCCTTCTTGGCAGCAGTGAATGGATATGCAGCGTCTTCAGGCCACTCAAGTGCCGCAGCCGGATCTTTTTTTTCGGTAGTCGAAAGGTGCGTCGGAGGCTTCAGGAAATTGGCACACTTCGAGAGAAAGCGGCGATGGAAGTCCAGAAGGCCCAAGAATTCTCTGACTTTTCAATTGAAGTGGGAAAGGGTCCTGAATTACCTTCACTTTGCTCTCGAGAGGCCTGACACCTTGTGGAGCGACAAGGTGGCCTAGAAACTCTATTGTATCTGCGCCAATGAGGCACTTGTTCGGGTTGATGACGATCGAGCCGTAATCATCAAGCCGAAGAGCACGCGCAGGTGAGCTTCATGCTCAGAACCGGAGGAGCTTGCGACGAGGAGATCATCGAGGTAAGCAAACATGAGTCGAGATATCGCGTGACCTCGTTGGCAATTCACTGAAAAGCCTGTGTAGCGTTGCGCAATCCAAAAGGCATCATCATATACTCAAAGAGGCCGAATGGTGCGCTAATCGCCGTCTTCGAGATATCGGCGGGCTCGACAGGAATTTGATGGTAAGCTTTCGCTAAGTCACTCTTGGAGAAGATCGTGCAGCCGGCCAGATTTGATGCACCTACACTGCTCGCGAGATCCGCCAAGCTAGCTTTATCTCGGAGTTCACTGCGGATCTCCGTCACGTCCGTGGGCCGGAGAATGCTGCGGCTGATGCACGCTTCTGTGTCGGTGCTAAGGCGTCCCAAACACCAGTGGACATGGAGGAGCTAGCAGCCAGTGACCAAGAGCTGCATCGCCTTGTACCTCAACCACATCCCTGTCCTTCGCTGATTGTCCGCTGCCGTTTTCCTCCGCGCTAATTACGTGCGAGAAATCCACGACGCTTTCTTCAGCTGGGGAACGCGGCGGGCGCTGACGTTTCGGCGCGACGCCCCTCTCGTGGCCAGCGGTGCGAGGCTATGGGGGAGAACGTCCTCCCACATCTCGTCCCGTCCGGCCATGGAGTATCCCCCATGCCCTAGCGTGAGCGAACGTTCGCTCGTAACCGTGCTGGTGAGTCAGACGACCTTGATTCCTCAGTGCATTTTGTTGCTAGCTTGCGTTATGGTAAAGCGAAGGTGGGCACTTCAATGCGAAGGTGGGCAAGAAGCAGGCTGACGACCACGCGGTAGGTGACTATGGGATAGGCTCTAGAAATAGCAGGGGAGAGTTATTAGTCGAATTCGCGGATAGAAATAATTTACGGATCATGAATACCTTCTTCCGCAAACGAGAAAACAGGAAGTGGACCTGGAAGAGCCCCAATGGGGAGATTAAAAATGAAATCGACTTCATACTATGCGCTAAACCTGGCATCATTAAGGATGTGGCCGTCCTCGGAAAGGTGCGTTGTAGCGACCACAGAATGGTAAGGTCTAGAATTAGCTTAGACTTGAAGAGGGAAAGGAAGAAGCTAGTGAAGAAGAAGACCATTAACGAGTTAGCCGTAAGAGGGAAAGCACACGAGTTTAGGATAGCGCTGCAAAACAGATATTCGGCTTTAACTGAGGAAGATGATCTTGATGTTCATTCAATGCACGATAATCTGACGTCAATAATTATGGTGTGCGCAGTAGAAGTAGGCGGTAGGACAGTTCGAAAGGATACCGGGAAGCTATCTTAGGTGACGAAAGATCTGATTAAGAAGCGCCAAAACATGAGGGCATCTAACCCTACCGATAAAATAGAACTAACAGAGCTATCAAAGTTAATAAATAAGCGCAAGGTAGCCGACATAAGGAAGTTTAATATGGAGAGAATAGAGCATGCTATAAAGAACGGAGGTAGCCTAAAAACAGTGAAGAGGAAACTAGGCATAGATAAAAACCAGATGTATGCATTAAGAGTCAAGCAGGGCAATGTCATTAGCAATATGGATAAGATAGTTAACTTAGCCGAAGAGTTCTACACAGACCTGTACAGTAGCCAATGTAATCAGAGCGTTAATGAGAAAGACAGCAGTGCACAGCAATGCGTCATCCCGCCAGTAACGAAAGATGAAGTAAAGAAAGCCTTAGAAGCAATGAAAAGGGGAAAAGCAGCTGGGGAGGATCAGGTAACAGCAGATCTGTTGAAGGATGGAGGGGACATCGTGCTAGAAAAACTAGCCACCCTGTATACGCAATGCCTTATGACCTCGGCTGTACCAGAAGCTTGGAAGAATGCAAACATTATCTTAATTCATAAGAAGGGCCGATCAGCTTACTATCCGTTGCCTACAAAGTTATTTACTAAAGTAATCCCTAATAGAGTCAGGGCAACGTTAGACTTTAATCAACCAAATGATCAGGCAGGCTTTCGTAAAGGATATTCCACAATAGATCATATTCACACTATCAACCAGGTGATAGAGAAATGCGCAGAATATAGCCAACCTCTATATATAGCTTTCATTGATTACGAGAAAGCATTCGACTCAGTGGAAACCTCAGCAGTCATACAGGCATTGCGTAATCAGGGGGTAGAAGAGCCTTATGTCAAAGTACTCGAAGATATATATAACAACTGCACAGCTACTATAGTCCTCCATAAAGTCAGCAATAAAATTCCAATAAGGAAGGGCGTCAGGCAAGGAGACACGATCTCGCCAATGCTGTTCACCGCATGTTTACAGGAGGTATTTCGAGGCCTGAATTGGGAACAGTTGGGAATAAGAATAAATGTAGAATACCTAAATAATCTGCGATTTGCTGATGACATTGCCTTGCTGAGTCACTCAGGAGGTGAACTGCAAATCATGATCAATGAGTTAGACAGGCAGAGCAGATCGATGGGTCTAAAAATTAACATGCAGAAAACCAAGGTAATGTTCAACAGCCTAGCAAGGGAACAACAGTACACAATTGGCAGCGAGAGCCTAGAAATTGTGACGGAATACGTCTACTTAGGGCAGGTAGTGACCGCTGATACGGATCATCAAAGGGAGATAACTAGAAGGATAAGAATGGGGTGGAGCGCATATGGCAAATTCTCGCAGATCATGAGTGGCAGTTTACCAATTTCCCTCAAGAGGAAAGTGTACAACAGCATAATCTTACCGGTACTCACCTACGGGGCAGAAACGTGGAGGCTAACGAAAAGAGTTCAGCTTAAGTTAAGGACAACGTAAGTTAAGGACAACGCAGCGAGCCATGGAAAGAAAAATGATAGGTGTAACGTTAAGAGACCGGAAGCGGGCAGAGTGGGTGAGGGAACAAACACGGATTAATGACATCCTAGTCGAAATCAAGAGAAAGAAATGGGCTTGGGCAGGGCATGTAATGCGAAGGCAAGATAACCGCTGGTCCTTAAGGTTAACGGAGTGGATTCCAAGAGAAAGTAAGCGTAGCAGGGAGCGGCAGAAGGTTAGGTGGGCGGATGAGATTAAGAAGTTTGCAGGCAAAGGGTGGATGCAGCTGGCAAAGGACAGGGTTAATTGGAGAGACATGGGAGAGGCCTTTGCCCTGCAGTGGATGTAGTAAGGCTGATGATGATGATGATGATGATGCGTTATGGTTGCTATAGCTACAAATACCTGTTTGTGTCAGCCAGAGTGTAGTTCCTTTGTTTCGCCTCAGAGCAAGGCCCGCCGGCGTCGGAGTGCGCTTGGCAGCGTACGCGATCACGGGGCGGGGTGCAGACGGTTTTGATCTGTGTCAGCCGCGGTGAAGCGGGGAGAACGTATTCATATCTTCGCCAATGAGCCCCTCGCCCCCGGAGCGAGTGTATAGCGCAATAAATCGGAACTGCCTTAGCTCCGAACGGCCCTGTGCGCGCACCCACAACGCACAGTCCTACTCAATTCTATGTCTACCTGCCGATCCTTTACGCTGGCCCTAGTCTTAATTGCCGCGCGTCGTTCTTGCTTTAAAAAAGCCGCACGAGAGACCAACCGATGCATTGCAATGGAAGTAATTTCAAAAAGAATTAATTTTTTTCAGCGAGATTACTGCAGTGAAGTAATTCATTACACTACAAGTTAGGGGAAAGTAATCCATTTACAGTAATTCAGTTCCTGCCATGTGTGTGTCTATGCCCTTGCAGTGCACTCAGTAATTATTAAGGTCGGGAGGGGGTGATGGCATTCCGCTCAGTAACCGTCCGCAGAGAACAAATTTCAAACAAGTCGCCGTGGTGGCTCAGTGGTTATGGCGCTCGGCTGCTGAATCCAAAGACGCGGGTTCGATCCCAGCTGCTTCGATGGAGGCGAAATTCTAGAAGTCCGTGTACTGTGCCATTTCAGTGCACGTTAAAGGACCCCCAGAAATTCCCGGAGCTCTTCACTGAGTCGTTTTGGGACGTTAAACCCGCATAAACAATTTCAAAAATGTCTATATATGCGCGCATAGTATGTAAGCAGGTCACTTGCAGAACTCCACGAAGCACAGAGGTAATACTATGTTCGACGCATCCGTGCAACGCGTTTCCAATTTCAGTAAACTGTCAGAAAACGGCCAATGGAAATATCTCGTCGCCAAGTGTCGTTAATTCGCAGCGAATTGCTGAGTCCTTCATTTTCGGATTTAATTTTTTTCTCGCTGAAAAATCAGGTGAGATTCTTTGAGCTCGGTTTCGGGTACAAGTCGCGTTATTCAGCGAAAAGTTTTATAATATCGTGAGTTTTGCTTAAAACGCGCAGTTTCGGAACAGCGTTTGTCTTGGGTGTACAAGCTGCATGAGGCTGCCGGAATGCAACGGCATCTTCCAAAATGCCACAGCGGAGGAGGCAGCGCTGTCGTGTCAGGGCAGCGAAATGACTCCATCTCAGTTATTCCTTCAAGCACTTTCAAAGCTGCAATGAACGCACAGACGACGCTCCGACGCTTCAGAATGTAGTGCTTGTACAAAATAGGGATACGGGAACATGTAATAGCGAAAGTGCGCATGCGCCAAACGGTATTTCATATAGAGATTTAATGTAGTACGCTCGCGTTACGTATGCAATTTCCCCAGTTTAGCGTGCGCGACTCTTGGACGTCCAAACGTCGCTTCAAAAACAGCGACCCCCTTCGAAGCAGGACCCCTCGCCTCGGACTGAATTCGTCGTTGTTGCTGCCGTTTTCTGCACGCTTGCTGGCCACAAATGAGCCGCCTGGCGTTCGCTTCGTCTCATCTCGCTTGTAACAAAAAGATGTGAGCGATAAATTCGCTTTATATTCGACTCTGCCGCTTCTAGTCCTAAGAGGGGCGTCGGTTTGTTGACGTAAATGGTCCCCGTTCCAATAAGCGGACGGCACCACTGGGCTCAGCTTCTAATTGAGCCTGCGTTTGCATATATGCTGGACTAAAAATGTGAAAGTGACAAATGGCATAACATCCTGCCAAAAGCTTGCGCTTAGTAAGCGTGAATGCGCTTATGGTCGATTTAGGCAATTTTCTAACACGCTTGAGGCGCTGTCCTGATTGGCTGAGGTAGGCTAGCTCCCTTCCATAGCGCTGCAAGGAACTTACGAGATGGAGCATAGATCGCCGCCGCAGGGGCCCAGGCGTCTTCCTAGTTTGCTCCACTACGGGTGGTTTTTTACAGCGAAACACATGCGACTGTAGGTGCTCGTTTTAGAGCGCCGCTTCCTGCGATCCGCGTCGTCGGCGTAACCAGCAGCAGGGCCATCTGGAAGACGTATGGCTGCTACGGGAAGACATGCCACCTGCCATTGCTGTGTGAGGGTGGCATGTGAACAAGAGCTGCGCTATAATTTTGCATTACCACACTACCGTAATCGTCTGTCATATTTTTTTTGTTCGGAATATCAAAAATGGCATCCTCCTTGCTCGTTATTCCATTAACTATACGAGAACCGCAGATTAAGTTGTATAAAAGAGTTCAGCAAATGAGATGTTTAATTTTTTTTATAACCTTTTGCAATTATTTCATTGCGTGGATCAACATCTCATACGCAGCACTTCCGGGTCCGTGCCTTTGTTTGTGCACTGCGGAAACATTCATACAACACCGCGGCTACCACTTAAGGCGCCTTTGAGTAGAGCGTTGATTAGGATGAGACGTCTTCCGAGTGCTCGTGTTTTTTCCTCTAGGTTCTAAAACGTACTTTTCTAACTTATCTTCAGATTGGGACGCGTCTTGAACAACACGCGTTAAAACAGGCTAAATTCACCGTTTAACTGAAAACATCATTGTGGAATAAGCACAATTAGATATCTGCTAATTTTCATGCCATGCAAACCACGTGGCACATTTTCGGGTAGAAATCGAGTTTTAAGAAATCCCTTCTTGGTGCAACAACCGCGTCAAAGAACTGGGGAGCCGTCCGAGCTCTCACCGTACGCATCCGGCGGGCAGCTCCAGGTGGTACTCTTCCGCATACTGGCTCAGGTAGAGGCTGACCTTTCCGCGCAGGCGCAGCTGCAGATACGAGCCCACGCAGAAGGCCTCCGGCTGGAGCTGCGCCGACGCCCGGATGCCGCTGGCCGCGCTCTCGGCGTACAGGCACGTCTCTGCGAGGGTTTGTCTTTGATAGGGTCCCGCCTCGAAAGATTGCCTGCCTTGAAGGTGACGAAGCATCCGATTAACAAGTGCTTTATCTTTAGCCGAGCGGGAACCTCCCGGCACTGCGTGACGTTTGCGTGGAAACAGCTGACGCAGAACCTCAATCAGGCTCTGACAGCCAAACGAGCTGCGACCACGAAGCCTGGAGCTTTTTTTACAGCGCCGACTGGCCGGCGCCTTGTAACGGCGCTGGTCTCAGAGAGGACCACATTGCACACCTTTCAGAGCGTATAATAGGAAAGGAAAGAGTGGCGCTGGTGCACACAGCAGTGGCCACTTTGTCCTCCCGAGCAGTCTCCGCCGGTAGTCTAACGCACCTCGTGGCCCTTCTTGGACTCGTTAAATGTGACGCCGGCATACACTCACTACGCTTCTGTCACTGTAGCAGAGGCCAAACAACACAAGAAGAATGAATGAATGAATGAATGAATGAATGAATGAATGAATGAATGAATGAATGAATGAATGAATGAATGAGCTGTTCATTTAGAAGAAAGGGAGGCCGTTTGTTGGGGATTGGGTTGTTAAGAACCTATGGACCTATTAGATACATGGGCTCTTGGGTGGTCGAGCCACGTTGTACACTGCTTTGTAGAGGCCATTACATATTTGCCAATATCTTCCCAGATGTCGTTCGCTCCGAATGTGCACGACATTCCTCGCCGCCGGTGGGAAAATCATGCTTGGCGACGAGGTCGTCGCGTCCCTTGCGGAACTCTGAGCAATGGCAAACTCGGTGGTGCAGACCAGCGCGGTACGCAGAGCCGCAGCACGGGCACTTCATCACGTCTATGCATTGCCTCCACGACGCCAGCGAGCGCTGATAAGCCATTTACGGATGATTTTGCTGTGTACGCAGCATCGGCAATGATCTTATTAACAAAGATGCCGTGAGAGAGCAGTTAAGGTATCGAGGTAACCCGGTGGTGTAACAGCCTTAAGTCGAGCACAGCCTCTCTCTTTGGCACGCTCTAGTCTGCCCATTAGGACAGCAAAGTTTAAACCATGGCAGGTGCGAAAAGTCTAGTCCTCACAACTCAAACACGAGGAAACTTGCTGACCTCAACCGCCGACTTCGCCTCACTTAGTGACGTTCTGATCTCGAGGTCGGTACCTCATGAATACCGCCGTTAATGCCCGCGAGGACCCCGAGGGCAAACAAACATATAAGCAATTTAAGAAATAAACACCCAGATAGCGTAATTGTGCATTAACGCCCTGGTATTTTAAAGAGTAAATTTTCAGTGTCGTGCCATGGCTCAGTGTTCCGCAGTCTTGTACCAAGTTTTCTCATGCCACTTGTCAGTCACTTCACTGCCTTGCCTTTACAATATCAGATCAGGAATTGGTCGTCTAAGAAAGGGGCTCTTGTTGAGACGCGGTACGGCTCAGCATCGGACGACAGAGCAGCTCCTTACGCGGCGGGAAGACGGACACTTGCTCGGCCACGTAGCACAGGTCTCCGCAGCGCAGTTGCCAGGAGCACCGGTGCGTCTCCCCCAGCACTGGACTCAGAGGCTTGGTGGCGTCGTCGCTCCGCTTGACGTAGTAGAGACCCGCCAGGTACCAGCGCAGAACACGCAGCATCCGCTCAGACGCACGCGTAGACGCGCCGATCCTGCACTGACGCCGAAAAGAACCGCTCTGCTCCTCGGCCTCAGCGCCGCCTCTTTACTCTCCCTTTCTGCGCCGGCTTTAGTTCGCTACGGGCGCTGCCACTGGACGTGCGGAAAAGCTTTGTGAGCGTGTTGACCTGAGTTTGAAGTGATCTGAATGTCCGGTGCCCGTACCAAATTAATCCGGGCCCTCAAAACAATTTACAAGGCGCGTGCTGCTGATGACACCTCTGGCCGCCGTCCGCTTACGTCATCCATTGGATACGGGGTGGTTTTCTCCTCGCAGCGCCGCATTTGAGTTAAGCAACGTCCGCAGTGTTCTGCTACAATGACACAGGATGAAGCTCCCCGTCTGGGTCATCCGAATCTGATGATGATGAATTTTTATGGCGCAAGGCATTTTTGTCTACAAGCATGGACCCAGAAGACCCAAGCAGTTCATCCGAGATAAGCAGAGCACCAGGCCAGGGCAGAGCTTGCGCCCATTTTGCCACCGGTGAGGACCCGGCAGCACTAGGGATCGAACGCTGCACCTCCCGCATTTGAGATGGATGCTCAAGCCACCGCTGCGGCCACCATCGGAATCTCGCATAGTGCACCACCTCGCAATACAATCGGCGAGGGTGCGCATTCTGCAGACTGGTTACTGTATTATATGCTCGAATAAATGAAGACAAGAACTTAAGACAGAGGCTTATTAATCCGAAAGCATTACTAGACTATCTCGGCGAAAAGGTGTCCGCAAAACGTGGAAGCGAAATGTAAAAGATGTCGAGGTCTGAGAGCTACTGCGCCCTTTCCTTTCATCAAAAACATTTCCTTTCCTCAAAGCATATGCTTTCGCGGGGTTGAGGAGTCCACCGAGATGTCGAGGTCTGAGAGCTACTGCGCCCTTTCCTTTCGTCAAAAACATTTCCTTTCCTCAAAGCAGATGCTTTCGCGGGGTTGAGGAGTCCACCGAGATGTCGAGGTCTGAGAGCTACTGCGCCCTTTACTTTCGTCAAAAACATTTCCTTTCCTCAAAGCACGTGCTTTCGCGGGGTTGAGGAGTCCACCGAGATGTCGAGATACGAGAGCTACTGAGCCATTTCCTTTCGTCAAAAACATTTCCTTTCCTCAAAGCACATGCTTTCGCGGGGTTGAGGAGTCCACCGAGATGTTGAGGTCTGAGAGCTACTGCGCCCTTTCGCTTTCGTCAAAAACATTTCCTTTCCTCAAAGCACACGCTTTCGCGGGGCTGAGGAGTCCACCGAGATAACGAGGTCTGAGAGCTACTGCGCCCTTTACTTTCGTCAAAAACATTTCCTTTCCTCAAAGCACGTGCTTTCGCGGGGTTGAGGAGTCCACCGAGGTGTCGAGATACGAGAGCTACTGAGCCATTTCCTTTCGTCAAAAACATTTCCTTTCCTCAAAGCACATGCTTTCGCGGGGTTGAGGAGTCCACCGAGGTGACGAGATACGAGAGCTACTGAGCCATTTCCTTTCGTCAAAAACATTTCCTTTCCTCAAAGCACATGCTTTCGCGGGGTTGAGGAGTCCACCGAGGTGTCGAGATACGAGAGCTACTGAGCCATTTCCTTTCGTCAAAAATATTTCCTTTCCTCAAAGCACATGCTTTCGCGGGGTTGAGGAGTCCACCGAGGTGTCGAGATACGAGAGCTACTGAGCCATTTCCTTTCGTCAAAAACATTTCCTTTCCTCAAAGCACATGCTTTCGCGGGGTTGAGGAGTCCACCGAGGTGTCGAGATACGAGAGCTACTGAGCCATTTCCTTTCGTCAAAAACATTTCCTTTCCTCAAAGCACATGCTTTCGCGGGGTTGAGGAGTCCACCGAGGTGTCGAGATACGAGAGCTACTGAGCCATTTCCTTTCGTCAAAAACATTTCCTTTCCTCAAAGCACATGCTTTCGCGGGGTTGAGGAGTCCACCGAGGTGTCGAGATACGAGAGCTACTGCGCCCTTTCCTTTCGTCAAAAACGCTTCCTTCATGCACCCCGGAAAAATTTGTTCCTTGCGATTGCATCAACTTGTGCGAAATGCTCTTCACTGAAAAGCGCTGGGGTGTGTATCGCCATGAAGCCGCTGCATGCAGATCAGTGGTGACGAAACAGCTTTTTTTGCGAACTCGTGCAGACGCGTGGTATTGTGTTAAAGCGCTAGCTTCTGCGGATAAGGAAGCTGCGCAGCTGCAAGCGGAGGGAGCGAACGCACTCGGTGAACAGTTCGGGGCAGGCGAACAGGTCGGCCAACGCCTGAAGCGCCGAGCGCGGCTGCAACAGCGACACGGGGTAGTCTAGTGGCAGCAGGCTCGCGCCGAACCGCAGGGGGCCGCACAGCTCGCGGAGGCTGCGCGCCGTCGGGCCGTGTTCCTCCTCCTCCTCCGCCCACGCGTTGCTGGAGAGCATCGCCGTGGGCAGCTGGAAAAGAATCGTCCTTAATTCAGCCTGTCCATGAAGGAGCATTTATCGAACGTATGCAGGAAAGCCAGCTTTGGCAAAGCGGTTCTTAGAAGGCACCAGAAACCAATTTTACTAGTGTTACGAAAAGCGCTAGAGCGAACGGTATTCCATGACTCCTCACCGCAGGGAAAATTTTTTAACCAAGCTTCATTAGCATCGAAGATATCAGCGATTAAAAATGATGCTCCTTCTCTTTCTCCTCAACTCGTACTCGTTGACAGCGGCTCCTCTTGCCCACGCGGACGCTGTCTTTGTGTGACAGACCACACGACATACATATGCAGCCAAATCGTACGAACGTGTCTTCGCGGCGTAACGGTAGCATGCCTCAACCCCAGGGTCAAGGATTCGATTGCTGAATGCGATGGGTCTGCTGCGCAGCAGCTTGAGAGGCGACTCTTAGCAAGGTTAGTCTGCTCCGTGTTTATGTGGTGGTAAGGAGCAAGACGGCGGCGTGTACTCGGAGTGTTTCTCTCATCTAGACGATGCCATGCGTCGCTGGTGTGGCTGGCGCCATCTATGGGAGCCTCTTGTAGCATATTTTTTCGTCACGCCAGCGGCAACGCTGACACCGGCTTTGCTGCGACTTTGCGCCTTTACGCTGCCGGGTAAAATAGGTTGGGCTTGTGCCCCGTTTGACCCATGCGCTGACCCATTTCAGTAACATTTCACTTCGGCAAGCCTAACTCGCCAATATTACGCACTCTACTACTACAGAGGGGGGGGGTTTCAGCTAATAACGCGCAGTAGGGTGTCGCCCTGATCGGCTGCGAGTAGAATTAAAAAAAGTAAATTACAGGTCCTCGCAGAGCTTAGAAACATACCCAGAGATTCTAGACAAGCGCATTTTTTCCCTCCTCGGCAGAGAGACTCGTAGTTTTCGTGCTATTTTTTGCAAAAAACGCGCCCTTTAAGCGCACCTTAAAGGTGCTCTGAAACACTTTCTTAGGAGAGTACGTAAATTCGTTCACTCACTACACTATATCGTCCTTAACAGCGTAGCCAAATAACACACTTCTAAGCGCAGCAGACAACCCATAATCGCGCGCGAAAGTCGGCAATGGATGGATGGAAAAACTTTATTTTCGTCAGAGAGCATGTGTGGACGATTCCGTGTCAGATGGCCATCAACCCATGGCTGACGGCGACCTGGGTGGCCCACTCCACGGCCCTGGTCTGGACGACCGGGTCTGAGCTGGCCAACACGGCCTCCCACTGCTCGAGGGAAGGATCACGCATAATGTCCGCCGGTGGCGGTGCTATGCTACAGCTCCATAATATGTGGTCATAGGTTGCCAATTCGTGACACCATTTGCACTCCGGCGGAATGTCCGGGTAGATTTTGCTCAATACGTATGGGTTGAAGAAACATCTAGTCTGCAATCGTCGCCAGACGCATTCCTGCGCCTTCACCAATTGCTTGTCCGGGGGTGGGTAAATCCTCCGCTCAAGTCTGAAATGATTAGTAATGTCATGAAAGGATACCAGCCCATCTCTCGTGGACCTTCCCGGGACGTCCAGCTCACCTACTCGGCTGACGAAACCTCGAGCATTCATGTGAGCCGTCTCGTTCCCAGGGTTCCCAGAGTGTGCAGGTACCCAGACAATTTCCGTCTCCGTAATCCCTCGCTCCGTGGCCCGATTCAGCAACCGCGCCGCTGTGACAGATATTCTGCCCCTCGCCAAATTTCGGATGGCTGTTTTTGAATCGCTGAAGATCAGGTCAGCATTACTACTAGTCATAGCTAGTGCTATCGCCGCTTCCTCTGCAGTTTCTGGGGAGCGGGTTTTGACTGATCCAGAGGCGATCAAGCGTCCTCTCCCGTCCACCACCGCAATTGCAAATGCATCCTTGTCCTTATACTCGGCGACATCTACATAGACTGCCCCGTTGTACTTCCCGTACATAGCATGTAAAGCTTTGGCTCTTGCCTTCCTGCGGTCCTCATGATGTATTGGATGCATGTTCTTGGGCAAAGGTATGTACAAGCTTTTGTGCATTTCCCGCCTCATCTGAATTTTCGTGTCACCGGCTGGAACGTCAACTCCAATGCCGATCCTTTCCAATATGTCCCTTCCTGCTTTTGTTTTTGAAAGCCTACCGAGCTGCATCACCAAGTGCGCCTCCCGTAGTTCTTCTAGCGTGTTGTGCACCCCTAATCCCAGCAGCCTTTCGGTAGACGCATTTTGAGGCAACCCAAGAGCGGCTTTATACGCCTGCCTAATCATAGCCTCCACCTGTCCTTTTTCCGCCGCGTCCAACTTAAAATAAGGCGTCGCATACACTATTCTACTGAGCACAAATGCCTGCACTAGCTTACACAAGTCTTTTTCCTTAACACCTCTCTTACGATTGGCGATTCTCCTGATTAGCCGCACGGTAGCATTGACCGTATTTTTAAGCCTTTGCAAGGACTCGCTATTCTTCCTGTTAGTCTGCAGATACATACCCAGGATCCTGATCGTTTGGACCTCAGCGACCGGTACTCCCCCCACTTTCACCTCTAAAGGTGGTGGCGGCGTATAGTGCCTCGCATGTATCCCTCTTGGTTTATCCCTCAGAACAAAAAGCTCGGACTTGGGCTGAGAGCACGAGAGTCCTGCTTCCCCTGCTAGCTCCTCCACAATATCCACCGCCTGTTGTAGAGTTTCTTCCAACTGTGCGTAACTGCCTCTTGTTACCCATAGAGTAATGTCATCCGCATAAAATGTATGTTTAAGTCCCGATATCCCTTGCAGCCTGGGTGGTATCTTGATCAAGGCGAGATTAAATAGGAAGGGCGATAATACCGACCCTTGCGGTGTCCCCCTGCCCCCCAATGGGAAGGGATCCGATTTCATTTCTCCGACTACAATCTCCGCAGTCCTACCCTCCAGAAACGATCTGATGTACCGGAAGGTTCTACCCCCCGGTCCTATGTCTGATAGGTTCCTCAATATTGCCTCATGGGTAACATTGTCAAAGGCCTTAGTGAGGTCGAGCCCCAAGATAGCCTTGGTGCCCGTGCCGTACCCAGGATCAACCACGTCTTTTTTGAGCTGTAACATGACGTCCTGCGTCGATAAATTAGCCCTGAAGCCAATCATTGTTTCAGGTATCAACTCATTGTCCTCTACATAACCCTGAAGCCTGTTCAAGACCACATGCTCCATCAATTTGACCAAGCACGACGTTAGCGAGATGGGACGCAGATTCTCAATGCAGAGCTTCTTCCCTGGTTTAGGAATAAATGTAATCCTAGCATGTTTCCACTCTGGCGGAATCTCCCCGGCCGCCCAATATTTATTCATCAAATTCGTGAGTGCCCCCACTGACTTGAAATCCAGGTTCCTCAGCATTTTATTAGTAACCCCGTCCGGACCCGCTGCTGACGTGGTACGAAGCTGGCCCATTGCAAACTCCACTTCCGCCACCGTAAAGTCTGCATCCAATTCAAGGTTTTCCTCTCCCGAGTAATCCGGCAAGCAACCGCCCGCCTCTCTGTTTATGTAACGACTTCGGAGTTCGTGTATAAATTCCCCAATCGTGCCTTGATACCGATGCACTAACCTAGCCATTTGCCCCTTTTGCGCAGATTTGGTTGCGGCCGGGTCTAAAAGGTGCCTCAACAACTGCCATGTTTTTTTGCATCAGAATTGCCCATTCATCCGGTCACAAATCTGCCCCCACTGTTGACACTGCAACTCCAATGTGTAGGCTTCGATTTCTCGTTCTAGCTTGGCCATCTTCCTACGGAGGACACCATTATGCCTTGTTTCCTCCACCTCCGAAGGAGACTCGCATGTGCTTCCCACATGTGTAACAATCTAGAGTCAGCCGTAAAGCCCTCCTCCTCCGTCGGAACCTCTTCTGTGGTACTCTTCACGGCCTGCTTGAGCGTGTCAATCCAGGCTCCTAAGTCCTCGATTTCCCCGTTCACTATGTCACTCCTGTATTGCCGAAATCGGTCCCAGTCCGTCACTCGAGTTCCTTTCACCGTGTCTTTGTGCTTAGCAGCACTAAATATCGTGGAAAGGATATAGTGATCACTTCCCAGTGGCTGTCCCGTGTTTACCCACTGTGCATCCCTGATACCGTTCACAAATGTGAGGTCTGGAGAGGTGTCTATGCTTACGCTGTTGCCTATCCTGGTATGATCTAGCGGGTTGTTTAAGATCGTCCATCGCAGGTCCTGGGCAACCTGCCAAAGCTTATTTCCCTTCGGGCTGGCTCGGATGTAGCGGATGGCTCCGGATGAGGCGCATTGAAATCTCCCACCACGATGAGTTGAGACCTAGCCGCTAGCCGTTGCGTCTTTATCAGAAGGTCTGGCAGGCCCACCCCCTTATCTTTTGGAGAAGAGTATACATTAAGAACAAATAGACTCTTATCGTCCTTTCTTTTGGGCAAAATCTCCAGCAGGACGTAGTCCTCCCTGCTGCTATCTATGGTATGCTGAATCACTGTGGTGTTGCGATGGACTAACACGGCCGTGAAGACGCTCAATACGCCCCCTCGATCAATCTCTGGTGGTGTAAATGTCTTAAATCCCGGTAATTTCACCGAGCCGCTAGCCTCCTGCAAAGCTATAATGTCCGGCTTACTATCCAGATTTTGTATGTGCAACTGCAGGTTCCCCCGCTTGCGACGGAAGCCCCTGCAGTTCCACTGCCAAACCTCAATTTGCTGGCGAGGGGCCATGGTGAAGCCCTAGGCTCACTAACATCGGCTCTTGGCCGACTACGGGAGGCAATCTAACCTCTAGCATAGCATTTAGCTGTTTAAACATGTCCATTACCTGGGTCTGGAAACCCCGCATGTCATTGGTGAAGGCGTCAAGACGCTCCTCAATGTTGCCTAGTCTAGCTTCTATCCTGTCGACCCGGCGATCCAGCCTATCCTGTCTTTCTTCCAGTTTTCCTACTCTCTCCGCAAGGGTAAGCATGTCTCTCTTAAGACAAGTGACTGTAAATACTGGCTGCGGCGTGTCCGCCGCCGAAGTTTCTGCTACTCTCTTTGCACGAGCTCCCTCATCTGCCGGAGGTGGCCTTTTGACCGTCCCCCGATTCTCCACTTTCTCCACTTCCATAGCTGTGTTATCGTCCACGCGAGAAGCGTTCGCCTGCGCCGCTTGCTGTGGGGCTTGGGCCAACGGCGTCTGTACCCTGTCTACTCTGCCGGTTTTAAGCGCGCGTTCCATCTCTGCTATCCTAGCTTCCATCTTTTTGATAGTTTCGGCTTGCTGCAGCACCTGCCTTTGTAGCTCCTTCTCTCGAGCAGTCTCATTTTGGGAGCCCGCGTTGGGCCAGCTCACCTTTTTCCTCGTGGCACTTGGGCTTCTTCCATGACCGGAACCTTGCCCTCCTCCTTTGCCAGGCTCGGGTCCGGGCAGTGGCGGGAAGGAAGCCGACCGGTCCCTGCTCTTGCTATTGCCTCTCGCACCGCTAGATGACCGCTTCCTGGGCCTCGAACGCCGCTCCTCCTTGCCCGTTTGGCTCTTGTCCTCGTTGCTCTGCTGCAGACCCGTCGGCTGCTGACGGGCTAGGCGAAACTTGCAGTTCCGACTTCCCGTGCTGTGCGCCCCATGACACACGATGCAGTCCGGCGTGCAGGTCAGCGACTCTCCCTCCGGTGGTGCAGGATGTTCTTTCCCGCAGCGGCGACACAAATTAGTCTTCGGACGATAGCAAACGTCCGCCCGATGTCCCACTCGTCTGCAGTTATAGCAGGTCTCGACTAACTCTCTATATGGGATCACAGCTTACAGACAGTTCCAATAGATGACTTGCCGGGGAACGCGCTTCCCCCCGAACGTGATCTGAATCGCCTTTGACTTGCCCAAAGGTCTGGCATCCAAAATTTCCATGTCTTCATTCCTCTTCAAGAATCCTGCGCGAATTTCTGCCAGTGGGCATCCGTTGTACGCATTGTAAATTACTCCGCGCACAGAATTCTCCGGCGCCGCCACGTACGCCGAAACCGCAAGGTCACGACCGCCCAGCTGGAGCGTCTTGACATTCGCATATGCCCCACTACGATTCATACACGGCGTGCTCACCGTCATCGTGTTGTTTCTCTCATTGACCCGCACCAGGTCTTCTTCCACCGCAGTCGCGTTCGTCAGCTTCGCTGCCGCTCTCAGGGCACATCCGAGCTCCCTCGGCGTCACTATGCTCAAGTCCCAATTCTTGGGCCGGCACACAACCTTGAAATCCTTGGCTGGCATCTGTAGAAACGGTCCCCGTTTCTTCCACACCGGCGCTTTCCCCCGCTTGACTTGGGCTGCTCCGTGCGTCTGGCGCCCGTCGCTGCCCGCCTGTTTCTCGGTAGGCCTACTCTCGGTGTGGTCCCCGTACACAGTCTTCTTGAAGCGATCTTGCGCCTTCAAAACCCAGGCCCATTCTCCCGCCTCAAATTCTTCGGGCGTTATAGATTCTCCCTCAACGGAGTACTCCATCATCTTTAGCCTCGCAAAGGCCCACTACCACAAGGCACGGCCCTGGAGCCCGGCGCCGTAGGCGTCGGCTCGGCCTACAGAGTAGGCCTAAATTTGCCGCACCGTGGTCGAGTACAAATCGTGAAGAAAACCCCTAAAAGGGGGAACACTTGCCAAAATATGGTGTCCACAGGTACAGGGCAACTTCCTGCAGACGATTCCACAAAAAGCAAGACCAAGGCACAGCGCGTTCCACCGAAAAACGGTCTCAAGGCGGGAGCTCATGCGGAACACGTCCGCTCAGCGTCCGCTCCTCTCTCAACCCGAAAGTCGGCAAAACTCTAAGGCATTTCTTCAACCTTACGCCCTCCTCCGTCTCACGCTCGCGCGTATTGCTGCGAATAGATGGCTATTGGTTAGATTCTTTCAGGCGTAGCCGAATATTCAGTGGTGCGAGTTGGTAAAAGTGAATACTGACTGTGGATAATAGGCTAACATGGAAGCGCCCAGTCAGCCGCGTCGCATCCCGGGGAATTTCCGCGCACGCCGGCAGCCGGCGGTGAGGCCCAATGGGGGGCTGTCGGTGAGTGGTTTTTGAGAAACGGAAATAGCGCAGTAACTATACAGCCAAATCGTACGAACGTCTGTGTCTTCGTGGCGTAGCGGTAGCACTCCCGTGTGGATACCTAAACCGCGACGTGAGGGAAAGGAGGAAGGTGGGAGTGAAAGGAGGAAGAGAAAGAGGTGCCGCTGTGGAGGGCTCCTGAATAATTTGGACCATCTGGGATCGTTAACGTGCACTGCCATCGCACAGCATTCTGGCGCCTTTTGCATTTAGCCTCCGTCGAAACGCGGCCGCTGCGGTCGGGTTCGAGCCTGGGCACTCCAGTGCAGTAGCCTAACACGTTAACCACTGAGCCACCGCGGCGGGCGACCGGCAGAGGATCGGGCTCCAACCGTTGAGCGTGCGAAAAAGGACGCGAGGAGAGAAAAAGGTGTGAAAAGAGCTTCTACAAAGCTCAATAAAAAAAAAAACTTGCTGCAGGAAATTCACGAAGCTGCGTACTTTAACACCCCAGGAGACCTTTCAGCTAGAGCGCCTTTAAATACTTGGTGCGAGCGCAGGACAAATTTTAAAAGCTTGCTACGTAACGGAAGATAAGGCCATTATATGCTCATTACTGTATATTACAATGTTCCGCTGCGGCGTCACAATTAAATACGATGTCCGAGAAGCCCGCACTTGTTTCACTTGTATACTCACAAAGACCTGCTCTGCAGATTTGTTGCATTAGTACATGACTGTGAAATCATTTCACGAAGCTGCCACTTGTTCTAGATGGATAAACGTCTTTGCCCATACTGACCGCGGTTTGCTTCTCGGCCGGCACCTACTAAATATATGGTAAGGTAAGGAGAGCACCTGTTGGTCATTAGCGGTGTGGTAAGGTCTAAAAAACAAACGAACTTTTGGCACAGATTGAATTTTCTTTTTGTATAGCGAGGCAGAGTACCCACTGAAGTGGGCCACAATCCATCAGCATGCAGGCAGCGCTTCTTTCGGGGAGGGAGGCAGCGCGCTCTGCTCTTCGCCACTGCCCTTGCAGCACTGCGGGTTTTGAAAGTGGCGTTGCGGCGTAGCATGTCCACTGAAGCGGGAAGAACGCGTACCACAGTGGGGCTCCTCGAGCGTTTCTTGAGAGGCGACCGGGCGCCTCTCCGCCGGACCGCGTCGAGCTGCCAGCCGGGCTCCGTGGGGCCGCCGGCCACAGACGAGGCCTCGTGCGCAGTGCTGCTCCCCTCCGCTGCGTGGCGTGTGCCGCTCTTTTAGGGAGCTGGCACGTTCGGTGACGTCACTGTCGTCGCACGAGACACTATAGTCAGTGGGCAAGAGGGAGGATGGGGTGCGCATACGTCACAAAAAACTTGACTCTCAGTGCCGGGCCTGGGCTATTGTGGGGGCGCCAACCTCCCCTAGGAATGGTGGAGGTTTTGCTCGGCAAGAGCAAACGCTCTCTCCTCCATGGGGAGACGGTGCAACTGATTTCGGTTGACGTTGCATAACCTCTAGCACGCTTCTGGCGGATATGAGATAACCTGGATAATTGCTGCCGGTATCCTGCATGCAAAAGTTTCAGGTTGGCGTTACATAGCCTCCAGCACGACTCTAGCAGCCTCTAATGCTGATAATTTAAGTTATGCTGGTCTTATATGACATAAACCCTCGACAATCGTGGCTGGTAGCCGGCATGCAACTTATTCTGGTTGGCGGTTCATAACGTCTACCAGGCTTCTAGCAACCTCTAATGCCGATAATTTCAGGTATACTGGTCCGATATGACATAAACCCTCGATAATCGCCGCCGGTAGCCCGCATGCAGCTGATTCAGGTTGACATTGCATAACCTCCAGCATACTTCTAGGAGCTTCAAATACTGATAATTTCAGTTATACGTGTCTAATATTACAAACCCTCGATAACTGCCACGGGTAGCCGACACGCAACTGATTCCGCATAGCGTCTAGCACATGTCTAGCATCCTCTAAATGGCTGCTGAGGAAAGGAAATGACGCAGCATCTCAGTCGACACCTCAACCGCGCTGTGAGTAATTATGGGAGGAAGGTGGGAGTGAAAGAAGAAAGGGAGAGATGCCATAGTGGAGGGACACGACGTGAGGAAGTAAGAAAAGTTTGGGCCTCGGAACTTACTTGCCGGTCTGCCGCTTATGTGACAGCCCGAGAGCCGACTACGCTCATGTCCTACTCTCCTGGTCAGCACAGTTGCCCCCTGCCTCTTGTCACCTAACCAGTCCGGAGCAGTGGGAGGCTGCTTTGTCAAGCACCGAGCCGGATTTCCTACTTCGGCTGGCGACCTAGGCAGAGGGCGTCGCGACTATAGGCACAGCTTGGACGCCACAACCGCAAGCCTGAAGGCCGCCCGCAATGCTGCTTCGTATTTTTTTTTTACTTGAGGCCTTCATATCAAACGTTTTTCACCACCACCAGCCTAACTACAGAACCACCGCAGCGTGTGCAGTGAGAAATCTCTCACTGTCGCCACGTTAGGATTTGTGTTCCTTTACACAGTGTAATGTGTGATGCCACATATTGTGTAATTGACTCCACTGTTCTACCGCTGTGTTTGGCTTTTTGGAAAGAATATTACAGATTTCTCTGTAAAGCACAGTGCACTGTAGTGATGGGCGATTCAATAATAATTGGTTTTTGGGGAAAGCAAATGGAGCAGTATCTGTCTCATATATCGTTGGACACCTGAACCGCGCCGTAAGATTCAACGCCAAGTTTGGAATAAAGCAGACTGGAGACGAGGCAGTGGGTGATTATGGAGTAGGCTTTAGGAATAGCAGGGGAGGAGTTACTATAAGAGTTCCCAGAAAGAATTAACGGATCGCGAATACCTTCGCTAGCAAAACGAGAACCGTTAGTAGACACAGAAAAGCCGCAGTGGAGGGGCTAAAATGGAGTAGACTTTCATATTGCGCGGTCATCCTGGTATCATGCAGGATGTGGAGTTGCTCGGAAGGATGCGATCTAGTGAACGTAGGATGGTGAGGTCTGGGATGAGCCTAGACTTGAACAGGGAACGTAAGAAACTTGTAAGTAAGAAGTCTATTAAGAATTTAGCAATAATTGGGAAATAGGGGAATTTAGGATCTCTCGGCAGAGCAGTTGTTCGGCTCTAACCGAGGACAGCGACCTCAGTGTTCAAGCGATGAACAATAATCTCAGACAACAGTATGGAGCACGGAATAAAAGTATGCGCTAGCATGGGTCAGGATATCAGTAAGCTCTCCTCTTAAGAAACAATAGATCTGTTTAAGAAACGTCAAAGCATGAAAGCCTTCCACTCAAGAGACAGAATAGAACTTGCCGAGCTATCAAACTTAATAAAAAAGCATAAGGTAATCGACATAGGGAAGTATAATATGGAAAGAGTCGAGCATGCTCTAAAGAACAAAGGTAGTCTAAAAGTGGTAAAGGTGAGGTAGGCATAGACGAGAATCACATGTATGTGCTAAGAGACAAGCAGAGCAACGCCATTACCTATATGGATAGTATAGTAAAGTAGCCGATATGTTTTACACAGATCTACGCAGTGGTGAAAAAAATGGTGGTTTTTGAGGGCAGAAAATGACGCAGTAACTCTGTCACATCTCGGTGGACAACCGAGGCGCGCCGTAAAGGAAGGAATGAAAGTGGGAGTGAAAGAGAGAAAGAGGGGCCGTAGTGGAGGGTTCCGGAATAATTTCGGGATCTTTAACGTGAACTGACATCGCACTATAGAGTGCCTCAATGCCAGCGCCGCCGCGCCACGGGTGGAGACAACTTAAGCGACGACGCCATATTGAATCACAACTGGCCTCTCCCATGTACCGCGAAATGCTCGACTGGTAGCCCCGTGTAGCCCTCGCTGCGAAAGGCCGTTCAAGTTAAATCAGTTTGAAGCGCGCCGAGAGCATGAACGGCGCCGTTACAGACGCTAGCGCCGCTGATCCCGTGTGATTCAATATGGCGGCGCCGCTGAAGTTGTCTCCACCCCGGCGCTGGCATTGAGGCACCCTACATCGCACAGCACACGGGCGCCTCCATCGAAGCGCGGCCGTGTTCGAAGTGATCAGGACGGTAATGAGAGAAGCAGTCTAAGGGCGGACACATTTCGCCGGGTACGAAGGAGAGACTTATTCAGCCAAGTGAGGAGCTAAGTGGTCCAAGTGTCCGCTGGCTGCAGCTGACTCGCGGCGGACAATTCGCATGATCCAAACTTGCTCGTTGTCGCTGGTCAGGGCCACCGCGTGTGTTTGGTGACGGACCAAACCGGCGCTCTATCTGGTTTGTCCTGATATTCTCAAGTGGTATGATAGAGCGTGGGGCTTGCTGGGAACAGCAACTTGGGTATTCTGTGGGACTAATCTTGTTTAAAATGTGAACATTAGGAAATTTGTTAGTATTCTCCAATCTATGGCTTGTGAGGAGAATAGTTGCTTGTGTGATGGTGAGAAATGTCTGCTTTCCAGTCTATGGTGTTCTAGCCTGTCACCGTGCGGTCCTAGGAGGAAGGAAGGATAGGGATGGGGGTTCCGCCCGGTTTATAAGAGCTCGGACAATATCATTTGCTACCTCGTTTCCGTCTATGCCTTCGTGTCCAGGTGTCCATGTTATTCCAAGTGGGAGTGTCTACTTAGTAGTGTGCTCCCGCAGGATCCTTGGCGCAGGCCCTGATTGTTGGCTTCTTCTGGTTGTCGGCCACAGGATGTAAACAAAGCTAAGAAGCTATGAAAATGAGGAAAGCAGCTGGCGGAGATCAAGTAATATATTTGAAGAACGGGGAGGGGGTAGATAGTTTTATAGAAACTGGGCACTCTTCGCACACAACGCCTCATTACCTCCGGAGTCTTGAGCGGAGATTGAGAGAAGCGGAATCTTAATATAACGTTAGCAATATGTAATAAGAAAGGGGACGTCGAGGACTTGAAAATTAAAGACGGTATGCTTACTGTCTGTTTTCTGCAAGTTATTACACAGGTAATCGCTACTAGTTACAGGACAACCTTAGACTTCAGTCAACCAGAGGACCAGGCAGGCTTTGTCAAATCCTCTGATGAAGATAATGAAAGCCTGCAATCCTCAGACATCGTAAAATGGTCTGAGGAAAAACAAAATGAGCTGCTTCAAATAGAAAGGTGCTGCCGTGGGCGCTGTATACCGCCGACCCGAAGCACGGACGAAGGGGGCAACACCCGTGTGTGTCGTGCGCATTCGCTAGAGCGGCCCAACCAGCTGTTCGAACTGGCGAGGAGGTCGCAGGCCGGCGACGGACGGCCGGTCAAGAAAAAGGGAGCCGCTGGCTGCAGGAAGCGCAGCCCTCGAAGGGACGTCAGATCACTCGGCAGTGACCCGCAGCAGAGCGAGCTTGTGTGTTGTGCGAAAACTCCGCGCAACAGCTGCGCATTTCCAAGAATTCGCAGAGCCCGTTGGTTCCCTGGTGCGGGTGAACGTCTGCGGAGGCCACCAAGAACTTGCTGGGAAAAGAAGTGCTAATAGAGAGAGCGACAAGAATCCGCTAGCGAGGGGGACCCCGAGCGGGATGAAAAAGCTAGAGAGGAGGCGGCCGGCAGTGGAGACAAGGAGAACGCTTCTGGACGCCGTGTAGAGAGGCCGCACCCTGACGGCAAAATGATGTCACCGCAATTGCAAAAGCTGCGAACAAATTAGATACTGTTTTCTGAAGTCTTCACGTGGTCAGGATGAGTGGGGAGGAGAGGAAAATAAAAATAGAAGGGAGCAAAGGAACCTGCCTGACTGGTACCATCATCCTGGGAGGCCTTCACGTGATCGTCCACATCCCTTAATTATGAAGCTTCTTGACTTTCGGGAGAACGTTCGTGCTAAAAAATGGCCACATACTTAAGTAAACCGATTGCCGTATGTCACGATTTTTCAATAAGTGTCCGCAATATTCGCGAAATGCTTTGGTAAGCTTGGGAAAGGGTAAAGGAGGGACTGAGAGAAGACAGGAAGAAAGAGGTGCCGTAGTGGAGGGCTCCGGAATAATTTCGACCACCTTGGGATCTTTAACGTGTACTGAAATTTGTGCTGTGCGATGTCAGTGCACTTTGAAGATTTCCAGGTGGTCGAAATTATTCCGGAGCCCTCCACTATGGCACCTCTCTCTTCCTTTCTTCTTTCACTCCTTCCTTTATCCTTTCCCTTATGGCGCGGTTCAGGTGTCCGCCGAGATGCGAAACAGACACTGCGCCATTTCCTTTCCCGAACACCCAATTTTCAAGGTTGGTTTATGGGCGTTTAATGTACCAAAGCGACTCAGGCTATGAGGGACGCCGTAGGGAAGGGCTCTGGAAATTTCGACCACTTGGGGTTATTTAACTTGCATTGGCATCGCACACAGTACACGGGCCTCAAGAATTTCGCCTCCATCGAAAGTCGACCGTTGAGGCCGGGATCGAACCCGCGTCTTTTGGGTCAACAGCCGAGCACCATAACGACTGAGCCACAGCGGCAGCTTGCTTTGGGAAGCGTCTGAAAGTTTCAGGAACAATGGCTGCACGGTCCGAATGCGGTTTTACAGTATACGTAATTATTGATAAAGTTCGGTTAAACTGGAGCACTGCGTCTAATGCACTGAGAAAGCACCCCGTAACACGTCATGAAGTAATGCTATACTGAAGCAGCAGCCACCCCGCTTTGACTTTCTTGTAACAGCAACAACAATCTCCGTGTGGTAAATTTAAACGCACGAAGCCTACTTAATAAACTTCGCAGTAAACTTTGCGACTTCAACTCTGATAACTGCTCATTCCCTTCGCATTACTGGTACTATTTAAACTTGTTCACATGATAGCATGTACGACTCCGAGGTTGCGTTAAGTGGATTCACGTTGGTGAGAGATGACAGACCAATGGTAGAGGCGGCGGTGTCACCCTCTATATACAGTCCCACTTGATGTTTGTTCTTGAATCCTTAAGTGAATTTGTATTATTTTTGTGGAATGTTTACTGGGAAAGCTCATTTTCATTAATTGGAGCATTTTGCCTGCCTCCTGGCTCGTGCGATGATTATTAGAGCGAAAGCTCTACTCCTCCCGTACAAAGGTCCAGGTAACGTGGCTATGAAATTTGTCCTTCAAACCAGGCGGAGCGGAGACTTGGTTCCGACGTCATGCCGCGTGACTCGCCACACCTGCGCTGACGGCGCTCGCTCACCTTGCAACAATCGAATCACGTGACTCGCTGCGCCTCGCCACAGCTGCGCATGCGGAGCCTTTGTGTCTTTCTCTTTGTGTCCCCTGTCGCAGCACTTTCGAAAGTTTTCAAAGATGTACCAACTATCTCAATTGTCCGTGTTACGCCACTTTCGCAACTGCAGCGTGACGCGCCGTTCGCTATATAAAAGCGTGTGGCGTGGGCTATGTCATGATATCTGATAGCTGATTTAATATCTCCTGCGGGTCCTTGGACCCAAGATATTGAACTTATTTTTGGTATATGGCGGAGTGCTTGGATTGAAGCGCCCTGGCACGGGTCGGCCCGGTATTGCACTGCCTCCGGGATCGGCCTGGGACATAATAGCGCGCGTCTTTTCTATCCTATTTTTGAACTCTCGTACTTTCAGCACGCGGCAGCGAGCGTGGCTCGGCGTGAGCCAGTAGGCAGGCCCGTGCACTTTCCTTTTCTTCCTATCAGCAACAGCAGCAGCCCACCTTAACAGAGCTTTCGCTCGTCGTACTGGGCTCAGCCAAATTGAACCACAGCTAATTTTTCTTAGCAAACTTTCGCATGATTTGAACCCGTGAAATATAACGCTTACGGGCGAATTTAATGCGCCAGGCATTCACAGGCATTCTCTTAGCCATGATGTCTCTTGTTACACCTCGGCTTATCGCTTGGCCTCAAACGGTAACACGAGGCAAGCGGCAGCCCTAGATCGTTTTTCTTATCTCCAATCTTTTCGATCATCGTTTGTAGTGCTGCATTCTTGATGGCATATCTGGCCATAAGGCCGTATGATTCTCGACTAACTGCACTGTTCCCAAATCCCAGTACGTGTACACCATTTTTCGTGACTTCAACCGCGCCAATGATGTTGCCGTTATTGACATATGAAGTGAATAGTTTTGAAAACATGAAGAGTTATCTTTAACAACTGATACTCATGCTGTCGTGGGTTTTTTAAATAAATTTTTAAAAATGTATCGTCCGGTTTGTTCCCCTGAAAACAAAAAAGAAGATAGGAGAGTTTGGATGACATGAGAATTACTTCATTTATTGCGCCGTGTTTCGAGATTGCGTAAGTCGAAAAGAAATGGCAATCCTGTGAAAATTGCAGAGTTCAATGATGCCAAGGAGGAACGTCGCCTGGAGTTGACATCTGCTAAGGATTTTTGCCATGTTGTTACTTTGCCGAAACTGGTGGCAACAAACCCTTACATGTTCTGGGAATTGATATAACCCACTAACAGCGCTTGCAATAATTTTATAGTTAATGGTTTATGAGGGTGTTGTTGCGGACTAGTTGGCTTAACGTTGCTGAAAAGGGAACAGCGCGAACACAGGACGAAGAGAGGAACGTACGACACAGGCGCTGTCGTACGACCAGCGCCTGTGTCGTACGTTCCTCTCTTCGTCCTGTGTTCGCGCTGTTCCCTTTTCTGCAATAGTTTATGGTGTCAATGTTTCAGATTCACTCGGAATTGCTGCTGCTTTCAATGCCTATCTTCGCTCCATGTTCACTGCGGAGGAAAACAGCACAGCTCCTCTTTTAAGCTGCGGCTGATATCCTTGTCTCTTGTGCAGGTGTTGTGAATAGGATCCTCCTGTTAGGTACCAAAAAGAGCCGCGGCTCAGATGACATGCCCGACTCCTTCCATGTTCGCTACTCACTTCGGACAAGAAGATACATCACCGCAGCCTTCCGTAAATCATTATCCACGAGCACTGCTCCCCACTCCTGGAATCTTCCAAAGGGAAATCGTTGTACAAATCCAGTAGCATTGAACTACTGCATAACTACAGGCCTATTTTCTTAACTGCCTATACATATAAGTTACTCGGCCATATAGTTTTTAAACAGATCTTGGAATTTCTTGAAAAACATAATAGCCTGAACAATTACCAGCACGGTTTCCATCGAGGATTGAGCAGTACTACCCAACTAACCAAATTTATGCACGACATTTGTCAGTCGTGAGACTTACGGGGACAGGTTGACGGCTTTTTTGTTGACTTGTTCAAAGCTTTAGACACCGTCCCACACCCAAAACTCCTCCATAAACTTGACTCTGTTCTAAATAACCCTTTCCTGGTTGGCTGGATATCCACCTTCCTAACCCAGCGTTCTCAGTCGGTACACCTCAATTCGTCTATTCCCCCACCTTGTTTAGTTTTTCATCCGGCGTTCCACAATGTTCCGTTTTAGGCCCGCTTTTTTGTTATATATTATTGATCTTCCACGTTGCGTATCATGGCATTAACGCACCACTTGACCCTGAATTCCTTAGCGATTCGTTTGCTAAATTTTATAGTGAAGCAAAGAATGGCAGATGAACATTAATTTCTCTAAAACAGTTTACATGTCCTTGTCGAGACGCCTGTCTTATTCAGTTTTCACGTACACTTTTCACGGTCAGGATTTAGAAAGAGTAACTGAAGTTACTCTCTCTGAAGTTACTGAAGTCGGCGGCGACCGGCTGCCGCCGAGGTCGGCCGGACCTCTTCATCGTCGTCGATGGTGGCGCACTGTCGTCTTCTTCATTGCAGCTTTGTTACATATGATATCACTGTGTTTAGACCATGACATGTCATAAGAAAAATGAAGACCGAGATATTTGCCATCGTATTTGAGGCAACAACAACAACGACCGGCTGCCACGTGCGTTGTAGAGCTCAAGCACACTCTGGAAGTCTGTACTGGCGCTGCCACTGCTGGGTAAGTTTGTGCAACTGTTACGCCGCCAGCCCTTTCAGCTCTACAATAAACCGCTCTTCACTTGGTGGAGGTTCGGTTTCCCGTCCTCGTACCGCCCTGGGCCTCCGCAACCGCACGCTACCGACCCCCGCTATGCCCGCTCAGCCCAAAGCCAACCACCAAGCGGTGCAGGTGGGCTCCCCCGTCATCTGATCCGGTGCCGTCCGGCAGCGAGACCCCGTCGTTTTCAACGGGCACTGCGATCAAGATGTTGAAGGCTGGCTGGTCTCGTACGAGCGGGTGAGCCGTCATAACAAATGGGACGACCGCATGAAACTCAACAACGTCATCATATCTGAATGACGTCGCCAACCTCTGGTTTCGGAACCGCCAGGATGATATTCCAACCTGGGCTAATTGCCATCCTTGCACAGCGCAAGGCCGGCTTTTCCGAATACTTTGTTGCTTACGCCAGTCGTACGCTCACGAAACCCGAATCTATTTACACCGTTACGGAAAAGGAGTGCCCCGCCATAGTCTGCGCACTCACAAAATTTCGTCCATACCTTACGGCCGCCCCATCGACGTTGTTACTGACCACCATGCCCTCTGCTGGTTGGCTACCCTCAAAGATTCTTCTGCACGCCTCGGCCGCTGGACCCTTCGTCTTCAGGAATACGACATTAACGTCGTATATCGGTCGGGCCGCAAACATTCCGACGCTGACGCCTTGTCGCGCTTACCTCTGCCATCTCCTACGCCCTCTTCGTTCTTGTCCGCCTCGGCGCTGGCCGCGCTCACTGCCACGGATCTCCCCATGGAACAGCGTCGAGATCCATGGATTTCTTCACTCCTAGATGCCCTCAATGCGAAGACTACGGCTTCGTTACCTCGGCCTCTTCGTCGTCAAGCTTCTCATTTCACGATTCGCGACTCTACTATATCGCCGCAACTATCACCCGGATGGCCGCAAATGGCTCTTGGTTATTCCTCGCCAGCTTCGCTCTGAAGTTTGTGCGCATCACCATTCCGAACCACAAAGCGCTCATGCAGGATTGCTGAGAACCTACGAACGTCTGCGCCAGCAATACTAATGGCGTGGAATGTACAATTTTGTTCGCCGTTATATATGCTCCTGCATTGCCTGTCAGCAGCGCACGTCCGCTCCTCGCCCCTCCCCCGGCCCATTACAGCCATTGCCATGACCAGCTCGCCCCTTCGATCGCGTGGGCATCGATCTGTATGGTCCCCTGCCGTCCACGCGTGCCTGGAATCGTTGGATTATAGTTGCCGTGGACCACCTCACTAGGTATGCGGAGATGGCAGCCCTGCCCTCTGCTAGTGCTCGCGACGTCGCATCCTTCCTCCTCCATCATTTCATCCTGCGTCACGGCGCCCCTCGGGAACTTCTCAGCGACCGTGGCCGTGTTTTCTTATCTGACGTCATTCACGAGTTACTGGATGCGTGCCACACCGTTCATCGCAAGGCCACTGCCTACCATCCCCAAACGAATGGCCTCACTGAACGCTTCAACCGGACTCTTGGAGACATGCTTGATATGTACATTTCCTCCGACGCCTCCAATTGGGATCAAGTGCTTCCATTCGTCACTTGTGCTTACAATACTGCCTCTCAAGCCACAAGCGGTTTTTCTCCGTTCTTTCTTTTATATGGCCGTGAACCTTCTTGCCTCCTGGATACCATCCTTCCGTACCACCCCGATAGCTCGGAATGCACTTTTCTCTCTGACGTTGCCCGTCATGCTGAGCAATGCCGCCAGCTGGCTCGCTCGTTGACGAGTACCACTCAAGGCCTCCGCACATATGGGAGTGACCACGGCCAGTCCGCCCATGACTTTCCCACTGACTCGCTCGCCTGGTTGTCTGTGCCGGACGCTTCCAAGTTTACAGTTAAGTACCTCATCCCTTACCGTGTCTTGGAGCGCACGTCACCTATGAACTATACCGTCGAGCCAGTGACCCCCTCTTCGGATAACCGCTGTCGAGGCCGCGAAATTGTTCATGTCAGCCGGCAAAAGCTGTACTACGACCCCCTTGTCATCTCTTCGCCCTTAGTCGCCAGGATGGCTCCCTCTTGTCGCCGGGGCAGTTGCAATGAAGAAGACGACAGTGCGCCACCATCGACGACAATGAAGAGGTTCGGCCGGCCTCGGCGACCGGCTGCCACGCGCGTTGGAGAGCTCGAGCTCGCTCTGGAAGTCCGTACTGGTGCCACCACTGCTGGGTCAGTTTGTGCAACTGTTACGCCGCCAGCCCTTTCAGCTCTACAATAAACCGCTCTTCAAAGCGTTTAAACGTCTCCGGTACCTCCATCGTACATGGCGTAAGGCCCCAAAGATACTAGAGCACTTAACCGTCCCATTATTGATTACGGGTGTACCATATGGAATCCACATAAGAAATCCGGTATTAAAAAAATAGAATCAGTTCAAAAGAAATCAGCACTCTCCATCTTTCACAACTACGGCCGAGATTTTCCCCCTTCCCATTATATAGCCTCAGGTCTCATATCGCTATCATCTCGCCGCCGCCTAGAATGCTTGGAGTTTTTGCACACACTGGTTCATTCTCAGCGCTTCTCTTCACTAAACAATTATTTGGACTTTAACAAGCTTTCCATCACTAGAAGTTCCGACAGCCAGAACCTTGCCCCTTTCTTTTGCCGCACCGAGGCGTTCAAACACACCTGCTTTCCCTTGGGCATTGAGCTCTGGAATTCGCTGCCTGTAGTTTTTGGTGGTGATCGCTTGTTAGTGATACTTTTATTTTCTTTGTTTTTACAGGTTTATATATTTTTAAAATTTTTCTGTCCCTGCCCATCCCTGCAATAGCCTTATCAAGGCTGCAATATGTGTAAATGAATAAATAAACAAAAATAAATAACTAAACAGAAATAAATAAATAAATAATCTATTTATTTACACTTCAGCACATTCAGCACTTCGCTTTTGAACCAGTCAAGTTTCAAATCCTTAAGAAGCGCTACCGCATTCGTCATAGCCTTTGTTGGCTTCAAAGTTCGAAGTTCTTCCGTATGTGCACAAGATACCGCATGGCCTGAAGAAGGTGGGAAACAAATTCGATGTGAATGTTCTCTTTTCCGCGCCATGCAAGCTGTCTCGTCTCTGCCTTTTAACGAACAAAAACAAAAATAATCAGAAAAAAGCAGGACGAGGAATCAACCACAGATCCAAGCCCGTGCCCTGCAAAACAGAAGTTGTTTATGAGATTCCTCTCAGCTGCGGGTCCGTATATGTAGGGAAGACGGGACGTTGCATTAATAAGCATCTTTAAGAGCACATGAACTCGTTGACTTCGCATTGTGGGCAGCCCCTGCCAAGACACTGCCAGTATTGTGAAAAAAAAAACAACGCACGTCACTTTTAACACATACAAAGATTATAGGCCGTGGGACAAAAAGGCACGTGAAATCATTGAAGCCTTGCGCATTGTAAGTTATGGGACTCATAAGTATGCTAGTGAGGCATCGGTACACCTGTATAAGAGCAAGATTCACTTTCTTGGTTTGATAAGATGATTTCGTTGGGTGTGGTTCTTTGAGTGTTTGTGGCGCATGGGTGTTGCTTTTCAAGGAAAGGGGTTTCGCTCCAACAAATCAGTTGCTAGTCTGAGCTCGTCCTGTTTGCTGCTCCCCTGTGTCTTGTCCCCTGCTCAGTTTTATGTTTTGTAATCATGTCATACCAACTAGCCCCTAATCGCTCACTCTTGGAATTGCTTTTTGAAGTGGTTTTTACTATAACGTCTGTGATTGACTATGCGCATGTTTTAGTGTTGCATAAATTGACGTCCTTATTTCCAATAAAACTAGAGTGCAAGTTCAGCGCCGGTCTGTGTGTTCCTTCTCCTACTCGGTCCTGTTTGTTTGTGCTGCCATGAAAAAGGAGTTCATTAGGGCTTGCCCATGGCGCTAATGCGAGCGTAGCGGCAGGAACTCAAGACATCCTTGCCCATATGTGCCGCACCACGACCGGTGTCAGCTCTGGCTGAAAGCACATTACCACGTGTGTAACCTTTATTCTTCGAGCGTTCAACGAGTACGCAACACGATACAACAAAAGGCGGTATTTGGGGCTAGGGCTTGATGGCTGGGCCACAGCTTGCATTTCACGCGTGAGAGGAAAGTCTTACATGTTTCGCTGCTCTCCTGGGCCACCACGCTGGAGCGCTTGGAAGGAGCGGTCGCCCTGGAGCCAGTGAAAAACCAGGCTTAGAGCGATTAGTTGGAATTCAGCCATGCTGCGCTTGCAGGGATATGTGCAAGTGGAGGTACTGTCGCTTTGTTTTACGTGATGTTCAGCGTGATGTGGCACCATGCACAAAGTGGTGGGTATAGCAGCGAGATGTGCCCATGGTGCTTGGCTAGTACGTGCACCGGAGCCTGCATGCGTCGTGTTGGGTCTCAAGTGCGCAGCAGCATTCGGTAAACGTTTATTGGCATCTGGCCGACATTTTCTTCTAGGTACTTTCGTATGTGAAAGGGTCGTGTCACAGAGCATAACTCAATGTACCGACGGCATGAGCATAGGCATCATTCCGAAGAGGAAGACAGTTCTCGAACTTTCGGAGTTGAAAACAATGCCGCTTGACTAAATCGCTGCACTGACTATCGTCGAAATGCAGCAGCACCCAGAACTGAGGCGCCACTTGGGCGGAGGAAAGTGGTTGCTCGGAAAGGAGGGCGCATTAATTCTCAGTGGACACCTCTACCGCGCCGAGAGGATGAAAACAAGAGGTGCTGTAGTGGAGGGCTCCGAATCGATCTTCGCCGGCGACGTCTACACAGATGCAAAGGCATCGGTGATCTTCCGGTATGATGACAGGACGGTGCCGTGAGAGCCACGCCATTCGAGCTGTGCCCCGTGCGAAAAGAACGTGTCGCATTTGTCAGAGCAACGATGACATTTCGCCCGTCTCCGTATGGCACGCACTCTCAGGTAAAAGGTAGAGGAGCCTTACGCCTCTGTGACTAAAACAGGCACGCCCTCTCTTGGAGTCGGACGAGAATGTTTTTCGGCTCCTGAACAACTGGCCGAATATTCTAGAGTTTCCCCAGGAATGCTATCGCATTTTATGTTTGTCTTCCTGCCGGAACCGTACTTGCAGGCACCTCAGTCTAAAGTGATCGCATAGGCCAACTGGCCCAACCGCGATGCCTAGCGGACATGGCTGTGCATGAGCAACCTAATGGGGGAACAACTGGAAGTTAAATGAACGCAGGGGAACTTCCAAATGCGGGAATAGTAAACACACTGCACCAGCCGCAATTGTCAGGCACGAATGCCGACAGGTGTGCGTTTCGTGCTGCTCGTGTCTTTTGAACCGGTTCAGCCCAACGGCAGCCAGTGCCCCTCATTTACGCGGATCGTAATGCTTACGTGCCAGCCATGTCTAACGATCGCGCAAGCGTGATCTGTTGAGAAGAAGAAGAAAACTCACATGGATCGGGAGCTCTTGTCAGCGTGCGTCTCTGCAACGAACAGACCACACTGTTTAGAGGCGCTTTTTCTTCACGCTGATTAGCATAGGCACGGCACCAGTCTGCCGGAAACAAGTCCTAAAAGTGCGCTAAAATATGCAAAGTCCTGCGTGTTCCTTTACCACTAACGATCTTTGAACTTGTTCCTTGTATTACCGCAATGCATTAAATATACAATCTAAACCTGAAACTCGAAAAGCAAAATAACATTTCGGCAACACTACATTACAAACCTTTATTGAAACTGCGCCCAGCAAAATTTGGCGTTAGTTGAACACAAAGCAAAAGATAAATATTTCGATGTCATCTCTGGACGGAACACTTAAAGCGGACTCGTTCAACATATATTTTCAGACAGTCTTCACTTTTTATAAGGACCACGTCAGCGAGATATGCCCCGCAGCAATATGACCACGAGAAACTCGCTGGTACGCATTCAATTTCTGAGGCCGGTGTGCTATCCTAGGTCTTAAACCTTGATGAAAACAAAAGTAGCAACTCGGATGATATTCCTAATGGTTTTCTGAAACTTTATGTTGAGCCTTGTAGTAAATGTCTGTGTCACGTTTTCCAGCAATCAATTTGCGAATATCGATGCCCTCTGATTGGAAAATCACCAAAGTAATCCCTGTGTACAAGTCAGGTGATAAACATTCCTGCAATAATTATCGACCTATCTCTCTGGCATGAAAAAGTGGGAAAATTCTAGAAAACATTATTCTCAAATTTCTGACTCAATACGCAGATCCTAAAAAGCTAATTCACCCTTGCCAGCACAGTTTCAGAAATGGACTATCCACTATAACACAACTTGTTGAATTCGTGCATGATCTTGCGCAAGGTATTACCAATCAGTTCTAATTTGACATAAATTTCCTTGTCTTTTCCAAAGCGTCCGACCGAGTGTCGCACCGAAAATGTACAAGCTTGAGCTTTCAATTGGTGATGGTCCCGTCAACCAGTGGATCAGCAGTGATTTATGTGAACGTTACCAATTTGTCCAATTCGGCGGACATACCTCCACCATTATTCCCGTGGTGTCTGGTGCCCCCAAAGATCTTTACTGGCGCCTCTTTTATTTTTGCTTTTTATTAATGATATAACTAACCAAAATAAAGTACGAATGAGGATTTTTGCAGACGATTTCTTCATTTATCGTGACGTTAAACATCACTTTGACAAAGTGAAACTAAACAGCGCTTTGAATAAAGTTTTTCAGTCTTGTCATGATTGCAGCATGGTCATTAACAACGAAAAGACTGTTTCCATGTCCGTCACAGAGAAAACAACTCCGCTTGAGATCGCTTATGGTTCTGATAGCACTGTGCTACGAACTGTTACCGAACACCGATATATGGGTATTCTTATCTCATCCGACCTGAACTGGAGAACACACGTTCAGTGTGCAGCAAATAAGGCAATGAACAAGCTGTTTTCCTCAAACGTGCCTCGAATAACTCGCCTCCCGGAAAAAAGCTTCTGGCATACGTTTCGCTTATACGTCCGATGTTAGAATATGCTAACACTGCATGGTTCCCTTATACATGTACCAGAGCAGCCGCACTCGAATGTGTGCAGCGAAAAGCCGCGCGATTTATCTATAACGGGCACAGAGGCGCAGATTCACCTGCTGAACTTCTGCATCGCGCAAAACTTCACCCTTTATCTATCCGATCGAAACTGCACCGCATGAAAGTCTTGTACTTACTCCTGCACAATTCATTCAAAATTAACTGCGAAGACTTCGCCAATATAAATTACTCCAGAATCACCCGCCACAAGCACCCTCTCACAGTTGAGGATTTTTTTTTTTTGCACTAACACCTTTCACTTTTCTTCTTTTTCCGCGAGCAGTGCGTGAATGGAATGCACTTGGCGCTTCAGTTGTAATGCAGCCGACAGTCCACAAGCTTTTGGAGCGTGCCGAGCAGAGTACATTGTCTCAAAAATGACTAAATTTTCTTAAAATGTTGGCGATACACTTCGCATTGTATAGCTGGTGACCTCGAATTCGTCTGTTCTTGTCTTTGCTTCAACTAGACGAGTATTTTTCATTGTACAACTGCTTACCGTTATATAATTGTTTTATCTAGAAGTTGTGTTATTTTAGTGCGCCCACCCCTGTAAAAACCTCGGTTGGGGTTGACAGTATATCGAAATAGAAAGCTATGAGCTGGGTATATATATGATGCCCCCCCCCCCCCCCCCATACAAGCTACACAGTTATAAATGAAAAATATGATTATAATGATGTCATGATAGGAAATTAAGCATGCGTTTTCTTGTGCCATAGGCAGCTTTCCTTTTCAGCTGATGTTTAATATGACAAGAAATGATGGAGTCATTTGCCCAGATAACATGATGGCCAAGTATGATGGGAGAAATATCATTACTTTTATTCGTGTGAACTGAAAACAACAAGCTTAGTCTTCGTATCGCTAATTTGCAGCATATTTTGATGATAGGTGGATGGAAAAAACTTTATTGGCGACAAATTTAAAATGTTCTTGACCTTACGGATCACTGGGCGCCGTCGTCGATCCTCGGCCCAGGATGCCGCACTTGCCAGCGTGGCTCGGCGTACGAGAAATCGTTGCGCTTCCTCGTCCTGGCTGGCCAGCAAGTGCTGCCACTGCGCCACACTCGGGTGGTCTATTTTAGGCTCCAAGTCTGCCTTAGGGCAGGTCCATGTGACATGCTCTAGTGTAGGTTTACCCTGGCACCACGGACATTCGTCCGCATATTGTGTAGGGAAAAGCTTGTGCAGTTAGTGCAGGTGCGGGTATTTACCGCTTTGTAGACTGCGCAAGTCTACCGCCTCCTCTTTGGATAGCCTTTTGTGTGGGGCTAGGTCGCGTTTCCGCTGACCCCTGTAATGATCGAGTATGTCTGAGTACGTGGGGGTAACAGGGTCGAAGGTGCCCGTGGTGCAAAGTGTTGAGTCTGCTCGGTTGACGTACCCTCGAGCTAACTCGTCTGCTGTCACGTTGCCCCTCATTCCCTCATATCCCGGAACCCATACTATATTATGTGTAGTGTTTATGTGTCTTCTCGTCGTGTGTAGAATAGGATTAGCGATGCTGTCCATCCTGCCTCTTGTGTAGTTTCTGCATGCTTGTTTAGAGTCCGTCACTATAGTGAGGTTTTGTCCTTTTGCGTTGCCGTCCGATATTGTCAGAGCTATGGCAGCTTTTTCAGCTGCCTCAATGCTTGGGTCGTTTATCGTTACGCTGGTTATTTCTTTCCCTCCTTCGTCTCTTACAACGGCGATCGGCTTGCGTTGGTATCGGTACTTTGCTGCGTCCGTGTAGACTACGCTGTGATTGTCGCTGAATTCTCTGCTGAGTGCTCGGACTCTGGCTTGTCGTCTTTCATGGTGTAGATTGGGGTCCATGTGTCTGGGTATGGGTCTTTCTCGGATGTTGTTTCTGTCTTCATTATTAAATCTGCTCCTTGTCTTTTTGTGTGCCCAGGGCTAGCCCTAATTTCTGCATTAGGTGTCTTCCCGTTCTGGTTTGAGTGAGTTTGTCTAGTTGCGCACTACGTTGCGCTTCTCGTAGTTCGTCGAAGGTGTTCGATACTCTCAGTGCCATTAGCTTTTCGGTTGGTGTTAACATTGGAAGTTTGAGCGCCGTTTTGTATGCTTTGTGTTGTATGGTGTCGATATGTAGAGTCCCTTGCTTGTTTAGTTCGTGGTAGGGAAGACTGTACGTTACCCTGCTCGTGACGAGACTTTCTATGAGTCTTAGGGTGTCCTGTTCTCTCATCCCCTTCTTTTTGCTGCTGACTCTTCGCACGATTCTGGCGACTTGCTCTGTTGTATCCTTAAGAGAGGCGGTGGTTTTTCTACATCGTCCTGTCTTATGCAGCCACATTCCAAGCACTCTGACTTCCGTTTTCTCAGGTATTGTATCATTTCAGAGTTTCAGGGTGATTTGGGAGTCGTATTTCCGTGTATCTGTTTTTATTCTTACGTATTCTGATTTTTCCGCTGTGCACGACAGTCCTCTGGCCCTGGCGTATTGTTGTATGGGCGATCGCTCTTTGCAGCTGCTAGGGAGCCTGTGGTGGTCCATATTGTTATGTCATCTGCATACATTGCGTAGCTGATGTTTTCTATTTCGTCGAGTACTTTCGTGACTCCTATCATCGCTACGTTGAAAAGTAGTGGTGACATTACTGAGCCTTGCGGGGTGCCCTTGTTTGGCTCCGTGAACCTCTCAGATCTTGTGTTTCCGATATGCCTTTCGTAGCCCTTCGTTGCGTCAAGAAGGCTTTGACATAACGGAAGGATTTGTTTCCGCAGTTTATGTTACTGAGACCTTTCATGATGGCCGCATGTCCCACGTTATCGAAGGCTCCCTTCATGTCGAGAGCTAGTACTATGTGTTCTCCAATTCGTGGTATTTCAGTGAGGACTTTATCCTTTAATTGCAGGAGTACGCCTTGCGTGGGCAGTCCCCTCCTGAAGTCAAACATGGCATCAGGGTAATATCCCTTGTAATCCATGTAGTTTGTGATCCTTTCATTGACCACTCTATCGTATATCTTCTCTAGGCAGGAGGTTAGGGAGATTGGTCTGAGGTTTTCGATTTGGAGTCTTTTGCCCGGCTTGGGCATCATAATTACCTCTGCATGTTTCCATTCCGCCGGAACCATTCCTTTTTCTCAGATTTCGTTCAGGTACTAGGTAAGTTCGGCGATGGCCGGGTTTCCCATGTTTCTAATGGTAGCATTATTTATTCTGTCCTTTCCGGCTGCCGTATTCTTTTTGACTTCCCCTATGGCTGCCCTTACTTCCTCCTCGGTGATTGGCCTATCCATCTCGGGGTCGTAGGTAGGTAGGTAGGAAAAACTTTATTGAAAATGCCGGCAACCGACGGTTTGACGCGTCGTGACGTTGGCCAAGCGTCGACCCGGGGTTATGCCCTCCTCTGCACTACCCCCGTTCGGCCCGTTTGTGGTGGGTCGTGAGGCTTGTGCTTTTCGAGCGCACCCCGGGCCTGCTGGACGGCCCATAGTTGAATGTCCTTGTCTGCAGACTGCACTGCACTTTGAAGTTCGGGCGGGTATATCCTGGAGGTAGCCTCGGTCGGGAACCTGGCACATTCCCGCATGATGTGCCATTGGTCCGCTTTCTCCTTTGTAATCTCAGGACATTTTACAAGCAGACAATCTACACCCGTTTGAAACTTATCTGTCCCTTTATTTAAGCCTATAGAAACCATTTGTCATTGTTGTCATTCAATATGTTCTTTACCTACGGTTCCGATCCTCGGTGGTCTGAAACCGAGCGTATTATTATGAACACTTACCTATCTGCGCACTTGTGGTTTTATCTGCTGGCAAGACGATTTCATATAGTTGTATAAATTTCGTACTTGTGGCTGTGTGTACTTCTTGAGTTGTATGCATCCACCCTGTAACAGCCCTACTGCTGACAGTATAAATAAATAAATAAATAAAATTCTTGGCCTTGCTTTGGGTGCGTGGTTGTGCCGTAGCATTTCTCCCTCAGTACCTGTGTTGGTTTGTCTTCAGTTCCGGGGAAGGTGTGGATTAGTCGTTTCATGAGCTTGCCGCTTTCCGTCTTGGTTTTTGTTGGGTATATCAAGGCTCTTAGTATATTCGAAGTTCGGGCCATGCCTAGGCTTCCTATAAGTGTTTCCGTAAACTGTTGCCAGTTTTGCGTGGCGATGTTGTCTGCGTGCTCTGATGCCTTCAGTTTGAGTTTCCTGTTGTATTTTTGCTGCCTCTATCTCCTGAAAAAGCTTCTTAGAGCTTCCCATAGGTGAGGAAGGTGGCTGTCTACGTCTGGGTTTGTTCCGTGCGAGTGCATTTTTGCCTGGTCTTCGTAAGCTCCGTGCACCATTCTTCTATGTTGGTTATCGGTTTTTGTGGCTTCGTCGCTGTGGTTTCTGAAGGCTTCCCAGTCTGTGATTTTGGCGGTCCCTAGGCATGTCTTCATTTCTGCTGCGACTATCTCTAAGCTAAGGATGAAGTGGTCGCTTCCTAAAGTTTCGATTGTGTTTTCCCATTGGATATTCTCGTTGTTTTTTTTAGAAGGCTAGGTCAGGCGCGGTCTTTCAGACGCTGTTTCCTATCCTCGTCGTAGTTATGGGTCGTTAGCTAGCTCCATGCAGTGTTTCTCTGCGTTTTATGCTATGCTTTTACCTTTGGCTTCGAGTTTTTGGTACCCCCAACTGGGGTTTGCCGCATTAAAGTCTTCTAGGATCAACAGTGCGTTCTGCCCTGCTATATCGCTGGCTTCTTTGAACAGCTCGTTTATTCTGGGGGTTCTTTTGTTTTGGGAGGCTGTACGCGTTTTAGATGAAAGCGCTGCCATCCACTGGTTTTTCTGCTACAATTTCTAGAATAGTGTGGGGCACGTCTGTATCCGTTACGTTGGTTTTGCAGATTGCCGTAATTGATTTATGTACTAAGGTTACGGCCTTGCCGGTACCGCCTCTGTCATACATCTCGTATCTTGTTAGGCTTGTTTTAGCCCTGGCCCCGTATTCTTGGATGGCAATGATGTCCGGCGGTTTTTCTTGGTTCTTTATGAGCTGCATTAACTGATGGTGAATTCCAACCGCAGGCCTCGAGCGGTCTGCACGCTCTGTGACAGAGCGCCTGAATACGGCGCAAAGCGCGCGACCTGAAATTGCGATTGGAGTACACTTGCTCTGGCCAGAGCATGTAGGTGGCGCTCGCGAACTGCTAAAGCAAGCACCCGTCATTCCTTGCGCTTGCCCGCGCTTTTCGCGCGATTCACTTTTGAGTCCATAGCGGCGGGCGAAGCTGATCGTCTGCTACGGAGCGCGGAGAGGAGCCGGCGCGACGGACGTGACAAGCCGCCGGAAACAGAGGGCGCCCCTGAAAAAGAACGTCACGCAAACTTCCGGTCGTCTCCGGAGCAGTCCCGACTGCTCCACGGAGCAATCTACGATTGGAAGAGGCGATCCGTGGCTCAAATCTGCGTTTGGAATACAGTTGCTCCGAAAAGAGCAGAAAACGTTGCTCCCGAAGTGCTCCAACTCTACGAGTGTAAGTCACCATGAGTTTGTTTACCCTTTATAACTCTACAGTTCCATTGCCAAACTTTATTGCGAAAGCAATACTGCTCGAGGTTTCCGCTCTTGGCCGTCGTCCCGGAAAATCCACCATTGACCTTTAGCGTGACCGATGTGTGACGTCATACCAGCTGTGGAAAAGCGGGGCCCCAACTCGGCTCGTCGCGATCGTCCCAGTGAGTCCTCCATGCTGCAGCTGCGCGCCGCTGCCGCGAGGGGCGCTCGCTGTACGTGACGTCATGCCAGCTGTGGAAAAGCGCCCCCCCCCCCCCCCAACTCGGCTCGTCCCAGCGAATCCTCCACGCGCCGCTGTCGTGGGAGAGGCGCTCGCTATACGTGACGTCATGCCAGCTGTGGAAAAGCGGCCCCCCAACTCGGCTCGTCGCAGTCGTCCCAGCGAATCCTCCACGGTATGTCGTATGATGTGTATAAGGTGAAGCTGCAACGATGTGCCGCAGTTAAGAAGCGGCGGCGTGGGGAAGAAACGGATGAAGAGCGGGAACAACGTAGTGAGGCTAAAAAAACACTTGGTGCGAAACGACGCTGTGCCATTGTGTCGTCGTGGGAAACTTTTCTACCAAGAGATATGAGTATATCGGAACAGAAAAGCTCCGCGCAGAACAACGCTTCAGAGGTGCCTGGCACGAACTCCTGCAGGCGACGTTGGGTTCAGTGAGCTCGTGAAAAAAAGGTTGACCACGGAGCTTGAGGGCCTCGACACATCCCAGTCTAGAATGTGCAGTCTGGTGGTGAATAATAATACTTAGTTTTTGGGGAAAGGAAATGGCGCAGTATCTGTCTCATATATCGTTGGACACGTGAACTGCGCCGTAAGGGAAGGGGTAAAGGAGGGAGTGAAAGAAGAAACGCAGAAAGAGGTGCCGTAGTGGAGGGCTCCGGAATAATTTCAAACACCTGGAGATGTTTAACGTGCACTGACATCGGACAGCACACGGGCGCCTTAGCGTTTTTCCTCCATAAAAACGCGGTGCCGCGGTCGGGTTCGCACCCGGGAACTCCGGATCGGTAGCCGAGCGCGCTAACCACTGAGCCAGAACGACGGGTAATGAAATGAGAATCGGGCAAGGGCTTGAATACCACAGACAGCGAGATGCTTTCCTTGGAGATGTCAACATGGGGACAGATTTTTACTACATTTCCTTCGATGATTTCTCTTCTATGCTTTCGGCGAATTTTTTACTTTCTATGATTTTGCCTTTTTCTTGGCTTCTATGGTTTTCACTTTGCGGCCTGCACGCCCTTGTCAAGATCCCTATTGGATATTATTTCACAAGAGGCTGCACGGGAGAGCAGCTCGCTGACACGATAAAAGACGTAGTGACAAAGACAGATGAATTAGGGCATATACTTGTGTCAGACAACCACAACGTGAACGTGGCAGGTATGCAAATACTGTCGCATGGAGAACTGCAAACAGAAGTACCTCGATCGTCCTGCCGACCCATGAAGCCGCCTCTTTCTGGCGTTCGATCAGAGCCACATTATGAAGAACTTTCGTTCTCAGCTCTTGGCTAGAGAAATTGGAGAGAACGATTAAATTTCTTGACTTGACTTAAAGTACCACTGGTGCAAGACGGACATGGTCTCAAGCCCTTCCGTTTTTTGACGAGGAGGCACCTTTAATATTGATAAATTGGGAGTAAAGAGCTGTTTTCACCGGCGGTGACTGCGGCTTTGAGTTTTATGAGTGCGGGGCACATATGGGAGTAGAAGTTTGCCGCTGTGAGTCTAATTTATGAGAAACGTCTATTGATGGTTTGTGATGATGGTATTCGCTAGCAGCGGCAACACCAAACTCACCCGGACGCATGAGAATTTTCAGACCCTGAAGACGTCGGAATGCATTGGCTAGAAATTGTCTTGATACAGAACTTGGAAGAATAGAGAGAGGCAAGCTCAGAAGGGCACTTGCTTATCAAAGAGACGTTAATACAATCGGCGTCAAATCAAATGTGAACAGCGAAGCGCGTGGAAAAGGGTCCACCTTATACACCGTCTGCCTGTCATCATCAGAGGTAGACGCGCTCAGTCGGTTTGCGATAGTGTTGCGTGTGTTTTCTTTGACGTTCGTTTTCTGTATTTGCCATTGGAGTGCTACATTCGTGCTTCTCAACTGAAGGCTGCATGGATGAAGCGAGCGCTTTTCGCTTCCTGGTGCTGATTCCACCGTCGCCCCGTTATGGTTGGAATGCGAAGAGTGAAAAGGCCGATGACTCCCTTGTTCCTAACAGTGAGCAGAACTTTATCGCCACCGAAAATGGCATGGCGAGAAAACGACTGCCGAAGGCAACAGAAGCAAAGCAACCGGCAGAGCGCGCATGTCTCTGCTGGCGACAGCGATATAATAGATCTTTGGCCACGCTCCTCTCTTCGCATTTCATTAGACGCCGACAGTTCCCTGCTGTAGTCTACACCACTCTAATGTCGAGTGCTCCTAGTGAGACGAGGCTTCCGATTTCTTCTCACACAGAAGTTATCGAGCGACCCGATCGAGTCTCTTTTTTTTTGGGGGGGGGGGGGGGGGATGCTAAGACGCAGCGCGGGCTGCGATGATATGTTAGATGTGAGGAGCATACTGTCAGGCATTGAAGAGATGGTAAAGACTGGGATCGTAGCGTGGTCGCATGCAGGCAGTGGCCACAGCTCAACGTCGTTGTTTTCCTCTCTGGACATTGTTCAGAGCGAGAGCAACAAGCCGTCAACAACAGCCTCGAAGACCGTGACGTTAGCGCAGCAGCTGCTGCGTTAACCTTGCATATCGACGACGCCGTTTCTACCCACTCACAATTTTTAAGAGCGTTAGCTCTTACTCATCACGTTTCGAGATTTCGTGGGATCTGCTACTACCCTTGATCACAGCGCCCTCTGTGGCAGGAACTACTCATCACGGTTCGATATTTCGTGAGGTTTCCTACCACCCTGAGATCAAAGCGCTTTTTGTGGCTGCAACTAGAAAATAGCGCATCTGGCATTGAGACTTGTAGAGCTATCTACAATAGCATTGTAGAAACAATCACCTGCCGCGTGCCAATGATGACGTCACAGTCCAATATGGTGGATAGAGGTGGAACTATGTGAGTATGCCGTCAGGGGACGAAACGGTGGCGTGGTTTCGGTTTCTCGAATCCAAGATTTCGGCCATTAAAATTGGTTCTGCCCTATCATTCCTTTCTCCCACCCCTCACCAAAAAAATATCCTAAAACGGGAAGGAAAACTGTCCCGTTACGGGACCGTTAAACTTGTATACATTCGTTCCGATATATATATATATATATATATATATATATATATATATATATATATATATATATATATATATATATATATATATATGAGCGCTGGTGAACACTCTCAAGGTTCGCTTACACCCAATGAACATAAATACCCACGAGAGGAGCAGATTGGACAGCCGTCGCCGTAGCTCAGTTGGTAAGAGCACCGGACGCGATATTCGGAGGTCGTGGGTTCAGATCCCACCGGCGGCAAGGTTGTTTTTTCTGCTGCTTTATAAGTAATTTTCTTTAAGCGATTTATTAATCTAAGTACTATAATATCCCACTGATAAGCACAACACTTAAAAAAACATTCCCCTATGCACCTTACCTTGGCTTCGGTGACTGTTGGCTCCCTTCATAAGTTTGTCAAACGGGAACCTCATTTCCTTTAACTTATCTGCTAATAGCTTAACGAGGGTCTCGGTTCTGGCAGTCTTAATGCCAAAGGTAGCATAAGAGGGCTCTCGCACAGTTTCCGCCCTCACCGTTAGATGACGTTCCACGTCACGCCCGCGGTATTACAGGACGTGCTACGTTCGCCGCTATGGTCGAGGGTGGCGCTGGTGAACACTCTCAAGGTTCGCTTACACCCAATGAACATAAATACCCACGAGAGGAGCAGATTGGACAGCCGTCGCCGTAGCTCAGTTGGTAAGAGCACCGGACGCGATATTCGGAGGTCGTGAGTTCGGATCCCACCGGCGGGAAGGTTGTTTTTTCTGCTGCTTTATAAGTAATTTTCTTTAAGCAATTTATTAATCTAAGTACTATAATATCCCACTGATAAGCACAACACTTAAAAAAAAACATTCCCCTATGCACCTTGGTTTCGGTGACTGTTGGCTCCCTTCATATATATATATATATATATATATATATATATATATATATATATATATATATATATATATATATATATATATATATATATATATATATATATATATATATATATATATATATATATATATATATATATATATATATACTGTTGGCTCCCTTCATAAGTATATATATATATATATATATATATATATATATATATATATATATATATATATATATATATATATATATATATATATATATATATATATATATATATATATATATATATATATATATATATATATATATATATATATATATATATATATACTTATGAAGGGAGCCAACAGTCACCGAAACCAAGGTGCATAGGGTGGTTTCGGTGACTGTTGGCTCCCTTCATAAGTATATATATATATATATATATATAGTGTGTGTGTGTGTGTGTGTGTGTGTGTGTGTTAAGGACGCCAACAGCCACCGAAACCAAGGTGCATAGGGGAATGTTTTAAACTTTTTTTTAATTTGTAGTGCCAATCAATCGGTTTAAAGAAAAATACTTATAAAGCAGCAGAAAAAACAACCATGCCGCCGGTGGGATCCGAACCCACGACCTCCGAATATCGCGTCCGGTGCTCTTACCAACTGAGCTACGGCGACGGCTGTCCAATCTGCTGCTTTCGTGGGTATTTATGTTTAGCGTGTAAGCGAACCTTGAGAGTGTTCACCAGCGCCACCCTCGTCCATAGCGGTGGACGTAGCACGTCCTGTAATACCGCAAGTGTGACGTAGAACGTCATCTAACGGCGAAGGCGGAAACTGTGCGAGAGCCCTCTTAAGCTATCTGTGGCATCAAGACTGCCAGAACCGAGACCCCCGTTAAGCTATTAGCAGACAAGGTAAAGGAAATGAGGGGCTCGTTTGACAAACATATTAAGGACGCCAACAGTCACCGAAACCAAGGTGCATAGGGGAATGTTTCTATTTTTTTAATATCTAGTGCCAATCAATTAGTTTTAAAGAAAATTACTTATCAAGCAGCAGAAAAAAACAACCATGCCGCCGGTGGGATCCGAACCCACGACCTCCGAATATAGCGTCCGGTGCTCTACCAACCAACCAACCAATATATATATATAAAATCACCAAAAATTGAAGAAACATAACAGGATTTAATTGGCTTCCTTCATATGTTTGTCAAATCGTTTACCTTGTATATATATATATATATATATATATATATATATATATATACACCCATTTCGCTGTGGTCATTATCGACACGGAGGTGTGGGAAGCACTTGCTCCAGCAGCGCATGTAGTTACCGGCGGAGTGGTCGGCGCTGGCTGTGGCGAAGCGCAGGAGCGACGAGTCGGCGCTGTCCGAGCCGCCGGGGGAGTCGTCGGCCGCCCTTGGGGGAGCGCAGCACCGGGCCGCCGGCTCTGCGTGTGCGCCAGCGTTGGCTGCAGTCACACGAAAGACGCGTGCTGCTTCAGCGACGAGACAAGCGCCGTCGCCTCGCGTGCACCTACGTGACCGGCGGGCGGCGGCCAGCGTCGGGTGCCGGGGCATCCGCGGGGACCTCCGCGCAGTCGGCTGCAGCAGCGCGGCGCCCTCGGCCGCCGGCTTCGGATTGCGGCGCAGCAGCGCCGAGAGCGGGTCCACGGCCAGCCCTGCACAACCGACATCAGCCTGCGGGCAGTTGCTGCCTACAGAGTCGAATTGCTTTCACGGGCATAGTTGGGGCGAACAGACCCACCACCACAGCTGCAGGGGCGGATCGTTTCACTCCTGACGAAAAACGGAACAAAACTTTCTGCCATCGCAGAGATTTCGACGCGAAAGAATTGCTCGTCCCGTTAAGAGAGAAGCCGCCGGCGTGTATGTGTGTACCTGCACACGCCGCAAAAAATCCCAGCGGTGGCAAGAGAAATAAGGAGACGCCATCAAGCGGCACTATATGTGACGCACACAGCAGGCCGAGCACCGCCATTCCGGAAAATCATGTACACGTCGTTCGTCTATATACATATTCTCCACTGACCAACTTCAATCGGCAGCCAGTTTCTCAACAACATTCGTACCAAAACTGTAACGTAACCGTTGATCGTACAGCGTTTGCGGGTGGTGTCATACGATTTCTCGCTGCAGACAGCTTGCGATAGCGATGCGAACCGGCGACATATACACCTTCAATTGTATGCTTTCCCAGACTCTATCTCTTCCCTTAAAGCGCCGGTGGGGTGTTCATCCAGATGTGAGGAAGTTACTGCGCCATTTCCGTTCCTCAAAAACCAATTTTCGCATCAAAATTGTATGCAACCGTTCGTTGTGCAGCCCTCCGGACAGTGTCATATACGCGCGAGTGTTTGGGCGGGTGTCAGTGCATACAGGGACAGTAATGCTTTCGCATTCCTGCACGTAAGCAGTCGTGTGTGTCTGTGCCGAATTTTTTGTAATATTTTAGACCCTGCATGTACTTACAACAGAAAATTTTTGAAAATTAAAAATTTCGACAGAATTGCGTGTCTGATTCCGTTTGATGACGTATAACAAACTGATACGTCACCAACGAAATTTTGGTTGGAGACGTGTCAGCGTTAATTATATAGAAATTTTTGTAGTAAAAACAGATTTCGTGTAGTACACAGCTGTCCTCTGTTGTAGCGACAGAACCACAGATAAATACAGTAATACAAAAATACGGCGATACTAGACAGAAATCTGTCGCTTCGACATAACTACAAACTAATTGGCTGTATTCGGTGCACGACTGGGTTTTTTGAAGCGAAAAGCTTCACTATACATAGGTAAAGCAGTCGTCGCGTAGGCCGGAGAATGACCTTGAACGACCTTCAGCCCAACCACATTAGTCCTTTTCTTACTGCGCGGTTCGGGTACCCACCGATATATATGAGACAGTTACTGCGCCATTTCCTTTCATCAAAACCAGTTTTCAAAATCAATTTTCGATTTTCTTCGAAAGCAAAGGAAAGGCGCATAATTGGCCCTCTGGGACAGTGGGCACCTCAATCGCGGTTTAACCTACGTTGTGTTAGTGAAAGAATGAGAGAGACAGAGAGAGAACAACTTTATTTGCCACTTGAGGGTTGGTAGTTAGGGCAGGTGGGGTGAGTGTGGCCCCCAGGTGGGGCGACGTCTTGAGCCCACGAGACGAGTGCGAGTTGTTTCTTGCCTGGTCTTGCAAGAAGTTGGATCCAACCTTCCAAGGAAGGAGCTGGTAGTAATGTTTGTGGGGGCGGGTTAGCCTCGCATCCCCAGACGATGTGTGCCTGAGTGGCAAACACTCCGTGGTCGCAATTATGACAGACGGGGTCGTATTCTTCGTCAGTGATGAGGTATAGCCCAGAATGACTGAGAATAGAATTGGTCAGCAGTGTGCGAAGCACGGTGGCCTGCGCTCGATCAAGGGGGGGGGGGGGGGGAGAAGAGGAGAGGAGGCGGATACACGCGTCTTGTCTCCTTGTAGAAGTTGGTGATTTCCGCATAGGATTGGGAGGAGGGGGGGGGGGGGGGGGCTCGGCGAGAGCATCCGGGTTCGAGGTGTCGACTGCCCGGTTGGTTAGGCCTCGGGCTAAACGGTCGACCCCTTCGTTCCCAGAGTTCCTACACGTGCGTAGGTACCCACACTAAGCTTATACAGTGCGGTCGAGAGTGCAGCCACGGAGGATGTGTGCGGCAGGTAGAAAAATTGAGTTCGTCGAGAAATTTTGAATTGCTCGTTTAGATTCATTGAGAATCATGCGTGTGCGGGGATCTGCGATGGCCAGCGCGATCGCTAACTCTTCGGCAGCGGTGGGGGAGAGTGTGCGCACTGCGGCGGCGTTGATGAGGGGTGTGGTTGGCGTGGCTACGCAGGCCACGTATGTGTTGGAGTCGCATTTCGCCGCGTCCACGTACATGGCGTGTTCGTCTGTAGAGTACGTGTCGTCCAGAGCCTGGGCCTTGAGTTGGCGGCGCGTATCGTGGTAGCTGGGCAACACGTTCTTGGCCCATGGGTTTGACGATCAGCCGACTATAGACTCCAGTTGGAAGAGGAGAAGTTGGGTGGATATCACCTGTAGGGTTTATGTTAAGACGGTCCAGAATGTAACAACCGTGTTTGTGCGAGAAAGGCGGTGTATCTGGGCAGTCTTGTGTGCTTCGATAAGCTCTGTGAGGGTGTTGTGTATCCCGAGCTGGAGCAGACGCTGCGTGCTGGTGAACTGGGGCAGTCCCATTGCCGCCTCGTACGCCGGGCGGATGGCGCTGTTTACCGCCTCTTCATCTTTGCAGCGCAGGTGGTATAGGGGAATGAGTAGGCAATCCTACTAAGAAGGAAGGCTTGTGTGAGACAGCAGAGGTTGGTCTCCCGCATGGCTCTGCGGCGATTGGCGATGCGGCGAATGGATCCCTTGATCTGGTGGGCGGTGGTTGGGAGGCGTTGGATGGCTTCAGAGTTCTGCGTGTTGTTCTGCACCAGCATACCTAACACGCGGATGGTCTGCACGAGAGGTATGAGGTGGGTGTCGATGGGGAGTGTGATCGGCTCTTGGAGGTCGGGGATGGGTCGGCGAACCCGCCTATCCCGGATGACTAACAGTTCGGATTTGGTGGGAGAGCAAATTAGACAGTTTGCCTGCACGAAAGCGTGGACGGTGTCGATTACTTTTTGGAGTGAATCTTGTTTCTCCCCGTCCGAGCAGGAGTTGGTCCACGGTGATATCATCGACGTATAGTGAGTGTTTGATATGGGGTATGGTGTCCAGAAGTGAGGGGAGGCCTGCATACTGATGTTAAAGAGGAACGGGGAGAAGACTGGACATTGTTAATATAGAACGGACGCTACGGTGGAGAAATTGCCGGCAGATAAAGATAAAGCAAGGCTAGCCCCAGCTGTAGCATTAAACACCTCAACTCAACTGCTCCCTGTGGTGTCCCCCGGGTCATGATTATTTCTTCGCTGCAGAGGTCTCCAATGTGGAGTTGTGCAGTGCGGTTGTGGAGAAAGTTGGCAATATAGTTATAGGTGCGGGTCCCTACACTCATCTGGGGGAGGTTGGCCAGTATAGATGCGTGCGACACGTTGTCGAACGCCTTACTGACGTCGAGGCCGAAAATGGTGCGTGTGGCCCGGCTGGGACCCGGGTCGAGTATGTCGTGTTGCATCTGCCACATGACGTCCTGAGTGGACAGTCTAGCCCGGAAACCAATCACGGGGGGGTGGGGTCCTCCTTGTCTACGTGGGTGTGAAGTCTGTGTAGAATTATGTGCTCCATAACCTTTCCCAGGCAAGACGTGAGCGAGATGGGCCGGAGGTTGCCCAGCTCGAATCGTTTGCCTGGTTTGGGTATGAAGATTACCTTGGCATGCTTCCAGGAGTCTGGAAGGCGACCTTCATGCCAGTGGTGGTTGAAAAAGTCCGCAAGTGCATCGACTGAATGGTCGTCGAAGTTGCGTCGCATCTTGTTGGCGATGCGGTCTTCGCCGGCGGCCGCGGTAGTCTTGATGTGGTTCAGGGCGGCCGGACTTCCGACGCCATGATGTCTCTGCTTATGTCTCAGTTCTTATATCCCGTGTATTCCGAGGGGATAGGTATGTCTGTGGCGGTGTTGATGTATTTGTCTTTCAAGGTAACGAGGAGTTAGTCGTTCGTGCCTTGAAACGCGTGTATGACGCGGTTGAGATTCTTGTGGGATGTATACTTGGTGTGTGTCTGATCAAGCAAGTGCTTGAGCAGAAAGCACGTGGTCTTGCATCCCAACTGCCCGTTGAGGCGGTCGCAAGTCTGGTGCAATTGCTCCTGACTGAGTTTGGCAGAGTAGGCTTCGATCTATCGTTCGAGGCGAGCGAGGCGAAGCTTTGAGATTGTGGTCGTGTTTACGTCGGAGCCATCAAGCGTGGAGGCTGCGCTGGGCCTCCCACATGTGCATGAGTTTGGCGTCGGGGGTGGGGCCATCCTCCTCCTGGGTGGCCACGGAGGTGGCGTTGGCGGAGCAGTGTTTCTCTCCATGTATCGAGGTCGTTTATGGGGCTCTGCGGACGCTGAGCTCGCACGTACCGGAAAGCGTCCCAGTTTGTGTCCTCGACAGTGCCACGGGGGGCCTTGCTGTGTGTGGCAGTGCTCAGAACATAGTGATCGCTACCTATGTTCATACCGAGATTTCCCCAGCGCGCGTCTGGGATATTGCGGGCGAAAGTGAGATCCGAACAGCTGTCTTGCGTGACGCTGTTGCCGAAACGGGTGGGACCCTCGGGGTCGAGGAGTAGTGCGAGACCCAGTGTCTGGGCTGTCTCCCACACCTTGGCTCCTTTACGACCACAAGCTTTACGGGGGTAGCCCCACTCGGCGTGGGGTGCGTTGAAGTCGCCCACTATCAGTAGCACCTGGTTCCGCGCGGCTGCACAGGCCTTGCGGAGGAGAGTGGCTATCTTAGTGCTCTTGTCACTTCGGGGGCTGTACACGTTTAAGATGTTGAGCGGGGATTGAATTCGGCTGTTGGGAGTGACAGAGTGCGCTGCATGCGTTGGCATTCACCACCTTGTAGCACAAACGCACAGAGTTGCAGGCCATCGGCGTTCATTGTACTCATTGCCGCTGGCGTTGACAATGTAACAGACCGATGATTTTGAGGAAAGCAAGACGCATGACTGGCTCCCTGGGTCAATGGACGCCTCAATCGACCTTTGAGGTACGTGGCGGTGGGGCTGCATGCCTTAGCGCTGACAACGTTGTGGCCGACACGCGGCACTGCTGCAATAAGCCGCAGCGTTTATTGGGTGACCGACCTCTCACGAGCAACCATTAATTTAACTGCCACTTGCCAGGGTAGCAGGGTAGGCGCACTGCCTATCCAGTGTGTGGAACGCACTCAACGTTACAGACGCCAAGCCGCGTCTATAGTTAGCTGCCCGATGCACCACACCTTTCGCTCTCTAACTAGGTTTAGCAGTAATTTAACCGCAGCTAATTTTTTCCCCTGGGAGGTGGCTCGTCTGATCGAAACGCATTCTGCTGATTCTGCGGCAGACACGTTCAGCCAGAGTGAATCGGATGGCAGATTGGCTTGGCGGCAGCGTGCTCTCACGTGAGATTGTTATTAGACAATGGGATTCGCCGCCGCGTAGGATGTGGCTACGTATGCAGCGTGTGCGTTGGCCCAAGAAAGGAGTAACAAACATTTCACTGTTTTAAACATACTCTCGGCGCCGACAGATCAGCAGTGGTGGATTCTTCGCGATGCCAATGGATAGGATTCTTAGGCCTTCCCAGTAGAAAAGAAAAAAAAAACGACGCAATTGTGCCCACACTGCAAAAGTTTATCGTTTCGTCCCGACGACCGCTTTTCCTGCAGTGCTGTATGCATGGCATTTTTCTGTAGTCTTGCCGCTACGACAAGGGACACCAGAGTCTGTAATAAGGGAGTGATTAGTTAATGGCATCCACCCAGTGATGCGAGTGAGCAATCACTCTCTTATTAGAGAGGTAGGGCTGTGGTGTCCCTCCCTTATTAGAAATCTACTCCAGCTTTGGGGATTCCCCTGAACATCCGACCAGTCCTACCTCTGGTGCTACAGAAAACTGTTTTGTAACTACAAAAATGGGTTCCTACTACAAATGCAAGGCTAAATATACAACTGAAGTATATTGCGAGAAAAGAAAATTTTCTGCGGTGTTCTTCTACTGGCCTCTGAATTCTGCTGGCTCATTTTAAAAGGCTTTGATTCGATTGGCTTTGTTTTGATCTGTTTTTATTGAGTCTTGTACAAACTTACTCGACTTCTATTTTTTACATCGTACTGGACAGGGCGTGTGTCACGTCGCCCCTGTGCTCTCCCTCCCGGACTCACCGGCCGCCTGCGTCCTCAGCAGGCTCAGCATGGTGGCAGCTTTCTTTCGCGGATGCATCGTGTCCAGCTGCGCCACGAGTCCCGGAAGGATCATTTCCTGCAGGATGATTGTTTGCTTTGGTCTCCCGGCATTTAGCGTCCCAAAGCCACCCTGGCTGCGCCGTAGTGCGGGGCTACGGATAATTCCGACCACCTGGGGCTCACAGCACACGGGCCTCTAACATTTCGCCTCCACCGAATTGCGACCGCCGGGACCGAACCCGCGTCTTTCGGGTCAGCAGCTCAGCACCATAACTTCTGAGTCACCGCGGCGGCGCAGGATAATGGTGTCCTGCTCCCCTATGTGTATCACATGCACCTGCCGCGTCACACGTAAGGCGCCCGCTGTTAGTATTATCAGTGGCTCTAGGGGACGAAGGCTTAACGTCTGGTCGGGGAGTAGGTTCACGTCGAAAGGATCAAAGGGTTGTTGCTGAAAGGTTTTGGTTTCCGCACGGAACACTGAACGGAAAGCGTGTACTGCGCCGCAGTAATCCGGGCCCCCATGCAGGCGTCCTGCGTATTAGGCGGAAGGTTACCGTTGTTGCCATTTACGGTGTTTTCTGTTGTCTACATTACTCTCTTTTGTTTATGTTCCAGTGGATATATAGCAGGATGAGGGCAGGATGCGAAAATAAATAAAAAAGGCTGACGAACAACCACATTAGACCGAAAATTCACTTCCATTTTTATAAAGGTCAGTAGAGGCGGTGCTAACGCACACACTCCTGCTACTTGTGATGTGGATTGACTCGAGCAGCTCAAGCGCTGTCGTTTCTTGGCTCTTGTTTTAGATGTTTGTTTCTTGCAACCCCGCTTCACATTTTTTTCTTTTTCTTCATCGCAAGCTTTGGAGTGATGCGGTACGTGAGAACTCGTGCAGTTTTTTTGCCGCAAGGCTATGGTCTCCTAGACGATGACCAATATATCGCCTAGTTTCGCCAATGTATGATTTGCCGCATTGCGCACGTCAGCGGGATCTGTTAGGTGACGCCCACTTCACAAAAGGGTTTACATGCTTTTTACGACAATACACTTTCTTTGTCTTGGTGGGATCAGTTTTGAGCCACAAGGATTAAGCTTCTTGGGCGCGCCAAACACCAACAGCAGGTAGGTCAGGAGGGCAAAACTTCTTACACCTCCTAGTGGCCACGAATTACAGACGCTAGCGCCAATCCCTCCTTCGGTTATGTTCATTGCGGTTGGCGTATTAGCCTCCATGACAACGGACGACCGAAGCGCGTGGCGATCGGATGGCATCTGCTTCACGCGCGGACTGGTCCAAAACCGGGCCCGCTATAGGGCGAATGTATGGTTGCCTGCCTGCTCGGCGCGCTGCCGCATGCCTCGCTATATTAGCGTTTTCGTACGCCATTTCTTTGCTGTTGTGGCATGGAAAAGTTGGTTGCGCTGCTGGTCAACAATGGTAACCGCAGCGTTGAGCCAATGTGCGGGGTACAGAGAACATATTTAACATGCTTTTATTGATCGTATACGTTACTTTAAGTCTAAAAGAGTTATTTTTCAAAATGCGCCATATGACTGTGTTACAGCATACCGTAGAATGCAGATTATGTGTTTCGACGCACCACAGGTGTTACCTCAAACGGTGCAGCTGGCACTTTCAGTTCATCCTTGCGTGCAACATTCATTCAATGCATGTTCGATCATTCCGTGCATACTGTTCACAAAGCAGAGAAGGATCATTATATGCACTGTAAGCGCAAGCAATTTAATGCATGCACGAAGTGCCTTACAGTCGTAGATAACTGCCAAAAATTGTGTTTTTGTAAACACGTCAAGGCGAACCACTATAACGCAGTGGCCTTCACTGTCCGTGCTAATATATGCAACACCAATATAATCCAGATAACATGCAGTTGCATAATTCATTCCCGCGATGTGCCGACTCTTCTGCAGACCCAACGCGATGACTGCTTCGATGGCGCCTGTCCTGTCTTGAGTGTGCTTGTCTTCGTCTTTTAGCGCCTGTACGCTTTTTTGCGTAAACCATGTCAAGCTACAACCAACTAGCTCAAATGAAAGTCTGTGCTAGCGCCTTTCCGTTAAACACGCCTCAAGCTATAGCGACGAAGCCTCCATCGTTGTCGGCCTGAATGAGCTGTTGTCGGTGAAAAAAATGACGGCTATCTTGGATCCTGGCCTGAATTCTTTGACGGGCACACACCTGTTGAGGCAGGTCGACGCCGTCTCTTTTCCTCTGTTGGAGATTCTTCGATTTATAGAAAGGAGCTTATGACCACGAATGTTGGCAACGGATCTGAGGCCCCCGCGCTGGAATGTAGGGACTGCATGAATCCGAAGCGAGCAACCTTTCTTCTCGTCCGTAATGGTCGAAACATACCTGCTCTATCCTTTCAAGAATTGCGCTGGGATTTCTGGTAAGGATCATTAACTTATTTTCTAAAACCCGGGACGGAGAAAAATACAAAGTTGGCAGAGCTACGCAAGGATTCGAAGGAGAAAGGAAACACGTTCCCTCACACCCCTGAGTCATTCCAGAGCTGGCCGCTAGTCTCCAAGGCTACACAACAATGTGCACACTGGCAGAGCGTGGGGATCGCTTTTTTCGGTTCTGTATCATGATTTCAGCAGTGACCTTTTAAAATGATTTCTCCTCTTTGTATAAAACGATGTGCAATTGAGGCCGCCAGCCGCTTTTTTATCTCTCTCTCCTTATTTTCTTCTCCCCCTGCACTCCAATCATTAGAGGCACCCCTTCGATGCAGCCACACTTTAAGCACTATGCCCCGGGATCTTCGGCACGATGGTGAACTTCGGGAGCCTCTTTTGAACACCAGCGACGTCATCCGGAATGCTGACACCAACCAGGACCTCTACAGCCGTGCAGCAGTTTTGATTTCTTCCTCCACTTTTGGGACGCACCCGAAGTGTCTTTCGCCACAAGGATTCCATATAATGCGCAGCTAGGCACCTGAGCTTAAGGCCGGCGACGCCAGCAGAGTCCCTGAAAAAGCGTACCCTTTGCAGCCAACCATAATCACGCATTAAAAAGGCACGGGTTCTCACATACCCCATTACTGTAGAGCCTGCGGTGGACAAGAAAAGGAAGAGAAAAAAGTGAAGTGAGACTGCAGGAAACAAAGAAACGCCGTAGAGCACGTTCTGGGGCAAGTTGGTGCATAGCTTCAGTAGATGAAGCGCACAAAACACAGCACAAAGGCAAAGAATAACACACCTGTCTCGTGTTATTCCTTGCCTGTTTGCTGTGTTTTGTGCGCTTCATCTACTCAAGTTAAATAAAACGACAGCGAATCAGCTGGTCGAGGCATTCCATGTCAGAAGAAGCGGTAGCGAGTATACTATTGCCCTCGATAAGAATGAATGTGCATTTTCAGATAAATTGGGGCGGTATACAGTGCGTGTTGCTTTTGCATTCTTCTTACGTACGGTGTCGGTTTTCAGGCCTCATTTTGCTACATATCCACTCGCAGCCTCTGCGAGGTGTCCCTTCCCTTTGCACTTATTTCTTTGGGACCACACGACGCGTGTTACTAGGCATAAGAACCTCATTGCAGTGGAAAGACGGCGCCCTCTGATGGCAAAGAAACTAAAGAAATAAAAAGCCTTTGGCAGCGTGAGCAGACCAGTTCTACTGGCCGGAGCTGGTAAGACTTCATCGCCATAATGACACGGAGGGTGAGGGGTTAGGGGTCATCGTAACATATATGATGGCGGGAAATCCGTGCTTCCGTGTGGCCTCAGTGTTCGAAATTGTCTTCGGATCCGAACTGAGCAACGCAGTCTCCTACTAATTTTGCCTTGAGAGTTGGAGGCCCTGAGGGGTAAACCCTTGGACTACTCGTATAGCACGTGACATGGATTTACCTAAGAAAAATTGCATAAAATACAGCCAAATTGATATACCGTGGGGTACATCAGGGAATGTATTTAGGAGTTTGGGAAGGAACGGGCTTGCAATTGTCTCCAGGCAACTTGCTCCGATTTGGTTCGGAATTCATGCGCGGGAGAGGGTATTTTAATCTTCCATTCCGGTATTGGAATGCGATCTCATGATATGTGGCCATGCGCTCCCTCGCTGATCGCACGAGCGGGTCGCCCACTGCCCGGTCAGCGAATCCTCGGGCATGGTTGTGGGCGGCCGTGTTTCTCGGACAGGAGGATTGGGCAAGGACACCCATATGATGTGGCTGTCTGTTTTAGTGGTTTGGCTAGAAGGACCAAAGCTGGTGTGCGGGTTCTTCTTTTCGAGAAATTTGGGATTGCAGATTTGGAACAGCTAACAATGGCTTCAGCCTTCGCATTCGAGATTGCGAGTGCAATGGCTGCCTCGTCAGCTTATTTTGGTCGAACGGTTCTAGTGATGGCAGCAGCGGAGATGGGGGACCCTTGATTGTCCACGACAGCCAAGTGAAAAAATTGCTTCCCTGCGATATTCTGCCGCGTCTACGTGGACTGCTCCTGCGAGGGTGGAGTAATTTTTACGCACGGCTTTCACTCTGCCTTCGCGGCGGCCCTGATCGTGTGTTCGGTGCGCAATTTTTGGTAGCAGAGGTATGTTTGCATGGTCGGCTATATTTACAGGAATTGTGTGCATGTGGCTATGCATGCTGTTATACCTTAGTGCCATTTTGGACAGAATGGCCGTTCTGAACTTCATACTGTGCTATAAGATGTGCCTCAGTAAGCTCTTCAATAAGTTATGGATTCCGAGTTGCATTGACTTCTCTGTGGAAGTGGTTTTAGCTAGGCTGAGGGCTGTCTTATGCGCCTGTCGTTCGAGCTTGTGAGCGGCTCCCTTTCTGCAATGGAGAGATTAAGGTGTGCATAGTGGACGCGGCTGAGAATGAAACCTTAGGTGGGACTTTTATTGTGGTCAATTCTGATTTTTGCGGAGGCCTATGCTCCTAGCGTGGGCTGTATCTGCCGCTTGCTGTGTCTTTCCTTTGATCTAGTCGCAGTACGTGGCCCAGAGCGGTATGTGATCAGCACACTGCGAGTGCGAAGGGGGGTCGGGTGGGAGTGGCGCTCAGCTTGTGAGCTAGAGGTAGGTAATATTAAAGAGAAAAGGGCCTTGGGGGTTCCGCCGCTGCCTAGGTTGGTTTGCACGAAGCAGAGTTGTAGTTCGGCTGTTCTGCGGTAGGGAATGCTCTTAGATAGCCGTATACATTATCTTTCCCTGTTAGGGTACTAAGGGAGGCGAGGATGGCTTCACCTGGAACATTATCTAACGCTATCGATAGATCTAAGGCTAATATAGCCCTGAGATGCTTGGACAGCTGTGAACCAAGGACTTATGTGCGGAGTATTGAAGGATGACGTCCTGTGTTGACAGATGCTTGCGGGGGCCTACCATTGTGTCTGAGTACTGGGAGTTGCCATCTGTCTACTGAGATCCGCGTGTTCGAGCAACGTTCCTCCACAATAGGTTAGCGATGCTTCAGACCACTCGCTGCAGCCTAAGATCCTCGCGCTCTGCTTGGAATGTCGTCGTCTTCAGCCACCCGCACTTGTTAACCTGCCAATCTCCCGCGCTGTGATTTGGAAGCCGCCACCGTCTTCGATCCGTGGAAGCGCCATCAGAAAAGCATACAGCACGAAAGATTAGAAGCAGCGAAATTCGGTTGAAGACCCAATGCTATCGCAGTGTCATCGAGCAATGGTAATCCGCGATGGAGCGCAGTATCCCCCACGGTCCAGTCAGATCTCAGGATCTCAATCCAGATCACCCACTGAGAGGCACACTCCGGTTTGGCGGAGGAAGAAACCTTGCTCCGGATCGCCGATCGGATCATACTATTAGATGGGGCGGAGATCAAGGGCGTTTGGACGTGCAGGGGTTACAAGGGAACGCGTTCCTTGAAGACGGTGTGCTATCAGGAAGCCTGGACAGCGATGATGGAGATCATCAGGATGATCAAGGCACGTAGAGAAACAGTACCATACGTTGAGGCGACAGTGATGAAGACAGCGTAAGTGAACGTCTACGCACTTTAAACACCATTTACTGCAGAAGGCAGAGCGAGTCCGGCAGTGACAGGCGTAAGTTAAGATGAAGTCGGGTACTTTCTCCTGCAGAACACTTCAACAGCCGAAGGTACGACAGGACTGGTTTCAAGCGCTTGTGAACACACTGTCAGCAAAAGTGTACTGCAGGCGTATACAGTAATAGTTAGTGGATATACAGTAAAAGTTACTTCATTTTTTGTCGGTGACAGATATGGCGGATAAGTTTTGCCGGGGCATGTTATTGATTGCAAAAGCATGACCTATTTTAACAAAGAAACAACAAGCTCTTTGATCCTCCGAAGGTTGATTTCATATATAGGGTTCACTCTGACACATTTTGTACTGATGAATACAGCAGTCGCCACCGACGATTTCATTTACCCCACAGTTAATGTTATGATAACAAATAGAAACACTTCCACGAGTGTTATGGCATAACCGCAAGGAAATGCTTAGCCTGTGCACATGCGGCGCTGCGCGGCGCTTAGTGGTCAGTGTCAGTGAAGAGTGTTAAATGCACGACACCTCTTCTAATCTCCGAAAAAGGGTGAGCCGGAAAAGACGAAATGTCGGTCGGATTCGAACCCGGGTACTCCGGATCAATCGCTCGGCTACTGATCCGGAGCACCCGGGTTCGAACCCGACTGCGGCGGCTGCGTTTTGATGGAGACGAAACGCAAAGGCGGCCGTGTGCTGTGCGATGTCAGTGCACGTTAAAGATCCCCAGGTGGTCGAAATTATTCCGGAGCCCTCCACTACGACACCTCTTTCTTCCTTTCTTCTTTCACTCCCTCCTTTATTCCTTTCCTTACGGCGCGGTTGAGGTGCCCGCCGAGATGCGAGAGAAATACTGCGCCACTTCCGTTCCCCCAACAGCCAATACATTTGAAATTCACTCGTCGACACTGCGCGTCCCTGAGGCCACGCTACATCACTATTCACTCCCACACAGTGACAACCCGTTCTCCTCTTCTGCAAGGAGGCCGCCGCGGTGGCTGAGTGGTTATGGCGCTCGGCTGCTGGCCGGAAAGGCGCGGGTTCGATCCCGGCCGTGGCGGTCGAGTTTCGATGGAGGCGAAATTCTAGAGGCCCGTGCACTGTGCTGTGAGTGCACGTTAAAGAACCCCAGGTGGTCGAAATTTTCGGAGCCCTTCACTACGGCGCCTCTCATAGCCTGAGTCGCTTTGGGACGTTAAACCCCCCTAAACATAAACCAAATCTTCTGCAAGGACGTCACAAGTATGAATCGACAAGCGTCTGCTAAAAATAGGCACACGGTGAATTTTTACAGAGAAAAATAATTGCAGGAATTTTTACTCAGTGCACTTTAAAAAAAATGAGCACAAGAAGGAAAAGAATAGTTTGGGATGCGTGACAGCATTCAAGCTTCGCTGACTGAGCTGAACCGTTGGCGTGCATCGCCATAGGCGCCGCCGCGCACTTGATCCACGCGTTCGCTGTTCGCTGCAGTTGAAGCAGTGGATTAGGGTGCTGAGCGACCGCTTACCTTGACGTTTTCCAGCAAAGCCATTGCAGCACGGGCAGTCGTGAGAAAAGCCTGCAGAGAAATACATAGGCTGAGACGGTGCACTCCGCAAGCACCGGACATGGAGGCTGCGAAGGTCATTTCCCTGCACAAGCTTTTCTGGAGCAAACGAAGAAAGGTGCTTAGTGCACACTGCGAGTCGGGACACCGCACACATGGTCGAATAACGGCAATTCCGCGAGGCACGACCATACAGCGGTGGCTTGCTTTGCAGCAGCGAGCCATGCGACAGTTTTTCACACGAAGTGACTCTGTGCAAAGTACCGCAGCCGGTCCAGTCGATCAGAGCGGGCGCTTGTACTAGGTTGCACACCACCCGGCTCGTTGCGCTTTGAAGACACAGGAAGGGAACAGGTGTGATGCGCGAAAGCCGGTTGCACGCACGTGCGCGGAGAAATCGCTATGGAAACGAAAGAACCACCGCAGCCGCTCTGAAGCCGTCGCTCACGAGAGGACGGTATGGCTGCAGAGGCCGCCGCGGTGGGAGGGCTTGTGGCTCTCCAGCCCCTCCTTAAAATCTCTCGAAATAAAGTTGTTACGTGTACCTGCAACCATGGAAACGCATTCTTTGCCTTCGTTTTGCAATGCTTCCGCCGCCGCCACGGCTCTGCACTGTGCCAGTTAGTCGTCACAGCGGGTTCATCAATCAGACGACATGACAAGTCATGTCTTACTTTTTGAGGAGTGCTGAATGGGACGGGTGACAGTCAACTCAACACTGAGCATTTTCTGCCGATTCAGAAGCGCAATGCTGCCGCCTGTTCAAGGTACGGCGAATGCTGGACTGTCAAGTTTCGGCATAAATATCCTTGCCCCGTGCCCTGCCCCTTGAAGCGATGAAAACAAGAGCGTGGGAGAACTTGAGAACTAGTCAACCAGCTCGAGAAAATACAAAATCGGGACGGCAAGGGACTAACCGCAAATCCCCTTTACAGGCAAGCTTTAGAATTCCTACGAAAAAATGATTAGTGATAACGGAACTATCTAAAGTGAAATTTGACCGCACTTTCATTTCGCGATATGCTGACGCAGAAAACTTGTACGACGACGACGCTTAAACTACCAGTCTAAAGCAGAATGCTTGGATTGCCGCTTTATCGCTCAAGGCCTCTGCACTGGATGGAGGCTCCTTAAGAGTGGTGCGGTGTAACCTTAACTGCTACCTTTGATGGTAAAACTTTGTTTCGCCAAATATTGCACGTGTGAGATGGCCATGGCTGACGGCGACTCCATGGCTCTGGTCTGGAAGACCGGGTCTGAGCTGGCCAACACGGCCTCCCACTGCTCGAGAGAAGGATCACGCATAATATCCCTCGGTGGCGGCGCTATGCGACAGCTCCATAACATGTGGTCATAGGTTGCCATATCCTGACACCATCTGCATTCCGCATGAATGTCCGGGTAGATTTTGCTTAACACGTATGGGCTGAAGAACGACCGCGTCTGCAGTCTTCGCCAGACGCATTCCTGCGCCTTGGCCATCTGCTTGTCTAGTACAGATAAATCCTGCGCTCCAGTTTATAATTTATTTATTCATTACAAGTACCTACGGCACCCATGAGGAATTATTGTTGGGGAATTATTGTAATGTCGTGAAAGTACACCAACCCATCTATTGTGGACCTCCCTGGAACAGCCAGCTCACCTGCTCTGCTGACGAAAACTCGAGCATTCATGAGAGCCACCTCGCTCACATGGTTCTCAGAGGGTGCCTGTACTGCACCTCCATAGTCCCTCTCCTGGTTGCCCGATTCAGCAATCGTGCCGCTGTGACAGACATTCTGCCCCTCGCCAAATTTCACCACCGTTGAACCTTGCCGCGTGCAGCTGGTCCTCCCACTGCTCGAAGCGCTGCGGTGTTGCGTGCTATCGCGCGCTTTTCTTCTCTCCAGCTGCAGACGCCATTGTTATGACAGTCGCCCGTTACTCTGCCTAGGCAGCTATTTCTTGAATAAGCCCTATCTGCGTTCTGAATAATACAGTATGCAAACGAGGACCGCCATTAAACATAGGCGAAAACACGTTCACGGCCGTATTCGCGGCCGCCGAATACACTTGCGCAATTGGCTTGTAGTAAATTTGTAACGTCGATACGTGGGGTTAAAGAAGTCACTAACGCAGGGACGCGCGCGATCTCCTGGATCATTTTTAGCGTTCGACGTTGTGAGAGCTGATATGAACTTACGTACGACATATTAACAGGTGTGAGTTCTCTCTAAATTGTTTACGAAAATTCTGGCTTTTTCTGTCGTGCTTTTCTGATAAGCTTGCAACATACCCAATCTTACTTTATTTACTGCGGTAGTCCAGGCTGCTACGCGTTAATGACAATTACACGACGAAAGCCAACGTCCTCTTATCAGCCATTATTGCTTGTGCTGACGCAAGATCACAATCATCTAAACAAACAGCATTCTAGTGAGTCACGCAGTGCTGCTGCTCCGCCCGTAGCAGGGATCATAAAGACTTTTGTCTTTTGTTGTTGCTATTAATCAACTAAGATTACCGTTTAACAATGGGGAATTAGGGCATCGTATCTGCCAATCTTGCGTAATAGTGGAGGGGGGAAGGGGGAAAGAAACCGGAATTTCACACAGGTCCGAGTCCTAAGTCAGTTCCCGTGAGAACGTCGAGTAGTCTCCGCTCATGTGATCGTGTCCCAACGCACCCGACTCCAATGCAGCGGCGGAGAAGCATGTGGGAGCGCCGGTGAACCGCGAGGCGGCGTCCGGTGGAACTTTGCAAATCAACTGGCAAAGAACATGTCTGGGTACAATTGCCGGTAAAATGACATGACTGGTGGTATAGTTTATTTAGGGACAGGAGACAAACGCAGGCACGAACACAAGGATCTAGTTAGGTGCCTCAATGACGATAAGAAGCAGTTTGGAGATGGTGCCGATATTATTCTGCTGGGTGACATGAATGGCCACATCGAGGATCTGGATGTATACACAGATCGTAACGGGAAGGTAATGCTAGACTTTCGTGAGCGATACTACCTAGTTATTGTAAATAGAGAAACTAAATGTGAGGGATAAACCATGTGGGAATCCCGTGACAGGCAGACGACCATTGACTATAGTGCCTAATGTCGCGGGGGATCTTTAGCAAGCTCGGAATAATGGAAGATGACACAGAAAGGAAGTACAGCCTGGGAAGTGATCATAAGCGTATAAGTCAGCAGTTGGGAGACCAGATAAAAAGCGAAATTCAGAGAACTCAAAAAGGGAACGCAAATTTAAAAGACGAACAAATAGGCTAATTGCAGCCGACATAGAGGAGGCAATAGAGAAATGCCCCATGGAAAAGTGGGATTATATTCAGTTAGAACTACCCATTGTACAAAAATAAAACAAATAAAAGGAGTAAACCGCTGGAGAGGAAAGATGAAGCCATTAAGTTGGTGGAATAAGGAAATTAGGAAGGTCATCGAACAACGACGGCTGGCTGCAAGGAAACACAGAGAAGCAAGAGGGCGCAGTTAACTGAAGAGGAAATAGGCCCAAAATGGGAATACTATCGACAAAAGAAACAGCAAGGGTTGGTCGTCTATAAAGCAGTCCTATGATCACTGGCTGTCTGAATTTCGCGATGCAACTAAAGGGCGGCCAAGAAAATCCTGGAACCATATAAACTGGCTGGGTAGAACAAATCGCAGAAAGCAGGAACAGATTCACGATGCCGAAGGAAATGATTAGAGGGAGACCACGCTGTGAACTACATTGCATCAGTCATATGCGAGTCATTTAGGAACGACGATAGGGTAATCTCCCCAAATGAGGGAGCAACACAGGACAGCACCATAGAAAACAGCTTAGATCTGACCAGTGTTAACTGGAAAAAGGCGGAAGCAAATATTACTAAATGCACGTCCGCAGGGCTAGACGGAATTCCAATCAAGCTGATGAATGAACTTGGCCCAAGAGGCAAGAAAACGCTGATAAAAGCATTGGAGACAGTGATAACAAATAAGCTAATTCCGCACAGCTGTAGACAGAGTAAAATGAATTTGATTTGTAAAGGGAATGGAGATAAGGTGACCATAAAATCCTTCCGACCGATTACGATAACATCTGTTGCATACAGGCTGGCGATGCAGGCGGTGAAACCAAGAATGCAGTCATGGGTAGAATACTCAGAGAAATTCAGAATTGTTTCAGAAGGGGTAGGCGCTTAGATGACAGCCTGTTCGTGCTTACCCAGTGCATATACTCCGTTTCTATACGTCAGGAACAACGCTGTGAAAGGCACGGAAGTGGTCGGTAGGCGTGTTACGCGCTTGTTCGGTCGGCGAGTGGTCTGAGGCACGAGAAAGGGACGGCTTGTCGTCAGCAATGAGAGTGCATTAATCGAGCTGGTGACAAGTGTCTCATGTAGTAAGCCTGCAGGCAAAGCCTTTAATATGTTTCTCTTGCCGCAAGGAGTGTACTACTTTTTCGTCGCGGATGAAGGCAGGGCAAACAAGAGCGCTAGCTTCGACAGCGTTGCACCTGATGTATGAAACGGAGTATAGAAATAGCTAAGGCGGAAAACAGACCTCTGTATAGCCTTCCTGGACATAAGCGCTGCATACGATAATGTGAATAGGGAACTCCTGTGGAACATATGGAAAGATGAAGGTATCGGTCATGAGGTGATTAATTTTCCACAGGAAATATAGCGAGGAAATAAATTTTAGATTACATGGGAATGGATTAAAAGTACAACTGTCGATGTGCACAAAGGATTCAGGCAAGATTGTCCTCTATCACCGCTGCTGTTCATGCTTTATATGATAAGTATGGAAAGAAGGCTACAAGGAAGCAATGTAAGTTATAATCTGTTGTACAGATTAGGCGGAAAGCTTGTTGAACAACGACTACCGTATTTAATGTATGAGGACGATATTGTACTGTTAGCAGATAACCAGGAAGATTTGCAAATTCTGGTTAATTGCTGTGGAGACGAAGGAGACACTCTAGGCTTCAGTTTTAGCCCAGCTAAGTCAGGTGTGATGATTTTCAACGGTACAACTGACCACGTGCTTACAATACAAGACCATGAAATGCCCCGAATGGCAGAATACAAATATCTCGCGGTATGGGTAGACGAAGGACAGATATACACTGAAAAGCATGAACAATCTCTTATTGCAAAAGGGCGAAGAGATGCCGGGATAATGAAACATGGGGCATTGTGGGGTTACAGCAGGTATGAAGTACTGAGAGGTATTTGGAAAGGAAAAATTGTGCTGGGGCTTACTCTCGGGAATGCGGTTCTGTGCTTAAGGGCAGAAGTTCAGTCCAGGTTAGAAGTAAATCAGAGAGCTGTTGGACTATTAGCACTAGGTGCGGGAGGGAAAACCACAAGCGAGGCAATACAGGGGGATATGTGCTGGGCGTCGTTCGAAGCACGGGAAGCTCAGAGTAAAGTACTATACGAAGAACGCCTGAGGAAATTGGATGATAACAGGTGGGCGGCTAAGATGTTTAAATACCTCTACAGAAAGAGTGTTGACTCACACTGGCGGAAAGGAACTAGGAAACTAACCAGTCAGTATGCAGGACATGAGGACGTAGAAAGAAAGATAGCATTAAACGACAGGTTAAAAACGCGGAACGTAAAAATTGGATAAGTTTCATGGAAAGAAAATATAGTGCAGAACTATAGCGATACTGGAAAAGGCAGATCAGGAAAGAAGCGTTCTATGATAACTCAAGAGCCATTAGTAAGTGGCGTTATAAGCAGCGGAAGCGATCTGCCTCTCGTGTAATGATGCCGCTTATGTCTATGCTACTATATGTCTTTCCTATGCGTTAGCGCCGAGGTTTTCTTGGCGCCGCTCGCCCGGCGCGCGTCAATGGAAGCGACGTTTGATCAAATCTGTTTTGTAACGCCGTACACTGGAGCATGGGACCATTTCTCAAAGTTGCAGTCAAGCGGCGCTGGTGGAATGCTAATAGCGTGGTGGTTGAATGAAAGCCACTGTCGGCGCGAAGGGCCAGCGTGGGCAAACACGGCGAAGAGCCTACGAGCTGCATCCCGTCTCCCCTTCCATTGCACACCTATGGACTCGTCCATCCCTGTTATCCAAGCCACTGTTCTGCGTGCTCTTAGTTTTAAAAGGTGTGTAATGGTCGCCTCGATGACAGATGGCTTGCATTTCGTTTCTAGAGGCTCTTCCATGACCCCCCGCTCACGCGTGCACACATTTCTTCGGCAGCATTTGTGCGAGAGGCAGAGTATGCGTTTCTGATCTCGGACTGCTACATACGAAAACGCCATTGTAACTCGGCGCTGGTTTGAACAAACGAATACAATTGAGCTCGCGCTGTGTTATGGCTGCGCCTATGGTTGAACACATGCACAGTTTCATTCAAATATTTCCTATTTGGAGCGCGTTCACTGCTTTCATTGACATTTCTACCGGCTTTAGGTAATGTCACCTGCATGCAAGAACCACTTCTGCTTTACTGCGCAGCTCGGGCTACACTTGAAGAGGAAATTTCGTGCATTTCGGACGTAAACTCCATAACGACGGTAATGCGTATGTCGTCTCAGGCTCACGTCTGCTTTTGAAAGGGCGCAGCTGCAGCCGCATGTACTACGGGCAATGCGTGCGGCATGGAAGTGCACCAAAACTCGTACATTCTTCAATTTACGCCGCAAATACCTTTCCTTGTATCCGGACGCATGCCCGGGCTTTTAAAATCCCAAACCCACAGCATTACGCTCCTATTGCGAATATCCGCAGCCCCCGGGCTGCCAACTGGGCCCTGGCCCTGCAGCTTGGACTGATCCAACGTGCGGGGGCAATCAGAGAAGGTGCCCCGGACTGAGGGCAGCGACCTGACCAGGCGTGACAAACTCCCGAGACCAACCATGTTTTTCATGATCATCACATATGACGGAGCAGAAGGGCTCCTCGATTCCCAGTCACCCTCGCGCATACTGTTGGCGAAAGTTTGCTCAATACAAACCAGCAAGTCCCGTATGACACCCGGCCATCGTGCTCGCTGGCTGGCCTCTTCGGTGGACCACCGCCTGTCCAGTTCCTGAGAGAAAAAAGAAGGAAAATAATTGGTTTGGTGACCTAAGTATGCTGCTGTGAGCACACTACTGATACACTCGCTGGAAAATATTTCACGCTACCGCGATCCTCCTCTCCCCGCTAATGGATTTTTAAGCTTGATTGCTGCTCACTGCAATCGCTTGCATGCTTCCCTGTGCATGCACTTCCGCAAAGTCGCTGTTATAACTGATAAACTGAAGTTCTGCGCAGTTGGGACTGCTAACCTGGGATAACACTCAAAATAAATGAAAAGCAATATTGTTCGTAAGTCGTTGAAGCAGCAATGTGTGCGTCCAAGAAGATAAACCCGACGAACTTGGAGGCTCTATGTGAAGTTCCTGCATATATAAATCAATCAATCAATCAAATTTATTCCGCAATAAAAAAGTTACGAGGAGGGCAGGTAAAAGCTGTGCGAAACAGCTTGAGGAGCCCTGACCCCCTAGCACACGGACAGCATAAAAAAAAATGTTTGATGCTTGCAGTTTTCTAAGCAACGTGGCGGCGCCCCACGTTGTGGAGGACAGTCTGCTGACAATCAGGTCACCTGAGTCGACTGTGCTTTGGGCGGAAGCGGCCGAGATTTAGTGCTCCGAGATTAACAGAAAAGGCTCGATACTCGTCGGGGAGCGCATGAGCTGAACTGACCGCATACGCGTTGTGCAGAGAGGCGCGCCCCCGTCATCTTCTTGATGCGCGGTTGTTTTATTTTAACCTCCAAAAGGAGTGACACCCCGCGTTACACCGGCAGTCACGCGGGTCCGTCCGTGTCAGGCCGCCATGGTACTTCGGCCAGGAGCCGCAGCAGCTCGGCTAACGTGTCGCAGCTGTTCTCTTACAACGTCGGCCCGTTTTATGACCTGCCGCGATCTCCAGGCTCAGTTATGTGCCCCAGCAGTGACGCGTGAGCAGCTCATCCTGACACGTATGAATGACGCCTCGGCTATGCGGGTCTTGACGGCTTACTATTTGTGCCCGTCCCTGGGAACTGCAACCTTGGGTCGTGCTCATCCATCTGACTCGGTCAATTCTGCAGATCGCGGCCCACAGGTTGATGTGCGCGGCTGAGCCGGTGCTCGTAGTCCGGCACAAAGGTGCCAGGCACTAGCACGTGACTTGTTTCGAGACACCGGGCTGCTTTGTCTCCCTTGATCGGGCCAGCGTGTTTCTACGAAATCGGTACCTTCTCGGCTTCCCGCAGGATAACAAGAAAATTCAAACAGCGCTACACAAACACGGCGCTGAACTGGTTGTGAGTTCACTTGTACAGCTGGTTATAGCTGGTTGTAAGTTCAGTTCAGTTGTACGTTCAGCGCCGTGTTTGTCTCCTCCTCTTTCTGGTCCTGTTGTATAGCGATTTTCTTGTTACCATGGAACACCAACTCGCCCAATCTTCCATCCTTCTGCAGTTCCTGCAGGACTTCGTGGCTCGCATCGAAGTTTTGCACACGTGCCTCTATTCTTTGCGAACGCCGCACTCGGCGCAGAACGCGGCATGAGGCAGAGCTGTCTTCTGTCGCCGCTGCTCTTTGTGTTATGCGTCAACCTGCTTCTACGCCGCACCGCAGACAGTCCGTCCGAAAGCGGCTTCCCACTGCCTGGCCAAGGCCAGGCTAAGGTTTCCGTGTTCGCCCATGACTGTTCAAAGCTGGCTTTCTTTTCATGTTTACCCTGTGTGTCCTTTGTATCCCATTTTCTTATATACTACGCTTCGCGAGGCGAAACCCAGACACCTCTCGCTGGTTTATGGCCGCCGGCGGCATCACCCGGGCGAAGGGACTCTGGGAACCCGAGGGAGAGATCCAAAGGTTCAGACAAGCTCCTCCTTCTGGAGCGGCAAGGGAAAGAGGCAGAACGAGCGGGTAGCCCCAACGATGAGCATGGAATTTTTTCGAGCTCTTGCTCCCCTCCTAACGGGCAGCTTGATTTTTTCTTGCAAGAAACGGAATTACCTGAACGATTGCAGTCCACTGTCGTCAACAACGAACCAAATTAGTTTCTACAGGCGCACCCTTTCGGCGCATTCGCGTCGAACATGCGCGGCGACATGGAGGGGGGTCGGCCGTGGAGACGTGCCTTTTCTTGGCTCCGTTTAAGAGCGACCGCCGAGCTCAGCGGTGGCGCGTTTTCGCATGTCGCTGACGGAGCGTACTCGGGGCGTAAAGTCGCTCGTGTTGCTTTTGCCCGCCTCGCACGCTCACACGTCGGTCGGCCGTGCACGCTGTAGTGCGGAAGCGCCACAAACACGACAAAGAATCTTGCCTGAAGTCTCGCAGTAACTCGGCTAAGCTCGGGATAGTTCGGAGGTGCGTCGCTCCAGCTCTGCCGCCGAATGAAGAGAGGGTGCATTAGATGAAGAGCCAGCAATAAGAGGCGAAGAATGAACACATGCTTTCGCGTGTCTACTCGGTTCCAGTACTTTGAAACCTGTCCAGTTTCTTTGGGGCAGGGAAGACGGTCGCGCAAGCTACTTGGGCCCCTTGCACGCAAGGCCCGGTTCAGCTTACCCAACGTGCGCACAATGTGACGTATGCTCTCACTGCGAGTTGCCCACGACCTAGTAAACGCCATCCAAGAAAGGCGCCTCTTTCTCGGGACGTCGCGGCATCTCTCGTTTCGCGGTGCCAGCCAGGCTTGTATATCGTTACGTCTGTCCGACGCTCCTCCCCGCAGCCTTGCCCGATGTAGGCGTTTCCAACACTACCGTGTGTAGTGGCTGGATGGCTGGAACGTAGGAGCGTCCCCTTTGAAACGGGGGCGATGGCAGATGCCACCGTCCTCAGCTTTTTTTCCCGTTATTTTTTGTTTAACTGTGTTGTAAGTTAAAATTCGCCATTTTATTTAAATACGTCTTCCTACACTTTTAACCTTATGTCACCTCTCAGCTTTTGAGCCACCAATATTCCAATCTCTTTTTGTTAATTTCCACCGAAGATTAATTTACATGGCTATTGTTATCTCTAAACCCTAGCGCCTCAGGAAGAGTGACTGTGCCTGCATCGACATCGGGATGGATACCACCACATTTTAGTACGAGGTGTTCTATTGTTTCTACAGATTTACCACACATAGCACATGTGTCATCTTCTTCGTTAAATGTCTTTTTGTAGCTGCGCGTTCTAAGACACCCTGACCTAGCTGCAAAGACTAGGGCACTGCCTCTTGAGTAATCATAAAACGCTTCTTTCCTGATCTGCTTTTTCCAGTATCAATATAGTTCTACACTATGCTTCTTTTCCACCCAATTTATCCAAATTTTACCTTCCGCGTTTTTAACTTGTCGTTTAATGCTCTTTCTTCATACGTCTTCGTGACTGGCATACTTACTGATTAGGTTTCCAGTCCTTTTCCGCCAGTGTGAGTCAACGCTCTTTCTGTGTAGGTATTTCCTTAGCTGCCCACCTGTTATCATCCAATTTCCTCAGGCGTTCTTCGTATAGTACTTTACTCTGAGCTTCCCGTGCTTCGAACGACGCCCAGCACATATCCCCCTGTATTGCCTCGCTTGTGGTTTTCCCTCCCGCACCTAGTGCTAATAGTCCAACAGCTCTCTGATTTACTTCTAACCTGGACTGAACTTCTGCCCTTAAGCACAGAACCGCATTCCCGAGAGTAAGCCCCAGCACAATTTTTCCTTTCCAAATACCTCTCAGTACTTCATACCTGCTGTAACCCCACAATGCCCCATGTTTCATTATCCCGGCATCTCTTCGCCCTTTTGCAATAAGAGATTGTTCATGCTTTTCAGTGTATATCTGCCCTTCGTCTACCCATACCGCGAGATATTTGTATTCTGCCATTCGGGGTATTTCATGGCCTTATATTGTAAGAACCTCATCAGTTGTATCGTTGAAAATCATCACACCTGACTTAGTTGCGCTAAAACTGAAGCCTAGAGTGTCTCCTTCGTCTCCACAGCAATTAACCAGAGTTTGCAAATCTTCCTGGCTATCTGCTAACAGTACGTTAAACTCGGCAGTCGTTGCTCAACAACCTTTCCGCCTAATCTGTACGACAGATTATAACCTAGATTGCTTCCTTGTAGCCTTCTTTCCATACTTATCATATAAAGAATGAACAGCAGTGGTGATAGAGAACAACCTTGCCTGAATTCTTTGTGTACCTCGACAGTTGTCGTAATCTTAATTCCTTCCCATGTTATTGCAACTTCATTTTCTTGATATATTTCCTGTCGAAAATCATTTATATCAGAACCGATACCTTCACATTTTAATATGTTTCACAGGAGTTCCCTGTTGATGTTGTCGTATGTACAGCGAATGTCCAGGAAGACTAAATACAGAGGTCTGTTTCCTGCCTTAGCTATTTCTATGCACTGGGTAAGCACGAACAGGCTGTCATCAAAGCGCCTACCCCTTCTGAAACAATTCTGAATTTCTCTGAGTATTCTACCCATGACTGCATTTTTGGTTTCACCGCCTGCATCGCCAGCCTGTATGTAACAGATGTTATCGTAATCGGTCGGAAGGATTTTATGGTCACCTTATCTCCATTCCCTTTACAAATCAAATTCATTTTACTCTGTCTACAGCTGTGCGGAATTAGCTTATTTGTTATCACTGTCTCCAATGCTTTTATCAGCGTTTTCTTGCCTCTTGGGCCAAGTTCATTCATCAGCTTGATTGGAATTCCGTCTAGCCCTGCGGACGTGCATTTAGTAATATTTGCTTCCGCCTTTTTGCAGTTAACACTGGTCAGTTCTAAGCTGTTTTCTATGGTGCTGTCCTGTGTTGCTCCCTCATTTGGGGAGATTACCCTATCGTCGTTCCTAAATGACTCGCATATGACTGATGCAATGTAGTTCACAGCGTGGTCTCCATCTAATCATTTCCTTCGGCATCGTGAATCTGTTCCTGCTTTCTGCGATTCGTTTTACCCAGCCAGCTTATATCGCACGAGCAGGCAGGCGCGCGGCATCTGGCGGCCCTACCACCCGAAGTGAGAGACTGAACACGAATTACGCGAGATGGGAGGTTTATCGGCGTTCGTCCGCTTCAAAAACCATCGCTGCGAGGTTGGACGGTTTCGCTCACGGGACACCGCGTAACGGCCGCAGCGGGAGACTTTGCAACATGCGTTCTTTAAGCAAGGCAGCAATGTGGGGCAGTTGGTTGTACATTTTGGTTTGAATAACGCGCTACACACTAACAAACTCGTCCTGTGTCCTTCGTTCCGGTGTCGTTTTGTTAGTGTGGCTGGGCCCCGCTGACCCACGGATCCTCTAGGGACGGTAAATTACGGCTGGCAGCTACCTTCGTCACGTAGATGAGGGTGCACTGGCTGGCTTCAGGGCACGATTACTGCCGCCGCTTCCGTGGCTATGCGGGAAGTCGACCCCGTGTCGCTTTAAATGACTCGTCAGCAGCTCGAGGGAGAGTCCGCTGCTGCCGTGCCGGTTTTCCCCCACGACGAAGGCGAGACGTAAAACCACGGTGATCGATCTTTTTGAGATGTCTTTCGCGGCGTTTCCTAAAATCTTTGTAAATAGAATATATTGTCAGTGTTATGAATACCGTGCTTAAAAAAAAAAACTGTGGCGCTGGCGCAGCGGTCTGAAGGAGCGGACAGCGGAAATGACCTGTTTAAGCAGCCGCGGGTTCGAACCCTGTGCCTCCGGCTATTAATTTTTTTACAGCGAAGCTGTATACCTCTACCATCCAAGGAAATTTTCGTGCCGTCGTCCTCGTCGTCAGCAAGAAAACGCCAGGCTAAAAACTGAATGCTATTTCGAGTGGGAAAATACCCAACAGCACAGAAATCGTATATCATACTGATCATAAAGCAGTTGAAATATAAAAAATATACAGGTATTAAAAAGGAGTTTTAAAGAAGTTTAAAAATAATACATAAAAAATTAAAAACTACAAAATGAAATATATGTAAAATATATATGAAAATATAAAATTAAAAAATACAAATAATAAAATAAAAATGTATGAAGGGTAAATCTCTTGAAATCAGGCATAAGGCATACACCATACAGCTTAGTACTCGTTTTCATTAAGAAAAACACAAAACAAGCTTCAAAACCACATGATATATGATAACGCCCCTCTGAACAGTGGGAACACCGTCCTTCGCGTTCCGGTAAACATTAGGTTTTCAGCTGCTTCTGAAGGGGTTGACGTCATTTGAAGCCCTCGTGTGAAGTGAAAACCGCATAATGTATGATAACTGCGCCTGAAACGAATGCGAAGCACGTTCCTTCTCCCAGCGTGTGTTTCCCGGTAAAGATTGAAGATGAAAATTGGTTTTTGGGGAAAGGAAATGGCGCAGCATCTGTATCACATATCAGCGGACACCTCAACAGCACCATAAAGGAAGGGGTAAAGGAGGGAGTGAAAGAAGAAAGGAAGAAAGTGGCGTCGTAGTGGAGGGCTCCAGAATAATTTCGAGCACTTGGGTATCTTTAACGTGCACTGACATCGCACAACACACGGGCGCCTTAGCATTTCGCCTTCATCGAAACTCAGCCGCCGCGGTCGGGTTCGAACTCGGGAACTTCAGATATGTAGCCAAGCGCCCTAACCACTGAGCCATCCCGGCGGGTGCCGGTAAAGGTTACGGCTGCGTTTTCGTGTCGTTGTCATAAGCAAAAAACGCCAGGCTAAAAATTGAATGTAAACAGCATATCTCCTTTGAAATCACGCGTACAGCATACATTTCACTTGTCTCTGGCTTCACTCTTTGTAGAGCTGCGAGCGCGAATTTTCAAGTGACCTCGCAATGGGTAATTGGGTTTCGTTTTACAGCTTCGCTGTCCAACAACCTTCACAGCGTGGATTGGAGCGACAATTTCTTTATTTCTTTAGTGTCTTCCCCAGGTTAAAAATTAAATTAAATTGGTTTGTATTGGGGGGGGGGGGGAGTAAATGGGGCGCAGTATCTCTCTCACATATCGGCGGACACATGAAACACACCATAAGGAGAAGGGATAAAGGAGGGAGTGAAAAGGGAAGAAAGAGGTGCCGTAGTGGAGGGCTCTGGAATGATTTCGACCACCTGGGGATCTTTAGCGTGCACTGACATCGCACAGCACACGGGCGTCTTAGCGTTTTGCCTCCATAAAAACGCAGCCGGCACGGTCGGGTTCGAAACCGGGAACTCCGGATCAGTAGTCGAGTGCCCTAACCACTGAGCTACCGCGGCGGGTGGTACCGGGTTTCCGCTTCAGTGAGGCTCTTATGCTGTCGCATAAAATAAAACATTATTCAGGTCATTTGAAAATCACACGGGTCGCCTGAAATTTTTGGGCTGAATTATGATAATCACTAAATGGGCGTGTCTCGAGTGAACGATTCTTGCGCTTGCGATTTCATGACAAATAAGGAACCGAATAAAGCGCGTAAGAATTCGATAAATCGTCCTTGTTTAAATGTGATCCAAAGGTAAAACCATCTATTTAAACGGTTTCTCCAAACCAGGTCTCCTGATGATTTCACCAAATTTCGATCGCATCGTAGCAAAGCGACATCCTTTCTTCGACAAACAAAGAAGGAATGCAATGAAAACTGTTCAGTACTCGAAACCGAACCGGAAAAAAATTGCCAGCCGGACTTCAAGAAGTCCAAGGTGATAGGCACGCACAAGAATCAGCTAACGCTTGAAATCATCGAAGCCAAAAAAATCGCCAGGTCAGCAGACTCATGCGTTACCGGCCCCTCTTTGGAAATTTCATCTAAGTAATTGGACTTTTAGTCACACGCAAGTGACATAGCGATGGCTCCTTCGGTGTCATGAATGAATGTGTGTGTTGCTCTTTTTGTTGTTTGGTGGCCACCTATTTATTTCCACGGTACAAGCAATAAAATTTCAGTTGCAAGTCAGCGCCCGTCTGTGTGTCTTCCTTCCCTCCGTGTCGCGCTGTTCTTCAGGAGCTTATTTGGGCCATTGCTTTTCATCATTTGAATAAACGGCATCGTTTTCATTGATCCAAGCCCAACTTTCATCATAACATCATATGCCGATGACACGAGCTTCACCTCTGGCAGCACTAAGGGCCTTACTGAAGAAGCAAAGAGGAGCCTACGCCTTTTAAATAACTGGTCAATCATAAATTCACTAGCTGTTAACGTAAACAAAACAAAAGCTGTACTTGTTAAAAAGTGCAAGAAATAAACCGGTGTCCGGTACTGAGATTTCACTTTTCGTTGGGTCTGTCCCGGTGCAAGTTGTCCCTGTTGTAAAAAGCTTCGGAGTTTTTTTTTTCGAGCAGAATTTATCGTGCTTAGTACATGTTGATAAGACAGCTGACAAGTTATCAAAAATAGTCGGCATCCTGAGTAAGCTGCGCTATTTTCTGCTACAACACATAACTCATTCTCTATAATTTGATGTTCGCTTCTGTTTTACACTACGGTTTTACTGTCTGGGAAACTACAACACTCTCCAACCTTAACAAGCTTCATATAATTAAAAAAAAACGGCAATAGGAACCATTGCTAACATTCCCCTTGGCGTCACCACTACGCTTCAATACCTGAGCTGTATAGAATAGGCCTAATTAAACGCGAATTATAAGCGAAAGAAATGCACATACAAATTTTCTTGAAACTTTGTCTCACCTAAAATAGCAGAGAACCCACTTATGCCACACGAAATCATGACGAGTGGTTCATTTCTAAGATACGAACCAATTATGGATGCCAAATGCTCAGCCATTACTTGTCATCATTACTAAATTCCTTTAGTTATATATTCTGACCAACTGTTTCTTTTTTGCATTTGTAATGTTTTCATGCCTTTTTTCTTCCTGTACATTGTCACTTATCTTTCCTAAAATATAATTTGTTTGTTATGTTGATGGGAATACATCATTTTTAACAATACCTGTAATTTTGTACGGGGGCGCAGGCGCGCAATCAAGCTTCAGGGCTAGCTTTTTGTCTGCGCCCCTGACATCTGGATGATGAAAATAAAATTTTATAGATTGACTGATTCACCTGCTTCTCGTTGACCCACGTGACCATGAATCGTGAACACGTTCAAGCAGAAGCGCCTCCGTCTTAGTCATGTACCCAGCCCATCAAAAAACATCTTCCCTTCTCGACTAACTCGCCGTTAGCGTCCACACTTGAGCTTTGTGCGCAGACGAAGGAGCCTCAGTGGCGCTTTCATTTCGCCCGGCGAATCAAAGGCATTCGTCAGAGCCGATGCTTGTTCATCCGGGCTTCCCGGGCGTGCCTTTGTTACAATTGCCCTGCGCTCTCGGTTGTCCGGTTTCCTCCTTTTGTGGCTAAGCCGACAAGTTTGCTTAAATGTCGAAACACGTGCAGTCCGTGCGCTTGACGGCGGGATTTTAGTGCTCGCGTGCTATTCGTAAAAGGGATGACTCGACTGCACCCACCTGCAAGCTGCACGCCAGCTCCTCGTAGAGCAGACCGGCATCCTGGAGCTTGGCGTTCACCAGGGCCAAGGTTGGCCCGATGTAGCGTCTGTCCCAGATCTGCGATCAGGGATAGCGCAGGAAGAAGGTTGGCGATAGAGAATAGTTTGTGCAGTGATAACTGCAACAGGGTTCTGTAGCATTGGCAGCGAGTGCAGCAGAAAGCCCTTTAGTGGCCGTCACTCTAAGTGAGGGGTTCTATTTCAGTCTCCCCGTAGGGCCAGTGGAAATTTCGCCTCGGTCTGGTTTAAAAATGGTTTACCCCGCACATGTCGCGGCACTCATCAAACCTTAATTTGGCGCAGCAAAAGCGCGCGGCTTTCTGGGGAAAGCTCGTGGTTAGGCACTGTGTGCGCCAAAATTATAAACGCAACCAATTTGTATACATGGCACAAATCATCACCGCTGCCCAGATTGCGGCCATTTCGGGAACAAAGCCGTCTCCTCTGCGGTCATCGCCGGCGGACAAAATATTTCGCTACAATTCGTCTCCACACATGGCCTTGAGCTGCTGCGTTTTCCGAATCCACTCTAACAGATCATGGGCGAACACTCGAATATTCGGTACTCAGTCTCCTATGTATTTCGAATATTCGAAAGGATACGGATATGTGAGAAAAATGGAATATCTCAAAGCGAATTCAAAACTACTGGTTTTGCTGTTCGCGGGCAGGTCTTGGCACCTTCACCGACAGCAATAAAACAACATGGCAGCTCAGTGCGCTGTACTGTAGTTCGTGCGATCACTATTGTTCTGCTCTTTCCTGTGCGCAGTGTCGGTGCATGTCTGGTTCTGTGGTACTCAGCCCACACTGCAGTCGCGAAGGGCGAATTGCGTGAGCCGTTTTCTACGCAGAGCGGGAATTTATTTCTGGGACCGGCACTGAAGCGGATGAGGTGCCCCGCACCTTACGCACGACGAAAAGTAACCGAATGGCCGCTACAGTGGCGCCGCAAAAACGCGGACACGCGATAGAGGAACAGGCCTGGAAAACCCACGAGAGGCTACGCAGGGACGTTATCGCGAGCATAAAAAAAAGAGTCAGCGAAAACGAGACGGCTAAGTGAGCCCGAAAATGGGGATAAAAGAATTGCTGCGTGAACACAGAGCAGAAAAGAGCGAACTACGGAAGGAACCGCTGTATGATAATTCAAAAGGCGGTATCCTCCTGTTGCAGGCTAGGTCACGTTGCCTCCCAACCAGACAATATGGAAGTAGGAACAGGAAGATGATTTGTATAGCATACGGCTGCAGTGTAGAAAACATAGAAAAGGTTCTGGTATATACTGCAAAGCTATACATGAAAGAGCCTCGTTTGCGTTCTGGGCATAATTAAACAAAAATGTCTTCATTAGCAGTAGAGAGAGCAAAAGAAGACTATAGAGTAATGGTGGCGTAAAAGCAGAAAGAACTAATTCAAAAAACGTCACATAAATTAAAGTACCTCAGAACATGAAAAGTATCCGTGAATATAGAGGAAAAACGATCAGAATAGTGCCATAGAGAAAGGGCATCTTGTATTTCTCACAAATTACCACGAATTAATACAAAAACGATATGGTCAGCGTGCATTTAAAGGTTGAGAATGCTTAAGGAGAACAGGAAGGTTATTTATGTAGAGTGAGAACAGTATGGGCCAAAGAACTGGCCCCTTTGGCACGCCAGTTAGCACAGTTCACAAAGTAGACGTGTAAGTTTTAAGTACTGCATGCTGTTTGCGGTCGCTGATATAGCTTCCAAGTAAGTTCAAAATTTAACTCCTGAATCCACAATTGCTTATCTTGTTCAGTAATATGTGATGGTTATTTGTGTTGAAGACGTTTTTGCATCCACATGTACGACAGCAATTTTGTTCTCGTGTAGAGCTGCACTTGAGCATTTGAGTTAGGGTGGGAACTGCAGAGGAGGTTGATTTGAGGTCTGAAAGCTTGTTGGTGAGAGCTCAGGATGCCGTATTTATTTATTTATTTATTTATTTATTTATTTATTTATTTATTTATTTATTTATTTATTTATTTATTTATTTATTTATTAGTTACCTGCATCGCCCCGCAGGGCATTACAGCAGGGGGGTACAGACTTCATTTATAGGTATAAAGCAATTATTGCAGTGCATGGAAAAATGCTTCGTTAGATGTAATACATACAATGCTCGATGGCAAACTGTTCCAGTCCCGAACAGTTCTAACAAAAAAAAGAATAACGCAAGACGTCACCCTTGCAAGAAAATTCTCTGACCTTCAAGCAGTGGTCCAGTCGCTTTGATATATAATGAGGTGCCTGGATATATTGTTCGCGGTTTATGCCAGTTTTTGAATAATAAATCTCATGGAAAAATTTCAATCTGATGTACCTTCTACGGTCCTTCAACTCTTGCCAGTTAAGTTTTCGTTTGCTTTCCGTCATACTAACTTGCCAGTTATAATTACCAAGAACAAATCTAACTGCCCTATTCTGAATTTTCTCTAATTTTCCTACACACTCAGATGTGTGTGGGTCCCAGCAAACACATCCATATTCAAGTATGGAGCGTACATAACTGAAATACAGCTGTGTTTTTAAGTTACTTGGTAAATGGCTAAAATTCCGCCGTAGAAAACCCAAACGTGACGCTGCCTTATTCGCAATATAAACTAACTTATATGAAGAGAGTATCTTTTAGAAAACTGTATTAACACTGCTAATTGATATCGGCCTATAAGTTGATGGATTAGAGCTATCTTCACCTTGATAAGTCGGAATTACTTTTGCTATATCTAACCCTGAAGGGCATATTGCACTATGAAGATAGTGAATAGATAGATGGAGTGGCTCAGTAAATATGTCCATATTATCCTTAACAACTTGAACCTGGATTTCATCGAACCCTGCAGCCTTGTAAGTTCTAAACTCTTTAACCACTGTTATTTCATCCATCGCAATATCTTCAACTACAAATTTTTTCACAACTGATTTCAATGGTTGCATATATTCAGAGACTAGAGGTAATTGGGTGGCTAGTTACGGTTCAATATTTACTAACTATTTATTAAACTGATCGGCTCTTTTCCTGATCAATTCAAGCAAGTAATATACGTTCCTCTGAACGAAGCCTTATTGCGCCTGTTACATAGGCCAAATTTGATTCGTGTTGCCATGAGCGTTATCAATGAAAGATGAATAATATTCTTACCAACAGGTTCCATAAGCGCTTAACCCTTTGTAGGGCAGCATATATTATTTTTTTGCAAAAATGCCGAATTTTTTTTTATTGCACCAGCAGATGAGGTGCACAGAAACTGTTCTCAAGGAAATTCACCGTTTTAGCACACACAGTTAAGTGGGAAAAAATAGGGCATATTTGACCCGTTAGCTCTAGATGGGAATAAAGAAAATGGGACGTATTTGTTCCATTAACCCACATGGGTTTCCTCACTTAGCTGCTTCTTAGAACACCAATGGCGCCTACGCATTTGTTCGACTTTCACACGGTTGTTTCTGGCGATTTTTTTACCATCCACGTTCATTCGGAAAGTCTTGTTGCTGCTGGCGGTTCTGAAAATTAGGCTATTGATGATTTGGCAGCGACGAATAAACTATCTTCATACGATTTTTGAAAATTACCCCACAACATTCAGTCGTTAAATGTCCAACTATTTTCAGCATGTTAAGAAAAGTGCTTTCTTCTATTACTCGTCATCTGAAATCTTCAGAAGTGCACGTTGTGATCTATGGTTCTTCCTCTGCATGCAGAGAAAAGGAAACACCGCGCATTTTGGTTTACTTTTCTTTTTGCCAGAGCAGTTATAGCCAAAAACTTGCAATGCGCTCGCAAGAAAAGAACGAAGTTTCATTTCGTTTCATTTGTTTTACCCTCAGGGCTTTGGCATTAGAGAGAGCGAGTTCTCTACTCGCTACCTTGTCCAGTGGACGCGGCTGAAACCATTCTAAAGCAAAGCATTGAAAGATTTAGGTGGGAACACAGCATAGGTGGGGCTGCTGCGTCCCACTGCCTCTCACGAGCCCTTTAAAATGGGGAACAAAATGGGACGTATGTGTCCCTTTGTCCCAAAAAGGAACAAACTGGCTTAAATAACAGTTATTAGTCCTGGCCTGTTTCCATTTGTGGTGCATTTTTTCTTTCTCCTTCAATATGTCTAGCATTTTAGTCAGTCATCCATGCGAATATAGGAGCAGTATACCTGCTCGAAGTCGTGTTTGTATAATTGTTCGAAAATGGCATCCTGAAGTGTATTAAAGAAATTTGTAACACCTTGTTTATGTCGCTATTGTATGTGTCGAAGAAGGCTGTTAGCTTTAGGATCTCATGGAGTGACCGATAACCAACCTTTTTCAGTGGTCCACGACCAGTTATCTTAGGAGCTTTTTTTTTTGGGGGGGGGGGGGGGGGGTTAGCACTAACAAAGACAGGTATGTGACTAGCTATTGAATCTAGATAAGTTCTGGCCTATCTATTTCGTGTGATCTTGCTAAGCGCATTGTGTATTAACGCACTGGAGCAGCCAGTTATGCGTGTGGGCTCTGTTATTGTATTGCATGTGTTTTACGGCTTTAAAAGTAAGGGGTAATTGTTAGCGCCTTGAGAAAGATCTATGTTAGTCTCCTACAATTATAACACGGCTACCGTTTTAAAAGGTCAAAACGGCTATATATTGTTGTTAATGGCTTTTTGTCTATAAAATAACAATGGAAGGAAACGACGTTGCTGGCCGCGGCATCTTCCATCGAAACCTGAAGCACCTGAGGTGAGACTAGCGGGAATAAGAGGACAGGGAGAGGCAAAGAAAGGGGGAGCGATGGAAAGAAAGGATAGGGGAGCGTATATATACACTATCTATACTGATTAATGTTTTGAAGCGAAAAGCTTTCCTGCGCCAGCTTTTCGAGCCGTCAGCGCGTCCGCAAGTTTCACCTTGAATGTAGCTAGAGGTCAGACCATGAGAATAACTGGTGGTAGTCAGGTTCGACACATGACATCAGCTACAGAAGCGACACACCAGTGCCTGTTACGCCATCTCGACTTTGACTTTGACCTTCGGTCAAGCAGGAAAGCGTCTGCCGGCATCGCATGCGCAGGTCTTGAAAGTGGGTTCTGCATAAAACGCCGGTGCACTTTGATGCGTTCAGCAGAACGCTAGGTGTGATCGATGCGACGCCTGCCGTGGAGAGCGGCAGATGTGCGCTCCGTCACTGCGTTGCGGAGAGGGGGAAAGGAGGCGTCCCAGGTGTGCTGCCTCCGTGACACCGAGCGGAGCGGAAAAGCGTCTGCTGGAATCGCATGCGCAGGGCATCAAGGTGGGTTCTGCATAAGACGCCGGCGCACTTCGATGCGTTCAGCCTAACGCTATATAGGTGTGTTCGATGCGACGCCTGCAGTGGAGACCGCCAGTCGCTCGACTAGCCACTGAGATGCAGCTTTTCGCTTTCGATCAGGTTTAACCAGCGCTAAACCACCAGCAATTTTTTTAAAAGACTAAACTGTACTACCAGGAGGGCGGTAGACCACGCCAGTAATTTTACCGCATATAGGTTTTAGTACGAATAGCGCCTCAATTGTGTGCTCACTGATAGCAAGGGTAGGCAGGACTTCAAAAGCTACATCCTCTATTATATAGAATGAAACACCACCCCCTTGTACTCGTGGCAGAGAAGAAAATTTGTGCCCTGGCATAAAATACGCGTCGTTATCCTTAAGCCACTGAGCACTAATAGCTACCAGGTAATAAAGGAAACTTAGCTGAAGAGGTAAGCAAACAGTAAGTTGAATTTTTTTCCTATACTGGGCACGCTAGGCTGTGGAATACTGAAAACACACTTGTGTCATTAAGAGATCATTTCGATTCAAACTAAAAACTAGGATCAAACAGAAGCTCTGTTAAAAATTGGCCGACGATTGCGCGTCACGGTAGTGCGATTTTTGAAAGCACCTGTAGCGATATTTCAACAATAGCCGACCGCAGACAGAAAGGACAAGCGGTGCCGAGCGGAGGCTGATCAGGGCTTAGGTTTCAGCTGCGCGCACAGAGAGACCGACTTCTCCGGCGAACAGCCAACAGCGCTAAAACCCTTCAGTTGACTAAAAGTAACGACATCCCCTCTGTCCTCCTCCCGGACGCCGACGGTGGCGGCACCTAGGCAGGGGGATGCCAGCAGACGCTCTCAACGTTCGCCTTTTGGCGCGCAGCAGACCACGCGCCCCGATGAATTTTGTGTTGCGTTTTTTGCCTTGGCTTCGGTCGAAATGACATGATGACTTGGAAGATCGAAAAATAAGTTACTGAAGTAACTGACGTGACCAACGCTGCGCTGCTTTATCCAAATTTTTTGTCCTGCGATTGCCTTGATTGCGGAGCATGCGTTGGAATTGGAGTTCGCGGCACTGTAATGAATATACTCAGCGCGTTGTGTTCCCAACGCTCGCGCTTTGGCGCGCAGCGGACCGCGCGCCCGAATGAATTTGTTGTTGCGTTTTCTGCCCCTTATTCGGCCGCATGGCATGGGAGTTACAAAAATTACTTACCCAAATAACTGCCCCGATCCGCGTTGCACTGCTTTATCGGAACTTTTCGTACTGCGATCGCTTTGATCGCGGTGCACACGGTGGAAGTGGAGTGAGCGAGCGAGCTCGGGGCACTATAGTGAATGCCTCGCAGTCGGTTTTTCATCCGGCGTCTTTTGCCCAATTTATTAAAAATTTAACGTCGCAAAGAGGAAGTGGACCGATATGCGACTAGATGTGCGGCCTAGGCTTTATTTGAACGGATGGCGGTTTAATGCTCCTATAATATATTCTCTCAAAGGCGTGTTCGCTCGTGCGACGGGCTGTGCTATTGAGTAGGGGATTACGCGTCTGAATTTCAATTATTTTAGTGCAGGAAAGCTTGTAGATTATTTCGGAGTTAATATACCTCAGACACCTCGCAGGCTACCGTTAAATATATCCGATTGATGGAAACCACGTAATATTTGTTTGTAAGCAGGCGAATACGAAGCCCTATAGTTGCGCACTGTAACGCGGTTGTGATCAGAATTTTGATGTAGGGTTAATATTTTGGGGTGATTAAAATCAACCAAAAAAGGCATTTAAACGCTGTTTTGTGAGCAACTACTGCTCCGCATGAGTCATTGAATGCTGCTTGTTTAGGTGATTATCATCTTGGATCAGCATATGCAATAATGGCTTGTAAGAGAACATTGCCTTCCCTCTTGTAATCTACATGCCTAACGCGCTGTAGCCGGGATTGCCGCAGTTAATCGCTTTCGGTCGAAGTAGCATGCAACAGAAAAAAAAACAACTCAACTGCTGAAAAATCAGAGCTCGAATTTATTCAGTTCTCTCTGAAGCAAACACGTTGGTTGGTTTAGGAATCGCGAGCAGCATGAACAGCGGGGGCTTCAACAGCGATAGCCACACCTTTAGCGTCGAGTTCTTGAGCGACGGAGCCCAACTGTAACAAAACAAGTACGCCCAGCGATGCGCACAACATGAAAGATAGACCTGCACCGCGAGCAGCATGAACAGCGTAGGCTCAAACGGCAAGAGCCGCCCTTTTACTATCGAATTCGTGAGCGAAGGAGTCCATCTGTAACGACCCAAATATGGCAAGTAACGCGCAACATAAAAGCTAGACATATATTGCGAGCAGCATGTACAGCGGGTATCAAACAGCGAGAACCGCCTCTTTAGTATGGGGTCCGTAAGCGAAGGAGTCCAACTGCGACAAAAATTCCTGGAGCGGTGCGCAAGGTGAAAGCTAGACCTCCAACGCGAGCAACGTGAACACGGGGTGGCTCAAACAATATGAATTGCAACTTTGGAGTCGAGCCTGCGAACAGTCTGAGTGCAACCACGTCGACGCGCCACGAAATGCGCGCAACATCAAAGCTGCACCTGCAGAATCTAGCAGAGCTGGCACGGTGGGCATAAGACAACAAGAAGAACAGCTTTCGTAGCCAACAAGCGAACGAGTCCATCTACAACTATGCCAAACAGCATTTACTGCGAAGAAAGACTGCAGTTGCTTGCGCTTCGCACCAAATCACCCGAAAAAAAAAAAAACACGACTGACAACTGAAAAACGGCCACTCACCTCACAAGTGGCGGATCCAGCGCAGTATCGAAGTTTGCCCGGCCGATCCTGTGCATCCAAACCTTTCGGCGAGCCGCCTTGCTTTTTCCGGCCGGAATTACAAAAAATCTTTTCCCACTGCCTCCTCAGTTGTTGCATTCATACGCGCAACTGAAGTTCTTCCTCGCCGGAACGCGTAGACGCCGTCAAAGATGGCAAAACACTTCCCGCCACTACTGTTGCACAAAAAAAAAAAAAACGAAGCGCGACACCTACCCCAGCAATGGCGCCGGCGTCTGCTGCAGAGCAAAAAAAAGCGCGCGTTAACACGTGACCACGGCGCCTCGGCCAATGGGAGGCTCGTTTATCCGGCGGCGCGCTAGGCGAGGAGGGAAGCCGGCGAGTTCAAAGATTTGCGTTACTTTTGGTTTATTGAGGGGTTTTAAACGGCGCGGTACTCTGGCGCCATCTCTTAGCGCGTCGCCGAGGCAGACGCTTGCGTACCCTCCTCCTCTGTATATATATCCTGGCGCCATCTTCCCCGTCGCCGTACTTGCTTCGCTCGCTTTCATCGTCCGCTATCGAAGGTTAAGCTGAGGCCGTCTGCGAGGGACACCGATGAACGGGTGTGCTGTGCTCCAAAACAAGCATGAACGCCGGCCAAGTCAATCTCTATTCTTAACCCAGCTGAGATCTCTGTCCCGCTCATCAGGATCTTTCCCCGAAAAACCCAAGCAAACTTGCGGTTTTCCTCCAGGCGCAGTTGACGCGCTTTGTTCAGCGACGCTGTTTTCGATATAGAGGTGCTCATTGGCATATATTGGAGTACCGCCTTCAACGCAAAGGACACTGTAGTGTTGGGCCTTGTCATATTAGCTGCAGAGAAAAACTTATCCCGCACCACAACGTTTGTCTTAACCCTGTTCTTCGAACGAACGCGATGTATGTACAACGTCAGTAGCATCATCCGAGATATCGGTTTCCTCAGATGCAAGTATTTAAAAGCGAAACCTTTACTAGCCTAGCGGCGCCGATTTCGATGTGCCTGCGCGATTGACCTTGAACAGGAGGATCGGAGGTGCGTAAGTAGCCGCGTGACGTACAACGCGACTCGCAGCAGCTGCAGCCGCGCGCTCCGTCGGCGCCGCTGTCTGTCCAGTGCTTCGCTATGGGCGAAGTAAGGCGGACGTCGGGCAGAGTCTGATCATCCGGTCGACATCGCCAACCGTGCGGCGAGGGATTTAGCAATCGATAGGGAGCATAAACGGGCAGGCGAGACGGGTGGAGAGCGCGGGCGAAAGGTGCCGAAAGAAGGCCGCGACGAGCACTTGGAAGCAGCCGAGGCGGAGACCGGCGAGCCGCTGGAAGTGAGTTCTCGCAGAGCGGAACGCACAAGGAGCCACGTGGTCCGTCTGTGCTTCGAGCCGCCTAGGCATAGACATGCATATCTAGCCAGGCCTAACCATAGCTAAACCGAGGCTTAACCTGGTCATAGCAAATCTTTCGTTTGCAAGCCAGGGTTATACCCTTGCCACACGACAGATTTAATGTCCGTCCGTCCGTCGCCTGCCTCCAGTGTGGTCATATGAACCTTGCATAGTGACAGAAGTTGTGAAAGGTGGCGTTTTTTGTCTCCGGATATAGGAAGCTGCTCACAGCCAACTCTCGCAACACGACTGTTGCCCATGCTCTTTCGAGACAAGATGAGCTCGAAACGTGTACTCACGTGGTAAGCCCGGCGGCAGACCATCTGTCGGAGCACGGCCTCTTCTAGCTCCATCACCCACGCGTCACGCTCGTCCTCGCTTGAGGCTGCGGTGTTCGAGGCACGGCTGCTTCCACCTATCTTTCTTCTCGCCCCATTTTCACAGTTCATTTGAAAGCACTGTACGACACCGCGAAAGACCAAGCCGAGGCAGTTTATCCCATACTGCTGAATATTCTCATTTCTTTGCGAGCTGCCGGCACAGCTATTTCTTGCCGTGAGAGATGTGCACTGTGGGCGGTGGAGCACGCCCTAGTCACAATTTCCTCCCATAGGAGGTGTTCACGGGGCGTCACGGGCGCCATTTTGGCGTTCAACAAGTAGCTTCATTGGTGCAGGCATGGACGCCATGCGTGCACCCATGCTGCATGGACGCCGAAATGGCGGCCACCGTGACTCGAATGCATGCACACTCCCTATGGCGTCCCTCGCCTCCATCGGCTGCCACGGTCTGGACTAAACCCGAGCTGAGCAGCCGAATGCCGTAGCCGTTTAGCCAACACAGACGGTGGCTGAAGATTACTTTCTTTAATTCTCGACTGAATCTGGAGTGAATTTGCGTTAGACTCTCGGCCGCTGTGTAACGTCTGTGCGTTTCGCTTTCTCACTTACATGCTAAGAAATAAGGCGTAATGCTGCTACAGTTCTTTTTCTTGCATCTTTATGTATCAGTGATTGAGCTTTCTCGCAAAGCGAACATTCTTCGAATGCTTCGCTAACTATGCCTTCCATTCATACGTTCCTTGAAGGTTTAACCACTTTTTGAACGTGAGTTGCTGCACTACAGAGGAATAAGATGAAATCGAGGATTTGACGGACACTCGTCTGGTCGGGAATGTGCACGGCGCGAGAGTATCGAGCGCCGACCAACCTTGTTCCCAATGGAGGGATGGAAGTGATGGTTCATTGTGTAGGCTTCACCATGTGACGTAAGCAGCGAGCGTATATTGGAGGTAGATTGCCTTCGCTGCTATTGAGCGTTTGTGCGTCGTCTGGCCAATCGACGTTCCGGACCTCAGTAGACTTTGCAATTCTGTCTGCCTACTTAACGTTCCAGAAGAACATCCTTAAACAGGTCCCTATGAGAGCTTCGGTTTTAGTCAATGCAGCGTACTCGACGATGGGGTCACTAGAGTCTCGCGTCCTCTCCAGCTTCACACCACGTCCAAGGGTCTTCCTTCGGTGCGTGGGTGGTAGCCTCTGCCCCATGAACAATATGAAAAGTATGAACAGGACGCACACTTCACGACGGAGGAGGAAGTCGACGGCTGCTGGACATAAAATGCAACGGGGGTGGAATATAATTCAGTGCAGTAAGGAAGGATACGCACACCGGCAGGTACGTGCCTTAGTTTCAGTGCCCTGCACCTGACCTGTCACAAGAAATCGGTGGTTGTCTCACTTGTACTTGTATACATGGCGTTAGGCAGACGAAGACGACAAAGAATACACAGGACAGGGGCTAACTTGCAACTTTATTTCAGGAAAGCGTCAGCGCAGGGATTATATAGCAACCACGACCAGAACATACGGATGCGCTTTACGTGAAATGCATAATCAAGATGCACAACTGCTATGCAGAACACCCGGGGCTGGCGAAACGTAAAGAAGAGAGAAAGGAAGGGGGAAGGGCAAGAAAAATATTTGGAAATGGGAAGTGTTCAATTGCATTGGTCTTTAGGTTTTATGAAAAAGCTGGCCTTGGTCATCGCCATGCGAATAACACTGGCAGTGTTACTTTATTGAGATGACCAGGGCCAGCTTTTAATAGCTTTTTAGGGTATTAATAGAGCGAAACCAGGTAAAAGCTAGAAATCGTAACAGAGAGAAGAAACACAAAAAAACATGTTAAAAAGTGGAGTGTAGAACGCTCCTTCAAAAAATATATGTGGTAAATAGAATATATGAAGAAGTGAAATGTTAAATTCCTGATACATGTGAAGAACAAGGGGTTTGAAAACAATAAAAACACGGTAAAATCTGGAGCCCTAAAACTGAAGCGCAAGTTGACAACAATAATAATAAAAAACTGTAGTGTAGAAGGCTCCCGCACAAGATACTTTTGGTTTAAAAGAGATTAGGACCGTGAAGAAATGATTTTTAAAATCCTGACGCATGTGAATAACAAGGGCTCTAAAAGCCGACAAAAACACGGGCAAGGCTGAACCCTAAAGCTAAAACTGCGAAATGTAAATTTTTGATGGCGCAGGCAAACTAATACGCACAAAAACTCGCTGTCGTGTAAATTAATGGAGGGCGTGCTGACGCACTTATGCTCGATCTTTCGAATAAAATATGCCTCAGTGACTTCGCGCTCTGTTTTATCTTTAGCCACCCTTATGAATTCAGTACCCTGTATCTTCGGGTAGCATGGCTGCGTTCTTTTTCTCTCGCATGCTTTGCAATGATCGGCAAGGTTGCCTCCTGACTTGTTTCGCACACGCACATAGTTTATGCTCCTTAGCCCTCTCGCTGGAGCAACGTCCTTTTTTTTTTTTTAAGACCATCCCTTCACTGTACACGTCAAGTATTTTGTGCGGGATCCTTCTACCCTCCAGTTTTTTTAATTATTGGTTTTAACTTTTGCTTGAGCTTCAGGGCTCTAGCCTTTGCAGTGCTTTTGTTGTTTTTAAACCCCTTGTTCTTCACATCCATCACGAATTTAAAGTATGATTCCTTCATATAGACTCTTTTAAACCACATATATGTTTTGAAGAAGCGTTCTACACTCGTTTTCAACATGTTTTTCTGTTTCTTCTCTCTATTACTCCTTTTAGCTTTATCTTGGTTTTACTCTTTTAACTACCTCTTAGCAGTGCTATTTATTCGTAACGAGATGATCGGGGCAAGCTTTTTTGAGACCTAAAAACCACTGCAATTCAACGGTTCCTATTTTCAAATCTTTTTCTGGCCCTTCCCCTTTCCTTTCTCTCTTTTTCACGTTTCCCCGGCACCGGGTGTTCTCTCTACAAGTTATACATCTTGATTATGCTTTTCAAGTAACGCCCAAACGTATCTTCTGGTCATGGTTGCTATATAATCCCTGCGCTGACGCTTTCCTGAAATAAGGTTGCAAGCTAGCGCGCCTGTCCTGCGTACTCTGTGTCGTCTTCGTCTGTCTAGCGCCATGTATACAGGAACTTCCGACCACCAAGCTTCTTTCTCGCTTGTAAGCGAGACTCCGCTCTACCGTGGAGGACCAAGCGGCTCATGATTTGGCTGCCACACGCCGCGACCTGTGGTCGGTCCCTGGCTGGTGTATACAGTCTGTCGAAAAGCGCCTAGCTCATCCGGCGCCAAAACAGGCGCGGCGACGAGGCAAAGAACTCCGATTCGATACGTCCCCGGCGTAAGCGAAAGCTGGGCGGTCGTATACGAAGTCGACGTCGCGCATTTCCCCGTACACGCGCAAGGTTAGACACGCAATGGCGACGGAAAAAGACAAGTTAGCGAAGCAGAAGTTCCCGGTCGCCGTCTACAGGATTCCTTGCGCAGATTATGACTTTGCAATAGCACGACAACAATGTCGACAACAAACGCACTGGCTGAACATGCTGTCGCCTTGGGCCACGGCACCGACCGGGAGGTGTGCGAAGGTAATCGCAGAAGAAAAGAACAAGACCAGACCGCTTGGAATCCCTTCACATTCAGACTACGACACACACGCTCAATCGCAACGAAGGCAATCTACCCCCGATATAGACCCGCTGCTTACGCCACATCGTGAACTCTGTAAAGCAGCTACCACTTCCACCCCTTCATTGTGAAGAATGGCCCCGTAGTGGAGGATGATGCTGATGGATTTTTATGGCGCAAGGGCGTCTGTGGATGATGATGATGATGAATTTTTATGGCGCAAGGGCATCTACGGCCAAAGAGCGCCATGGCACAAGGTATCTTCCATTTCTCAAGGTGGCGTCAAAGACCCATTTCACAAGAATTTCACCGTAAAGAAGCCGAGCACCAGACCAGGAGAAATCTTGTACCCATTTTGTCACCGGTGGGTACCCGGCGGCACTGGGATCCCCGTAGTGGGGCCGAAACGTTTTTACTTTAACAACGTTGGTCGACGCTGGATACTCTTCCGCCAGAGAGAAATTTACGGCGCTCTCGCAGTACTGCGTCCCTCAGCAGCCATAAGTGAACCGCATGCGGGCGTTTGAACATCGCACATTCCGCTGAAAGGAGCACTCGGACGAGCTTCACAGAGGCGCTGCTGCCGAACTAGACGGGCGTCGCTGATGTGTCGCGAATTGGGAACAACAGCAGGCTGTCTGCTTCGCCTCCTGCTTCGAGATAATCGGCGGAAGTGTGCTGTGCTCTCCACGTGTCCGCGTTCAGCAGCTTTCCCGCGGAAACGTTTCCTATAGCCGCCGTCTGTTCGAGGAGGCGCTGCACTCACCTTGGAACCGGTATTCCTGCCCTTCGGAGATGATGGAGAAGCCATTGCGCTCCCTGGGATCCTTGGCCACAATAGCGCCCTGCAGTATTTGGAGAGGTGTGCGCGCCATGGCAACACATTCAGTGCAGAGGAAGCGGACAAGAACTTTCAGCAATGGAAATGCGAGTGTTTCGCCCGTCTACGCCCACAGGAAATCACTGCCAACTCCCGTTAAAGGAAGCAGGGGCTTACAATATACTCTTATAATGAGACGCAATTGGTTTCGAAATACTTCAGGAATATTTTATATCCAGTCTGTTTGAAATTAGTCAATGCAGGCCTTCCTTTGAAAATCCGTGAAAGATACGTCCGTGGAATTTGAGAAGGTTGATTGTACGGCAGGGCGGACAATATATACGCAATCAGGTGCCACGAAAAGACGATTATTAAACGGAATAAAGCGATCAACTTTTTAAATTTGGTTTTAGGGCGCAAGATTACGTTGTAAAATAGAAGCTCCTCGACATATAAGGCCGACCGAGACTGTAGGATTTATGAATTAGCATTGTGCTTCGAGACATGGAGCGCATAAAATACAAGTTTGGCAGACGTCATGCTGGCTTTCCTGCGTTACTTTTTTAATAAAATGGCGTTGCTACACGTGGTATCGTCACGGGAATCAAGACAGCATCATTTACGTCCCAAAAGAATTACCGTCCCAAAAACTGCTCCTGCATTTTGAATCAAGGAACGGTCATGTTATCAATGTGCAGCCTGGGAAAGCTATGTTAGAGAGCTCTGAATAGCGTTTCTTCACGTTCGATATCTTGAAGCATGATGTCGATTGTGAAATTGGGAAAACTGTCCTCTCTGTACATTTTTATGGCCTTCGATTTCACAATGTAGTCTTGCACCGTAAAAAAATAAAAATGAATCAGTCAATGTCAATAATATCCGCCTTACCGTAAATAAAAAAATGGTGACGGTTTACCTCTGGTTAAACCTGGAGTGAGGCGATAGCTACAGCTGGCCGAGTGGAACTTGGTCACGTGACCAGCCATTTGACGAACCACGTGATCAGCCACGGCGCTGCGCCGCGGCTAGCTGCTCCGCACCACGTGACCAACCACGTGAGAGCGTGGCGGCGCAGCCACGCCACCGTTACGCCGAAGGCTCGGAATGCTACCGTAATGTAGCTATCGCTACAAAACATACATCGCACTGAAGCATGTTTAACTGCTTTTAAAAGAATTCTGTACTCAATAATTTGAAACAGCCGATATATATATATATATATATATATATATATATATATATATATATATATATATATATATATATATATATATATATATATATATATATATGGGAATGGTTAATATTAAAATAATATTAAACATTCCCCTATGCACCTACGTCCACCGCTATGGACGAGAGTGGCGCTGGTGAACACTCTCAAGGTTCGCTCACACGCAAAATATAAATACCCCGAAAAGCAGCAGATTGGACAGCCGTCGCCGTAGCTCAGTTTGTAGAGCACCGGACGCGATATTCGGAGGTCGTGGGTTCGGATCCCACCGGCGGCATGGTTGTTTTTTTGCTGCTTTAATAGCAATTTTCTTTAAACCAAGTGATTGACACTGCAAATTAAAAAAAATAGGAACATTCCCCTGTGCACCTTGGTTTCGGTGACAGCTGGCTTCCTTCATGTATGTATGTATGTGTGTGTATATATATATATAGCCAGCCGCGGTGGCTGAGTGGTTATGGCGCTCGGCTGCTGGCCCGAAAGACGCGGGTTCGATCCCGGACGCGTTGGTCGAATTTCGATATATATAGCCAGCCGCGGTACGTGGCTGAGTAGTTATGGCGCTCGGCTGCTGGCCCGAGAGACGCGGGTTCGATCCCGGCCTCGGTGGTCGAATTTCGATATATATAGCCAGCCGCGGTGGCTGAGTGGTTATGGCGCTCGGCTGCTGGCCCGAAAGACGCGGGTTCGATCCCGGCCGCGGTGGTCGAATTTCGATATATATAGCCAGCCGCGGTGGCTGAGTGGTTATGGCGCTCGGCTGCTGGCCCGAAAGACGCGGGTTCGATCCCGGCCGCGGTGGTCGAATTTCGATATATATAGCCAGCCGCGGTGGCTGAGTGGTTAAGGTGCTCGGCTGCTGGCCCGAAAGACGCGGGTTCGATCCCGCCGCGGTGGTCGAATTTCGATATATATAGCCAGCCGTGGTGGCTGAGTGGTTAAGGTGCTCGGCTGCTGGCCCGAAAGACGCGAGTTCGATCCCGGCCGCGGTGGTCGAATTTCGATATATATAGCCAGCCGCGGTGGCTGAGTGGTTATGGCGCTCGGCTGCTGGCCCGAAAGACGCGGGTTCGATCCCGGCCGCGGTGGTCGAATTTCGATATATATAGCCAGCCGCGGTGGCTGAGTGGTTAAGGTGCTCGGCTGCTGGCCCGAAAGACGCGGGTTCGATCCCGCCGCGGTGGTCGAATTTCGATATATATAGCCAGCCGTGGTGGCTGAGTGGTTAAGGTGCTCGGCTGCTGGCCCGAAAGACGCGAGTTCGATCCCGGCCGCGGTGGTCGAATTTCGATATATATAGCCAGCCGCGGTGGCTGAGTGGTTATGGCGCTCGGCTGCTGGCCCGAAAGACGCGGGTTCGATCCCGGCCGCGGTGGTCGAATTTCGATATATATAGCCAGCCGCGGTGGCTGAGTGGTTATGGCGCTCGGCTGCTGGCCCGAAAGACGCGAGTTCGATCCCGGCCGCGGTGGTCGAATTTCGATATATATAGCCAGCCGCGGTGGCTGAGTGGTTATGGCGCTCGGCTGCTGGCCCGAAAGACGCGAGTTCGATCCCGGCCGCGGTGGTCGAATTTCGATATATATAGCCAGCCGCGGTGGCTGAGTGGTTATGGCGCTCGGCTGCTGGCCCGAAAGACGCGGGTTCGATCCCGGCCGCGGTGGTCGAATTTCGATGGAGGCGAAATTCTAGAGGCCCGTGTACTGTGCGATGTCAGTGCACGTTAAAGAACCCCAGGTGGTTTAAATTTCCGGAGCCCTTCTATTTTTTTTATTTGTAGTGCTGATCCGTGGGAGAATAATACTTCGATTAATATGTCGCCGATAGAAAATTACTTATAAAGCAGAAGAAAAAACAACCATGCCGCCAGTGGGATCCTAACCCACGACCTCCGAATATCGCGTCTGGAGCTCTATCAACTGAGCTACGGTGACGGCTGTCCAATCTGCTGCTCTCGTGGGTATTTATGTTTTGTGTGTAAGCGAACCTTGAGAGTGTTCACTAGCGCCAACCTCGTCCATAGCAGCGGGCTTAGAATATATACATGTGTGTATATATATATATCTGTGTGTGTGCGTGTGTGCGTGTGTGTGTGTGTGGGGGAGGGGGGGCATCCCGCCAGCACTTGTCACACAAGTCGGCAGGATCAGACCGCATCAATCATTATCACCTCAATGAGACCACACAGCATCCCAAACTCGTCTGCAAACTCGGGCGGCGTGCCAGTAGAGAAGTGCCTTCGCCTCTTCGAAGTCAAAGCAGCGGCTGGTTCGTCGCCGGAACGCGACATGTTTAACACATCCGTGACTCGCGCGACGGGGACGTGTTCCACTGTTGCACCGTGGACCGTTTTTTCTTTCGCCATCACCTAACGCTTAGCCTATCCTTAATCGTACATTGCGATAGTACTCCTCTCTCCTGGGTTCTGCCTACATCGGAATTGGTCAGTCTCTATTTTACTATCATAAATCGCGGGAAGTCCTCGTACCGCCCTTGGCACAGTGGTGCAGTAGTTAAACGATGCGCCACTGCCCCGGCATGTGTCCGCTTCAAACGAAGCCAGTGAGGCCGAGTTTGCTCTTCCCGATTAACCTCACGCGACAATCATTAATTTAAATGGCACGGTGGGCAGTTTGCTCATAATCCGGTGGGAAGGTTGTGATGACGTCACAAGGTCACGTGGGTGGCTTAGTTGGCGGGAGGTCTACCTGCTTTTATCGACTCGCCAACGCCGACAACGACGAAGTTGCCGTTGAATGGGACCGCGGACGAAATCGCCTTAAAACGAATAAGAAAAGTTTATGTTCCTTGCTAAGTCAATCAGGAGATGAGCTGCAAAGCATGACAGTTGAGTTAGATAGGCAGACCAGGACGGTAGGCCTTAAAGTTAACATGCAGAAAAACAGTAATGTTGAACAGTCTCACATCGGAACAGCAGTTCACAACTGGCAGCGAGGTGCTGAAAGTGGTAAAGGTCTACTTAGGGCAGGTAGTGATAGCTGATCCGGATCATGAGAGGGAAGTAACTTGAATGATGAGAATGTGGTGGAGCACGTATGGCAGGTTCTCTCAGATCATGAATGGCAGTTTACCAATATACCTCAAGAGAAAAAGTGTACAACAGCTGTATCTTACCGGTACTCACCTACGGGGCAGAAACGGGGAGGCTAACGGAAAGGGTTCAGATTAAGTTTAGGAAAACGCAGCGAGCCATGGAAAGAAAAATGATAGGTGTAACGTTAAGCGACCGGAAGCGGGCAGAGTGGGTGAGGGAACAAACGCGGGTTTATGGCATCTTAGTAGAAATCGAGAGGAAGAAATGGGCTTGGGCAGGGCATGTAATGCGAAGGCAAGATAACCGCTGGTCTTTAAGGGTAACGGAGTGGGTTCCAAGAGAAAGTAAGCGTAGCAGGGGGCGGTAGAAAGTTGGCTGGGCGGATGAGATTGAGGAGTTTGCGGGGAAATGGTGGGCGCAGCTGACAGAGTCAACTGAAGAGACATGGGAGAGGCTTTTGCCCTGCAGTGGGCGTAGTCAGGCTGATGATGATGTTCCCCGAGCTCTCCAACTGAGCTTTATTAAACCAGGTCACGAGAGTTTCGAACACATTGGCACAGTGAGGATGAGTATTGGAGTAGCAAAGGCAGGGAGATTAACTAGAAGAAGAAAGCGACTTGAAACCCTGCATTGGGATAAGGAATGAGGTGGTATGAAGGTGAAGGAGAAAAGGGAGTAACAGTAGAATGAATTCAGTAATCATGCGATAAAGTCATGCGTTGAAACCAGCAGCACACTTTCCCTCCAATACTACTGGCGTGGCATAATCAATGAGGTTGCAATCTTTATTCACCACGGTGGCACTCTCCAAAATTGCAAGAAGCTAAAAACCAAAATGTATGGCTGTCAAGAGACCCTACGTCCGGCTGAACAATCTTTCGATGCGTCAGCCATGGATGAGATCGGTGGCTTTGCTGGGTACGGTTAACACAGGAGATGTATCCTTCTGGGCATCGACCACGCCCCTCTCTAAGTCTGGACGCTTGCTCACAAAGCGACGCCTACATTCCGTGCTCCCAGAAAATCGTTGCTGCTGGCAAGCCTGAAAACTTCCTTTAAGATCGAGGACCTCGATTTACAACCAGAACATTTAAGCAGTTTCCCAAGCATAATCAGATTCATTAATTGTTCACATGGATGAATTAACGAACGAATTAAATAAATTTATTAATCCATTAATTATTTGATCGGCTCTCTGAAGCTATACATAAGCAACAAAGGAAATAGGACGCAAGGCAGGAATCTGCGTTGATGTAGCTTGCCACCCTTCGTCCTCTGCCGGGCCATAGATGTCCAGCAGTTGATCACAACAGCAGTGGAAGAGCGCACTCACAAACTGAAAAGAAATACTACCACAAAATATCTGAATCTAAGAGTTCTACGAAATTTCTATAGAGTGCAATCATTGGATAAAGACAGGCAAATTTAAAAATGCTATAATCAGATACTCATTAGCAATCAACACACATACACAGTAATTAAAGCTGTGTACAGACAGTACAGATTTGTCATAATCGGGGCGTCCTTTCTGTGTAGACTCAGAAATGTGAATAAATGATTAATTGACGCCTTCAAGTTATTTCAAGTATTATGCCGTTCTTTCGAAGAATATTAAGGTAGCGTGCTAAGTTATGTCAGTGACTGCTTACGATATGTAGTGCGGTACAGAGGTATCGACCGTGTGATTTGGCGCCGTGTATTGCAGGTTTAAATGGAAGGAGTGAGGTTGAGACCTGATAAAATAAATGTATTCTTAGCTGAAACATGATCTCAGCACCCTCTGTGCAAAGTAACGAACGAACAAATCCCATAAACGTAACACGCCTCAATCAACGATCGTCCCCAAGCACCATGGGCCAAACTTCTCCCTTAACTGTCGAGGAATACAACAAGACCCCACAGGAGGTCACCCGGCGCCCTCCCTCATTTCGCATGTACGACATCTCATCATACCAGTCTCTGCTAAAGAACCGTGACCGTAGAGTAAATAGGCCGAAATGAAGCTGTGCGATAATCCTTGGCTTACCACCAGAATGACAAACACATTAATGAAGAGTAGCTTCTTACATTCAACCTTCTGCTTGGCGAGCCTGGGTTCTACGAGACTCCATGACACCTAAACGAACGAAAGTGGAGCTCAGTTATGGAAGACCCTACCGAGCTTTCCTAAAGTTTCCGGTGTGATCTATGGGACTCGGCTAAGCCAGAGATATTGCCTATGTGTGCAAACTGTGCCTGTACTTTGTTCCCGGTGACCGCACGCTCTTCCGGTGGGGGGGAATCGTGTGTCGAATGTAAGGTAGAAGAGGAACATCAAGTGTCGGAATGAACGTGGCGTACATCGCGAAGTACAAAAAGTTGGCAGAGTTCTCACAATCCCTCGGGATTTCTAGGAACTGTGGTCTGCGCTTTGCTTGAAGAGACTGCTAGCTCGTCATCGTACCCAGTGTTATTTTAGTGTCTTAGCACTAAATGCTTCGTCCGCCAATTAGCCGTTGTCTGCGAGGTCCCTGTACCCACCGGTTTTGGGCAGCCTTCCGTGGGTAGCCCACCTGGCCTCTAGACGGACCACCTAGGTCACGTGACATTGTGACGCCATCACAACTTGCCCACCGGATTGATGATGATGATACCAACTTTATTTTCCACCAGATAAGGAGGCCTCCTTCTCCCCGTCCCCGCCACGCAGGCCTGGCTGACGGGGGCAGGACCTCCGCTGTTAGAAGCACCTATCATCGCAGGGCCGCGGCGCATCGCTTAACTGCTGCTACACTGCGCCAGAAGTGGTATGAGGACTCCCAGTGATATATCAATGTAGAGAATTGCCACTTCCGCATATATTTGCATCAGCTCATTAACGCTATCGCGTCGCACCCTCAAGGCGGAGCTTAAGTCCCACTTCGCCGATCTTTGTGTGCGGCCTACTTGGCCTTGAAAACCGCGCCTTGAACCGAAACCGAAGTACCGAAGTAACCACGCTAAACCTGCATTATTTTTTCTGCATTACCGGAGTCAGTGCATATTTCGTTACATCTGGCAAAATACAGGTGCGATCAGCGTCGCCGCGTACACGGCCGGGCATTTTGTGCGCGCAAGTTGTCATTGAGAGGATCCCGCATCGTCTGCTGGCGACCGCGTCATCCGCAAAGTGATACCGACGATAGTGTCTTGAATCACGGAATGTGTAATCGTGATAATGGCGGAAAATGAAACAGGTGGCTCCTGGGCTGCAGCAGCTATATCGCGTTGATGCTTCCTACACTCTCGCCCCAGCACGACCTTCCAACCATGCACGGCAGTTGCGGGTTCGCTCACTGCGTGCGGCCATCGGCGCTGATTTTGCTGCCGCGAGGTCTTCACCGTCCACCGTTGCTCGGTCTGGCACTTCCGCTTCTCGCTCGGCGGCGAGCGTCGCGACGACGAGCGTGAATCTCGCGGTCGCGTTGAGGCTGCCGTTGTGCGGGGAATCCGGTGTCGTCGTCGGCGTTGTGAACGAGGAGGAGGAGGAGGAACAACTTTATTTACGTCATGACCTAATGGCATCATGACCTAATGGCGCCGTGACGGGGGCCCAGGCGGCAACTCAGCGGAGGATCTGAGGCCTTTGTCGCTCAAGAGCCGCCGAGACCTGCTGGACGGCCCAGGTTTGCACGTCACGGTCAGAGCATTCCGCCGCAGCCGCGAGTCGCGGCGGAATCGTTATGCTTTTAGAAGCCTCGTCGGGGAATTCTGTGCAGTCCCATAGGATGTGCGTCAGAGTTGCCCTCTCCCGCTGGCACATGCGACACACATCACTTTCATATAAGTTTGGGTATAGATGAGTCATTAAAGCAGTAACCGCATGAGGCGAAAATTCGCGGCGACACGGCGCGCGATGGCATCGCGCGATGGGCTGAGGGCCGCCGAAGCACTGTCGCTCATCGCGTCGCCCAGGTTCTGGGTAGGCAAAAAATTTCGCCCATCGCCCGGAAGTGCCGTGCGAGACTAGCCAATGACGGTAGGCCTTGCGGGTGAGTAACTTCCGATCCGTCTTGCGCGCGAAAGTCGATTTTTTTTTTCAGCGGGCTTTCCGCGCGGAGCAACAGCCGACGCATCCCTCACGATGGCAGCTATGCAAGAATTTAATGAAATGCTCATTAATGAAGTTCAAAAGTAAAGGGTGTTGTGGGTATGTCCTACACGCACTATAAGTCGCAAGAGCGCAGGAATGTCGCCTGGCGCCTCATCGCAGCGTCCCTCGGGCGCACGTTTCTGCGTCACGTGACTTTGTGTAGACTGAAAATAAAATTATTACCTAATTATATTTTTCAATGTTTTTATTGTGTTTTATCTTGTATGAAGCCTTAATAGCGTTGTTCTACGCGTTAATTAACGCAAAATGACTGAACGCTGAAGCGGCCGCAATCGAGCAACACTGAAAACGCGCCGCTCCGACGCCGAGTCCCGTCGCTTCGTGCGGTTTGCGCCAGCGGCAGCGAAGGGCGACGGCGGCGTCAACGCGCGACGTATCGCGAAGGAATATCGCCTCATGCGGTTACCGCTTAACACCGGGGTTGGTAAAGAACCAGTTTGTAGTTGTCTAAACAGCACCGCCTCCGCTCGGCTCAGTCCCGGGTGTGGGGGCGGGAAAGTCCTTCGAGCGAGGCGGTAAAACTGCGTAAGTTCATTGAATGTTGTCATGTGGTCTTTGGCACTACACCACGTTGGACGGTCGGCTGCAGCGGCGCGGTTGGTTAGCGCTCGCGCCACTACATGTGCCGTCTCGTTGTGGTTGGCGTGCTTCACCGACGCATCGTTGCCCGCATGCGCCGGGAACCACCTGAGTCTGACATACCTTTCTTCCCGTTGTAGGTCAGTCGAGCACAGAACGCGCACAGCCTCACCGCACACTTTGCCCTTGGCATAATTCCGCACTGCACTTCGGGAATCACACAGCACCGTTTGGCGTCCGGGGTCGGCAATGTCCAAGGCAATGGCTACCTCCTCCGCCTGACATGCCTCTGGGACCCGTAAGCTTGCCGCTGCCCTCCAAAATAAGCTGCTGCTCAGTCCCTATCACAAGTTGCACTCTCTCCCCCTGCCGCCCTTCGCAGAGGCGTTCGAGCTCTGCCATTGAGGTCCCACATGGGATAACCCAGTCGATGAGACAGCAATCGCGGAGTTGGTGGCGGCCAACTTTCGGAGAATTAATACTTGTCCATCTGGCACTGCCAGCTTTCCCTCAAGCATATCCACCGCTGCCTAACGTTGGCTGCACTAATTACGGTAGGCTGACCAGGACTATCCGATATGTCGCTCGTTGGGCACAGTCTTATAAGCTTTCTTCAGCGTCTCACCGACAGCGACAGCGCTAGTCTTCAGATGCTGCATGGTGAAGATTTGATTTAAGCGGGAAGCCATATTTCACATGCAACTAGCGTGCCTGCCTTCGCAATGCAAGCAGTGCACCTTACGGCAGCAGACTTGCCATCCATGACCCTTAGCTAAGCTCTTTAAACATCTGCTATTGCTTCTCAGGCTGTGTTTCTTCTCTTCCAGGGTGGTGCCAAACGTGTAGCGGTCTGTCACGTGCTCAAATGCGTGACAGAAGGAACACTCACCTTGCTTGTGTCGCTGTTCATAATAGATGTTTTAGGCTGGAAGCTCTGGCGAGAATGTGCCTCGATTTTACCGCTTCGCGCAGTGACGGCACGGAAGGCGTTTCGCTCCTGGTGACCGAAAATCCCCGGAGAAGCAACTTAGGTGGACCACCTAGGTCACGTGACCTTGCGGTGCCGTCACGGCCTGCCCACCGGATTGTGAGCAAATCGAGCAACCTTGGCAAGCGGTATTTAAACTTATGATTAGTCGCTCGAGCAGAGCAACCTGTGGAAGTCCCACCAGTTGCAGCACGTATACCATCGAAGGGACATCGAGCACTGGGCCAGGAGTGGTATGAGGACTCCCAGCGATATATAAATGTAGACAACAACTTCCGCATATATATGGGCATTAACCCGTTGACACTGTCGCGTCATGCCCTTAAGATGGACCCTGCAATTTTTCAGTTATTTTGCATTGTTGTAAGCCTCTGCGGACCCGGATTCCCTATCTCTTTCGTTTGTATATTTTCATCATTCTCTTGCGAAGACTAATAAAGGGTGAGGAAAGGACAGCTGCTGCACCATCCGCGTGCACGGGTTTATTCATTTGTTACTTTGTTTCCCCGGCTTCCTGAAGAGGGAACTTGGCCGGGCACTTGGCTTCTCGGCTGCAGCCGTTCCGGGGGAGAGAGAAATACAGAACCGGCTCACGTGGCCGATAGCCTTCGCGACTCCGAGAGCCAGTGGCATCCATGTGTTTCCACCTGCATCGGCGCCTCTCGTTTTCCCCTACTTCTTCCCTCTCTTATGCCCCTCCTGGCCGTTCTCATCGGTGATCTTGGACGGGCTTCACTCACGTGCCCGTTCAAGCATAGAGTTTCTTACCATTAACTAGAGGGAAAGCTGGCGCCCCGCCTATGGGAGTTTGCATGGAGCTTCCTTGAGACCACCTGTACCACCATGGGCGCTCTAAGCATCATGGGGCGGAGAGCTACCGACTGCAGAACTACAACTTTTGGCCAAAAAATAATGAAAAACAAACGTTGTTCAGTAATCAAGAATGTCCTAACATTCAATATCCTGCCTATAAATTGCAACAAACGAGCAGAAAAGCACGTAAATGCAAAGTTTGCCGAAAATAAGCGATGGCTTGCTCTCCTATTGGTCTAGCATTGCAGACTAAAAAAAGCCAATATTTCGTGCTCAACACGCGCACTTTTAAAGAGAAATGTTTTTGCAAAAAATGTTCTCCCTTCAACATCTTAAAAGATTTTTTTACAGCATTTCGGAAAACAAAAACCTTTTATTGGCGTCGTGTGCTGTTTTTCGTTCTCGCTACTATGGCTTTTGCGCACTACTTTTACGCCGAAGTCTGCGCGCGGAGCGCGCCGTGGATATGGAATGGGAAATCTCTGTAACGCCACTCTGTGTTCCTGAAAAAAAAAACCTACTGTCCTGCACCAAGTAGCTCATCACCCATGATGCTTTGCACGCCCATGGAGGTACAGGTGCAGTGCCGCCAGCTTTCCCTCTAGTTAATAGTAAGAAACTCTATGGGTTCAAGGCGAGCTTCGTATAAAACACGTCCTGTCGCGATCATGGTGTCTGCGACCGCATTGGTTCCACCCCCAGACATGGACCCCTTCATGAGGGCGTCCTAAGCCTGAGAGGGCCCCATTCGGTGAGGCTAGGAAGGGTAGGCTGAGGGAGAGAGCAATGTACACGGGATGAGGAGAGCCATGTCCCCTAGAGTCGTCTGTCCGTGTTTCAGCCTCCTGCAATTTACATCTACCGTCCCGGATGAAGCGGCAAACGCCGCTCAACGGAGGCCTTCCAGCCAGTGGCACCTACCTGTAGCCATGACCTCACGGTCAACGTTTCTGTCCACCTGCGATGCTGTGCGACCAGGTGCGATCATGACAATGAGTCGACGCCTCTGGTCGGAGCGCCTCCTTTGGGCTGTGCGCGGGATGATCGCTGCCGTAACAGGTGCTGGACTGTTTGTCAGACATCATGGAATCACGGCGCTTGCAGACGAGGACACAGAGAGGACACGCACACAAGGGCGCAGTTCTGTGCGTGTCTTCTCTGTGTCCTCGTCTGCAAGCGCCGTGATTCTATGATGTGGGACGAAAACCAGCTAGTTCCGAAACATACCTTGCTGGACTGTTTCCCCCTCGAAAAGTAGATGCACGGCACAAAGGCGGTCTACCTGGTGGCTTTAGAGCACGCATATAATGTTCGTTCTGCGTGTTTGTGTTTGTCGCTTTGTTTTGATGCGCTGGCAACATGTACAGTCGGGGACAAATGTATCTGACGACAGCTCTATTATTAGCAGCAGGCTGGCGACCACACTTGTGGGGGCGAAAGAACAGAACTTTCACCTCCACAAGTGTGGTCTCCAGGCACCGTCTAATAATAGAGCTAGCGGCCTCGTTTACGGAGCACGTTTTTCCTAGATTTTTCCCCCGACCGTATACATATGAAGCACGCCTCCACTATGAAGAATGCATAAATTGCTCTTGCGAGAGACGTAGAAGAAATATGAAACTTTCATGCGTTTATTCACGGACGCACCGACGGCATTCGTTGGCACATGCGTTAAGCATCGTCTTATTTTCGTTAAACAAGTAAGGAGTGATCGAAGTGCGATGCTCGAAGGGCGCCCCAAGTTATTATGACCGCACCTGTGCGAATGTGGCTACGCGACAGGCTTGGTACAAACGGCTCCCGAAGTGGATTTAATAGTGGTTTATATCTTTCTTCACTGTGCTTCTTTCCTTCCGCGCGCTAGTTATCACGGTATGAGGAGGAAAATTCAGGGGCGAACATGGAAGTTAAATCGAGAATGCATTATCTCTCAACGGAATGCGTTATCTTTACTGTGTGCTGGTTGACACAACGGCATTGTATTCTGCGTCTGGGCCCGTATCAGCCGACGGACCCATTCGCCAGGTTTTAGTTGCGCATCATTTTTGGCCTAAAGTTGGTCTGAAGCGTTCGAGCTAGAGCATTGTTGCTTGAGTTCATGGACAAATATATGTTCGCATCATGCACATGCGTAGAGAGAAGTCACTCACCAGGAGATTGATGCCGCTGAGCTTCACCAGCAGGCCATATCGTTGGCGCCTTTGGTCGTGTGACTGAACGGGAGATGAACGCAGCCAACACTGCAGTAAGCGTGGATCCGCCAGCGATGTCATGAACAAGCTATTCATGCGTGAGCCAACATATTTAAATTCTTCGTCGTCCCTTTTAGGTCGGGAGCATTAGCGAGGCAGACGCATGTGGCGTCTTTTGACAGGACGGCATTTCTGTCGTGTTCTGTCGTCTGCTGAATACAAAGATAGCTCCGCGGCACTCAGTATGGATCGAAAGCAGTATTCTTTCAAGTCAAGTCAGCTTAAGCGAGCCTGTTGTATTTATTTGAGTTGGTTTAAAATGCGCGTGAAATTTCAATCGCATTACATTTTCATTCAACTCGCTACTGTACCTCTGAAGGAGGCTGCAGTATTTTCAAATGAAATAAAATTTATTTATGCCATTGGTTGAATCATGCTGTTTGGCCCCATCGGTAAATGGTGCTTCGAGAGTTGCCCATTTATAATGGTTAAGTCGCATATAATTGCATGCAGCGAAACCCACGTTGCATTATTTGGCCTCAACTGTTTAGGGGCCGCTGATCTTTAAACGGGTCGCTACATGAACGCACGTAAAAAAGAAAGGACGACTGTCACAGGGGCTGCCATTTTTGTTTGCCGACGGACCTCTCTCACGAACACACCAAAGTTTTCATAAACTCAGCGCCCTGATCATCTCGCTCTCTCACAGTTTTAAGTGAGACAGAGCGAGGGGAAGTGCGTTGAATTATACCTTCGAGCATGGAAAGCGCCTGCGCATATGTTACAGCTGCACGCGAATGACCTCGACGTGTCTATGTGAATGCTGCACCCATTTGCGGCCACACACTATGCACCCCGAGGTGTGTGTGCCCACCTTGAACCGGTAGAGCATGCCGCTCCGATCGTCCAGCACCACCCAGCACAGGTGCCAACCACTGACGGAGTTGGTCCAGACGCTGAGCGGCCCTTCCATGGCGTCCAGGCTTTCTTCTCCTGGATGGGACTGGACGCTGCACCGCAGAGCCCTAACACTACTGTGCCGAAGAGAGAGCCACCAAGCGAGCAAGGATGCCGTCGCTAATTATTGTTTCTATCAATATTTAGCTCCGCATGCCAACAAGCTTTCGCTCCTTCTTACGTCATCCTCTTCGCCTTCTTCGCACTAGTAGCAGCAGAGGTTTATTTACAATTGTAATAAAAAGGAAGAAAAAGGCGTTTGCTAACCCCGGCAGCTGCCATCGCACGGGAAGCACCTGAGCTGGGGCAGCGGAAATAAAGGGATAGCAGCAAGACTGGAGAAATGCACTGAAAGAGGTGAGGGGACAGGGGACAGGGGGGTACTATATAAAGTATTCTATTTACACAATAACATATGTACAGGATCTTCGTGACTTCGTCGCGGAGCTTCCTGATGGCGGTGGCACACGCAGATTGCGGCGCACGACTAGTGAGAGAGTATTTTAAAGAAATAGTTGCAAAATATATTGAAATAGTCAAACTTTAGTATTCGGCACCTCACTGGTTCTCGGAAAGTGAAACATTAAAGACAGAGAATTGTATTCTTTTTACGTCACACACTGGTTGGCTGGCTGCTCTTGTGTATATGTTTGGCGATTTTGTGGGTAATAAAAAAACCTACACCATTGCCGGAGCCCAACAGCCCAGGTGTTAAACTACCAGCCTCTCGCGCGGAGCTTTGGATGTCGTCATCTTTTAAACTTTCATACATGCGCAAGTCATTCCCAGACGCTAGCACGGGGGCGCCCAACTTAGAAAGCGTGAGTAATTCATTGGCGGAAAACAAACAAACTACAAAAAATGCGTATGAAGCGACGTCTGACAAACATGCAACAAATTTCATGGAGCGATTTAAAGCAAGAGCTTCAACCAGTTATCATTAGTGTGAATAAACTCCGAAGAAATATCTAAAGGACTCGTGTTGTCAACAGGTAATGGCAATTAAGTGACCTTTAGAATGTTCTCCCAGTACTGTCATTCTCGAATTTCATAGATCCCTGGGAGTACTCAAACAACTCCTGGCGCAGTGGTGCAGCGGTTAAGTGATGCGCCCCTGCCCTGCGATGGCAGGTGCAGCCACCGGTGGGACTTGTGCGCCCCAGGTTGCTTTTCTCGTGCAACCAATCGCGGCCAGTCATTAATTGAACTTCCACCTGCTACGGTGGTCAGATTGGTCACAAACAGTTGGGCAGGTTGTGATGACATCACGAGGTCACGTGACCTAGGTGGTCCACTAGGTTCTCTCACGGCCAACGATGCCGACACCGAGGCCGGCTTTCCTGCAGCACGGGGCCTTAACGTTGTCGCGTTAGTATATAAGCGGTGCATTTGAACGCGACTACAACAGCTCGAATCATTTTCCTCAAAGATTTCTTTTTTCTCATTACGAAACAAGAAATGACGGCATATTATAAACAAAACATAGCATATGGACGGGACGAAGAAGAGCGAATACAGGACGGTTGCTACTTCTTCGTCCCGTCCATATGCTACGTTTTTAGCACATACCGGCCCGCTTTTCGCAACCTATAAGGTCCTTCCTGTCTTTTCATTATACGATTTCCGAATTTTGCGTACATACTTGTCGCTGACTAATTCATTTCCTGACTTTTTAATTGTCGCCGCTTCACCACAACCCCACGAACCAGTCGTATGCACACGAAACACAGAAAACTGGCACGTTCTACTTTTCCGAACTAATTATAAGAACCAGTCATTGAAACATAACCTCTCCTCACTGTTAAACAAGTTTAAATTTAACGCTAAGCCCACAAGAAACGACTTGCAGGAACTATTTCTAAATGCACGGTAAAATCCTTAATGTCTGTCCAGCTTTTGGTCACATTGTTTCTTTATCGAATACTGATACAAATACAAATTACGTCGGCTACGATAGTTAGTTTTTGAACATGTAATATGCTCACTTCTATACAGAGTCAATTTTTGTATTGTATACACAAGCCGTGTTTTCCTTGTATATAACATTGCATATAATATTGTTTTCTTGTCATATTGCAATCATGTATCTGCACAGCTCTACCTTGTTATGGTCTCTTGGGCCTCGTCAAGCTGCCCCGAGCAGCTTTTTGCCCAAGAGCTCCTACCATGTATATATGCGGTGAAATAAATAAATTTGATTTGATTTGATTTGTTTTGTTTATAATATTTCTGACCAACTGGCCCCTCAGTATAATCTGTTAACTGACTGCATGCCAATCACTTACGCATCTGCCCTATAGGTATGTGCAGTCCGTTAGGTTTCATTCGAGATGACCTGCAGACAAAAGCACCGTTTTCCAAGCTGTGGGACGAGCCGGCAACCGGAATCATACGGGGCACCACTGAGAAAGCGTTTCTGCTGCCTGTACAGCTTGGGGCTGGGAGTAGTCTGGTCCGCTCTGTCCGAGTGATTACTTCTTCTTTCTTTTAATACAGCAAGAGATTGCGTGCGTGACAGGGGGCTCTCAAGCTCCAGTCCTCGAGAGTAGCTTGCATCATTCAAAGAAAATAATTAGAAATCATACTTTCAAAACTGCGTGACAAAACGCAGAAGCGTGGGAAATTCATAAGGAGACGCAGCCGTGGCCCTGAGGTTACGGCACTAGTTTGCTGACCCGAGAGACGGGGGTTCGATTCCGGCCTCGGCGGTCGCATTTCGATGGTGGCGAATTGCTCGAGGCCTCTGTACTGTGTGATTTCATCACAGGTTAAGGAACCCCAGTTGTTCGAAATTATCGGGGGTCATCTACTGCGGCGTTCCTCACTGCGTGAGTCCCTTTGAGACTTTTAACACCATAAACGATTTACTAAATTCGTGACGAGGATTTAAAGACTAATACTGAAAAATATTTTTCGCTATGTCGAAGCTTTGATAGTGCCCCTATTATTTTCAGTCTTTTGGAGATGGAAGTTACGGTGATGACTAAGCCGAACCACAGCACAAAATGTACTTCAACGAACCGTTGAAGTTTTCCAGTCGGCGCCACGTTCTCGCAGGAGCCGCCATGCGTGTGTGCCGTTTTTGTGAAAGAAACCTCTCAATTTAGCAAAAAAACAAGAACAAAACTAAACAAAAAGAACCAGAAAAGCTTGCAAACGATTTATGCACCTCATAGGTGAAAGGTTACATCACTTCGGTGAGGCGCAATAGCAGACGAGGACGAAGTTGAGCGCACTGCCGAGTGGCCCGCAGACACCTGGTTATTATGAGGCGGAATCCGCGGCCGATACCTGTGTACCTGCCTTCTCGCGGTCGCCAGAGCAGCGCAAGGCGTCCCACGAGGCCTGTCGCAACTGTGGTTCTCAACCCAACGACGGGTTATTTTGAGTTCAGCTCGATATCAGCGTTTCCCCCTGGCTCCGGCTTCACCACCTCGTCACCGGCGCGTCGTTCCCGCAGCGCATCCCAAGAGTCGCCCCTCGGCGCCAGCGGCTCAAGGCGCCGCGTTCCGTCAGACACCGCGACGTCCAGGGCCAAGCCTCCATCATCTAAGCCATCGTTGCCAGCGGTTGCGTACAGGCCGACGGCGCCAAATGGCGAGACATTGGTCGCAAGCTCCGCTGCGCCTCGTCGGCTAGCCAAGCCTGTGAACAGCGTTCGTCAGGGCAGCCAAGAGTACCCGGTGTCGTCGGCTTGTGCCCTGTTCACCTGCTGCTCTCTGGCTGTGGTCACGGCGCTCGGAGTGGGCCTGTACCTTTTCTCCCAGAGCCGAGAGGGGCAGCAGGCGGTCACGAGGGCAATGAGGATTCTGAGCATTGGCGGGAAGACCACTCGGCCGCCTACAACGGACACGACTGGACGGGTCGACGTGAGGTTAAAAGTTGACGTGCTGACACAGGTTGCGGACAGAGCACCGACCGTGACTACTAAAACTACTACGCGTCCAACCATGAAGACTCTACCACCATGTAAGCGACTCTTGTGCCCCTACCAGACCAGCAGATGGGCTCTAAACTCGGCCGCACATCCATGTGATGACTTCTACTCGTTCGTTTGTGGAAACTGGTCACAGACTGGTTCCAACGACACGCTTTATTTTGCGACAGACCAGCACAAGGAAACGGAGGCTCTGCTGCACACGCTCCTCGAGCAACGAAGGGCTGCAGACGACGTTGCAGCCTCTCTCTACGATACTTGCAACGAGCACGTGTCCTACGCAGACTCGAAATTGTTTTCGAGTTCCCTGCTGCTGAGGCTGGGACTCAGCAAATGGCCCTACAGGGACAACGTGATGAGCAAGAACGAAATGTGGAACATCCACTCTCGAATATTTAGGACGCTTGGAATTTCGCCCCTGGTGTCCATCGGCTACGGTCCGGACCTTAGAAATATTTCCCGGCCCGTGGTGAAGCTGGGAATTCCACCGCTGTACGCCAGTGACGCCCGTTTGCCTTCGTGGTACCTTCCTGCTCTGTACCGTGCCACGAGCATGTTTGATTCGGACCTGTACGAGGATGTTTCGCAGAGGGTGCTCCAGTTTGTAGCAAGGCTAGCCCAACTACGGGCTCGTCACGGGGAAAGTTTGCGGTGGACCGCTGTTGGTTCGGAGCCATTTTACGGAGCCCTGATCAAGCACTCGTTCGAAGGCTTGCTCGCCGTCGCCTCCGACACTTCCCTGGAGCTATACAACCAGGCTTTCTTCAAAGCTCTCAAGTCGCTCATAAGCCAAACGAAGAGCTCTAGCGTATACAACTACCTTGGCTTTTGCGTGCTCGTCCACATCTCCCCGCTACTCTCTGATGAGTTCGAATCCATGGGTCGCGCACAAATGGCTTGGATGACACAGCGCTGGCAGCCGTCGTGGCCACTTTGGCAGCGGTGCCTTTGGTTTATCGACGACATGGACCCAATGCTGCTGACGGGCGTGTTTGCAAAGTACGCCAGACCCCACATGCGCCTAGTCGACGTCGTCTCAGTCACTAATAACTTCCATCGAGTGCTTAGAGTGCGAATGTCCGACTTGGAATGGTGCGGGAGAGGCCGCGAGAAAAGCTGCCTTGCCTTCATCAACAGCACGTCTATCAGGGTCGTCGACCTGACCACCACGCCGCTGATGCCGACTTTCAGCAACCTAACGACGGGATTTTTTCTCGAAGAGTACATCCGCTTCAAGCGCCACCTAGTGCAAGCGTCGCTGGTTGACACGCAGTCCGGCTGGAAATCTGTGCTGTCGATGTTCAGCTCTTCATCTGGCTTCGACACGAAAACGAAAACTCTGTACTTGCCGACTGTCTCGTTCTTCGACTTGTTCCACGACGCAGACCACGACCTTCTTATCAGGTACCCTTCCCTCGCACACGGCATCTACAAGACTCTCCTGGAACAGCTGAGGCGGTACCTCGTCACTATCGATGCAGCACAGACGCCTCGCTGCAGCAGGCTGGCTGATGCTGCCAGTGGCTACGGGTCGGTAGAAGACCTGGCTCTGGACAGCACGGCGTGGGAGCTCTCCTTTCGCCACTTCTCCCGCAACAGGTGGGAAGGCTACGTCTTTCCCGGCAACCACAGCACGGAGAGAAGCTTCTTCATACTGGCAGCGATGGGCAAATGCCGCAGCGTGGCACATTCAGTCCAGAGCGCAGTCCGCAGCGAGAAACAGGGCATGCATCTGACGAATGAGGCCTTCGCCAACACGAGAGTCTTCGGGAACCTCTGGAGCTGCAACAACCACACAGTGATGAATCCCGCGAACAGGTGTAACCTGTGGAAGTCGTGACTCCTCGTTTGGTGACATCGAGCGTCTCTAAAGCTGCCTGTCCTCCTCACTTTGGAAGCCAGGTGGAAGCGAAAAGTATACAAAACATCTGCATGACGGCATCCCAGCCAAGGATGACTGACAGCGGTTCGGTGCACTCTAATTCGCGCCTCACAAGCTGAGCGACTTGACGCCAGCGTTGAGACCGCAGCCGTGGTCCGCGCTATGTTGCCCGGCAGTCGCCACTTACTGAATTTTTGCGAAATGCCAAGAAAAAAAGCGATCCGCCAAGTGTCGGCACTCGAGTTAGCAATTAGAATAATATAAAGCAAAAATAAATCTACCCTTGTTACTTCATGCTTTTGAGTGAGTGTTGGCGCTTTACCTCCGTTCAATACTTTTGGAAGCAATGGGGCGTGAATAATAGGGCTTTATCTACCAGTATACGGTTGAAGTAACCACATCGGTTTGTGGTTCGCTAGAACCGTTTACGTGGCGGCTTCGACTATACCGCAGCGCGTTGGGAATCTGCAGTCGGAGCGACGAGAACCTATTGGAATCATCGTCCCGGTATTTGGTATCCCGAGGGGTCACGCAGCCGCGCTTCGTTCGGTGTAATACGCTTCAGGAACGCGGCAGCAGCCTTATGCCACAATGGGGGTCCCCGGTAGCAGCTGCACGAGCAGCCGAGCTTGAAGCAGCGAGAGAGAGAGAGAAATGAGAGGAAAGATGCTGCTTCTGCACCCCGGGGGGGGGGGGGGGGGGGGGGGGGGGGAGTGCAAGTTCTGACGACGCGAAACAGCGGGCTTCATAGAGTGTCCCGAAGGGGTCAAAGCGCGCACTGGCTCGCCTCTCGCGAAACAACGAGCACGCTCATCGCGATAAAGGCAGAAAGCGACGTCGTGTGGCCAGCCAGTGTCAAGTCCCGCATATTTCTCATCAGGCGGCAGGGAAAAGGGCTGCTCAGGAGAACGCGCTTATTGGCCCCTTGAGACACAGCTGCGGCGCCATCCTTAAATGGACACAAAACGAAAACAAAGGGAGCTGCGCTTATGCTGGATTGCGCGCGTCCCGAGGCAGAAAGTGTCATTTTGACCAAGAGCTGAGCTTTGGCGACGCATAAAGTCGTGCGAAAATTAAAAGCATGCAGTGTAGCTCCAAGCGAGTCCCAGCAACTGCGCAAGGCGAAGACCACAGGCGCGTCGGCAGTGTGAGCCCTTAGATAAATTGTCATAAGACAATCTATATAGCCTTCGTGTAGACTTTGTTGTCTTCCTATAGATATTTTTCTCCATTCAAAGTATGTAGAATGTCTAAACGTCTACTTAAAGATTATGGCCATTAATCTATTGATTGCGTAGTCTGTCTGTACGATTTGCGTTGCCTATAGACTTCTCTCAGGTTTGTCTACAGCGGCGGCAGCGGCGTCAGCATCTGGAAGCACGCCTAACATTTGTACTCTGCTGTGGCAGTTGCCGTATTCAAGCCGTGCTGCATTCGACCCTACTGGGGCATCGTCAGAAGCACAATTTTCCGGCGGCCATCCTTATCGTCAGTGTTCCTGCGACGAAATCCGGGCGATAGGCTGCACTCTGCTTCTGGATTCACGACTGCGAGGATACCGTCTGCGCAAGCGCCGTTCAACGCATCGCAGCATTTAAATTGTGGGGCGTTTCCCGGTCGGCAGTCATTTGGCAGCGGCGGCAGCATCTTGAAGCACGCCTAACATTTGTACTCTGCTGTTGCAGGTTAGTAATCCTGAGCTTTCTTTTCCATTTCAATGCTTCTTTTACGCGGTCGCTGCTGCCACTACTGCCAATGCCATAAAATTACGCAATAGGATTGCATAACAGTTGCATAACAGTTGCCTTGCGGAACTTTCTCGCTTTTGGCTTTCATTTTCGTTTGTTTCTTCTTGACTCTTCCGTGCTATGTCTGACATTTGTTTATCATGTCAGCTGCCTGTGCAGGATGAAGGGGCTGCGAAATGTAGTGAGTGTTCATATATGTACCACTTCGGGAAATGTGCTGGTTTGGAAGAAAAAACCTACAAATCTAAGGTAGCTAAGAAGGCCTGGAGATGCGTGACATGTAAGAGCGCAGGCTCGCGGTCTAGCCGCAGTGAGGATGACACTGATGTAAGCTCAGTTCTTGCGTCAATCAACGAAAAACTTGAGCGCCTGCCAGCTCTAGTTGAAAAAGTAAACAGCATTGAAGAGGCAGTTAAGTTTCTGTCGCAGAAATTCGATGAATTTCAAAAAAAGATTTCTAATCAAGATACTGAAATCAAAGGGTTAAGAAAAAGAGTGGCAGAACTGGAGGAAAGAGAGACAGTGCATGTAGCCGTTGAATCCGAACTTCAACGTCAGGTGAATGACCTTGAGTTCCGAAGTAGGCGACTGAACCTTGAGGTCCATGGAATCCCTGTTGTGGAGGGTGAAAAACTCGTATGCTGTCTAAATGAGGTAGCTGATAAGCTCCAGATACCTCAGCTTGAAGAGGCTGACGTTGCAGCCGTGCATCGGCTGCCCGCTAGGCAAGACAACGTGCCGGGAATTCTTGTCCGTTTCACTAAGCAGGGAACCAGGGACACATGGCTTAAGAAAAAAAACGCCCTGAGGAATGAAACCCCTGCAATTTTCTTTAAAGAAAACTTGACTCCGCATAACAGGGACCCTCTACGGTCGGTAAAGGAAGCAGCAAAAGAAAAAGGCTATAAGTTTGTTTGGTACGTGAACGGTAAGGTCTTTGTTCGAAAGACCGACGGAGCTAGTGCAATTCACGTCAGGGATAAGGGAGAGCTGGACGACCTTTAAAGGGTGCGTTTTTTTTTTTTGCAACAAAAGAAGGTGGCATAACGAAGTGGATTTTTACTTGCCTGATGATGTAGATGAAATTGTCGCAACATTTCCCGCATCTCCCTTAAAATGTATCCACATGAACACGCGTTCTGTCAGAAATAAGGTGTCATCCCTGGAGGAGTTATTTACTGGTTTCTCTTTTCAATTTTCGGTTATTATGTTAACAGAGACATGAAGCACTAATGAATGTGATGTTTTTAGGTTGCCTGATTATAATACCCACTATCTAAACCGGTTGGACTCTCGAGGGGGCGGAGTGTCATTGCTGATCATAAATGATGTAGAATGTCAGATCATTGATTCTTACACAGTGCTTTCACCAGACTATGAAATGCTGACCCTGTGCACTGCTAGACATGTATTTTCTGTGTGCTATCGACCACCGAATGGTGATTTGCCCGCGTTTCTGCAGTTCTATGATCAGTTCCTGGCTTATGTGGTTCAAAATCATAACTACTCTAAACCTCTAATAGCTGGTGGAGATTTTAACGTCGACATGAGTGTGAACAGTCCATCATCAAATGCTTTCAATATGATCATATTATCGAATGGTTTTGCTAACTTAATTGACACACCAACCAGGATTACGCCTGAAGGCCAGTCCACTCTGGATTTATTTATTACCAATTCCTTGGGGCCGAATGTTAAATCTGGAGTTTTGTCTTGTTCTATCAGCGATCATTTGCCAGTATTCTTGTGTGTAGAATCAAGCAGGTCAATAAGAAAAAAATCCCCACCAATAATGTACCAACTAATAACAGACACAACACTGAATTCCTTTCGTGACGCCCTGTTGTCAGTGGAATGGGACACGATCGGTAATCTCACAAATGCCAGTGAAGCGTACGATAAGTTTATGGATATACTGACCCAACTATACCACAAGAGTTTCCCGTCAAGAACACGCAAAAAAAAGTAAAAGAACACGCAAACCATGGCATACACCTGAATTACGGAGTGAAATGAAAACGAGGGACAATCTATATCAACATTTCCTTCATACGCGATCAGCAGATGATCTTGTGCAATTTAAAAAGCATCGTAATAAGCTAACAAAGAAGTTGCGAAATGCACGATCAGCATATTATTTATCTTTGTTGGATATTGAGTGCCGTCAAAACAGTCTGTTATGGTCGAGGTTGAACACCATCCTTAATCGTGGTCACTCGCATAAGCCTTCATTGAAATTACAAGTTGACGGAAAAGAATTATCCGGTGCAGAACTAGCTGATGCTTTTAACAATTTTTTCACTAGTATCGCTTCTGCTCCCTCTATATCCTCTCATGCTAGCAAATACGTTTCCACTTATATTAACAACACAGTGTACCTTCAACCCGTAACAGTGGATGAAATCATGTCCGTTATACAAGCCTTAAAGAACTCTAGCAGTTCTGACATCGATGGTCTTCAAGTACGCCCAATCAAACATGTAATTGACATTATTGCTCCCATCCTCACCCGCATTTTTAATATGTGTTTAGAATCAGCAACTTTCCCAGCGAGAATGCAGTGCGCAAAAGTTACTGTTCTGTACAAAAAAGGAGATTGTAATGAGCTGGGAAATTACAGGCCGGTATCCATTTTACCGATCTTTTCAAAGCTGTTTGAAAAAGTCTTGTATTCGAGGATGGCAAATTTCATTCAAAAACATAATCTGTTAACACCACACCAGTTCGGTTTCCGTAAAAACAAATCAGTTGAATTAGCGTTGCTAGAGCAGAAAGAATATATATTAACGGCGTTTGAAAACAAAGCAATAGTTGTTGGCATTTTTGTGGACTTTTCTAAAGCCTTCGATTTTGTTAGCCATAACATTTTGCTGGAAAAATTAAGTAAGTATGGAATACGAGGACAGGCACTAGCCCTTATGAAATCCTACCTATCCAATAGAACTCAAGTTGTGAAAATAGGTGCCTTTGCATCGAAAGCTAAAGCTGTTAGTTGTGGAGTGCCGCAGGGAAGTATTTTAGGACCTTTACTTTTTAATCTCTATCTGAATGATATCGTCACTATTAACCCTAAAGCAAAATTTATTATTTATGCAGATGACAGTAGTATTTTTTTTTGCTGGGAATGATATTAATCTTCTTGTTGAACAATGTAACAGTGCAATGAAGTCCTTAGAGGAATGGTCGAGAGTAAATGCAATGAAGGTAAATGAAAGCAAAACAAAAGCGATTATATTCAGGCCGAAAAACAGGCACATACCTCAGCATCAAGATATTATAATAAACTCACGATGCATCGCTTTAGTCGAGAATTTCAAATGTCTGGGTGTCACCTTTTCCGCAAATATGTCCTGGGATAATCACGTCAAGCATATTCTAAGCAAAATAAGTCAAATAACTGGTGTAATAGGTCGTTTAAGGTATATCCTTCCCACACGCATCAAACGTTTGCTTTATCATTCACTCTTTCAGTCACACTTGAACTATTGTCAATTAGTATGGGGAAACACAACATCCACTAATATAGAACACATCCACCTGTTACAGAAAAAGTATTTCCGACACACATATAATGCTTCGTATATTGCTTCCACCTCAACTTTTTTTAGCAACTCTGGTGTAATTCCAGCTCACAATCTCTATAGATATCGCTTAAGCCATGTATATAAACAAGAAATCCACAGGAATATCAACAATATACGTAACCTATCCCAATTACAAGACACTTCGAGGATTGGTCAGTACCAATGTCACGTTCAATTTACGGGAAACAGTGCCTTAAGTACACAATACCAACGCTTTTGAATTATAATTCTGTCCGTTTTGACCTCTTCACGGCAACCTACAAGGACCTCCGGCAGATGTATTTGGTTTCTATGTAATGTTATCTAGCCTTGCTGTTGCTTTCGTTTGGATTTGTAGAAGTGAGTTCCGCTGTTGTTTTCTGTTCTTTTTGTTTTCTGTTGTTTTCGTTTACGAGTACTAAGTCTGCATCATATTAAATATGTATGTATATGTTTGCATATCAAGAATATGTTAAGTGTTGCCGCCACTCTGCCAAAATAAGGGATTGTGGACCCGTCAAGCTGTCCAAGGACAGCTTTTTTTCTACAATCCCCCCATCTGTATTTGATGGCAAATAAAGATTTTTCATTTCATTTCAGATTCTATAGATTTTATACACAGAAGTCTATGGACAGTCTATAGACGGTCTAAAGAAATTTTTGTAAGGGAGGGCTATCGCAGGCCGCATGGCCAGCGTCGGGAGTTTTGTACGGCGACGCAATACGAAGGGGCATGGGGACAAGGAATGCGCTCAACGCATTCGGCGCGTGGAGAGTGGCCGACGGAAACCCGACCACGACAAAGCGCCGTGATACGCGTGGCGTGCCGCTCGTTCTCGCCCCCCCCCCCCCCCCCCAACCCCATTTTCCGGCGCGCCGGCAGCGAGGTGCGCAACCGCGAAAGGCCCCACCAATGAAATTTGAGTGAGCTCCACACGCGGCTGTTGGTGCGGGCCTAAACAAAGGGCTTTTGTGTCGAGGGGCAAGTTTCGCAGGCCAACTCGTGGCTATTGCTCCAGCCTTGGGATGAAAAGTTCAAGCTCTGCTCGTGACAGCAGGGCTTTAAAGGACGCTAACCAGCAGACTCGGTTGCCACACGGAGACTATATTTCAAACCGCGTTGATCTCGCGTGTCGCTTACTGCGGAGTAACAAACCCCCGGGGTTAGGCTCGGCGCTCAATCTGCCGGCTGTGTTATTGAAGCCAGTGGCCCCGCGGCTGCGGATGCGTATGCATACACCAACGTCACGCGGCGTCCACAGCAGCATCGCGGAGAAGGAGCGGCACAATTATGGCTCTCTGCTAGGGAGACAACGAATTTGCTCTCGCTTAGCAACCCGACTGCCCCCAATAATGAGAACGGTACCGGGATGTATAATCCGATGGTTGTGGTATGCGGTGTGCGAGCCAGGAAACTGCGTTAGAAGGACGCTTTACGTAAGTGCAGGGCTCCATGGGAGTGTGGCACGGCGCCGGAACAGCGTCGTCCAGGAGAACAGGCAGTATGCTTTCTCCGTGGCTCGAACGAATCACGCAGACAGCCAAGCGGCGTCCGCACATATGCTGCTATTGTTGTGTCACGCTTATTATACCTCGCCTTTTTTTACGGCCGGCAGCGTAAGCTAATGCTTTTTTCAACTTTCTGCGCTATAGGCCAACATGACTTTGCTAAATGGTCACCTTGAAGCCACAGGTAATTCAGTGGAGTACGCCGGGCATCTGTGAAACTAGGCTTCTTAATTTCGACCACCCTGGGAATCTTTAACGTGCACTGACATCGCACAGCACACGGGCGCCTTTGCCTTTCGCCTCCATCGAAGCACGGCAGCCGCGGGTTCGAACCCGTGCTTCAATGAAGGCAAGATCCCCAGGCGGTCGAAATTATTCCGGAGCCCGCCACCTCTTCCTTCCTTTCTTCTTTCGATCCCTCCTTTATTCCTTCCTTTAAGGCGCGGTTCAGGTGTCCGCCGAGATGTGAGACAGTTATAGCGTCATTTCCTTTCCTCAGAACAAATTTTCATTATCATTTTCCTCCTGCCTCGTTTCTGTGTCCCCTGCCTTCTCTCGGCCTTTTATTTGCTGTTCGCCAAAAGAGACATGGGCTTACGAATAATAGAACGTGTCCACCTTTATGCTCGGGCGCTATGTAACGGCTATCTTTGTCAAGCCTTGCTACTATAGTTTCCGAGACAATGCAAGGAGCGTTCTCAACAGATGCGATGTCTGGAAGATGATGCGGTGGATGGACGTCCAAGAGAATTCGCGACAGGAAGCGTTCTGCCTCGTCGAAGCGGCCAGGCCAAGTGTAGTTCTAATCCATTTCTTGTCGTCGCCATTGCCTGCACCTTGTCTCATGTGAAAGCGCCCAGGGGTCAAGGGAAGCGTAATGAACGCGTGTCGCGTGGGTTCCGTGTTTTGTAGCGTGAGCTACACTGGCCGAGGGTGAGCAGTTTCGCGTGGCTCCTGGAGAGCCGTGCTGCGCATGCGCGAGGAGCAGTGACGTCACACGGCGCACAGATGGCGCGCCTCGCTGGTCTGCGCATTCCAGAGGAGTGCCGTCATAGCCGCGGCAGGCGCACTGGCGCCGGCGCGTGCCCATCTGTGCGCCTGCGTTGCGCAGTAGCCAAGTCTGACGCTGCGCTGGAGCCGCTTGATAGCGCCTCTCATTTTGTGCGCATGCGCAAAGGTATCAGTGGGGGTATACATATAGCGGGGCGTTTGCCAGTGTTGTATAGCCATGGAGAAGGAGAGCGAAATGGCTGCTGAGCGGCAATTGATCTCGGTGGCTCAGCGTAGCTCACGCCACGTATATCCTGGCATAGCCGAGCTAAGCCACTGCTAATTATTTCGACTCTTTCTACTCGTCAGATCCAATTGTGGAACGATGTATCGACTGGACTCCGAATTGCGACAGGACTTGGAGGATTCAATAAGTTGCAAGTCGACGCATTTGGTTTTTATCGCCGTGCGGGGAAACAAGTCAGTGAGCGCAACGTCGCTCGAGGCAAGAACCGCATGGCGAGGGCGGCGAAGCAGTGGAAGTGCATGAAGATAATATCAGTTCGAGGACGAAGGATGAATTAAGGCTACGGAACGAGGAAGGAAGAAGAGCGAAGGAAAAGGCCAGAGACCGCATGAACGGCAGCAAGAAGACTGGAGAACTCGGTAACGGCAGCCACCACCCCTTCTTCGTGTGTGAGGTATTCTATATGCGAGAAAACAACTCTGCCAGCGTGTTACATCTGACGAGGAGGATGCCCGACACCAAAACGTCAAGGTATATGTTAGACGTGAGGGCTGAAAAATCGAAGAGGTGGACAGGAGTGTCAAGCCAAGTGCACCATCTTCCAGGCGGGGGACGGCTTCAACGGATGCAGGGAAAAGTACCTTACGGGATCAACGAACTCAAGTGCGAAAAAGAGCAAGGAATCCGGAAGAGACACGAAATGGATGGAGAGAGAAATAACTATTGCCCGGGACACGAGGTCCAGGGAGAAGACGAGCGTAACAGGGCAAGATCAAGGCGCGAGACTGCTACACGAAGCGGGGACCAGAGCAGCCTGTCCAAACCAAGGGATGGGACCCATACTCGGAACGAGAGCCATGCAAAGACAACTGCGCTGCGGAGGTTGTAGGACTTACAAGGGAGCAATAGAAAAATTAGGTCAGGAATACAAGAGAAGCGGATTACAAATGGAGAAAAAAAAAAGTAGCGATGGAGGCGCTCAAAAGCGGAAGGTCAACCAACCAGAAACCTAGAAAACAATACGGGCGACTTCTACGCGAACGACAGCGGAGTGGGATAATGTGCGAGAAATGAAAAATCGAGGAGTAGATTGAAATAGAGCGCACCGGTAAGCAGCCACGTCGGCGAGCAGCTCCTCGTGGCGTTCGGAGAGTTGAGGTGAAAAAAAAAAACAGAAACAGCTCGGCGGATAGGCAAGAAGCCAATGCTCTCAAGCTGTCACCGCAATGTAAGCACAAATACAAAGCTCACTTGCTGCAACGCAGGCGGCTTGCGGAAAATCACAGCTCGCGCAGATCCGTGCTAAGATAGCTGGGAAGGCATACGTGAGGGCCGGACCAGAGAAGTCTCGCAGACACGGGAAGTGACAGCAAGACAAAGAGCAGCAGCGATAACAGGCGAAATATATGGCACCGAAATTGTGGATAAGAGGAAGCAGAGCAACTTACACAGGTATATTAACACGAGGGAGAAAAAAAAACAGACATACTGGCTCTACAGGAAGAAAGCGCAGTAGGGTACTGTCGCCGGTCAGGAAAGACATAATCGCCGTGCAACGCACCCAGAAATTCTGCACAAGCCATTGTTTTCAGAGGGACGGAAGTTTAATGTGGCAGCATAAGAAAGGCCACAAAACTATCGGGCGGCATCTGTGTCAACAGCCCCCTCTCCACTTGTAAGGAAGAGGAGGAGGGAGAGCCGGATGAAGAATGGCTCCTCCCTTACGGCGCGGTTCAGGTGTCCGACAATATATGAGAAAGATAGTGCGCCATTTCCTTTCCCCTAAAACCAATTTAAAAAATGACCAGAACAAAATGGCTACAGCAGGCCTATGCGCGTAATAGAGAGCCTCCCAAATGACCATCTGTGCTGCAAAAAGGAGCAAGCGGAAGAGCAGCCTGGCCCCTCCATCGCCGACTGTTCTGCAAGTGCAGTGGCACATCGGAACCGGAATAAATTGGGGAGTCAAAAAACAGTGCTATCGCATTTCCTCCGCGTCAATCTTTTTTTTTTTTTCGCTCACAGCAGTCAATAAATCCGCTTCTAGTTTCCTGCATTGTGCTGTCAAAAGCGCACCGCGCTGCTTTTCCCTGCCAGTCTTATAGCCACTCAAAGCGAGCTCAGCGCAAACATTAAAAGGAAGATATTGCAACGCGTTGGACGACAATTCGTCAGTATTTTTGTGCATTAGAGTGTTCTGTGGCTGCCTCACAATTATTGCCAAAACGCACCTTTTCACAGCAGCCTTAACTACTCGGCGCGAGCAGAGGACAAACTTCGAAGGAAAGAGCTAATTGTTACGCATCGGAACCATTCTCGTCGGTATTCGGGGAGTGTTTATAACCTGATTTTTGCGCAGGGATTACTTTGGCCATTTTCCACTCACAGGGAATTGATTTCTGGAAATGGAGACAGATATTTACTACAAGGCTCAGCACAACGTCTCAGAAAACCATTAGGAATATATCATCCGGGCTGCTACTTTTCTTTTCATCAGGATCCCACACCGACCTCAGAAATTTTAGGCGTACCAACGGGTTTCTAACGTGGTCCTTATCAACAGTGAAGACTGACTGAAAATCTTTGTTCAACGAATCTGAAAGCAAAGTTTTCCATCCAGAGATGACATCGGAAGATTTATCTTTTGCTTTGTGTTCAAGTGGAGCCAAAATTTGCAGTTTTAATAATATTTTGTAACCTAGTGTTGCAGAAATGTTATTTTGCATTTCGAGTTGCAGGTTTAAGTTGTCTATATGAATTAAGGCGAGAGTGGTAGTCAGGAATGGTACGAAATTTGTTCCGCTGTCTGAATTTTTTTATCCTTCGTTTAATATTTATTATTTCACGCGAGATCCAGGGATTCTAGATTTGAAAACATTTAGAGCTGTAGGGACTAAGTTTTCGATTCAATGCATAAAAAGATTTAAAGAACAGAGAGACGCTGTAAATCCTTGACTGCTTTTCAGGACATAAATCAGGAAAGTTCTCGTGTTCATGCTCAAGAGAAGTCATAACAGCATCATCATTGGCTCTATTAAGTGCAAAGACACTTTTTTCAGTATGATCTGGACAAACAAGGTTAGTTATAGCAATTTACACAGTTAACTCATGGTCGGATATTCCTTGAACTGCTCCTATTGTTATGGCACTGCTCGGAAAGTGGTCGCTGACGAAGAATAGGTTTAACATAGAACTGGTTTGGTTATAAATACAAGTCGAGTGTCAATAATCTGCGTAAAGTTGAACTTGAGCAAGAAGCCTATCATGAGGTTATTGGTTGCATTTCCGGAGTTAAGAGCTTTACAGTTCACAACTGCTAGATTAAAGCCCCCAGCCATGGCAATTTTCCCGCCGGAGTTATGTCTAAGCATGTAGTCGAACAACGGGTCTAGGTATGTTTCATCGGCATTTGGAGGCCTGTAGAGAGCTCCAACGTGAACAACGCCATCGGTGAAATGGATCTTGCATCATACAGCCTTAACACCTGCCACTTCCGGCATGACGGAGTATACTATCTTGTCTGTCCCTACGAATAACTGTATGTCCACAAATTCACGGTCGGAAATGCCAGGATGCAACCATGTCTGAGTGGTGGTCACGACGTCAGCCTCATCAGTCAGCAAAGTAGCCTCCGTTCAGGTATTGTATCCACTATACGGAGGACATTAAAGCTGAGAGAGGTAATTATGTTTCGCTTCTGGTGGTTCGGGATTCTGGCTATTTGGTTTCGTTACTTTCGACAATGTCGCTTCGGTTGTCATCCCAAGCAAACAGTTGTCCACTTATGTTCTTCCGGGACATATTGCAGCGACCGCTTAAGAAGGACATTGAAATGGCACCCTACAGTATCCGTTTTTTGCCTCCTGAGAAAAATCTGTGTTTTGTCATGTGATCTATTTATGTTCGTGGGACTATTTAATCTCTGGAAGAGCCGTATGATGGACCACCAAGTCAAATTACCGCTGTCATCATCGATATCTTTAACCCGTGAGCCGGGCGCTTTGGTGCAGGGAGTATATGCTGTCCTCGAAGAGCCGCCTAGCTGGCTCCCCTATCTGGACGAATGTGTGTTGCTCCCAGACTTTTGATTTTTGGCAAGGTGGGGACCTGCGCTGTAAATCAGCCTGGTGTTTTGTGGGGTAAGCTTACTCAGAGCTTCCTTTTTGGTAATATTTCCCCGCAATAACGAAAAACAGACACCTAGTGTCATTTCCGGCTTAGTGGCTTGGATTTTTCTTTTCGGCACTATTTCTGTGCAATAAAGAGAGAGAAAAATACACTCAGTGGCATTTGGGTTGCATGCGCGCATGGCACGCAGAAGGCTTGGGTTCGAACCCCAGTGGCGGCGAATATCTTTTTTCATTTGAATTTTGGGATTTTTTCCGACTGACGCCGGACGATGGGCGACGCCGGGCTTTCAGAAGAACGAGCGCCTTACGCGAAAAATGACAGGAGTCGCATTCGCGGGTGCGGCAGACTGCAGGGAGAAAGAGGCCACAGACCTGAACTCTGATTAGCAGTAACCTCTTCAAGTGCTAAAGTGAAGGAGACAACGCTAGCGCTAGAGACATATTACTGCTGGCTCGAAGAAGCATGGGCCAAGGAACGGAAGCACCAGGACTAACAGCATCCAGTCGCCCTTCTTCCGTTGTACACGTTCCTCAGCGACAGTAGTCCACTCGAGAAGAATCACTGGGGCACCGATCACATTGTTTATTTTTTTTTTGCTCTTCCGGTTTCGTTTCCCGGCTGTTTTAAATGACGCCAGGTGGAAGAAAAGAGACCACCCACTTCGGAAACGCATGCGGCCATAATGCACCTTCTCTAAGATTTCGCAGTACTTTTCTTCAGCAGGACTGGCAAGCCGAATTTCAGCTACCAGGCTTTTAACCCACGGCGTCCGTAATCCTTCGTTCGAAATAGGTTAGCACTGAAGAAGGTTCCGGGTGGCCAACGCCTCCGTCATGTCCGGTACGTTGCCCAACTGCGCGGTTCACCGCCAGGAGCACACCTCGTCTGCTGAAAGAACTTTTTAAACGCCTATAACAACAGAACTGGTTCTCTAAGCAGCGTAGAACGTTGCCAAGGATAGTTTTGTGACATACCCAACATGTTAGGAAATTTTAAAACAGTGTAACCTTATCTACTAAGGGCAGAGCATGTAAACAGGAGATGGTCGTAAAGAGTAACGGGCTGGACACCAAGAGAAGGCAAGCGTGGTAGGGGGTGGCAGTAAGTTAGACGGGCGGATGAGATTAAGAGACTTGCGGGTACAAGGTGCCGGTAAAACAGATTCGACACGCGTCCGCCAATTTGTCATCGGCAATAATTATCCCTAAATATCTAAAGGTGCTTACATTTGCCAGGATATACTTACAAGTAGAATACTGGTACCATAGGAGAAATTTTTTCCTGGTAATTCAAGTGAAAGTTGTTTTACCATAATTTATTTGCATTTCCCATTTCTGACATCACCCACTGAAGACATGAAGACACTGGTCCATTCTAATCTGGTCATCCACACAAGTCACTGATCCATAAATCATAGGCTTTTTTATAGGCTGTGCACTAAATAGACGTTCACAGGAAGGAAGGAATAGAGACGACAGGATAGAAGCGCAACTTTCAACTTTAATGACAAGAAATGAAGCCAGGCGCGCTCATATATCCGCTGATATCCAGAGACGAGCTGCATGAGAGAGCGTGAACCTAACAACCAACCAAGAGGAAAAGATATCAGCGGATATATAAGTGCGCCTGGCTTCATTTGTTGTCATTAAAGTTGAAAGTTGCGCTTCTATCCTGTCGTCTCTATTCCTTCCTTCCTGTGAACGTCTATTTAGCGCACAGCCTTTCAAAAATGAATGTTTACCAACTAGCTCGACAGAAAGCCTTAATAAATCACAGAGGACATAGTGAGCCTTCTAGTAGCTTTGAGTTTTCTGGACAGAGAGAGCAAAATTAAAACAGCCGTAGAAAAGAATAGGCTGGCGTAAAAGCAGAATGAGCGAATTACACGAAATGCCACACTAATTGAAGTAACATAGCTTAGAACATGGAAAAGAGCCTTCAGTGGGAAATAATCAATACTAAATGGAGCAGAATTCAAAATACAAAAAGAAGTGAGGGAAGTATAAAAAGACTGAAACAGTTAGCCAGATCAATTTACTAGGCAAGGTGGCACTCACCACAGCCCCTATACAATGGCAAAGCGAATAGTTATCTTAGCTATCTATTGTTGACTGCGCCAAATGTGGTGATTTTTTTTTTACGTGCTGTGGGTTGTTTAATTTTTTTTCGGCCGGGGGGGGGGGGGGGGTAGGGAGGGGAGTTTACTTTCCTCCTTTTTTTTTTCTGGCCGGGAAAACTCGTACATGCCCGCCCGTTACAATGAACCAACGTTCTTAGCCAGTGTCCTTTTTTAGACCCTATTTAAAAACGTCGAATTGCACTAGCCCATACATCATAAACTGAACGTTCAGAAAAAGGAATCATGCCAACGCGTCAGCTGACGAATGAGGTGAAAAGAAGAGAAAGAAAACAAATTCCTGTTCCATTTGCCCCGGTCTGGAAGAATCAGAATTTACTGCTTTTACATTTCCGTTCTTTTTTTTCATTTTTATCGAAATTCCACTCTAGGACAGAAAATTATCCAATTTATCCCCGCCTTGCCCATGAGTGCATTCGCATCCGCGATTCACACTGGCCAATCCTCCGCCCTGGCTATCATCCTAATCATCATCGTCTGGAAGAGCGCAAGCTGACTGCATTCCGCTGGCCACACCAGTTATGGACGCTGACACAGACAGCTTTCAAACGTCAAGCAGTCTAGCGTACGTACGCACTTACACGACGAAGATTTCCTGCCTTCATTTTGTTGCCAAAGTTTTTCGATTAGCGCCGCAGACGTTTTCTGTTCTCTGGGTCTGTTTTCATCGATAGATGGCGGCGCGGACAGGGCAGGCTGCATGCGGTGGGGGAACCTCAGCGCAAGGCAGTGCCCTCACGCTGTGCCTACCCGGAAGGGGCAGTCTTCAGGTCGCCGTAGCTCTGTGTTGCCCGCGCTGATTCGAAAAGCCGTTCATTATGGCCGAGCAGAGCGCCTTCAGGAGTCCCGGCGATGCTGCCCATGCATTCGCGTCGCTATCGAGTCTGTTCTGGGCTTCACTGGGCACTGTTTATCCCATAAAACAGATCTCTCTTCAGCTTTTCTGCAGGGAGCTGGACAGTGCGCAAGGTTGCTCACTTGTTCCCGTTTGTCTGGCTATTGCTCTCCTTCCATGAGTTCGTTGCTTGCCCCTTCATTTACCATTCCTAGGTTGCCTGGACAATGATAGAATGCACAGTTTTTTGATAGAATATGAAAGCGTTTTAAATACAAAATAGACTTAATATTTACTGTTTTCTTTCCTGTTCAGGAGCCTCGAGCGGGCCGTATCGCAGAGCGGCGAGGAAGGCCACAAGAGCATCCCAAAATGGTGAGCTTCCTAATTCACTCCTAATGCGGGCATTGCGATACACCCGAGCCCCTGGTGGCGGGCTGCCACGAATCGCTCCTCACGGCGACACAGCGACATCACCTCACAGTCCAAAACTCCGAAATCACGAGCTTACATCGTCCATGAGGAAACACTACGCCCAGCAAAACTGGTCGACCCACACTGAGGAACGGACATGCAAATCTAGCAGTTCTGCTAAGCCGTCCGCCTAGTGTATGCCGCATTGCTGCGGCCGTTCGTCTCAGCTCCTCAGACCTGGATCACACGAGCGCCGCAGTGCTACCGTTTGAAATCCTAGTTTATCGGGGCCCACATCCGGCGCAAACAAATAGGGCAGCCAAACGTCCCTCCGCAATTGCTGTGGTAACTGTTCAAAAGTTTCTAAGCAATTATTTCCCATAGGCGAATGCAAATAAATCGCGTGGGCAGTTAACGTTCGTCAGTACGAGAGCCAGTCGTCACAAAATAAACTCTCTTCGCTCGATAAAAGTCGTCGAAGATGGAACTACGCATTTACGATGGGGAAGGCTCAGTTGCTCGTCGTCTCATGCGGCGGTGTTCCTCCGGGAAGTAGTTCGTTACGATCAAGAAAGAGGAGGAGACTGATTGTACTTCGCCACAGCTGCAGCTTGGTCTTGTTGCTTTGGCGTCTTCGTGCAAACGAGCGAAGCCGTCCAAGCATTACAAGCAATCGCTCGCTGCTAACTGCAGGGTGCTGTACGTTCCGATGGTAGCTTCTGCGGTGTTCCTCTTCGTCTTCCTGACGACCAAGCGCGCCGGCACTGGCCACCACCACGACGACCCTCCGGCGAGCGGCGCAGCTCGCCGCATAGCCGTTGTTTTGCCCCGGATAAGGGAGACACCGCACGTCGAGGTCCGCCTGGCAGACCGCATCTACAGCGGCCACGTCCTCGCTGTGGGCAACCGCAAGGTTCACGCCTTCCTCGGCGTTCCGTACGCTCAGCCGCCCCTCGGCAGCCTGCGCTTCCGCAAGCCCGTCCCGCTGGGCCCTCCGCGTCCCCTGGGCGACTTGGTGATGGCTCGCAGCAAGCGCTTTCCATGCCCTCAAAACCAGCCATGGAACATGCGGTCGGTTCCCTCGCTAGACGTCAACGTCACCGAGGACTGCCTTCACCTGAACGTGTGGGCGCCCGCGGACAGCTCGAGAGAGCGGCGGGCGGTCGTGGTGTTCCTTCACGGTGGCGGCTTCCAGATAGGGAGCAACGACCGGGAAGCCAACGACGGCAGCCTTCTCAGCGCCGAAGGGGACGTAGTGGTGGTGGCCCCTAACTATCGCCTGAACGCATTCGGCTTCCTGAACGGCCACGTTCCCGACGCGCCCGGGAACATGGGTCTGCATGACGTGATCCTGGCGCTGCGCTGGGTTCACCAGAACATCGTGCACTTCGGTGGAAGTCCAGGCAACATCACTCTCGTCGGCCGGGACGCTGGCGCCGTGCTGGCCGGCTATGTCATGGTTTCCCCAGTTGTACGGGGTCTTGTGAGGCGGTACATCCTCCTCAGCGGGTCTCCATTTTGGATTCTTCCCGACAATCGAGGTGCCGCAAGCGTCCAGAACCTCAAGGCGCTGGCGAAACGTCTCAAGTGCAACCAAAGCGAGAATGTGTTCGATGCCATCCGGTGTCTTTCCAGGGTAAACATTTACTCCTTCATCGACATGGTAGACCTCTCACAATTTTCAATGTATCCGAGTGACCAGGATCAAGTTCTGCCCTTTCCGATGCCAGCGGGCTTGATAAACGCGGCGACGTACGGGGCTGAAGACGTCCTGCTAGGTAACGAGGCGTCCATAGGTGAGTCCTTGGTGGCGCCTTTCCTGACAATGTCCCTGGAAGGCGTCCTCAAGAGGAGCTTACGCTCGTTCGGCTCCACATTCCTCAAAAAGTATGGCTGCAAAGACGCAGCAGAAGCCATGAAAGCGTACGACGTCTATGGAGCGGCGAACAAGAGCGTCGCCTTTGCGGACTTGGTTGCCGACTTCGTCGTTCGCTGCCCACTGCAGTTCCTCGCGGACGAGCTGGCCAGGAGGGGTCGCCGGGTGTTCTACTTCGTCCTGAAGAGCAACCCGGCCTGGACAGGGATTATGGACCAGAGCCTCTTCCTGGGACAACCCCTCGGGGACTCCTCAGCGCCCCCCGACCTGGTGGCCCTCAGCAAGAACGTCATCTACACCTGGAGCACGTTTACCAAAACTGGGTGAGGAGCTTTGCACAGTTCGTGATGCCGTTGGTCGTCGTGAGCAGCGCAGTAACGGCAGCAGCTCTGCTAGTATTATTCGCTGGCAACGTCCCAAGCCCGTGCGATGCTCAAGTTTAACGCCGCTTCAACCTCAATGAGTTAGAGCAAGCTGGCGCAAAGCACAGATGGCAGTCAAGCTCTTCGGCACGTCTGAGGGCGGCAGCGCCAGCGGGCATAGCTTTTCGGCGCGTAGTACTTCTCGCCATCAACGCGCACAGTGTTCCACTCAGTTCGAGGAGGGCATCAAACGCGATTTAGCGTACGTTTTGATCCTTGCTCCAGTGCATGCGTGAAAAACCACAGCGCATGTCTCCGATCTAGTGTAAGCAAACCAAGCGGTGTTGGCTGTATACCTTTTATGCACGTCCTTCTTCCGGGCTGAGCTCATTGCTTGCATGGCAACCGTCTCACAGCTGTCGAGACTCTGATCATGAATACTGTGCTGGGGCCGTATTCCAAGTTCGTGCCATAATAAAAAGCGTAATAATCTGCCGCAGTGGCCGCACCTGATTGGTCGATACATCGGAAGCGGATGTTTGTTCGGTTGCGACTGTGAGCTAGAATGTCACTGCGTTGCAGTTGCCGTAGGGAAACGTCCAGCGGCGCTTTTGCTCTTTGCCGACAAATGGATCGAGACCAATGCTAGAGAAGAAACATTCGGCCACAAGTTTAGCTGCCCATCGGATTTACTGTAAAAAGGTAATATGAAAGCTGCTTTATTTGCCCAATGGACTTCGACAAATGGAAACAATGGTTCAGATACTCTTTTCTGTACCGTAAAGGCAGGAGGTGTACTTAAAGAAGGAAGTATTGTACGCAACTGCGCGTGGCTTTTCAGTACGTAAATAAAAGGCAGCTATGGTAAATAAAAGGCAGCTAGCTTGTTCGCATGAGACTGCGTTTTGCATTTATCTTGAGGCTAAAAGGGAACGGACAGGAAAATTTGTGGCATGCACTCACTAGCTGCACAATGCGCGCTCCGTGCCGTGCTGAACCAAGACGCCATGAGGAATTGCCGTCTGCAACATCGCTGAACGAATTAGGCGCTGTTATCGGGCGATTGAGCAGAGGGCAATTTACGTTTTTCATTCCTTTATGCCGGCACTGTAAGAACCTCGAGATGCCGCTGATAGGTTTTTTAATTTTTATGCCACCAATAAATAAAAGGGATGAGCTAAAAAATCTTTCTAATCGCAGACGAAGATTACATAGCTTCGCCATGGTACGAAGCGCGCGCATGCCCACACTGACGCCTGAAAACTAACTTGCAAGCTAACTTGCGAGCTCAGTGCAGAGCCACACCACCGCGGCTATCGAGAACCGTAAGGGACGCCGAAAAACGACCTCTGACATGTCAAACGAGTTGGTGCAGCAGCGTGTCGCTGGCTACTGACCATACGTGCACATGAGCGGTTTCACGCTGGCAGACATTACGCGCAATCATGATGCCGGACGCTTCAACAGCTAATACATAGTGCTAGAATAGGAAATGTACGTTTGCGCGCAGTAAACGCAAATATTTTGCAGATCATTATGCTTTATGTTTCATCATTCAACATACGCAAACGAGATAACTCCGGTGATAGTGGCGCCATCCGGTTTGAATGAAAAGAACAATTTCTACCACAAACCAGTGCTCGTTAGGCCTAGAAGCTACGGAATCGTCCAGTGAAATAGAAAAAAAACAGGCCAAATTTATCCTCCATTTAATTTGTTATAGGTGAGATAATAGGAATAGAAAGCCCCTTACCCAGTTTATAGCCAGTTCACATGCCGAAAAAATTGGAGGGGACACTCAAGCTCCGCCATGAGGGTATGACGCGATAGCGTTATGGGGATTGCCTACCTAGACCAACTTGCTACTCTTTTTATTGAATACTTCCGGGATTTTTCACTCACGGCCAACGCCTTCGACGCCGCGTGAACCTGATGCTGCTGATGCTACGCACGGAGAAACGGACGCGCGGAACGGCAATCCACGTGGAAGCGCTGCCAAGTGCCTTGCCGGAACGCGCGGGACTCAGGTTGGTTGCAGTCGTAGTTCGTCGGCACATCATTCTCTACAAGCCCAATGCCACGAACGCCAGCATAGCTTCCGCGCAGAACGAACGGGCAGCAAGCCGCAAGGTTCGTGGTGAACGCGCCTTGTATGTGCGCTGCGTTGCTCGCCGCTCACCGCGTGCTTTCTGCGTCCCCGCACGGCCCCACTGCGGGAACGGCGTTTGGAGGCCGGGTGAGCGGACGCGTTTCACATGCGCTGCGCAAACTTTGTCTTTTACGACCGGATTTACTCATCCCGGCCTTCAGAAACTAGTGTCATCAGCCTCCGCTTCTCATCGGGAACCTGCCGATACCAACCATTCCCGATTTGGACCACCACATAAAGAAGCAAGTCCATATTTTTTTCATAACCCCGTTGCGCAGAGGCTAAGCCTCACAGCGCAGCAGCCGCCGATACCGAACGCCGCTAGAGACGCAGGTTCGAGCTTGTACCACCGGCTCGTCGGCGCCTCGACGGTGGCATGGAACACATTGTAGTAGAGGGAGAAGACATATCTCAATCAAAACTGACCTCTACTAACGGCTGGCAATCAGCGCACGACAAGCGAAGCTCCAATCGCAAATCCCCTCCTACCGTTACTCCGAATCTGCCTCAAGCCCCGGCCGGGCGCCGGCCCCGGCCGCCCCAACTGTCTTCTCTACGCCACCCCAAGCTCCCCATCGACGACCATAAGATGATCCACTGTCTTCGTGGCGGCCTCAGCCTTCCTACCGTGAACGGCGTTGTGCTTCGTGATGCCATTCTGCAAGCAGACCGCCCCGGACCTCAAGAGGCCAAGCCCGGCGCACTCATCAATCAACACCCTCCAACATCTCATCCTCATCAACACTCCCGTACTGCAGCGCAGACTCCGGTACCTCGACATCAAGTCCATACTGATCGACGGCGGCACTGGGAGGACTGCACCCGCGGCGTCGTTCACGGAGTCCCTCTCGACCACTCATACGAAGATATCAAGGACTGTCTCGATCCCGAGCGAAACCCTGCCATCCTCGACTTTAGATGCATGTGCTCGACAGAGTCCACCATCCTCCTCGAACAAGCCTGGGTGCCCAAGCACATCTGCTGCTCCTCTGTACTCATAGGTGCTACTTCTTCAAAAAGAAGATCGAACACTGCCGTAACTGCTGCGCACGTACTCGGCCACCGTGCGGATGTGTGCCCGGCTCCCAAGCAACGCCGCTGTCCCGGCTGCGACCAAATCGAACCCCCTGAGGACCATTCCTGCACGCGCAATGCATCGTCTGTGGTAAAGCACATCGAACGGCGGAGAGAACGTGCAAGGCGCGTTTCCGCACCCCATACCTCTTCAAAAAGAGGTACTGGGATGCCAAGCGAGCCGCCGAGGCAAACGCCAGCCAGACTCCCACCATTCAGGCTCCACCCAAACACCGCAGCCGCTCCACGACCGGCAAGCCCCAGGCCCCGCAGCTCACATCGAAGTCCTTTCCGGTGCTGCAGTCTGCCGCACCAATACTGCCGTCCACCCCTAACAAGCCCAAGGCCCGGTCCCGCTTCTGGACTGGAACCAGTCCACCACCACCTCCAGTCCCACCGAAACCACCTGCCCAGGCACCCGGCCGCTGCACCAGTGAGATGAGCTGGGCAGGCGTAGTTTACCTGGACTCCGTCAACCCCCTCTATGAAGAGCTGTTGCGTGTCCGCGCGCAGCTCGCCTCCCTCCAAACCACGAACTTCCGCCTCCAGGCACAGTGCATGCCCACCAGCAGGCTCGAAACCCTACCCCGGCACTAGCGGTCCCGGCCGCTCCTACCCCCACCCTTTGACCGCCTCCTCTCCCTACTCGCGAACCGCCGGCCAAGAAGCGGTCCGCAACACCCCCACTACCTCCCTGACCGCACCAACCCCGACCGAGAGAACGCCAGCCCTGCCTCCCAGTTTCGTACAACTCATGGAGGCGAAAATTCAGGCCGTGGTGAAGACGGCCATCCAGGCCTTCACAAATCAATTCGCCAACCTTACTACCCGTCTAGACGGATTTGCTCGCCAAATTGAGCAAGACGCCAAAGGAGCAAGACGCTCGCCACGCGACCGCCTGTGCTGCCGTGCGGCCTTAAAAGAAAGCCCGGCTCGACACCGTCTCCAACTCCTCCACGGCAAAAGACAGCTTCAGTGATGGCGAGACCATGCACTAGCCTGACCATCTGGCAGTGGAACTGTCGAGGCTTTGGTTCCAAGCGGGGGCTGCTTCACCAGTTCCTAGCTCGGGCAGACGGCCCCGACGTGCTCGCGCTGCAAGAGCCCTCCAATCCCCTCACCCTACCCAGCTACGTGCCTATCGTCCCCGTTTCTCCTATACCCCCTCGGGTTGCATTTCTTGTACGCCGTGCGCTCAGTACTATCTCCCACCCCTTAGACGTCTCGGAAATCGATCGTCTACTCATCGAACTTGTGCCGCAGTGGACTCGGGATACTAGTCACTTCGTCCTCAACGTATACAGCCACCCGAAGTGCCTGCGGCACGACTTCGACCGACTATTCACGCTTCCCAAGCGAGCCGCACACAAATGCCCCCTCCTGATTGTAGGGGACTTCAACGCCTCGCACACGGCCTGGGGCTACACAGCCGACACCCCCAAGGGGCGCAGGTTATGGCTCGCAGCTCAGGAGGCCGGCTTCTCCATTCTCACAGACCCCACCGCCCCTACTCGCACCGGGAACAGCGTCTGCGCAGACACTACTCCTGACCTCACCTTCACCCACCGCCTCCCTCACGCTGCGTGGTGTAACACCCAGGAGAATTTGAGTAGTGATCACTACATTATCGAGATTCTCCTACAGGCAGGCCCAACACGTAGACCCTCTCGTGATGCTACCATCACGAAGTGGGACGCGGTCCGCACCTCCCGAGCAGCCCGCACTCTACACACCATCTCAAATATACCTACTTGGTGCGAGCAACTCCAACGTGACGTCCGCGCCGTGACTCGCCAACTCCCAAAGGACTGCCCTGCAGACGCGACGGATTCCCATCTCCTTCAGCTATGGGAGGCCAAGGCGGGTCTCAAAACGGAGGTGGCGGCGTCAGCGCTGGAATAAAACACTCAGACGCCGGCTGGCCCGGCTCAACAAGGAGATAATAATAATAATAATAATAATAATAATAATAATAATAATAATAATAATAATAATTAATAATACCTTCATTTGCGCCATATAATATGACAGAGGAGACCGGCAGTAAAAGCTACCTCATAGGACAGCTTGACAAGGCCGCGGGCACCCTATACACTTCACATCAAGGAGTGGCACATTACATACAAAAAAGGGAAGAAACTGCAGGAACTAAGAAACTGCATTTAAAATAACTGCATGAAAGAAACGCAAGTTTATACACAAGAACGCATGATGATTCATTTTATTTTCTAGTAATTTTTTAAAACTCATGCTGCAACTCTGTCTCGCCAAAATTGGGAATCCTTCTGTAACAGGCTGGACGACAACGTGAGCCTGCCCCAGACCTGGAACCGATTCCGCGATCTGATTGGTTCGACTCAGTCCAAGACACACCAGAAACACAACCTCGTAAAGCTCATACACACATCCGAGGCCTCCCCGCAGGAACTCCTCGAGGAGCTTCGTGATCTCTACTTTCCCGCGTACCCCTTGCAGACCGCCCTGACTACACAGGCCTCACTAACGACTTCTCGACCAACTGATCACCGAGGCGGAAGTGAGGGCATAACTTCAGCGCCTCTACGCGTCCTCAGCTCCTGGCCCCGACGGAGTGCACAAGGCACTCCGCAACCTTGATTCCCCCTCCGTCAAAGCCCTAGCCGACTACTTCAACGAATGCTGGCTTCGCGGCGCCCTCCCACCTCAGTGGAAAGACGCCAAACTAGTCTTTATTCCCAAATCCGACAAACCACTTCTCCCCGCTTACCCCCGTCCCATCTCTCTTACGTCGTGTGTGGGCAAGCTCATGGAGCACGTTCTCCAGGCCCGGCTCAGCCGGTATTTGGAGAACAACAACCTTATGTCTTCGTGCATGTTTAGTTTCCGCTCGGGCTTATCCACTCAGGACGTCTTTCTACAACTCAAGCACCACATCTTTGACTCCCCCGCGGCCGACACCAAGGCTATCCTCGGCGCCGACCTAACAAAACTTTCGACAACGTTACCCACGCCTAGAAGGCCTCCACGCCCTAGACGTAGGCCCGCGGATGTACAATTACGTCCGCGATTTTCTATCCGAACGAACAGCCACACTCACCATGGGCGACCACCGGCTGTCCGGTGTCTCAATGGGAGCGCGGGGAACCCCTCAGGGTGCTGTACTGTCTCCTATCCTCTTTAATATAGCCCTTCTCCAACTCTCCCACCAACTCGCCCAAATACCCGACATACATTTCAGCCTCTATGCTGGCGACATCACTGTCTGTGCTAATCGAGGCAGTGATGCCGACATGGAACACAACCTACAGGCGGCCCTCAACATCATCGACTCATACGCTCGCGCGCGCGGCCTAGCCTGCTCCCCGTCTAAATCAGAACTCTTCTACCACCCCAGACCGCACAACCCCGCCAACCCTCCCATCTCACTCACTCTAGGAAACCACCCCATTCCCCTGATCTCCAAGATTCGCATCCTGGACCTCGTCCTTCACTCCCACGGCGCGCATGGCAACGCCATCCAAACTCTCCAGATCCAAGACCAGCAAGCCACCCGTCTCATTCGGCGCGTGGCGAACCGGCGCGCGGGTCTGCGAGAGCGGTATACTCTCCGCCTAACCCAAGCCTACACCACGAGCCGCACGGCGTGCTCATTCCCCTACCTCCCCCTAAAGCAGAAGGAGCGGGACCACATCAGCGCGCTCCTCAGGAGCTGCACGAAGATCGCCCTCCGCCTACCCCCCAGCACCTTTACTACCCGACTGCTCAACCTCCGTACCCACAACACGTTTGAGGAGCTGGCAGAAGCCACCCCAACAGCACAGCTGACTCGCTTGTCGAGTACCGCGGCAGTCCGCACTCTACTCTGTCAGCTAGGCATCACCCCGATCACCCATCCTACCGAGGAGATTCCCCTACCTCCAGACCTACGCTCCCATCTCATTATCCTTCCAATCCCTAAGAACCTGCACCTCGAGCACGGCGGAGAACGCAGGGCAGCCCGTGCCAAAGCCCTGCACAAACTCTACGGCAACAGTCCCGAGGTAGCCTACGTGGACGCGGCAAGCCAAGCGAAGAGGAAAAGCAGCGGAAACGTAGTTTGCCTACTCGCTTATCTGCGACTGCTGTAATTTCCATGCTCATAATTACTAATATACACCACAGTATAAGTTTCTAAAGCACCCTTCTAAGACAACACCGTATTCACTAGACGCGCTTTTGTTCATTCCAAACCATCGAGCTGGCGTGGCGGTGTGCATATTTTCGACAAAATAATCACATACCGATCGTGCATGCAAGTCACAATGTCTAAAAGCCATTCTACCCCTCCAGATGCTGTGAAGGCCCAGTAACATAATCTGGTCATACTGTGCAACATCCCTTTCAGTGGTCAGGTACCGAATTCGGCGCGGTGTCAATGGCAAGACTTTTGTTTAGGGTTCTTTGCAAAACATCCCAGTAGAACACCGCATCTCAACAATCCAGGAACACGTGTTCTACCGTCTCTGGCTTTCTACACAAGAGACAGTGTGAGCCCCAAGGAGCAAAAAGGACCTTTTCCTCTAGCCATGTTTTTACTGGTAGGGTTCCTGTATGCATCTTAAAAAAGAATGGTTTAACGCCAGGCGCAACAGTCATCTTCTTAACTCGCCTGAGAACGTCTTTTCCAGGGCCTTCACAGTATAAGGTTATGTACAGTGAGCTGGAAACAACTGCTCAACAAGATCCTTGTATAATCGCTTCGGCGTTACACTCGCTAAATACTCTAGAGAAAACCGCACTTGCAAAAACCTGAATGACCAGACCACCTCTCGCAGGAAGCGAGACACTGTGTAGCTCCGAGCATTGCACGAAGAAACAATGAATTCTGGAAGTGCACTAGATAGCATGGTTTGTATGAATGTTCGCAAGAAGGCGTCATTTTGGTCACGCAAGAAACAAAACCTTAAAACCACCTGCCGTACATATAGATGGATAAGAGACAGTCCTCCGACCGTTACCCTCCGGAAGAGATTATCTCTGTGACTTGGTTCCCAATTGGACGCCCAAATAAAAACAGCAAAAACCTGATAGAACCTTTGGATATTGCTTCGTGCACAATATAATACTTGGAGTAAATACATGATCCTTGCAACAAGAAAGGTGTTACATACAGTAGCACGCGCGAAAATGGAAAGGTTACGGCCCATCCACCCTGAAGCAGCAGGGCAATGCGGATGATGTATTGAGTCTGATGGACCAACTTGTTGTAATGAAAGTCCATTAGACACGGTTGTCTGCCAAGGGGCATGACAACTACGATATTTTATTGATGTGTATATTCATGCAATAAAGAAAAAAAGCTCGCGCGGCGATGTAGTTAGCGTGCTCGTCTCGCACTTCGGTGGCCTTGGTTCGATTCCCCAATTTCATGCTCGTTTTTCTTTATTAATGTTTCTCGGATTTTTCGCTCGTGGCCAATGCCGCCGACGACGACACCGGCTTTTCTGCGACACAGGGCCCTTAACGCCGTCGCGTTAGAACGCAGTTAAACCGACGAGTTCACTTCGAAGCCAGAGGCTCCGCCTCAGAGCGCACCGCCATGTTGGCTGGCCTTCAGCATCTGCTGCTATAGCGTGCGCTATGTATGTGACGTCACCGTCCTATTTCTTCGACCCTTTTCGCTGCATCCGAACTACCACATATGTTTCCGGCGCTTCGACCAATCAGGTGTAGCCGCTGCGGCAGATTATGAGGCTTTTTATTATAACACAAAGTGGAAATACGGACCCCGGTTTTGCGAAGTATGCAAGCTTGATTCTTCTGCATCGTCGAACAAGGGCTCAAAAGATGAACACATAACGTCGCACTACCTGCACTTAGTGTTACATACCTTATCATTAGCAGCAGTTCACACTGCAGCCGACATGCAGCCAACATGCGGCGCGCAGCAACGTGCAAGCGCAGCCGACACGTTGCAGCGGTGGAACAATGGTTTGATAGGCGAAAAAAAAAAAGTCAAAAACAGCCGAGAGGGACAAGAGGAGGAATGCACTCCACAACGACTGGACTATCAACTGTGCTTTATTGAACGAGGCACTTTCCCAGTGCGGCTTACAGGACATGTGCATCAATACCAAATCAATCACCGGACAGTGAAATCAAATTGATAAGCAACACAACTAATGCCCGCGCACCAAAAAAAAACGAAGTTCTTTTTCATTAAGTCGTACCGAAGTAGTGCTAATGCAATCTTCACCATGCAACCTGATGTAGTAGGCTTCTAAAATTTCGCGTTCTTCTTTCCCCCTGACTCTGCTAAGAATGATAACGTTTCCAAACAGCGGGTAGCAGCCACACTCGCGACACTGGCGAGGCAAGTTTTGTCTATCAGCAGAACCCAGTTAGTTTATTTATTTGATGCCATTGCCCAGTGATGGATTTGGTTTTGCTGCGCATGTCCTGCGAGCCGCACTAGGCAAGTGCCTTGTTCAGTAAAGCGCAGTTTATAGTCCAGTCGTAGTTGTGTGCATTCCTCCTATTGTCCCTCGTCGGTTTTTTACTGGTCTTTTTCGCCTATGTACCAACTGGCCCAGATCCCAACTCTTTTGCAGTGGTTTGAGCATCCGCCTCGCATGCTGAAGGTGCGGGTTTCGATCCCCAGTGCCACCGGGTGCCCTGCGGCAATACAATGGGGTAAAACCTTTCCCCTGGCATGTTGCTAGGCTTATCTGGGGAGAATGTTTCGGGAATGCGCCTTTGACACCACCCTGTGTAGACGAAAATGCGTTGTACTATGGCACTCTTTGGCCAAGGTTGCCCTTGCGCCATAATCGCCCGTCAGAATCATCATCATGCGCAAGAAGGGTAGTTAAATTACTGACGCAAATATTCGCCTCAGTTCTTTTCGGGCAGCGGAGTGCGGGCGCTGTCGTCCCCGAGAGCGGGCTACTCGGAAGAGCCGCACATGGTGCATAGAGCCGGTAGTGGTGCCTCCGCGTAGCGTTGCAGTTGCGTTGCCAGGGTTGACCGTCAAGGCAGACGCGGGCGTTTTCGTTTGCGACATACTACGGCAAGGTCGTTTACCTGGGAGAAGAAAGTTCTTGCGAAATATTTGAAACTCACGATTCTGTCATGACTTTTTTTAATGAACACATAAAAAAGGGTATACGCTTGAGAACGGACGACGTCTTGCTCGGTGTTTGTCCCCTTTGCTTCTTTTTCCGTTGTAAGAGTCCAAATGCGTGGTGTTTTGTCCGATTGCCGTGGACGATGAATTTTCCATCGGTTTCTGTGTTAAATGAAGCTCAATGTAGAAGCCTGTCTGAAATTAACGAGATTGCGAATCTGAAGGCATATCTATAAGTGATCGTTGTAAGGACGTTATCCGTGTCTTATTCCGCTATTCCTTTTGCAGGACTCTGCGGCTGTCCAACAAGAAACCGTGGCCCCTTTACACAAGCCACTCACGCTCGTTTGTTGTGCTCGGTCAAGGCAAAGAGGAAATTTTGAGCGCTTACCGAGAGCACTTTTGCGACGTTTGGCGGGCACGTGTTCTCGGCAGGTGAAGAGCGGAGCTTTCTATTGCACGTGTACTTACACATTTGTATTCATTCCCGTGGGAGCTACTAAAGACCTCGACAGCGACCACAAGAGGTTCCACATCTGCATGCAGTCGTGCGCTTCGGCACCTCCTGATTTGCACCTCAGATATGAATTGAATTTTTTAGCGAATAAATTGTAGTTGGTGCACAGGACAGATATTACATTTTATGTCACCGCTTTTGGTGTCACCACAGGATTTGGTCGCAGCCGACATCTTTTCACCATCGAAACATCATACACGAAGGCTAGTTCGTTCGGTGTCGAAAAGAGGGGACTCCAAGCATTTGGAAAGCGGCGCGGTTCAGCCAAGATGGCAACCTGTTATTGCTTCATGCAGCGAGAGCGCCGGACCTTCAAGCATTTCGAGAAGCAGCTAGCGACAGAACCTTGGAACCAGCACCAGTCATGCGCAAGTGTGCCACGCAGTGCCGGCGAGGGAACACCGTACCATAGAGGTGACTGCCCTTAATCTTGAGGTTGGCTAGCGGGCTCCCATAGAAAGCCTCGAATTGCAACGCCTGTCACTCTAGCCCCATTCTTATTTTCCATAAAACAGTTAATTTCGATTTTTCGAAAATGGCATATTCATATTAGGACAGCAAGGGCAATTTAATGAATATAGTTCTGGAAGCTTCTTTTTAAGAAAATGGCAGCGACATGAGGTTAAGATGCTGACAGATGTGAGTATGGTCACATGCTAAAATCTATTGAAGGTATAGGCTTTATAGCCCCCCCCCCCCCCATTTTTCTTTACCTTTCCGTTCAGATACCATAATTACATGCCTCTCTCTAACTGCGCGCGAGTTTACCATGTCGTTTTTCTCGAAACGCCGAGGTGGAAAGGAAACTCATTTTAAAGTTCTCCTGCTGGGAAAAAAAAACTGGAAACACAGACACAGAAGAAGAGAGACTTACACGGTAAAGGGCGGAGACAGGCTCTTGGGAATCGAGCGAGCAGAGCACGGTGAATAAAAGACAAGGAGTGCGACACCAGAGCAACTGCTTAGAGTGAGCTGGGATTAATTAGTGATTCTCAGCGTCACGAGTTAGAGTTCGGTTGCGTCCCTGGTTCTTTTTTTGAACGGCTTTGAGATAAATACCCGTGTGTGAGATTAGCAAAAGATTATCCACCACACACACAAAAAAAACGCAGGAATTCGTTTGAGGTGGTTAAAAATTGAAAACACGTGAGTCGCAATTCGTAAATAAACTGAGCGAAGAAAAAAATATCATCAGAAGGATGAGTCTCATTGCAATGGGAGAGATTTGAGAGGAATTACTATCTTTAGAAACGATTTCGCTTGGGCCTTGTTCCAGAGGAATTTTATGTCGTAGTATGGTGCCCTTCGCTAATCAAGGCAAGCCTGTTCCCGGCCGGAGGGCTGTTCATTTGGCCTCAGAATTATAAAGATAGGGAAAAAGAGAGGGGAGGTGTGGGGACGACTGACAATCGAGGACCGCACTGGGCTCACGCCTTATTTAACGAAGTAGGGTTGGGGGGAGGGGGCAGCAGTAGGCTGCGAAACAAGGGCTAATTAGGAAGGAGCTCGCGCAAATTGTTTCTTCAGCGGAGCTCTGGAAGCGAGTTGGACTCTAGCAGGAGCCTTGAGGAAGCAGTGCCGTGGAGATGTTTTTGGTTCTTCGCCGCGTTTGGCTCCTTTGCTGTTTTGTCAGTCCGTGTGCTGCTGCGTGAGGAACGAACTGCTTCGATTCAGTCAGCCTCATAGGGCGTTTCGTGCCCTGACAGAGGATCGCAGGCCCGAAGACCCACAGTCGCCGCCACCCGCAGGCCGGCAAAGCGACGCCACAGAAGAACGGCCTCACCAGGTGCAAACCAGCCCCGAGGGGTGGCTTTTCGTACGTACTGAGCGATGTCTCCGAAGACTCGAATATCCCGAAGCGTTCTTAGCACCACAAAATGGCGGCTGTGGTTGCGCAGGTCAAAACTCACAGCAACGCGTAGGCAAACCGTCGGCGTACATTTAGCAGTATGAAATAAGGACCTAAACGGCAACTCATTCGCACGTCTCGCCTCTACTGCTTCGCGCGTTTGGCTTCAGCAGTCCTTGCATCAGAACAGCGCTGTCGCAGCTCGGGGTCTGCCTTCGCGTACGCTCATTAGTGTTGGTCATATGCTTAAGGGAATCTGGCAAGGTGTAGTAGGTTTGCAATAAGGGAGCAATGACTGCACAGCTACACACTCAGCTTCCTTCGCTTTGGTTGTGGGATCACACTGTCGAGCTTGACGCTTTGCTGCTAGGTCACGTACCTATCTATTCTGACAAGACCGCCACTTCCGTTGAGCAGCCACAGCACACTTTTTCTCCGCTGGTGTCAGATCAGCGCGAAGTTATTGGCTTTGGTTCCGTGACACTGATGCACCGAAAATCAGCTTCCGAGGAAGACAGGCAAGAGCGCTCATTGGTTCCGAGTGGCGCGGTGCGGTTACGAGAACACCCCGAATGGCTCGAATGATGACGTTTCGTTGCGTCACGTCTCATTATTTACATGATGTCACACTCTGCAATTGGAGGTTTTCGCCTTTTTAATCAGCGGTAATTGCCTTGTGACTCCATATCTACTGGTATTATGCATTTCGGTTAGATATATAGCACTAAATGGGTCGCTAGCGTAAAAGGCGTCCTCTGTCGGTATGAAAACGAAGGAGGGGTGGGGGTCACTGGCGTATCTTACAGGCGTCGTCGTCGCTTCGGCGGACGTGGTTGTTGCGACGCGCGTCTGCTCTTCCAATCTTCCCTCTCACATCTTTCGACTCTCCTCCGTCTGCACGTGGCAGCGCTTATGTCTAATTTCGAGCCAGTGAGCCATTTCGCCTCGTCGCGCCGTATGCCGTATGCTATCTGCCGTATGTCGTATGCCGTATACCGTGGCTGACCTTGAACACATCCACCAGATGTGCTCCTCTGGGGTAGAGGGAGAGGATGTGTTGCCTCGCGGTGGGTATGTATATTTGCGCTTCGCCTCAGTGTACCACCATTTTATCACCACCATGATGTCTGATACCTGATTGAATATTTGCTGCGGGTCCTTGGACTTAAGATATTAAACTTATATTTGGAATATGGTGGAGTGCTTGGCTTGAAGGACTCTGGCACGGGTCGGCCGGGTATTGCACTGCCTCCGATATCAGCCCGGAGCATTTAGCGCGGCGCGTCGTGTCCTTCCCTGTTTACTCTCCTATCCTTTACCCCCTCCTACTTCCTGTACGCGGCAGCGAGCGTGGCTCGGCTTGAGCCAGTAGGCAGCCCCGTGCACTTTCCTTTTCCTTCTTCCTCTCAGCAACAGCAACAGTGTATTGTAGTCGTTATGGGGAGCGCGAAAGAGACGCAACAACGACAGAACGAAGCGATCAAGAGACAACGCGCTCAAGAGACGCCAGAAGAACGTGCCGCACGACTCGAGAAGCGTCGTAACGAAGATGAAGCTAGAAGTCGTTCCACGTCCCGGAGTGACTCTTCAACTGCGGAAGAGACCGGTTTGAGTTCTCGAGAGTGTCGGAATGAGACGCTGCGTAGACGACGTGCCGAGGACACGAAGCTTTCGAAATTCAACCAGGGTAACCAGAGCTAAACCACAGCCAATTTTTTCATCTTTCCTTCAATCGCAACAGCAGCAACAAGCCGTAGGAGCAAAAGCTGCGGAGCCTGTGCAGGTGCACACTATCACCCCGTACCCCAAAGCGCGGCAAAGGAGGAAACCCAAAAGACCTTAGAGACAGATGCGGCAAGGCCAAGATCATATGGCGGTGCATCTAAGCCCCTTCTGTGGAGCAGTTGGCACACTCTTTCACGCGGTTTGGGAATGTCAAGACAACCCAGACTTGGACAGCAATCCCGATCCGACTCATGAGCGCTGGGAGGCAACCCTTCATAGCCACAGCCCACTCGACCAGAAATTGCTGGTTGAGAGGGGCCGGATTATGATGGCGACCAATGGGTTCTCGTACTGAACCCACCCAGTTTCTGTGCTCTGAATAAATGTTTTTCCTCCTCCTCCAAAGCGCGATTGAGGTGCCCACTTACACCAGGAGCCAGTTATGCGCCTTTCCTTTCCTTAAAACCAACGAAGGAGGACGGAGGAAAACTTCATTGCCGAACAAAGGAGATTCAAGGGCTTCTGGGTGGGCCGCCTATTCCGGCAGTCCACCACTGGCTTGCGCGGCAGCTAGGACTCTGTGTGCCAGTCCGCGCTGGTGATCAGGGTCCCCGCTGAGCAGAATGGACTCCTATTGCCCCGGATCTGTGTTTGGTATATACATCGGTAGCGGGATTTAGTTGGCAAGTCCACCCCATATGATAAGGCGGGGCTATTTCTGCACAGTGTGGGCATTACGGTTCATAGAGTGTGGGACACCAAATGTTTAGTTTGACGGGTGTTATAAAGGTATTATTAGTTTCAACGTGTATGAGTGTGTGTTCCTCAACCTTGCTTAAGTCTTGGTGCGGCAGGAGTATATGCGCGCTGCCAGCATGAGGTGTTGAAGGTATTCCTAGTAAGTGGTCACTGGTTGTGGATCGCGTTCCGCGGTCTCATCAGACGTTGGAGAGGCCCGGAGAAGAAGAGCTCGGGCATGCCTGTGAGCAGCGTCATTCCCTACCGACCCGCCCATATGGCCGGCGTACCTAGTAATGTTGGCTTTGTTATGTAGGTGCTTGTTCAGTATTGAGAGTGCAGTCTGGTGTACTTGTCCTTTCATAAGATTCCTGGGAGTCTTAGGATGTTTGAGCTGGGCCTGGTAGTTAGCGCTATGGCTGCCTACGATGCGTGAGTGGGGCTCGTAGTTTCGATGGATGCGTAGTTAATCAGACGTCCTTGTGGGTTGACAACGGCCAGGGTTGTCCTTCTGCATTGAGGGCCGGCCGCGTCCACGCGGAGAGTGTCCGGATGCTCATCCCACTCTCTGCGGAGGACTTCTACCCGGGCGTTTCTTTGTGTATTTTGAGCTGTGGCTGCGTGTGACAGCTCCCGGGTTCGTGGCAGCAGCTATTAAAACGGTCCGGAAATTGAGTTCACTGGACTCGCCGATGAACTAGTGGTGCCAGTCGATTCCAGGCTTCCAGCTGAAACCATTGATATCGGATTTTGCGCGATTTGAAGCGCAATTTCGACGAAATGGTAAGTTGAGGACGGAGCTCATGCAACGTGCATCCGCACTCGACGAACGCTCCGCGTTCCCCCCTCTAATACCAACGGAGTCAGAACCTTCCGCGAGTTTGAGAAAAGGAAAGGCGCATAACTTCCTCAATTTGTAGGAGGACGTCACCGCATTCTCCCGGCTCGATTTAGTGTCCAGTGACCCAGTGGGAGTGCGGATATCCGGGAAGTGCGGATAGAAGTGCTTGCGCTCTATGACTGCTGCTGTAAACGACCTAGGCCGCAACCAGTTGAAATTGAAATTTGGCGTTTGGGGACATCTCGACGGACACCTGAACCGCGCTGTAAGGGAAGGCATAAAGGAGGGACTGAGAGAAGAAAAAAGCAAAGAGGTGCCGTAGTGGAGCGCTCCGGAATAGTTTCGACCACCTGGGGATCTTTGACGTGCACTGACATCCCACAGCACACGGGCGCCTTTGCGTTTCGCCTCCATGGAAACGCGGCTGCCGCTGTCGGGTTTGAAAACGAACACTCCGGATCAGTAGCCGAGTGTCCTAAATATTGAGCAGCCGCGGCGGGTTGCCGCTACCAACCCGATGCCACATTCTGAACAATTAGAGGTGTGTGTTTGGCTGAAAGCATCCCTTGCAGCCAAGTTGGGCAGGAAAGGAAAGGAGACTTTCCTCTCACTCTGTTGTGGCGAGGAGGGGTGGCTTCCTGGCCCTACGGGGCTGGGATCTGGGAGCTCTCACCAATGTGGCGTGGGGTCCTTGTCACCGCGGGGTATCTGTTGCTAAACCGTCGCTTCAGATGACGCGGTTGTTTCGACGCGCGTCTTTTCTTTCAATCTTTCCTCTCACATCTCTTAACTTTCCTACTGTCTGCACGTGGCAGCGGTTGTGGCTCAGCTTGAGCCGGTGGGCAGGCCCGTGCATTTTCTTTTGTGGCTCAGCTTGAGCCGGTGGGCAGGCCCGTGCATTTTCTTTTCATTCTTCCTTTAGTCGTAACAGCACAACTCACTTTGTTGTGTTACTGCACCAAATAGTCCAGTAAGCAAACAAAGGTTTGTCCCCCCCACCTCCTGAAACCGAAGGCGGCTGGCGCGGTTGTTTTGTTCACCAAAATTTAAGAGTGTTGTTCATAACCGCAGAGGGCTTTGTAGGAACGGGAAAGTGCTATCGCATATATTGCGCATTAAGAAATTTTAACTGCGGTTTAGCTACTGCTGAACCTCGTTGGAGAGCGAAAGATGTGCATCAGGCAACTGGACGCGGCTAGCCTGTGTAACGTTCAGTGCGTTGCACACACTGTATAGGCAGCGCGCCCACCCTACCACCCTGGAAGGTGGCAGTTAAATTAATGGTTGATTCTTATCCTTCTAGTTATTTCCCTCTCATGATCCGGATCAGCTGTCACAACCTTCCCTAAGTATTCCTTTACCGCTCACAGTACCTCACTGCCAAATGTGAACTGCTGTTCCCTTCCTTGCTAGACTGTTGAGCATTAATTACTATGGTTTTCTGCGTGTTACTTTTTGACCGACTGCTCTGCTCTGTCTGTCGAATTCATTGATCATGATTTGCAGTTCATCTCCTGAGTGACTCAGCAAGGCAATGTCATCAGCGAATCGCAGATTATTTAAACATTCTCCATTAACTGTTATCCCTTACTGTTCCCAATCGAGGCCTCGGAATACCTTTTGTAAGCAGGTGGTGAATAGCATTGGCGAAATCATGTATCGCTGCATGACGCCCTTCCTTATTGGAATTTTATTGCTGAATTTATAGTGGACTATGGTAGCTGTGCAGTTGCTATATATATCTTCCAGTATTTTCACATGAAGCTGTTCTACACCCTGATTCTACAGTGCCTGCTGAGGTTTCCACCAAGTCAAATTCTTTTCCACTGAGTCAAATGCTTTCTGGTAATCAATGAAGGCTATATGTAGTGGTTGGTTATTCTGATCGTTTGGTATATTTAAGTCTAAAGTTGCCCTGACTCTATTAGCGATTGCTTTAGTAAATACCTTGTAGGCAACGGACAGTAAGCTGTTCGGTCTGTAATTTTTCAAGTTTTTGATGTCTCCTTTCTTATGAATTAAGACAATGTTTGCATTCTTCCAAGCTTCTGGTACAGTCGAGGTCATAAGGCATTGCTTATACATGGTGGCTAGTTTTTCTATCACAGTCTCCGTTCCGTCGTTAAACAGATCTGCTGTTACCTGATCCTCACCAGCTGCTTTTCCACTTTGCATTGCCCCCAAGGCTTCCTTTACTTCCTATTTCGTTACGGACGGGATGCCCCATTGCTGTTCGCTGCTATCTCTCTCATTAACCTTCTGATTACTTTGGCTACTGTATAGATTTTGTGTGTAACTCTTCGGCTAATTTAACAATGTTATCCACGTTGCTAATGGCATTGCCCCCCTTGTCTCTTAACATATACATATGGTTTTTCACCTATGCCTAGTTTCCTCCTCACCGCTTTTAGGCTACCTCCGTTATTTAGAGCATGCTCGATTCTCGCCATATTAAACGTCCGTATGTCGGCTACATTGGGCTCATTTATTAAATTCGATCGCTCTGCTAGTTCTATTCTGTCTGTAGGGTTAGCTGCCGTCATGCGTTGGGGTTTCTTAATAAGGTCTTTCGTCTGCTGAGATAACTTGCCGCTATCTTGTCGGACCGTCCTACCACCTACTTCTACGGCGCATTCCGTAATGATAGCTGTGAGATAGTCGTTCATTGTTTGAGCATGAAGATTGTCTTCCTGAGTAAAAGCCGAATATCTGTTCTGTAGCGAAATCCTCAATTCCTGTGCTTTACTTCTTACCGCTAACTCGTTAATGGGCTTCCGCTTCAGTAGTTTCCTCCGTACCCTCTTCAAATCTATGGGCTAATTCGAGGCCTTACCATTCTGTGGTCGCTACAACACGCCTTTCCAAGGACGTCCAGATCCTGCACGGCCGGGTGGTTATGCGGCCGTAAAACCACACTTTGTGAACCTGTTTTTCGACCCAGTAGTCTGTTTCTTATACAACAAAGTGTACTGACTCCTGGATGAGGCCACATGCGAGAATACAAAGGGACCAGTCATAGGCTGCAAGTTGCCTGCACGGGGTATCTTACTGGAAACCGGGCGATTCTTTAAGGTCGTCAAGTTTGCCAAGTATTGAAGTAAACGACAAACGAAGAATTCCGCGAGCAAGCCGAGACGTTATTAGCGTGCTCCGAAACGGCTTCCCCCCCGTGGAGGCGCGCTTGAATTGGACACCGGCTTTGCACGGCCTCCTCGTGTGACTGCCTTTGCGAGGTTTCGTTCGTCCCTCTGAGCTCCACGACAGACGCGCGCACGGAAGCCGCGAAAGGTGAAACTCGTGGAGGCCTTGCGGTTGCCCGAGAGTTTTTGACGAGTGATTAGGCCGCTTCGAGGGAGCGTTATTTTCAAGATGTCATCGCCGGCTGTCGGCATTGGGGAGCTTCCTCTGCCATTCATCTGCCCTGCACATGGCGGCGGTGCTCGACAGGGCGGCGCTATTCTCGCGGCCCCGATCTCGCTCGTGCGCCAATGAGAGGCTTTCCTTTTCAGCGGGTGGTCCTCACCGAGTATGCCATGTTCTGCAGCGAGATCATAATAACGGTGACTGAAAACTGTAACAGATCTGTGAACACTGCATCACAGCCTGCGCAGTGTACAGTGCTTGCGCAGTTAGAGAATAATTGCCTAATGGCGTGCGCTTTATTTGTTTCTCTCACGCAAGGAAGACTACTAGTGCTGCTAACTGCGCGTTTAGAAGAAATGACACATCCGCCTCTTTAACGCCTCGGTACAACAGCTTAAAGTGACGTCGCTCTCCAGCGCTCCTGGGGCGAGTCCAGAAATCTGTGCGCGCATAAGAAAACCCCGAGAAATTTTAGAGGATTGATTGCCATAATATTGAGCAAAATTACAACTACGAAATTTTGTATACTAAACGTTATGTTCAGCTCAACATATGAACGCGCCATGCCACCGGCACCTCCCGACTCTTTCAGAACCCATGTCGTAAGTGGCCCGCTTTCCCTGTCACCGCATCTGCGCTAGGTGCGACTTGCGCAAGAGGCGCCCGTGTGCTGTGCGATGTCAGAGCACGTAAAAGATCGCCAGGCGGTCGAAATTATCCCGAGCCCTCCACTACGGCACCTCTTTCTTCATCCACTCCCTCCTCCCTGCCATGCCTCACGGCGCGATTGAGGTGTCCGCGGAGGTAGAATAGAATAGAAGCGTTATTGTCCGCAATATATACATATTAATTTTCTGCCGCACCTAAGCACCTCTGTGCTAGTGGGTGGGCCGCCAGAAGCAGTGCACACCATACACCGGACATATGAGGCTGTTAATGCGGTGTTGCTTTGTTCAGAAACCACTTACTTTGGTTCGTGCTCTTGCACGTTCACCACGCGAAAGAAGCCCTCTACCGACGGAGCTAGGGGCGCAGGCCTCTATCCCCACTCTCTCCTCTCGAATGTATTCGTGTTAGGTGTGCCTAACCACGAGGGTGGAGCCCTGAGCCTACTGATATGCTCACAAAGTCTAGAGTAATAATAATTGGTTTTTGGTGGAAAGGAAATGGCGCAGTATCTGTCTCATATATCGTTGGACATCTGAACCGCGCCGTAAGGGAAGGGATAAAGGAGGGAGTGAAAGAAGAAAGAGGTGCCGTAGTGGAGGGCTCCGGAATAATTTCGACCACCTGGGGATCTTTAACGTGCACTGACATCGCACAGCACACGGGCGCCTTAGCGTTTTTCCTCCATAAAGTAATAATTCTATTGTCTAGCCTCAGAGCAGCCATCGTAACTGGTCGGAATTTCTCAGTGGTGATGTATTTCACTTGACATTACTTTCTTTAAGAGCTTACCGGAAGCTTTCTCTGCCACCTGAACGTTCGTAATGCGCCAAATGCGCCTGTCGACAAGCAATATTAAGGGTGAATTTAATAATTTGTTTCCTTTTGACTTATAGGTATTGTGTGGTGAGGAGCAACATTTCACGATGATGATTGTGAATGTTTATGGAGCAATGGAATCTGGGGACAAAGAGCGCCATGGCACGAGGTATTTTTCTTCATCTCAAGGTGGGGTCAAAGACCAGGCATTTCACTCTAAAGAGGCCGATCACCAGGACAGGGGAAACACAGGGGGAGGGGGCAACACTTCAAATTGTTGAGCTCTAGTTACTGACATTTGTCTCCACGAAATTAATTTGTGGTATCACTGAGTGTTAGAAGCGCAGAGCCAAAGGGCAGAAACGAAGATACACACTAGGATGAAGCTTCGAGTAAGTATGCAATGTCGAACAGCGCTGGGACAGGGCCCAGCCCGGAAAAAACAGCCGACACGCGAGCGCTGCGCGTGCCCTCTTTTCTTCCGTGCTCTGTCCTGTTTCTCGGCTTCATTGAAAGCAAAGCATTGAAAGCACTAGAAAATCGCTCGCATATCTGCTAAATTGAGAGCACTATTATCGCCAAGGAAGAAATGAAATAATTTTAACGCGATACCATGCATTAAGGAGATCGTGTCGCAGAAAATGCGGCGTCGTTGACCGTGAGCGAGAAATGCCCGAAGAACCCGCACCGTGGAAGCTGGCTGCTGTTATGTTGGTGACTGGCCGCAAGCGGTCGCTCGGTGAGGGCAACCTGAGTCGCACAAGGGTCACTGGTGGCGCAGGGCACGGGCGCATTGCTTAACAGCTGTGCCACTGCGCCGGGAGTGCATGGTATGAGGACTCCCAGGGATCGATCATTGTTAAGTGGAGAATGACCAATTCCATGAGACCGTTAAGTGTACCCTCCAAGTTTTTCAACAAACACTGGTAAAAGGGACTAACCATTGACGAGAGCACACTCCTCTCGAGGACGAACTGGTTTACCGAACCGAACACGCCCCGGAGGTGGATAAGCGACTCCTCAAGCTATGGGAGGCGAGACGCGGACTCACCGCACGGTGGAAAAGACAAAAGCTGAACAGGAAGCTCAAGACCAAGATAGCTGAAATCACCAAGCAGGCGGAGGAGTACGCGACGCAGCTGGCCAGACAAGGATGGCAGCAGTTTAGCAACGCGCTGAACGGCACCCTGAGCACGGCCAGAACGTGGCAGATCCTCAAGTCCCTCATGGACCCAAGCAAAAACAAGTCGGAGAGCGGCAAAGCAATACGAAGGCTGGTGCACCAATACACCGGTACAGATAAACAACTACTGGAGGAGGTCCGGGTCAAATGCTACGGCAACGACCAGGTCGAGTGTTACAAAGAGGAATATCAAGGCGAAGAGAACCCCGTCATGGACAGGCCCATAACCAGGGAAGAGGTGGTCGATGCGATCAGGTCGGCAACAAGAAACACGGCAGCAGGAGCAGACAGCATCCGCAATTCACTGATCAGAAACTTAAGCGACGGAGCTATTGACCAGCTCACCGCGTACCTCAATAAACTATGGCAGGAAGGAACAGTACCCGCCGAATGGAAACACGCGGTCGTGGTGATGATTCCGAAGCCCGGTAAAAAACTACAAGTGGAAAACCTCAGGCCGATATCCCTCACATCGTGCCTAGGCAAGATGTACGAACGAATAGTAACGAAGAGAATTCAGTCACACCTGGAGAGAAACCAACTCTACCCTGATAGCATGTACGGGTTTCGAGCCCACCTGTCCACGCAAGACGTACTCCTCCAGCTAAAGGAGGAAGTACTTGAAAAAATGCCGAGAAGCGGAGAAAACGTTGTCATGGCCCTCGACATCAAAGGAGCCTTTGACAACGTAAGCCACGCCGCCATCATGGAAGGCATAAACGACACGAACTGCGGAAGGAGAGCCCATAACTACATCAGGGCCTTCCTAAGCAACCGAACAGCGACCGTAGGGCTAGCCGAGCTGCGAAGTGACGTCTTCGCCACACCCTGCAAAGGAACACCCCAAGGCTCAGTCATATCGCCGGTGCTCTTCAACATGTCAATGCTAAGACTGGCAAGAAAGCTCAAAGAGATCCCGGGTATCAAACACGCCATGTACGCCGACGACATAACCGTGTGGATCACCCAAGGATCGCTAGGAGAAAAACAAGACCGACTACAGGAAGCCGCCACCTGCGTAGAAGACTACGTGAAGGAGAGGGGCCTGAAATGCTCGACCGAAAAATCGGAGCTCATCAGAATAGGGAGACACCCTACCCAAGCCCCGCTGGACGTCGTCCTCGAGGGACAACCGATCCCGGAGAAAAACATAATCCGCATTCTGGGCATGTGGCTACAGAGTAGCCGCAAATGCAGCCACACCATCACCCTGCTCAGGAAAGCCACGGAACAAGTAGGAAGAATGATCAGCCGAGTATCCCAAAGAAGATACGGAATGAAGGAAGACGACACCCTAAGACTCGTAAACAGCCTAATCGTCAGCAGGGTCACATACTCGCTGCCCTACCACGCAACAACAAAAGCGGAAAGAGAGCAAGCCGACTGTATACTAAGGAAGGCCTACAAGATCGCTCTGCACCTACCCAGGAACACGTCAAATGAAAAATTACTCCAGCTCGGAGTCAGCAACACCTTTGACGAGCTAGCAGAGGCTCAAATGGGTGCGCAATTGACGAGGCTCAGGGGCTCCCCCACAGGAAGGGCGCTCCTAAAAAGACTAGGTCGGAACGCAAGTGGTCTGGCTGACAGATACACAGAAGTTCCAGACGACCTCAGAAGAACTTTCAACGTGGGACCCTTACCTAAAAATATGGATCCCAACCTACACGAAGAAAGGCGGAGAGCCAGGGCCGAACAGATAAACAGAAGGCTAGGCCAATCCGAAAGCACACTATACACAGACGCTTCTATGTACGCAAGAGCAGAGAAACGCACAGCCGCGGTAGCGGTGGTCAACGGTACAGGGGAAACTATCACCTGCGCTTCAGTAGGGGTGTCAGGGATAGCAGAGGCCGAAGAAATTGCCGTCGCGCTAGCGATAGCCGAAGGCTACAGAAAAGGTCGCTCCCTAAATATCCTAACGGACTCGAAAGAAACATGCAGAAACTATACGAAGGGCAATATCAGCGGCACTGCCCTCAGAATAATCAGCGAGGCGGCAGCCTCAGCTGAAAGAATACCCATACAACATATAATCTGGGTGCCAGCCCACGCAGGCGTAGCAGGAAACGAAAGGGCGGACAGTCTAGCTCGAGGGCTCACTTACCGAGCAGGCTTATCGATCGTCTCGGAGTCACGGCTACTCATATGCGAGGGGGGCTACACAGAGACCCTACAACTATATAGGGGAATCAGAAAGAGATATCCATCACCACACAAAGCACTAAATAGGGAAGAGGCTGTAGGATGGCGTAGGCTACAGACGAACACCTTCCCTAACCTACACACATACAACAAGATATCACCAACGCAATTCAGACCAGACTGCCCCTGGTGCGGCAGTACGCCCACACTCTATCACATCACCTGGGAATGCAAGAGAAACATAGCATTCCACAATCAACAAACACCGAGTGCGGAGCAATGGGAGAGCTGTCTCTTCAGCAGCGAGCTTGAGGTCCAGAGGGCCTTGGTAAAGCACGCAACTGAAGCGGCATAACTCAGTGGAGCCCTGGACTGAGGGCCCACTCTTGCTTGAAGACTCAAGTCGCCAGCACCCAAGCAAGACGACCAGGAAGTCTTCATCCCCGCGAACCTCTTGGAAAGAAATAAAAGTTTTCTCTCTCTCTCTCTCTCCTACAAGTAATCGTCCCCATCTCAACTAACTGCTTAACCGCTCGTCCCCTGGCAAAGAAGCGCGACGGTCACTCCTCAGGAGCAGCCATGTAAAAAAAAATAATTCTGGCCTCAATCCACGCTGTGAAGGTGGTTGGACAGCGAAGCTGTAAAACGACACCCAATTACCCACTGCGACGCCACTTGAAAGCTCACACACGTGGCTCTACAAAGAGTGAAGCCAGAGACAAGTGAAATGCACTTATATTACCCTCGATTACTTCACAAGGACATTCACGACTCCTTTATGATCAGTATGATATACACTGAGATTTTCACTTCTGACTGTAGAGACATTGCTTGCCAAGGTTAAATCAATGGATGGACCATGAATGGTGGTTGGTTGAGTTGCATTAGTGAAACGATGTTCCCATTGTTAACACGCGCCTTATCATCCATCATGTGATTTTGATGCTTGATTGCTTTTCGTTAATGAAAAACGAGTACTGGGCCGTATGCTGTATGCCTGTTTTCAAAGGAGATTTACCATTTATATTTATTGTGCTTTATTTTTATTTTTATTCTTCGTTGTTTTCGTGTTTTTGTTTAATTTGTAGTGCTTTAATGTTTTATTTCTGTTCCTTCTTTAATTTTTGCTACATCAAGACTGGTTTATGATCAGAATGATATACGATTTCTATGTTGTTCGGTATTTTTCCACTCGGAGCAGCATTCAATTTTTAGCCTACCGCTTTTCGCTGACGACGCCGACGACACGAAAATTCCCTTGGACGGTAGAGGTATGCACAGCTTCCCTGTAAAATGAACGGAAGTGCGATTCCCGGGGGTAGTTTTGCGTGGATCAGTTACAGGCAGCGCCGATCAAACGAATGACAACAAATTAAAGAGAAATAAACGCATATGAATACACCATGTCCCGAATGCGCAACATTCCGATTCGCAACCTAGCGCTTATGCGACTGGTGCGCCGGAAAGCTTTATAGACGAAGCAGAGAAACAGCTCGGATATACCCCTCTCTTTCTTATGAAACGTTCGTGGCAAAGCATGGTGGTTTTCAGGCCTTGCGCAGCACTGCAATTTTTAAATAATATTCGAGAGGCGTCAACCACCCGGCACAGCGGTGCCGGAGCAAGCCAGATCGGGAAAAAAGGCGAGGGTTTGGGCATGCACCGATACCTTGCAGCAGGAGCAAGCGTCGTCTGCTACGATGTTATGCTTGGTGCGAACAAAGCCTGCCAGCCATCGCTATAGCGCAGCAGAAGGCCGGCCGCCCTATACCGCGCGGAGTCTTACCTTGAAACAAGCACGTAGTTGAGATAAATGGAGAAAAAAAAACAACTTCAGGAGAGTTGTTACGAATAAAAAAAGAAAGAGGATCAATTTATGAAATTAGGCCAGATACAAATTAAGTGCGCTAGCACTTCGATTCCTTAGCGTGTATATTGGTGCTGCCTGGTGTTATTGTTGCAGCAATAAATGCCTTTTTTGTGTCAGCCAGAGTATCGTTCCTTTATTTCCTTTAGAGCAAGGCCCACCGTGTTCGGCATGTGCTTGGTAGCGTACGTGTTCGCGGGGTGGGGTCAGGGTGGTTTTGAACTGTGTCAGCCGCAGTTATGCGGGGAGAACGTATTTATCCTCTTATAACAAACCCGATAATCCATAGACACCTGGGAGTCCTCATACCACTCCTGGCGCAGTGGTGCAGCGGTTAAGCGATGCGCCACTTCGGTGCGATAGCAGGTTCTGCCAGTGGTGGGACTTGTGAGGCCCACCGTGTGCTCTTCGCGAGCAACATCTGCTGACCAATCGCAAATTGAACTGCCAAGGCGGCTAGTTTCCAGCTATATATATTATCTGAATTAATATATATTGACTTTAGGCAACAAATTGTATTCAAAAGTTGTAGAGCACCTTCAGAAACCCCCATTCCATCATTTACGATAAGGAGACACTCACGTGTGTCTTTTCCCCGGCTGCAAAGAAAGCCCGCGAAATACAAAAAAACACGTCACTAACACATTCGCGTCAAGATCGTGCTGATATATACAGACAAGGTAAACGATTTGACAAACATATGAACACCGAACCCATGGTGCACAGGGGAATGTTTCTATTGTTTTCTTTAATTTCTTTAGTGCTTTCGATTAATCTGTTGCTTAAAGAAAGTTAATTATAAAGCAGCAGAAAAAAAAACCATTCCGCCGGTGGGATCCGAACCCACGACCTCCGAACATAGCGTCCGGTGCTCTACCAACCAACCAACCAACCAACCAATATATATATATATATATATATATATATATATATATATATATATATATATATATATATATATATATATATATATATATATATATATATATATATATATATATAAATATTAAAATTAAACATTCCCCTATGCACCTTGGTTTAGATGACTGTTGGCTGCCTTCATAAGTATATATATATATATATATATATATATATATATATAATGTTTAATTTTTTTTAATGTGTAGTGCTAATGAGTGGGATAATAATACTTAGATTATTCTATCGCTTAAAGATTATTACTTACAAAGCAAAAAAAAACCATGCCAGCGGTGGGATTCGAAGGTCGTGGGTTCGGATCCCACCGGCGGCATGGTTGTTTTTTTCTGCTGCTTTAGAAGTAATTTTCTTTAAGCGATAGAATAATCTATGTATTATTATCCCACTGATTAGCACCACACATGAAAAAAAATTAAACATTCACCTATGCACCTTAGTTTAGGCGACTGTGGGCTCCCTCCATAAGTTTGTCAAAAACCAGAAACCAGTCCCTCATTTTCCTTACCTTGTCTGCTATATATATATATATATATATATATATATATATATATATATATATATATATATATATATATATATATATCATCAGCCTTACTACAACCCACTGCAGGGCAAAGGCCTCTCCCACGTGTCTCTCCAATTAACCCTGTCCTTTGCCAGCTGCACCCAACCTTTGCCTGCAAGCTTCTTAATCTCATCCGCCCACCTAACCTTCTGCCGCCCCCAGCTACGCTTACTTTATCTTGGAATCCACTCCGTTACCCTTAAGGACCAGCGGTTATCTTGCCTTCGCATTACATGCCCTGCCAAGCCCATTTCTTTCTCTTGATTTCGACTAGGATTTCATTAACCTGTGTTTGTTCCCTCACCCACTCTGCCCGCTTCCGGTCTCTTAACGTTACACCTATCATTTTTCTTTCCATGGCTCGCTGCGTTGTCCTTAACTTAAGCTGAACTCTTTTCGTTAGCCTCCACGTTTCTGCCCCGTAGGTGAGTACCGGTAAGATTAAGCTGTTGTACACTTTCCTCTTGAGGGAAATTGGTAAACTGCCACTCATGATCTGCGAGAATTTGCCATATGCGCTCCACCCCATTCTTATCCTTCTAGTTATCTCCCTCTCATGATCCGGATCAGCTGTCACTACCTGCCCTAAGCAGACGTATTCCGTCACAACTTCTAGGCTCTCGCTGCGAATTGTGAACTGTTGTTCCCTTGCTAGGCTGTTGAACATTAGTTCTGCATGTTAATTTTTAGACTCATCGATCTGCTCTGCCTGTCTAACTCATTGATCATGATTTGCAGTTCACCTCCTGAGTGACTCAGCAAGGCAATGTCATCAGCGAATCGCAGATTATTTAAGTATTATCCATTTATTCTTATTCCCAACTGTTCCCAATTCATGCTTCGAAATACCTTCTGTAAACATGCGGGGAACAGCATTGGCGATATCATGTTTCCTTGCCTGACGCCCTTCCTTATTGGAATTTTATTGCTGACTTTATGGAGGACTACAGTAGCTGTGCAGTTGCTATATATATCTTCCAGTATTTTGGCATAAGGCTCTTCTACCCCATGATTACGCAATGCCTGTATGACTGCTGAGGTTTCCACTGAGTCGAATGCTTTCTCGTAATCAATGAAAGCTATATATAGAGGTTGGTTATATTCTGCGCATTTCTCTATCACCTGATTGATAGTGTGAATAAGATATATTGTGGAATATCCTTTACGAAAGCCTGCCTGATCATTTGGTTGATTAAAGTCTAACGTAGCCCTGACTCTATTAGCGATTACCTTAGTAAATACTTTGTAGGTAACGGATAGTAAGCTGATCGGTTTGTAATTTTTCAAATCCTTGGCGTCTCCCTTCTTATGAATTAAGATAATGTTTGCATTCTTCCAAGCTTCTGGTACAGTCGAGGTCATAAGGCATTGCGTATACAGGGTGGCTAGTTTTTCTAGCACGATGTCCCCTCCATCCTTCAACAGATCTGCTGTTACCTGATCCTCCCCAGCTGCTTTTCCCCTTTTCATTGCTTGTAAGGCTTTCCTTACTTCATCTTTCGTTACTGGCGGGATGACGCATTGCTGTTGACTACTGTTTTTCTCATTAACGCTCCGATTACATTGGCTACTGTACAGGTCTGCATAGAACTCTTCGGCTACGTTAACTACCTTATCCATATTGCTAATGACATTGCCCTGCTTGTCTCTTATGCATACATCTGGTTTTTACCTATGCCTAGTTTATTCTTCACTGCTTTTAGGCTACCTCCGTTCTTTAGAGCATGCTCGATTCTCTCCATATTAAACTTCCTTATATCGGCTACCTTGCGCTTATTTATTAACTTTGATAGCTCTGTTAGTTCTATTCTATCGGTAGGGTTAGACGCCCTCATGCTTTGGCGCTTCTTAATCAGATCTTTCGTCACCTGAGATAGCTTCCCGGTATCCTGTCGAACTGTCCTACCGCCTACTTCTACTGCGCTCTCCGTAATTATTGATGTCATCATATATATATATATATATATATATATATATATATATATATATATAATATATATATATATATATATATATATATATATTATATATATATATATATATATATATATATATATATTATATATATATATACAGCCGCCGCGGTGGCTGAGTGGTTATGGCGCTCGGCTGCCGGCCCCGAAAGACGCGGGTTCGATCCCGGCCGCGGCGGTCGAATTTCGATGGAGGCGAAATTCTAGAGGCCTGTGTGCTGTGCGATGTCAGTGCACGTAAAAGAACCCCAGGGGGGTCGAAATTTCCGGAGCCCTTCACTACGGCGTCCCTCATAGCCAGAGTCGCTTTGGGACATCAAATCCCCATAAACTCAAACTCATATATATATATATATATATATATATATATATATATATATATATATATATATATATATATATACTATATATATATATACATATACAGTCAAACCCGGATATATCGAACTCGTAAAAAAACGGGAATCACTTCGATATATCGTGTAATTCGAAATACAACTTTTAACAAAATTTGGCAATGTACAAACCGCACCTCAGTAAAAAGCATTCTTTATTTGATAAAAACATGTACGGTGGGACTATTAATGCGAGAAATAGTCGTTGATCTTCTTCTGCTTTTTTGATTTTGAAAGCATTATTAAGCATGCACTTCTCAACGTTATCGAGCGACTGAGAACAGCTGAGCCCACAGCCTTCTATTGACTCACAGTGACGGCGAACAACGGCTCAGCGCGTTAAGTGCGTCGGAACACGATGGGCGGGTACGAACTCGTCGTATCCTGACAGTTACTGTCGCCGGCGGCATCCCTAGTGAGGTCGGCAATGATGATGCAGCCAGCCTGAGCCGCCTCTGAAGTCGTGTCTGTTCAGCATGAAAGCGAAATCCTTTGCTTTCTGTTCGATCATTGGGCCAGAAACGGGGATGTTTTGCGACCTAACGTCAACAAACCACTTATACACTGCAGCCTCTACGTCTTCAAATGCAGCCGTCGTACTCGTCGAGCGCTGGTGGTAGCAGCAGGCCTCTTGGTCCGCCTTAGCCCTAATGTCGGCCTTATTTTTCAAAATCGTACTCAGCGTGCTTCTGGGGATGCTGTACGCTGCGGCGACATCCGACTTCTTTTCTCCGCGCCTCAACTCTTCTGATGATCTCCAGCTTTGAAGATATGGTTAGGTTCGGTCGCTTCACAGCAGCCATCTTTCACGAAGCGGACGAGCTCACGCTCCCACAAAGCAACGAAGCACACGGAACAAAGCAGTCGCAATGGCAGTCGCGCGAGTCACATACCAGAATGCAGGCGCACGTGGCTGCGAGTAAACAGAGTGCGCGGTCGAACCACTTCTGCTAGGGGTGGCTGGGTGGCTGTCTGAGGGAGCGAGGAGCAGCGCTGGGACTCTATTTATAGCAGCGCCGTGCGAGCGCTGTTGAGCTAAACCACTTTGGCCAAGTGGGGGGGGGGGGGGGGGGGGGGGGGGGGGATGGATGTTGGCGCAGCTCGCCCGGCCCGCCACGCGGGAAAGCCAACTTCTGGAGCAGTTGTTGCGCGGCTTGAAGTTCGATATATCAAGCGCGGCTGCTATTTTTGTTCGATATATTAGTATTTTTTGCTATATATTCTCATTTTAGCAATACAATGTTCATAAATTGTTCGATATACGGGGTAATTCGATGTAAACGGGTTCGATATAGTCGGGTTTGACTGTATATATATATATATATATATATATATATATATATATATATAATATATATATAATATATATATATATATATATATATATATATATATATATATATATATATATATGCTTATGAAGGGAGCTAACAGTCACCGAAACCAAGGTGCATAGGGGAATGTTTTTTTATGTGTTGTGCTTATCAGTGGGATATTATAGTACTTAGATCAATAAATCGCTTAAAGAAAATTACTTATAAAGCAGCAGAAAAAACAACCATGCCGCCGGTGGGATCCGAACCTACGACCTCCGAATATCGCGGTCCGGTGCTCTTACCAACTGAGCTACTGCGACGGCTGTCCAATCTGCTGCTCTCGTGGGTATTTATGTTCATTGGGTGTAAGCGAACCTTGAGAGTGTTCACCAGCGCCGTGGGTTCGGATCCCACCGGCGGCATGGTTTTTTTCTGCTGCTTTATAAGTAATTTTCTTTAAGCGATTTATTGATCTAAGTACTATAATATCCCACTGATAAGCACAACACATAAAAAAAACATTCCCCTATGCACCTTGGTTTCGGTGACTGTTATGCTCCCTTCATAAGTTTGTCAAACGGGCCCCTCATTTCATTTAACTTATCTGCTAATAGCTTAACAAGGGGTCTCGGTTCTGGCAGTCCTTGATGCCATAGGTAGCTTAAGAGGGCTCTCGCACAGTTTCCCGCCCTCGCCGTTAGATGACGTTCCACGTCACGCTCGCGGTATTACAGGACGTGCTACGTCCGCCGCTATGGTCGAGGGTGGCGCTGGTGAACACTTTCAAGGTTCGCTTACACCGAATGAACATAAGATGCCCACGAGAGGGAGCAGATTGGACAGCCGTCGCCGTAGCTCAGTTGGTAAGAGCACCGGACGCGATATTTGGAGTTCGTGGGTTCGGATCCCACCGGCGGCATGGTTGTTTTTTCTGCTGCTTTATAAGTAATTTTCTTTAAGCGATTTATTAATCTAAGTACTATAATATCCCACTGATAAGCACAACACATAAAAAAAAACATTCCCCTATGCACCTTGGTTTCGGTGAGTGTTAGCTCCCTTCATAAGTCTGTCAAACGGGCCCCTCATTTCACACACACACACACACACACACACACACACACACACACACACACACACACACACACACACACACACACACACACACACACACACACACACACACACACACACACACACACACACACACACATATATATATATATATATATATATATATATATTATATATATATATATATTATATATATATATATATATATATATATATATATATATATATGGTTGTAGTGGTCAATGAATATGAAGGTGTGCCTCAGCAAAGGCGAGAAAGAAGCGCGATGCAAAAGTCCCGACCACGCTATGTGCCATGGTATGAGGTTAACAACAACGAGCTGGCATTTAATAGCGAACGCACGAATCTTGTTGACCACTGTATTGCTTGCACAGCTTGTGTGTGAACCGCGTTTCCAGTGCGCGTCAGTCCAAGGCAAAAGGTAACAAAAATCGTTAAGCGTTGGAGAAATTTTTTCAGGAAAGCGGGATCAGACCGCGTTAATGACACTTCGATTGGCCTGTACAATGCTGTGGTGGATTTTCTATGCTGCCTAGTGTGATAGTGCTGGCTAGTTTCCAGGGTGCTTGTCAGGCTGCTCCTGTGGATATATATACCTTCAAGAAATCAGTTGCAAGTAGCGCCCGTGTCTGCCTTTCTTCCTTTCTGTGTGCTGTAGTGTTTGCGCTAAATGCATGAATGCTTTGCCACTCTTGTACTTCTCTGCCTCATGCCTTTCTTTTCTGCGAAAATACTGTATGATTGTCCTCCGCATTCACCATCATACCTTGGCCAATCTCGCCGCGTGGGTTGTTTACTGAGGTGAACAACGACACAGATGTAAATGGCGCCTGCTTCCCCGTGTGTCGTCTTCTCCGCAACATTTTAGCCGGGATGCCGCTCACTGGCGGAGAAGGTCCAGCGCCGGACGCGGCCGGCTGCCGAGAGCGCCGATAGCCCTGACCTCTCCTGGATGCTGGACGCCGTCGAGCGCATCGTGGACCGGGCTGACCGACGGCTGGACATGTTCAGCGCCCGGTTGGCTGCGCACACTCGGAGGGTTGGTGCGCTCCGACTTTGGCCTTCGCACACCGAGTCCGCTTCCGTCGGACTTGCGGCCGCAGCCGGAAATGATACACGCGACGCGAACGCGTCTGCCCCGGTCTGTCCTTCGGTCCGCTGGATTTGCACCCTGATTTGCCCACCTTCGACGGCACCATCCCGTCGGATATCTATTAGTCCGGGCTTGACGCCATGGAATGGCTGTGCCGACCAAAAGAAAGCCCAGCTGCTCATCGCAAAACTATATACCCCGCGAACATGTGGGCGCGTACACAGTGCTGGCGGTCGTTCTGCGCGAGCGCTGCGGCCTGTCGCGGCACCCTCGAGGATCGGAGGCGGCGCTCCTTGTGGCCGCCTCGTCGACTACGCCTGCAGCCACATCTGTACGAGTGGCTATCTCTGGACACCCGCATGCCAGAGTCGCATGCGCTCCCACCCGAGCAGCCTCCGCTCATGAACAACACGAATTTCATCGGCTGAACGCTCTGGCGGCAACTCAGTGTGCCACAGCCGCGGCAGCGAGACGTTCACGCGGGCACCGCGTTTTCTGCCCGAGCTCCGGGTCTAGCTCGACGGTGCTTCAGCCTGGGCGGAACGCCCCAGTTATGCTGGAGAAGGCGACAAGCCCGTCCTGTCGGCGGCCAATTAGTCGCAGCTGAATGCGCCGCTCACCGAGATCGCTGGATGTACGCCAAGGGCTAGATTGTCGGTTTCTACACCATCTTGACTCAGCGCGCACACTGTACGGCCCAAAAACCGGTACTTCGCCGGCGGCGCCATGCACCGGACAGCACCGTTCGACTTTGTGCTGAGTGGGCACCGTCCGCAGGCGCTGTGCGGTGCGTTCGGAAGATGGAGTTCAGGGGGAAGAAGGTGGCAACAGAGCCGTTCTGGAACAGCAGAGTACTCCGGAGACGGAGTGAATGGGCGATAAAGTGTCAAGTGGCCGCAAGTAGTGGCTAAGAGAAGCGCGAGAAGAAACATCGTTCGAGACGTGGCGCCAAACCGACATCAGTGATGGTGCCGCGCCCAATTGTCCCGTCAATACCAAGAGTGTCGATTCAGCTTGATGGAAAGACGGCGAGGAATCGGCGGTCCAGAGGCGTGTCGTGGTCCATGTGGGACGTTCTTCGGCGACCACAGACGCCTTCACACAGGCGACAAACTTTGACGTCTTGACCAAGTCCTTTCTCCGTGCTCTCGCGGCATCCCCTCGGGGAGAACTGACGCCAAGGTCGATCGGGCATATCCGTCCGAATGGGCGCGACCACAACTTCCGACGTCTGTCGGTCCAGACAATAGACAAGGAATGGAGCCCGTCTACCACAGGAAAGTCAAGTTTGGAGATGCGCCTCTATAAGCGAACAGGAGCATGATACACATGCCGGAGGCCAACGGTGCCGTCGAAGACGAGCAGGTGGCTGAGCTTGAGGTGACCGCCTTGCTGGAACTGCTTTCGGAAGGTAATCGGGAACCCTCGCCATTGTAGGGAGAACCGCACACAGCCAGTTCTGAGATCTGCCTGGACAGTTTGGCGTCGAGCGGCACTTCACGTCCTCACCACGGGATGACGCCTACCGCAAATCAAGCTACGTGCCAGCGATGAACCTGAATCCAGAAAGCTCAATGGCTGATCTGGAAGAGTTCGATGACTTTCTTGAGAAATATAGCCCCATCGAGGGAACGCCTCAAGATGTGCAAGTACCGCGGGGATCTGCTCCTCAGCTGTTGATCACCCTCGACTACACCATCGGACGCCGCCTCGTGGGGTACTGGTGTGGAGTCTGCGCGTCCACACGCTTCTCCGCTGCAAGAGTTGTAAAGGAAGAAGGGAGGTTTTAAGAGAATTTAATGACATCAGTCACACCACTCTTGGACACGAACAAGATCTTCTTGGAAGCTGGTGACGTCCACTATTGGGCGATAGATGACACAGTCGTCAGCAAACAGTCGAACATTAGAACTGATGGCAGAGGTTAAATCATATATATAGATAAGAAAGAGAAGCGGGCTTAAAACGGTGCCTTGTGGAGCGCCAGACAAAACAGGGTAAAGCGATGACTTCTCAGATTTTTTAACCATTACACTCCGAATTAGTGATCTTAATAAATATGGGTTTTCACGGGATCACTATATTGGTAATGAGCGGGAGAAAAATACCCCTGACGAAATGGCCAGACTATGCTTAGCCGATTCAGTCCGCACCGCCAGGTCAACACAATTTCGGAAAATTACAGTCTGCGACACAAATGCTTCGTGACATGCTGAAACGCTTTTTAAATGACTGTATAAATCAGGGCATCGATATTACCGATCTGAAGCTTTCTGATTTCATTACCGTGTTTATCTGTTAACTCCATTAATTTCATATGTCTTATGCATTGGATTAATGTAGTACGATGTAGCATATTTTAAATCAAACGCGTGTAGATCCTGATACGTTTTCATGTTTCTTGCGATGTATTTTGCTTCATACGTGACGAAGCTAGCTCTATCTTAGTACCTTTTCTGCTGTCAGTGAAAGCTAAATGAGGCCGGGGACACCTTTTGAACGGCTTTTTCCTTGGCTCGTTTTGACTAACCAATTCGGGTCACGTAATTGAGCTCGTTGCCCCCCTCATCTGGACTTCCCCTCCCGCCGTGGCGCGCCGCTTGGCCTCCTTGCGTTGAGATCGTGGCCCCAGAAGGCGCTTCTCATGCGCACGAGAAACACTGCGTCTTTCCTGTAGCCGGTCGACGCAGATGACAGGGCGCATCGGGAAAGCCCTCTTTTAGCGACCTCACAGCTGCTAGTGAGCAGCCCCGAATGGGTCTCTGATTCGCGTGGTGGGCTTTTACGGCATTCTGCTCTTCTCTTACTCGCCGTCGCGATGAGCGTTTCGCGTGCATTTGGTCCGTAGCGTTGTCGTCTATCTGGTGAGCTGCAAAATGCACGCTCTGGCTGCAATAAAGGATAGAGGACATGATTCTGTGCTCGCTTTCTGCGCAATCTTTTACTCATTTTTGTTTATTTAGCGTAAGAAAATAACGAACAAGAGCACCCGCGCGCAACTCCTAGTTTTCAAATCCGAAGTTTTCTAAATGTCGCGTTCAAACTGGCATTTTACTTACGCCGGAGCGATGGAATGCCATGCTCGTTTACCTGATGACCACCTTATCCTGAAAGCCTCAACTCTTCACTAGTGTTGAATTGCGTCGGTTTCATGTTCTGACTGTACACGGACCAAGCGGCGGCTCCACTGATGAGGTGAGCGCGAACCGAGCACAACACAGCGTTACTGTCAGCCTTCACACTGAACTGCTTTCCAATAAGCGCACACGAAGCAATCGTTTTCTTGGTTGCACTGCATTCATTTTTTTTTTCATTCGGGATTTATATCCCTGCGTGTGCCCGTCGTCGTGCTGTACGGGTGCTCAAGTTCCGAAGAAGTAGGTACACATCAAAAAAATAAAACGATCCAATAATCTTCGTTTCCCAGCACATTCTCAAGATGCAAACTGCACACGTGTGCAGTCGTGTGACTTCGGATGCTGCCGCAGCTGCGTCAGGTTTTTTCCTTTTCGACCATAAAGCGAAGCCTCGCCACCCTTCAACGTGTACATGTAAGGGCAAGCGAGTACAGGTGGCCGCGACGCTCACGAAGTGCGGCGTGAGAGAGTGCGAAGCAGCGTTGGCGCCGAGACGCAGTCGACTTCCCCCACTTGGTCGACTGGAGAGGCTACCGATCCGTCGCTCTGCGCGAAGCCCAACTCAACTCATCACTAGTGTTGAATTGCGCCGGATGGTGGCCCAGAATCTTGTGGGGGTGCGCGAGACAACCGCCCCCTTGCGCCCTACTCCCAGCTGACTGCTGACAAATCGAAACAAGTGGCTCTCGATCACGCCGTGGGTCCATGCAGTGGCCCCTCACTCAGCGCGGTTCAACCAGACTTTCGGCCGCCATTATCGACTCGCCTAGCCGGCCGGAATGTGCGCGGAGACGAGAGCGGCGCACATCGTGTTTCTCAGAGAGCTTCAAATGGGCGCACGCATTTTGCGGGGTGTTAAGCCGATTTTTGCGACCGCACTTTCAGGTCAACGTAGGCAAGCGCGTGCTCAACAATAACTCCAGTCATAGTGACGCCTTCAACAAATCGGCGTCTCTCGTTAAGCCTATAGGAAATGCTCAGCCGTCGGACGAAATAAAAAAGTGGTGCTCCATTTGCGTAGCTAGAACAAATGTGAATTACGTGCGCTGGCACTTCGGTTTTCACTTCTGTTCCGGTGTATTCAAATCCAGTTTCAGGTGTGGCAGTTGTTCGGATTGCGATAAAGGGTTAATGTAAATATATGCGGAATTGGTCATTGTCTACATTCATAGATCCCTGGGTCTTCCTACACTCCTAGCACAGCGGTGCAGCGGTCAAACGATGCCAGGTGCTGTCATCGGTGGAACTTGGGTTGCTTAGGCGCCGTCACGACGTGCTCCCCGGATAATGAGCACACTGCCCACAGTGACAGGTAGCAGTTAAATCAATGAGGGAAAAATTACTGATTAGCATCCACCCAAGCGCAGCCATACCGCTACGAAGGAAAGCTAACAGCTTCCACAAACTTCGTTGTTAAATAAAAATTTGTCTTGGTCCGGGGTTCGAACCCGGGACCACCGCTTCACTGGAGCCGTCGTTCTACCAACTAAGCTAGCCGGGACTTTTTTGTCTTTATTGCCTGTTTTGACAGTTTACAACAGATCACAAACATGTTCTGCGCTGCACTCCCAAATATCAAGAGCGGACATGCGTTTCACTCACGTAAAATCAAAACTTTTTCAAGGAACACACCTCTCCCGCCAACTCGATCAGTTCATCTGCAAAACATTGCTCCTTGTACGCTTCACGCAGCTTAAATATGTTTTATTTGAAATAATCTCGGACAGACCGCACACCTTCATCGCAGTGTCATACAGCCATCCTGCTTCGCCAAATGCTGCTCATGCAGGCAAAGAAGGAAAATTACATCGTATTTATAAAGATCCGCCTCAATGTACAGGAATCATATCCCATATGGCGTCAAGGGTAAGTCTTTCTTTATTGCACGCTGGAGCACGTCCCAAAAGAGCAGCGCATCCCAGCAATCAATAAAAACGTGTTCTATTGACTCTGATTTGTGACACAACAATCACTCAGCACCCCATGGTAAAAACAATCCCTTCTCGTCCATCCATGTTTTAACCGGCAACGTACCAGTGTGCAACTTGAAGAAAAACGTCTTCACACCCGCTGGCACCACCATTTTCCTTTCTCTTTTTAAAACATTTCCTCCATGGCCCCCAATATACAGAGATCAATATATTGGCTCGGGGAAGACACAGTCAAGCAAATCATTTAGCAATTTATTACGCGTGAGATTTGAAAGATATTCCAAACTGAACTGAGCATTTAGAAACCGGAAAGCAAAGATCACTTCTTTCAAAACTCTACTTGCACTGTATCGCATCCCGTCTACAGTGGAACGTAGACGTAGTTTGGCAAAGCCGAAGAAAGCCTCACTTGAGTAAAAATCCGCAGGAAATGGACGCGTTGACGGCAAAGAAACAAATCATGACACCACCTGCCTCAGGTACAAGTGTGGCAAGGAAAGACCCCCTTTTCCCAAACGCAGACAAATTATCACGTGTTGTCTTCCTCCTATGAGGGCTGCTAAACAAAAACTGCGAATAGACGATGAAACTTTTGAATGCTAAGTCGAGAGCACGAAAGGGCCTGCAACAAATAGCACACTTCTGAAACCAGGGATACACTACATATGTTTGCGCGCGCGAAAATGGAGAGTTCCTTTGTGTACGCGTGGGCAATTCTTGAATTTTCTCCTTCCAAAAGTCATCGTTATCTCGATGCTTGTCAAGAGGAACACCTTGGTATTTGGAAGGGACATATGTCACCATTTTACACTTGCATGAAACAAAGGCGCTGATGTCCAGTTCCCATGCCAAAGGCCTTCACATTTGTCCAGATCAACAACGCTATTGGCTATCACAAAACCTGCGAACAACCGACATCGCATGTTCTATGCTGCTGTGGTGGCTACAAAAAATTGCCGCATCATCGGCATAAGCCAGTACTTTAATTTCACATGCTTCTATAGGTCAAAACCACGAATAGAGCTGTTGTTTATTATTACATTCCAGCAAAGTGCATCTAGGTACAGAGCGAAAACTAGCGGTGGTAATGGGCAGCCTTGCCGCATGGATGCTCTCACGGCAATTCTGTCTGTGAGCTCTCGGTTAACAACCAGACTCCTGGTACAGTTACTATAAGCCATTTTAACCCCTTTTAAAATTACTTCCCCAACACAGACATGTCCGAGGATTTTAAAAAAGAATGTCATGACGTACACGGTCAAAGGCCTTCTCTAAATCAATCTGCAACATTGCGACTCGCCTTAAGTCAGCGTCACAGCATGCAGTATACTCCGAGTGACATGAACATTCGTGAAGATGGTCCGCCCTTGAATTCCACACGTCTGCTGGGGGGAAACCAGGGTGTCCATAACTGTCTGTAACCGTTTGGCTAATACTTTCATAAAAATTTTATAATCGACATTAGTCGAAATTAATCGACATTTATAATCGACTTAACTAACCGGGACGATTAGCGTATTGTGTGGCCAGAGCGAATTGATCAATAACTCGAAGTGGGAACAGTGTTGTTCAAATGTTCCGCAGAATCTCCCAAAGTACGGTAGGTTTGTAATAAGGAAGTAATTAGTCATTTGCATCCAGCCAAGCCGTATGGCTATGCATTGGTGGATGCAAATAAGTAATTACTCCCTTATTCGTATAGTATTTGCGTCCAGCAACTAGAAGCGCATCATCTGCATTCTGGAAGGCACGACAATGTTTGCAACAATAACTCAAATCGTTGGCATGGAGATTAAACAATATAGGCGAAGTATAGATCGTTGCGCAACATCGGATCTTAGTTGTTGCCAATAACTTTTAAGTGTATCCAGAACAACGATTTGTATGTGGTTACAAACCTAGTTGGAAAAGACTAAAGATCCTCTAATGTATATTTAGAGAGAAACGGTGGCAGTGCCGGTGGTCTTCATTCTTCCTACGTTTATTAACGCGACAGCGCTAAGGAAGTCCTGCCGCAGAAAAGCCGGCGTCTTGGTCGTAGCCGTCGGCGTTGCTGACCCTGTGGGAACTTGTTCCCTTTGGTTTGCTTCACCGCGATGCACCCTCTCTAGTTAGTTACTTTAAGTAACAAGGGAAGCCGCGGGGGTCGCAGCGACACGAGCGCCACGATCGGCATGATGTCTGCGCGCGCGCGGGGGAGAGCTCTCTCTCTTCGTCTGGGGAACTCGACGTGCACGGCTGTTCGGCGCGGCCCCCCGCTCTCCGCCAGCGGGGCGAAGCCTGGTGGTGGGAACGTCCTCCCGCCAGCTCGTCTAGTCCGGCCTCGGAGTTTCTCCAGTCAGCCGCACTCACAAGCTCCCAACAGGACCAGTTCTCATCGAGCATTATCACTTGGAGGGCAACTTTGAGTTCTGCCGTTGCTGTCGTCTGTTATGAACGTGCCTTAGAGGTCGCATCTTTGCGGAGAACAACCCATCCTCGAATCTGCGAGGATCGGTTCGCTCCAAGCGCCGAGGTTCAGCTGCACTCTCTGCCTCGACGTCGGGTTGACATTCCGCATTTTCGGGCTTCAACACTGCTTTCCAATGCCTCAAATCGCGCAATACGCTGCAAAGTTAACTTGGGTGATCTGTCCTAAGCCAGCCTGGCCGAGCACAACTTTATCGCAGCACGGCCAGAGACGCCAGGCAGCGGACGCGGAACGCTGCAGGATTCGGGGCCCGTTTAATGCCGTGGCCCACTCGGGTCATAACCGCGTGGGATGTGCCTCGGTCCGGATGGGGTGTCCGGAATGCCAAGCGGCCGGGCGCCGGAAATGAGCCGGCAGAAACGCAGCGTGACGCTGCCGCATCTTCCGGCGCTGCGGTGCGCATCTTCTCTGCTCCGTGGGGAGGAGTTTGTGGAGGGCTTTGCAGGCTTGCGTCGAGGACCTGTTATAGCATCATCGGCTTCGCTCGGGGTGGCCTACCAAGTTGCGGAGACAAAGGCAATAACATTAAGGCGGGAAACAGTCGCCTTCTAACCTTGAGCGGTGCACTGTACAACGTATTGCCGCTACTGCTGGTATTTATTAATTTGTGATAGAATACGGCAATTTCAGAGTTAAGGCCCACCTATTCTAAAAGGGAAAGAAACAAAACTAAAGGTGCTACAAAATGGTGCACTTGACGCCGCAAGGACCAGTGTCCACATTAAGCAACCGGCTACGTTGAAACCGCGCTAAATGATATATTTCGACTATTAAGGGTGTCCGCATAATTAATACATTTTCAGCTAATAGATGGAGGAAACAACGCCGCTTTTTGTGCAAGGAAGTGTGCGGCTGTATACACCACACGCAAAAGCCTCCAAGCTACGCCATGCGAAAGCTAAAGAACAGCGGCAAAGGGAGCGAGACTCGAAGCAGCGAGAACAGGGTGTGAGCAGTTAAGAGCCAAGCGCCGCAGCTTCGGCCGATGTTGCGGGGCTTGTGGCGATGAGGCTCCTAGCTGAATGCAGCCAGCATCGGTAGTGGCCGGAATAACCAGGCGGCTATTCATGCCAGAATTACGACTTTCGCTTCATTGATGTGATGCCATGTGGTGTCATTTAAAAACGAAGGTCGCTAGCGTAACATCTGGGTCCACTGAAGTCATTCAAGGCTGACGCGCAGGCAGTTCGGTACTCGGGTTATCAGCGGGAATTCAGCCGCTTTTGGAGCAGTCCTGGAGAAACGTATGTGTCGTGTCTCATCGCCAGTCACCCAACAGACATATATTAGTGTGGGCATAGAAAAATAAAGAAAAATAATGTTGCCCGGCCCGCACTTAACAGACAAAAAGTATGGTGGAGCTGCCATAAAAAAAACGTAAACCAATAAGCTCCTGCCTGTGCCACTACGTATAACAGGCTTGCACTTAACAGACAGGCGGAGTAGAACGGTGGGTCTAAAAATTAACATGCAGAAAACCATTCAGTACTCTCGCAAGGGAAAAGCAGTTCACAAATGATAGCCAGGTGCTGGAAGTGGTAAAGGAATGCGTCTAATTAGGGCAGGTAGTGACAGCTGATCCAGATCATGAGAGGAAAACACCTAGAAGGATAAGAATGGGGTGCAGCGCATATGGCAGGTTCTCTCAGATCATGAATGACAGTTTGCCAATATCCCTCAAGAGAAAAGTGTACAACAGCTGTATCTTACCGGTACTCGCCAACGGAGCAGAAACGTGGAGGTGAACGAAAATTGTTCAGCTTAAGGTAAGGACAACACAGCGAGCCATGGAAGGAAAAATGATAGGTGTAACATTAAGAGACCGGAAGCGGGCAGAGTGGGGGAGCAAACAAACGCGAATTAATGACATCCTAGTCGAAATCAAGAGGAATAAATGGGCTTGGGCAGGGCATGTAATGCGAAAGCAAGATAACCTCTGGTCCTGAAGGGTAACGGTGTGGATCCCAAGAGAAGGCAAGCGTATCAGAGGGCGGCAGAAAGTCAGGTGGGCGTACGAGATTAAGAAGTTCGCGGGCATAGGGTGGGTACAGCTGCCAAAGGACAGGGTCAACTGGAAAGACATGGGAGAGGCCGTTGCCCTGCAGTGAGGCTGATGTTATGATGGTGCCTGGGTCGGTGCATTGCGCCTTGGGCAGCTCACGTAGCATCGCGCTCAATAAGACTTGCAACGCGCCAGTAGTGAACCTGCTGAGGATTCCGCTGCATAGTCAGATAGTACGCCCTTACACTGAGCACCCAGGTTGATAATCACCTAGTTTACATTGTTCTATGCGTCAACTGGTAGGTGCGTAAATTTCCAGAAGCGCTGGGCTGCCAATATTTAAGAACTGACCTCTGTTCTTTCTCGTGCTCTTCCCAGTCAATCCGTTCCACGCGTTCACTGCCATAACCACGCGAGCGCTGTTACCACGAGGGATGTTGCAATATTTTGGCACTCTTGTCTCGAGGAATACCGGTGACTGAATTCCTTTTCCTTGCAAGCTCACTGCAATTATCGGCCCTAGATCCTATTATAGATAAGCTACGCCCGTGAATGTTAAGTTTTATACATCCTTAAAAGCCTGGCAAAATGTTCTACAGTGGATATGCTCACCCCTCTCACGGCTCATGTGATACCCTGAAAGAAAATTAAAAAAAAACTGGCAGACGATTACGAAAGCCGGTAATGCGCAACTTGGGCGCAGCTCATTTTAGTTTTTTGCGATATGCTGATGTAAAGAGTTTCCGAGAGCCAATTAACCGCCACAGGGAGAGGCCGTGGTAGGTGACGTATCGCTCCAACATGAACTCCCCGTGGCGGCCACCTTCCGCTTGTCTCCTGCCACGGTTGCCAGGGGCCATGTTACGCCGACGACTTGGAATGCAGGAACGGGCGCCAACGAGCTGCGCTCTAATAAATGAAAAATGTGGGGGCACGCCCTGAATCTAAAGCGGACCGTATGAAAGTGGCCTGTTTCCCTTCGGCTTGAGAGAGAGAGAGAAGGACCAACGACAGCCGAGGAAATGCTCGCAAATTTCACCAGCCTTGCAACTACAGCACGCCGCCGCCACAAGCGCACGCAACGCAGCCGGCTTCAAACACTCCCTGCATGCACGAAACAAGCTCTGCCATCTTGTTTTCTTTTTTGCTCCCAATTTCGCCGTCACGCCACGCACACTCTCCAAATTTTCCTCCGTTGGTTCCTTCTCTTGTTTTTCTTTTGTCGGCTCCGTAGTTTACTTCGCGCGGAGCAATCATTCCCTCCGCTGATGTCCGGTTTGTGTGCACAGATCCTTCGGGCACACAAACTATACTGTCTGATCGCGCTGTTAATTATGCCCCGCGTAACGGTCGCTCGCTGGCGCGGCGAAGCTACTCAGCGACACAGAGAGAAAAGGCCCCGAGGGAAGGCATGCCGTCATCGGAGAGGGGCCGCTCTTCTTTGTTTCTCTCTAACCGACCGAGCCGCAAAGCATTTGCCCACAACAGCAGTGAGCGCCCCAGTTTAACAGTTGGGAAGGAAAGGAAGAAAGCCCAATTAAAGTGAAAAAATTGTTCCGGTGTTTTTTTTTCCCTCTCATTGGCTCTGTGAAGCTTTTTAGGTGTGGTAAGAATCTTCCTGTTCTGAATTTTTATCTCAATCAATCTAACAATAGCAACGTTTACTTAACAATTAATTACTTAGAACAAATGTGTTATTATCGCTTTTGTAATTATTAGCTCTAAATATTCAGAGATCACTCAAGGCTGCTGACGTGCTGTGAAGGCGAAAGCACTAGTGTGCCATCGTGAGCATTCGACCTCGACGCAGGTTGCACACGGAGAATTGAAATAAAGACGCGCCTCTGAATGCTGATTCCACAAACGCTACAGTCCGCCAAGGTCCGAATGAACCACCTGGACAGTCGGGTCGAATACCTCGTACGAGCTAGCATCCGATCTCACCAAGGATGTACGCTACAGGCAAGGAGAAGTCACACCGGCAACGATGTACGACCAACGCTCCTCAATTTTGATACGAATATTGGTTTTTGAGGAAAGGAAATGGCGCAGTAACTGTCTCACATCTCGTTGGACACCTCAACCGTGCCTTAAGGGGAGAGTTGAAGAGTCTCGGAAGACATACAATTGTAAGTGCATATGTTGTCGGTTCGTATCCCTGTCGCAAGGTAGCCTCCAACTTGACTAACAACTGTAAGCTATATGCAGCGAGAAATGGTATGACACCACCAGGAACGCTGTGCGACAAGCGCCTGCTCACAGTTCTGGCACGAATGTAGTGTGGAAAGCTGGGCGTACATTGAGGTCAGCAGAAGGTATATCAACAGATTTACTGGCCGCGAACTAGATTTTGCCTTGGCGGTGCTCCGAAGAGGCACATGACGTCACAACGCATGCCTCGCCGCGGATGGATGGATGGGTGGGTGGATGGGTGGAAAACTTTATTAAGCAAGCGAGTTTGGACCGTGCAAGGTCTCAGGGCCACCGCACAGCCCTCACATTACGCGCATGTGTACAGGCCACGTAGGGCCATGGCACTGGCACCCCGGTTCACACAGCGAAGTTGCGTGTCCGGGTCCTGCGACGCAAGGAGGGCCTCCCATTCCTCCCATGTACCGATGGCGGACTGTCCCTGCGGGGGAGGATCGGCAGGGCAGCCGAAGAGGATGTGGTCCAGGGTGGCGTGCGGAGCTCCGCAGAGAGTGCACTCTGGGGAAACATGGCGGAAGTAGGAGAGATGCTGAGGGGTAGGAAGAGTTCGGGTCTGGAGTCGCCTCCAGAGGATTTGTTGGGAGGGGGATAGGCGGGGGTGGGGAGGGGGATAGAGTCGACGGGCAAGGTGTGCTTGTTGAGTTAGTTCTGAAAACGTGTGTGCCCGCTCCCTCGAGAAATCCCGGCTGGGGTCGCCATTTGCCCGGCAAATAAGTCCTCGGGCTATGTTATCGGCGGCCTCATTTCCGGGATTGCCAGAGTGAGCCGGCACCCACACGAGCTCAATACGCCTATCGGGATTTAGGGTGCACATTCTCAATATCTGCCACGCGGGGGGATGGACGCGTCCGCGGGCGAAGTTAAGAACGGCTGTTTTGGAATCGCTAAGTATATAAGCCGCATTGGTTTGGGCAATGGCTATTGCTATAGCTGCTTCCTCTGCTTCTTCCGGGGTACAAGGGGGGTCTATGAAATGGGTAAATGGGGGGGCTGCTGGATAGTAAGCCATAGCTACTGAACGGTCTGGACCACACGCGACGTCCACCCAGCGCACATACTCTGAGGTGCCATATTCATTATGGAGAGCTTTGGCTCGCGCGACGCGGCGGGATTGATGGTATTCAGGGTGGACATTCTCAGGAAGGGGTTTCAGGATAAGCGCGGTGTGTATGGTGCGAGGGAGAGAGATGAGGTCTGTCGTGTGTGCCGGTATGCGAATTCCCAGAGAATCCAGTATATATCGTCCGGTTTCCGTGCCAGCCAGACGAAGGTACTGTGTGTAGCGATCTGCATCTATAAATTCTTGGATAGTGTTGTGCATTCCTAATTTGAAGAGGCTGTCCGTGCTAGTGCTCTTTGGTAGGTTTAGCGCTGCTTTGGTAGCCATGCGGTTTAGAGCATTGATCTTGTCTTTATCCGCACAGGAGAGGTTCAGGTAAGGTGTGGCGTAAAGAATGCGGCTAAGCACAAAGGCATGCAGCACCTTGAGATTGTCTGCTTCGTCTAGACCGGCTCGTGAATGTGAAACCCTTCTAAGAAGATAGATGACGGAGTAAGTGGACTGTTTTAGTGCTTTCAGGGTAAGTTTGTTTTCCCCCGTGTCCTGTAAATGCAGGCCAAGAATGCGGAGGGTAGGTGTTTGCGGTATGGGAGTGTCATGCAGGTAGATCGTGATGGGGGAGGTAGGGACGCGCCGCGGGCTGATTATGAGGAGTGCTGACTTTGTGGGGGAGCATTCAAGCCCAATGTTTGCCGCGTGAGTAGCTATAGTTGTGGCGGCTTCCTGAAGGGTCGATTCTATGTCGCCATCCGAGCCGTATGTGGTCCAAACCGTTATATCATCCGCGTAAAGTGTGTGTCCTAAGTGCGGACTGTGGCTGAGAGCCTTGGCCAGGGGGATGAGGGTGAGGTTGAAGAGGAAGGGAGATAACACCGCTCCTTGCGGGGTATCAACATTACCAAGTGTGAAGGGGGGGGGGGGGGGTCTGTATATCATCTATATGCAGTGAGGCTGTGCGACCGTTTAAGAAGGCCCGAATATAGTTGTAGGTCTTAGGCCCCAACTGCAGCTCTTGGATGCTCTGCAGGATGGCGCTGTGCGTAACTTTGTCGAATGCTTTGGTGAGATCGACTGCCAGGATTGGTCTGGTGTGATGTAACATGTCATTGAGGATAGCGTGTGAAATCTGCAGTAGGGCGTCCTGTGCCGAGAGGTGGGCTCGAAATCCTACCTTAGTATGGGGATAGATTCCATGGGATTCCATGTGTTGCGTGAGACGGGTGAGGATGACATGCTCAAACAGTTTGTCCAAGCACGAAGTCAGCGAAATGGGACGGAGGTTTTGTACGTTAATGGGCTTATTTGGTTTAGGAATGAAAATTATTTTCCCGTGCTTCCATTCAGCGGGTAGCGCCCCCATTTCCCAGAACTCATTGAAGTAGTCGGTGAGAAGGGAAATTGAACGGTCATCTAGACTTCTGAGCATGACATTTGTGATTTGGTCCTCCCCAGGGGTTGAGTTTCGGAGCTTGATAAGGGCTGCTCTGACTTCAACCTCCATAATGGGGGCGTCGAGGGAGGGTTGATCGGGGCCTACATAGTCGGGATATGATACAGCTTGGCCCACAGTGGTATAAGTTGATTGTAGTTGGCGTAACAGTGCTTGATGATTTTGACGATTTTTATGGGTAAGTCTTTTGAGTGTAAGCCGTGTTTGCTTTTTAGATTCAGTGGGGTCTATCAGATGCCGTAGAAGATGCCAGGCCCTGGTGGAGGAGAGATTACCGCGTAATCCGTCACATAATTGTGCCAGTTAAATTTACTTAGTGCGGCACTGTGCTCTTCTATTTGTTTCTGTAGTCGCGCTAATTTTAGTTTAAGTTTCCGATTTTGCTTCTGGGTTTTCCAGCGTGTGAGGATACTGTTCTGAGCTTGGAGTAGGTGCGCTTAGCGACTGTCTGCAACGGGAGTCTCGGGGGTGGCGTCTAATGTTTGCGTGAATGCCTGGACATCGTGTTTCAGCTCTGTCATCCATGTGTGGAGGTTAAATGGGGATTCTAATGTTTTGGCCTCTCTGTGCTTCCGAAGATTATCCCAGCTGATAATTCGGACACGGTAGTTTTTAGCTTTTTTTGGCGAAATCAAGCTGTATAGTTATGATATAATGATCACTGCCCAGGGCCTCATTTGTTTTTGTCCACACCGGTGTGGGAAGGTTGCGACCAAAAGTAAGATCTGGGCTTGTGTCGGCAGTGACACTATTGCCGATTCTTGTAGGTGTGCTCAGATCATTATATATGGACAGGCCGTGCATCTGAAGGGTGTTGCGCAATTCCGCTCCTCTCTTGTTAGTGCGTGTGTTGTACCCCCAGTCTACATGTGCGCAGTTGAAATCCCCTAATATAATGAGGGGTTCCTTTTTGCAGCGTTGGAGGCGGCTTTAATTAGAGAGATTAGATCTGAGACCGGTTGCCTCAGAAGGAAGTAACAGTTGAGGATGAAGAGCGGATGAGATCTGTGAGTGGAGGGGATTAATTCTAGGAATGTGTGAGCTACCGGCGAGGTTAGTACATGACAAGTGTATGGTACAAAATGTTGGAGATACGTGGTAACCCTGGGGTTTGGAGTGGTGTCAGAGGGTACCAGAGCGTATCCTGGCAGCGATAAATTTGTGCCAGCATCCTGAAGTGCTACTATATCAGGGGGTGTGGAGGAAGCAGAGAGGAGCTGCTGCAGGGGGTCTCGTTTGCGACGAAACCCCCTGCAGTTCCATTGTAGGATGCTTAATTGGAGATTATTGCCCGTCAACTGGGCCATGCTGGAGGGTGAGGGGGGGGGGGGGCGGAGGATGGCAGCAGCTATGGGATTGCTAGCTGGGATATGTGAAGACATTCCAGCAATTATTTGTGGAATTTGTTGGAGAATGGCAGTGGTTACTTGACTGATAATAGTTTCTGTAAGCTTAGTGATGGCGGCTTCAATGTAATTTAGAGTCTGAGCCAGAATACTGGCTTCGAGCTGTTGGGCAAAGGTTTGTAATTTAGAATCCATGTCTGGAATGTCTTCTGGTCTGCGTTTCTTTTGTGGAGGGGGTGTGGAGGGTTGGGGTGTAGGTGAAGAGGTTTGGGGTGTTGGTGAAGGAGTGGGTGGAGAAACGGTAGGATGGATAGAAATAATGGCTGCCCTAAGATGCCTTACCTCTTCCCGCAGGAGAGCTATCTCTTCCTCCCGCTGTGAGGTTTGGGGTGTACTGATGGGCTTGGTCGAGGCTCGCTGGCGGTCTTGATGAGGCACTAGCGGTGGAAAGTCCTTTGGCGTGGGCACTGGTTGCTTGGGTTTCAGCGCGGTCTGTCTACGAGGTGGAGGGGTCCTGGCACACGTCGTACCTGTGTCCAGGCTTCCTGCAGTTTGTGCAGGCATCGGGGCTACCCTTGTATTTGGTGCAGCGGTGTACCACACACATACAAGCTTTAACCATGAATAAAGGCGCATCTAGTGAATGCACTCTTCCAATGCAGAAGTCTCCGCGCTTTCGCTATGTATATCCTGGCCTAACAGAGCTAGGCCATCAGCAAGTTTATTGAGACGGACGAACGACGTGTATGTGGTTGTCTAAAATGGCGACGCTCGGCTTAATGACGCCAGCCCATATTTCTTGCCATCGCCGGGATTTTCTGTCCCATCTTCGAGTGCACGCACAAACACAATCCGCCGTCTTTTCTCAATTCTCTCGCATTAATACGTTGTTCCACAACGGCCTCCAAAACATGCTGGAGATCATCCGTGATGAATAAGGCTTGACAGTATACGTTCGGCGACACAGCGGGAGAGAAGGCCCAACACAAAGCTTGCAGCCAGGTGAACTATTGCCAAGAAGAAACAAGGAGCGGAAAGGTCGGGGAGGTTAATCTCAAGGAGGAGAACCTATTTGATTCAGTAGCGCTTGAAAAGCATTCGGAGGAGCACAGCATCCGTCCTGAAGAAAACCGTTAGGAGGCGACCGCGGCACGGGAAAGACGCTTTTTTTCTCGAGCCACCGAAGGTGTTTGAGTTCCTTTACATTATGTCTGCCACATCAGAGGACGGTGACGAAGCGGCGCAGGTATACTCATAAAAATTAACATTATCTTAATGTTGTCCCTTGCAGTGCAAAGGCGGCGCACCCCCATGGTTTTGTTTTTTATCGTTTAACGTCCCAAAGCGAGTCAGGATATGAGGCTGTGGTGGTAAACTTTAATAAATATTGAGCAATATCTTAAACTATTCTTGGGTTGGCTCTTGGTCGCGTGAAGTGACCGGCAGTCGGTGACGTCCGGCGACTTCCAAAGCCCAGCCCACCAGCTGCTTTTGGACAGCTGGGTCGGAGCTGGACACCGCGACCTCCCATCGCTCGAGGTCAGTGAGTTGCCACTCTGATGGCGGCTGGAACTCAGAGCATATGTATAGTATGTGATGGAAATCAGCTCTTGGTGCTCCGCATAGGGTACCCTCTGGAGAGAACAGCCCTGGGTGCATTAGTGCTAAAGGGGGGGGGGGGGGAGAAAAGTGCAAGATTTTAGCTGACGCCACGTCACCTGCTCAAATTTAGTGAGTGATTTGTGAGGCGGAGGATAGTGGAGTCGTTGCTCTCTGTAGTGGAGTGAAATTTCGTGGTATGTGATCATTCGGTCACGGGCGCTCCCTGGCTCAGCGGCTTGCCCTGCTCGGTTGACGTACGCTCGAGCGGTGTCATGGGCGGCTTCGTTGTCTGGATGGCCCGCATGCGCGGGGAGACATATGAGTTGAATGGGCCTAGTGGGGGGGCTGAGAGGAGTTTAGAATTTTATGGGCGACGGCATGCGTCCGCCCTTTTGCAAAGTTTCTGATCGCGGTTTTTGAGTCACTAAATACGAGTGTGGCAGTGGTGGAGGAGATCGCAAGGGCAATTGCAGCTTCTTCGACTTCTAGCGAGGTGTGCGTTAGGACTGATACAGCTGCTAGAGGTGAAAGATTGCGGCCGATTGCGGAAATGGCAAAGGCCGGCTGAGTGGTGTATGCCGCGGCATCTACGTAGGCAGCCTCCGTGTGTTGGTTATAACGTTTGTGTATTGCCTGGGCTCTTGCTGCGCGTCGAGCTTGGTGGTGGACTGGGTGCGTGTTTTTTGGGAGTGGTTGTACTGTTAGAAGCTTTTGGGTGTCCCCGGGGTGTGGTATGTAGACCGAAGAGTGTTGGTTTGTTTAAGACCTAGGTTCTTAATGATGCTGAGGCCTGTAGGGGTGGAGGAGAGACGTTCAAGTTGTGCCGTCCAGTCAGCTTCTGTAAGCTCGGCTAGTGTGTTATGTATGTCCATGAGTAAGAGCCGTTCGTTGGAGGTGTGTCGAGGGAGGTTGAGTGTGGCCTTGTATGCCTGGAGAATCAGGGCATTGATTTTCTCTTCTTCTGCTCTCGTGAGGAAGAGATATGGGAGAGAGTATACTATGCATCTGACGACGAATGCTTGAACTAGGCGACGGCGGTCATGTTCTCCCATGCCTCTGTGTCAGTTGGCAATTCGTCATATGAGGCACATGGTCTGATGGACGATGTTTGTGAGTTTGGTTATTGTGGCGGTGTTCTTGCCGTTGCTCTGGAGTAGGATGCCTAGGATTCGGACCTTTTCCACTTCTGGGATGGGAGTGCCGTCCAACGTGAGTTTTATTGGAGGCGGGGGGCCTAGGTCTGTCCTACATCTAGGTGCTCGAAGAATGAGTAACTCCGATTTGGTAGGGGAGCAGGCCAGGCCGACGGTTGCAGCATGCGCTGCCACCAGGTCGGCACTGGCCTGCAATGTTTCTTCTATGGCTCCGGCATTTCCTGTGGTTGTCCACAGTGTAATGTCGTCGGCATAGAAGGAGTGCGAGAGATCAGGTGCTGCGTTAAACACCTTGGCCATGGGAATGAGTGTTATATTGAAGAGCAGCGGCGAGAGGTCTGACCCTTGCGAGGTGCCTCTGCTGCCGAGTGCGAAGGTTGGGGAGGAGAGAGACCTGAAGCAGATTTCTGCTGTGCGGCGTCTTAGAAAAGCTGAAATGTATTTGAAGGTGCGCGGGCCGGTTCGAAAGGCCGAGAGCGCTTCTAGGATGGCGGAGTGGTTGACGTTGTCAAAGGCTTTGGTTAGGTCCAAAGCTAGTATTGCTCGCGTGCGTTTTGCATTTCGGGAGTGGAGGGCCTCTTCCGAAATCTGAAGCATAACCTCCTGGGTGGACAGATGACTGCGGAAGCCAATCATCGTGTGGGGGAGTAGGTCGTGATCGTCGATATGGCTCTGTAGGCGTTCCAGGACCACATGTTCGAACAGTTTGCCTAAACAGGATGTAAGAGAGATTGGGCGCAGGTTTTTTATGTCTAGAGGTTTGCCTTGTTTCGGAATAAAGGTTATGCGGGCGTGCGTCCATTGGGCTGGTAGCGCTCCATCTTGCCAGCACCTGTTGAATAGGTCTGTTATAGCCTGTATGGAGCACACGCCCAGATTCCTAAGCATCTTGTTGTTGATTTTGTCTGCCCCCGGGGCCGAAGTGGTGCGTAGTTTCTGCATGGCAGCTTTAACTTCCCATGTACAAATGTCCTCATCTAGTGTAGGATTGGGGCCGCCGGTGTAAGTAGGGAGCGCGGTAGGTGGAGTTGTGGTAAGATATTGTGCTTTAAGAGCGGTTAACAAGACGTCATCCTGTAGAGGGAGCTTGTGATGAATGCGGTCGACGTTTTTCCTTTGCATTGCTTTCGTGCCTCCTGGTTCGAGCAAGCAACGAAGAAATGTCCACGTGTCTTTGAGGCTGAGGTTGCCGCTCATACGATCGCACAACTGGCCCCATTGCTGGTGAGCCAGTTGGCTGGCATGGGCTTCAATCTCAGACTTCTTTTATGCGCACAGAAAGACGACACAAAAAGACAAGGTAGACAGGACGGAGCGCAACTAGCCCCACAACGTATATTACTGGATTACCTTTGCTTCAATCTCCTTTACTAGCGCTGCTACGCGCCGCTTGAGTGGCTTATTGTGTTTGTGAGCGAGCCACCTTTTGTGACGGCTGGCATGCGCTTCCCAAAGGTGTAGTAAGCGACTATCTGCCGTCTCTGCATTTGGGGTGTCAGGGATTGTTGAGAGTTTGTGTCCAGGTGTCCAGGTCTGTGATGGTGTCTGGGACGTCTCGTCGGATTTGACGGAACTTGTCCCAGTCCACCACCTCCAGGCCTCGTTTTCTAACCTGGACTAAGGTTGTGAGGTTGAAATCGGTGCTGAGTATATAGTGATCACTACCGAGCGAGTGCTGCGTGTTTGTCCAACGACTGTTGGGGAGGGGTTTTGAGAGGGTTAGGTCCGGGCTGGTGTTGTGTTGAAATCTTTTTGCGATCCTTGTGGGTTGGTCTATGTCGTTGAGCAGGGAGCCTTCATTCTGGATGAAAGTCCAAACCGAGGTGCCTTTACGACAGTTTTTACGGTAGCCCGAACTAGCCGAACTAGAGTTTGTACTGCGTTGGGGGGACCGAATTCTTTGTAGGCTGTTCTCGCCTGAGAGGTAGCTGTAATTGTTGGCGGAGCTCTGCAGTTTCTAAACCCTGCTGTCGGAGTTGTGCTCTGAGCTCTTGATTCTCTTTAGCGAGCGAGGGGCGCCGTAGTGGAGGTCTCCGGATAATTTCGACCACCTGGGGTTCTTCAGCGTGCATTGACATCGCACAGCACACGTACATTTAGCATTTCGCCTCCATCGAAATGCAACCGCCGTGGCGGGGATCGAACCCTCGTCTTCCGGGTCAGCAGCCGAGCCCCATAACCACTGAGCCACCGCGGCAGCTGCTCCCTCAAAGTCCGAAGACATTTTGGCCACTGAGGCACTTGTTTCCACTCTACGCCAGTGCCTTCATGACGCAACGAGAGGGAGTACCGGCAGGCACGTTGTGCTAGCCTACATTCGTGGGGAAGGTAACCGTTATTAACACAGGTGAGTGTAGGGCACGCAGGCCCGTGGGACCCCGCACGGCCCCACTGCACTGAAGCGTTCATGTTTCGGCGGTACAGGACGTCGGTAGCCCGGCCCGTGGCGGTCATCTGCCGGCCCTCCCACTCCGCTCAGCTGGTGGGCTGCTCCAGGCTCCGCGAGGAGGATCCGCCGAGCATTTGAATAGAATGGGCGCGAGGATAGTGGTGGTGGGTTGGTTGCACAGGGTTTATTAAAGAGGGGTTGGTGGGAGTTTGCTGGTAGTGGGACCAAATTTAAGGGGACGGGAGGGTTCGCGTCAGGAAGAGAATAAAAGGAGTTAACGAGGAGACAGAGCAAAAAATGTACAGCCCATCGTGACCAGCAAAATGAGGGATAACAAAATTTCGTGCCATTATTTGGCGTATACAGACATCCATCGCTGAAGCGCGTGGGTTTTGAAAAGTCCCAGCGTTTTTGAATTCCTCCCGAAACGAGGGCGGCACAGTAATAGCGGTTTACTCTGAAGGATTATAAGAACTAGGCTGACAGCATTCAGGGTCTTGCCTTCCACTCCTACCTGTTGGGTTGTATGATTCGTCTATTGAAGAGCGGTCAGCCTATGCCCTCAGCATCAAAGCGACCAACTGGCATTCGGGATCTGCTGCACAGCATGATCTCAGTGACGCGAGGTTACGCTTAAATTCCGCTGTAGTGCCGGCACAATTGAGAGGGGTTCATTTGAGTTTGCGCACTGGTGATCCCAAAAACTATTTCATTGCTATCTATAGTCTCCACCAGTCCAATGCATGGCATCCTGAATAATTGAGGAAATGCGTCACGGCCACTACCCAGGTCTGAACAGACAGCAGTGCGTCTGTTCAGACGACGATGCATTGAAAAGCGAATTAAGAACCATGCACTGTGAGCTAACCGGCAACGGGTATCCTAGACGTTTGATGTGCAAATCTGAGAAGCGTATTTTGCAGCCAAGAATACATAACAAAACATGCCATGCACGTGCAGACGAGCCCCACGTACAAGAATCAGCGAGGCACTAACGCGCGTATTTTCGAAATAAGACATGCGCATTCCCCACATCCCGTCCAGCGAGCTCCGGAACCAGCTCATGAGCGTTGAAGACAGGTTGTCGATTGACTCATTCCCAGGACTCGTACATAAGGTACCGTGCGCTGACTGCCGTCAAGCATAAATTGGCGAAGCAGGAAAGTTTTCAAGACGGCTCAAAGAGCAGAAGGGGGGTGTCAGAAATCGTAGCTACACGACGAATGCCGTTGGCGAGCATGTGCATGAAGATAAAAGATTCACTCAAACAACGCTGCTATTTTAGCCAAAGAAAAGAACGGCTGCTGGAATCATTAATCATTCAATCAACACTACCGACGATGAACCGGACAAAAGGTGCTATGACGGCCGTTTACGCGCGCTCGTTACGTCACGTGCTTGCTACATAAGGGACGCAGATTCCTTGCCCAACTAAGTGAACAAGGAACCTATGCGTGGTTCCGAAACGTCATATATTTCTTCAGGCAGACTTAGTCATTGACAGTAATTCACTTCCTCCGATGCCTGACCAGACGAACTTTCGTCGAGCCCTTGATTATAATATTAGAGCCAGGATATCGCTAGTGTTCCAGGACCTCCAGCATTCGGTTAGAGTTTTCTGTAAAATCTCCTAAGCGTGCGCAGATTCGTTTGAATCTTGGAGTATGGAATCAAAATTTTTGAGTGGGCGTGGGTGGCAATTCTGTTCTAATGAAGTTATACTGTTTCCTGTCAGGGGGTTTTCTGTGGACACTGGTGATTAAAGCTGCTCTAGCGGGCCTGCAGGATCGCGGTGGAGCCCTGGATTACGGAAGACAAGAATATTGTATTTAATCAAAATTTTGATGAGGTTCACTGGTCACTGACCAAGGTCAACAAAAAAATGACGTTTCGGGAGCGCTACGGCTCCCTTGTTCACAATGAGCAACCAGCTGGACGTCCCGGGCTTTTTGTAGCGGTTACTATCGTTCTGAGGCATTTCGCGTAGATAGGATGCAACGTGCCGTCATTCTTATTTATTGTGTTGGGCGTAGTCTGGATGATTAATGACTCGAGATTTCGGCGGGCTGATACATTCTTTTTCGTTGTCACTATATCTGCTTCATCCCAGTTAATTTCGTGACCAATCTCTTGTGCATGCTCCGCGATTGCGTTCGTTGTCTTGTCACTTCTCCTTTTCGTACATCGTATTGATGTTCTTTCAGGCGTCTCTTGAAGTCTTTCGTTTCCCCTATGTAAACTGATGAACAGTCGGCGCAGGCAATCTTGTAAACCACGCCAGGAAAACTGGCACGAGGGAGCTGGTCTTTCACATTTACAAGCTCATTTCTTATCTTGCTTGTTGGGACATGTGCAACATGGACGCCGTGCTTGCGGAACATCCGCGCCAGCGCCTCGCTGATCCCCGGTACATACGGGATAGCGGCTCGTTTCGGTGCGTTAGTACTTTCGTCTTCCCGGGCAGCAGGCTTACTTGATGCAGCCACTCTTTGCGTGTTCCGAATGAAGGAAAGCGGGTAGCCGTTTCTTTTCAAATATTTTTCCACGGTCTTCATTTCGTGGTTTAGGGCGGCGTCTTCACTGCATACTTCCCTGGCACGGTTGATTAGAGATGCCACCACTGACCGCTTATGACTGACAGGGTGTGCTGAATTGAAATTTAGGTACCTTCCGGAATGCGTCGGTTTCCGGTAGACGCGAAAACTAAGACCTGTTGGAGTACGGGTTACCACGGTGTCGAGGAACGGAAGGCAGCCGTCAGTCTCTTCCTCAACAGTGAAGTTGATTGAGGGCTCAATGGCATTAAGGTGATCGAGGAAAGTGCGGGTGTGCTTCCGGTCTATGACGCAGAAGCAGTCGTCCACATACCTAAAAAATACTTTTGGTCGTGGTTGGAAGGTGGCCAAAGCTTTGCTCTCGATGGCTTCCATAGCGATGTTAGCCGCTGTGACCGAGATGGCTGCCCCCATTGCTGTGCCAAAGGTCTGTTGGTAGAAGTTGCCGCTGTACGTAAAATATGTGTTGGTGAGACAGAACTGCAAGAGTTCGCAAAGTTCCGCTGCTTCGAACGGTGTCCGATCCTGCCACGAGGTGTCATTTTCGAGACGTTGCTTACATGTCTCAACTGCGAGATCAACAGGCACGCTTGTAAAAAACGAGCATACGTCGAAAGAAACGATCTCATCTGTGTCTTCTAGGGCGACCTCTTTGACCTTGTTGATGAAGTCGGATGAATTCTTGATGTCTGTCCCTGTCTTGCCCACCAGCGGTGAGAGAACGCCTTGAAGGTACTGTGACAACGAGTATAAAGGAGACTTTCTAAAATCCACTATTGGGCGCAGGGGAATCCCTGGTTTATGCACTTTTGGTAGTCCGTTTATGGCGGGCGCTGAGCCGTTTGTACATAGCAACTGATAATCAAGCCGTTTTATAGACGGAGGGATGCCCTTGAAGATCTCTGCTAGCATTTTTTGAAGAGACGTCTGCACTTTGGGAGTAGCGTCTTTCGGGATCCGGCAGTAAGTGGTCTCGTCCTGAAGCATGGCCTCCATTTTTTCCTTGTAAGAAGACCGGTCAAGGATAACAGTGACATTCCCTTTATCTGCCGGTAGGACGGCTATATCCTTGTTAGCCCGGAGGCTTCGGATTGCTGAGCGTTCATCTTGACCAAGAGGGCGGTTTGATGACGTCTTCTTCATGCGTGACAACACACCTATCGCCTTCGTTCGAACTTCGTCCTGAACGTCTCGTTCTAGAAGTCGTACGGCCCCTTCTACGGCACATGCAACCTTTTGTGGGTCCGGTGCCTTCCCTTGGTTGAAATTCAAACCTAGGCTGAGCACCTTGGCTTCGGATGGATTCAATTTGTAGGACGACAGGTTCCGTGTTTCGAAGATTGTCGCGGCCCTGGTCGCTATCCCCTTTTCAGCAAGTAAAGTCTGCAGCTTTTGATCCTGCGATTTCAGATGTCTCTCCTCTCTTCTGTACATTTCTTGGTTCGCAACCAACTGAACACTGGCGAGGACATCCGGAGCGATAAATTCCAATTGTCGCTTTGCAAAGAACAGTTCAGTTTCTAAGCGCTTCTTTGTCAGCTTGCATTCTTCAATCCTTGCTTGAAGGAGATGACGTTCAGCTTTTGCAACCACATGCAGACCAAAACGTGTCTTTACCGGTTTCTTTAGACGCAAGGATCTTGGAATAACGTGGTTAGACTTATAATCGAGGTTGAAACGCAGGTGCGTGGAGTAAGCAGCAAGTCTTTCTGAGGTGCTTACAAAACGGCGTATTCCGGTGACGGCCGGTTGTCCATATTGATGGCGTAAAGTGATGTAGTCGAGGGTTCGACGGCATACCGTCTGGTCAGGAATCATGGCTTGATGAGGTTCACTGGTCACTGACCAAGGTCAACAAAAAATGACGTTTCGGGAGCGCTACGGCTCCCTTGTTCACAATGAGCAACCAGCTGGACGTCCCGGGCTTTTTGTAGCGGTTACTATCGTTCTGAGGCATTTCGCGTAGATAGAGTGCAACGTGCCGTCATTCTTATTTATTGTGTGGGGCGTAGTCTGGATGATTAATGACTCGAGATTTCGGCGGGCTGATACATTCTTTTCCGTTGTCACTATATCTGGAGCCGTAGCGCTCCCGAAACGTCATTTTTTGTTGACCTTGGTCAGTGAGCAGTGAACCTCATCAAGCCATGATTCCTGACCAGACGGTATGCCGTCGAACCCTCGACTAATCAAAGTTTTCCTCTTCCTCCTCCTTCTTCTATTCCGATTAAAACGTCCAAAAGATTAATTTGATTGGTGGAGTCGGTGTGTAGTGAAACAAAGGTTTGTATGTATGTTGTTAAATGAGGAAATCAATTGGTTCTCAGTGTCCGTCCATATATAATATCTAGCAAGCGTTTGGAAGAAGCCGGTTTTGTTGGATATGAGCGAAGAAACTGCCATTCAGTGCTATGTATGAATATCTTGGCATATTATGGTGCCATTTCTGTGTTCATAGCAGTACCGCTCGTTTGTATACAAAACTTGTGGAATTCGAAGGAGTTGAGTTTGAGGACCAGATTAATAAGTGCCGCGATGGGGCTTCGGCTAGGGGAGTCCAGGTTTTTGTATTTTTCATAGGATACGAGAGCCCTGAGGCTGTCGTCACCACACGGTATGTTAGTGTACACAGCACCACATCAAGGGTTACCAAGAAAGCGCCTCCTGGAGCGGTAAATTGAGATAATTCTTTCAGGAAGTGATTAGCGTCCCGCATGTATGTTTGGGAAGTGGGGGGGAAGGGGGGGGGGAATCGATGTAGCTATGCCGGAAACTCTCTGTCTACCCGCATGATTTCTTTTGTATATTTGTGTATTCTTGCAAGCATGTAGAAGCGCCCGCCTGGAGACGCATTTATTGCCGTCAGCGTCTTACTTATGTACAATAATAATCTTTATCCGCCCATTATGTCGTACATGATGACGTATTCGTGGCGGTAGTTCGTCTTCATTGGTGAGTTGATTGAAGTTCATTTGATGATGCTCAGTGGCGGGGTCTGATGGAAGTAATCTAGAGAAAATGGAATTGTTCAGCTGATGATATCCCTCCTGAATGCGCTTTCCTTTGCGTAAAATGACTATGCCGCTTCCTTTGTCGGTGGGTTTATTGTCAACATCCGTTCGTTGTTCGGTGATTCTAAGGCGTTACTTTCATCTCTTGAAAGATTCAATGGTCCGGGTTTGTGCGTCTCAGAGGAGCGAAAGATGTCTCTCTGTATTGCCTTTATATGCATGTCCAGGTGCTCACCTATACCTGATCTGGGTGCCCACTATTCTTGAGACTGAGGGGAATGAGTTAGAACTTTTGTTTGTCTTATGGGAAAAGTATTCCCGGAGTCTCAGAGTTGAAGAAAAATTGCAGAGATCCTTCAGTAAGTGGTAGCTTTGATTTCTGCATTATTATGCGCTCTAGTGGTATACTTAGCTCTCGTTTAGTTCGTTACACATTGTGACACTAAGCTGTAATGCCAACCTAGGCTCACTGTACCCACAAGCTGGCTTTTGGACTTTTTCTCCGCTTGTCTCATTTTCATGGTAAGAAGAAATGATGGAAATGACAAAATCACATAAGGCGATCAGAATGAGTGTCACGGCCTAATAACTACACAAATCTCTTCTTTTTAGACGTTTCTGGGGAGACAGGCGCCACAGATTCGCGTCCCAAACGGCAGACGAACTGGAAGCGCCTTGACTGCAGAGATGAGCCACGAGTAAATGACGCGCGTTTTTTCTCTTCCCACACTGTGCGAAAAGCAAATGTGATTCCTGTGCCGTTCGGCGTAATGAGCTCTGCATGTGAGCCACTGCTAATCAGCACGCTGTCGTAATTGAAGCAGCGCCTGTTGACAGCCGCGGCGGCGGTCATTTGTTACCCTTTTCTTAATTACTCTGCGGTTTATTCGCTCCCTGCAGCAGAACGTGCGATACGAGCGAGCTTTCATCGCTGTTTTTGTGCTCCTGATTACTGCCAGGAAATAAGCTCGCTGAACCGCTTAAATTTCCTTGAATTAACCAAACTCACCGCCCATTTCGTGTATGAGTTGAGATTTGCTTATTAAACGCGTGAAGGACTAACAAGCAATGATCCGGAAAGGAAACACTATAGCTGGAAGCTCATAATGCGGGATAAGTCGCACTAAACAGTTCGAACAAAAATGTGCTCGGCCGACAAAAGAAAGACTTGGCCCTTGCGAATGAGGTTGAAGTCGATATCTGGCCTTTCGAGTAGGTACTCTGCTGCTGTACCCTCAGCTTGGGTCCCTTTCCGAGGGAGGCTTATTGCGCCGACCGGGATCTTGTGCGTTGCGTTTTCGACAAGCTCTCTTTAAACAATCATGTCTACCTTCCAATTCCAATTACAATTAAAGCCAGGCTGCTCTTGTCTCGGAGCGGTAATGAATGACCTTCCATCGCCTTTTCCTTCAGCCCAGATTTGCCTACAGCCTCGCCCACGTAGTCACATTGAAACGCGTCGGCTTTTATCGCCATGAACATCACAAGTGTTGTCGCTAATGGTATCGCAATCTGATCGCTCACTGATTCGGGGCAGAGTTCTAAGTGTTACTGAAACGTGGTTCAAGACACGCCCCATGCTAACATTCTTCACCAGTGTATCAGTTCTCAAGTCTCATCGCTTTGTAGACAACTGCGGAGAGCGTTCCAAAACTTGATGCGCACCGACGAGGACAAAGAAGGAAGACGTGACAGACACACGCAACAAATTTACTGTAACAACTACTTAGCGGAGAGGGGCGATGTCATCGCCGTGATAAAGGAGGAAAGTGCTGCACCGATGTTATCAATTCTTTCTTTGAGCATGCTCGGATTTCTTTGAATGGCGTTGCATTTGCTCTAATCATCGCTGTTTTTCATCGGCCACCCCACATCATTATCGACGCCCGCCTGGTGAGCGAAGTATGTGTGCGCTTTTCTAATAGGGTAATTATCACATTTGGGGATTTTATTTTTCCAAACATTTCCACTTCGCTTCTTTCCGAAGCGGCCACAGATGCAGCAGCACTTTTTTTTTCCCAGCACACTTCTTTACTTTTCATTAACGCAATTCATTGATCAACCAACGCGAACCGCTGAAACTTCTGCCTATATTCTAGACTCATTTTTAATGTGAAATTATGTCTCATTATCACAAAAGCTGGCGTACTGGGAGAATGTCAGAACGCCGGTGCACTATGTCACAACACATGTTAGCGAACGTGTATGGACATGAATGACAAAACGTAACGTCCTATGGCTTGTGAAAGTCACGAATAGTAGTCATAATAACGACTCAGTCATTCTCATCATCATCATCATCATAAGCCTGATTACGCCCAAACGCCTCTGCCATGTCTCTCCAATCAATCCTGTCCTTTGCCAGCTCCGGTCACAATATCCCCACAAACTTCTTCATCTCATCTACCCACATAACTTTCTGCCGCCCCCTGCTACGCTTGCCTTCACTAGGAATCCACTCCGTTACCCTTAAGGACTGGCAGTTATTTTGCCTTCTCATTACATACCCTACACAAGCCTATTTCTGCCTCTTGATTTCGACTAGGATTTCATTAATCCGCGTTTATTCCCTCACCCGCTCTGCCCGCTTCCGGTCTCTTAACGTTACTCCTATCATTTTTGTTTCCATAGCTGGCTGCGTTGTTCTTAATTTAATCTCAACCCTTTTCATTAGCATCCACGTTTCTGCCCGTAGGTGAGTACCGGTAAGATGCAACATTTCTCATGAGGAATGTTGGTAAACTGCCGTTCATGATCTAAGAGAACCTGCCATATGCGCCCCACCCCATTATTACTTTTGTAGTTATTTCCCTTTCATGGTCCGGATCAGCGGCCACTACGTGCCCTAAGTAGGCGTATTCCCTTACCACTTCCAGCACCTCGCTACCAATTGTGAACTGCTGTTGTTTTGCGAGACTGTTGAGCATTACTTTGGTTTTCTGCATGTTAATTTTAAGAACTACAGTTCTGCTCTGCCTGTCTAGCACATTGATAATGCTTTGCAGTTCATCTCCTGAGTGACCATGCAAGGCAATGTCATCAGCAAATCTCAGAATACTTTTGTATTCTCCATTAACTCCTACCCCAGCTGTTCCCAATCCACGCCTCGGAACACCTCCTGTAAACAGGCGGTACATAGCACTGTCGAGACCGTGCCTCCCTGCCTGACGCCCTTCCGTATTGGAATTTTATTGCGGACTTTATGCATGACTATGGTAGTTGTGCAGTCATTATAGATATTTTCCAGTAATTTCCCGTAAGACTCCTCTACACCCTGGTTTCGCAATGCCTAGATGACTGCTAAGGTTTGCAGTGGGGCAACTGCTTTCTCGTAATCAATGAACGCTCTATATAGGGGTTGATTAAATTATGCGAATTTCTCTATCACCTGATTGACATACGTGAATGTGGTCTATTGTCGAGTAACCGTTACAAAAGCCTGCCTGATCATTTGGTTGATTATGGTCTAAGTTTGTCCTGTTTCTACTAGCGATTGCCTTAGTAAATACCTTGTAGGCAACCGACAGCTAACTGACCGGGCTGTAATTTTTAATTTTTTAAGTTCTTGACGGCTCCTGTCTTATGAATCAAGAATATATTAAGGCAAAAACATTTAATGGCTCGTCGTTGTCCGTCCGTTCGTCCGCGAAATCTGTCACACTTTAGCTGTCAATGAAAGAACGTCAACTCGATAAGAAAATATTCCTTGTGCACGGCGAGATTCGAACCACCATCCCTCCGTTCCACATCCAAGCGTGCTAAAGACTACGCTAATTCCTGCTAATGCGTATGTACAACCTTTGTCCGTAAAGTTCCGAGACTGAGTCCATTAAAAAAATGCGTTTAACGTTGAAACCATTTGTACAGCACCCCTTCGGAATAGTCTCCCTTGCAGTATATACACAGCTTCCAACGCTCTTGAGGTCTTGGAAACAGTTGGAAAACGCTTCATTTGGCAGGGCTGCCATCTCCTTTGTCGTGACGTCTTGTATGGCCTCCACGCTCCGCATCCAACGACCTTTTGGGGCTCTCTTCACATGAGGAAACAGGAAAAAATCGCATCGGGAGAGGTCAGGCGAGTGCGGCGGATGGGGAAGTACAGTAATGCTGTACTTGGCGAGACATTTTGTCATGCTGAGAGCAGTGTGCGGCCTTGCGTTATCGGGGAGGAGGCTCCAATGTCCAGATGCCCATAAGTCAGGGTGAAGGCTTCGCAGTGCATCACGCTTGTATTGGAGCACGTGGATATAAAACTCCTTATTCACCGCCTGCTCTTGTGGGATGAACTCGTGGTGTATGACACCCCTGACATCGAAAAAACTATCAGTACCGTCTTTGTTTTGGTCTTCTGTCGCCGCACCTTTCTCGACGCTGGAGAGCTTGTTGACCGCCATTCGGCGCCCTGCCTCTTTGTTGGAGGATCGTATTGAAAACACCATGTTTCGTCTTCAGTAATCATACTGTCGACGAATGCAGCATGCTTCTCTGCCTCGGAGAGCAAATCAGCGCTCACTGATGCCCGCGTGTCTTTCTGGACCTGTGTGAAGTAGTGCTGCACAAGTCGGGCATTCCACTCTCGTTTCCCCAAGTTGTCACGCAAAATTTGGTGGCATGTTGTCTTGCTAATTCAAGACTGGCATGTTGTCTTGCTAATTCAAGCAACACACAAACTGTGTGTTGGTTCTTTTTATCTTGTCTCGCTTTTCGCGCCGTTTTCAGTCTTGAATCATGAACCAACTGACCCAACAATCCTCCCTTTTGTCTTACTAATGTCGAGAGCATCTGATAACATGCGGACCGTAATGGTACGGTCGTGCTGTACGATTTCCTTGATCTGAGGCACGTTGTTTTCATTCGGTGAGGTTGAAGGGCGCCCCTGCCTTTTGTCGTCTTCCACCGACGTTCTCCCCGAAACGAACCTCTTTAGCCACTCGAAAACTCGCGCCCGCGATGATGTCTCGTTGCCGTAAGCGTTACGAAGGAGCTCATACGTATTTGTTGGCTGTCTTGTCAAGCTTCACACAGAATTTTATGTTTACACGCTGTTCGAGGTGGACGTCCATCTCTGCACATTCACTCACAGTAGAATGCGCAAACGACTAGTGACAACGTATTTTTCTATATGTATTGCATTCTAGCTGCTGCCACTGCAATTAACATAAATAGCTCAGATCAGCTTCTGGGAAGCCTGCTAGATTCCCGCCGTGGCGTCTGCGCGGCATCCCGCGTCGCCCTCTTTCCCTTTCTTCCGCCTCGGGCGGCGGAGAGATGGCTGGTGGCTAATCGCTGTCATTCGGCCGCAGCTCCGCCCCCGGCTTCCCAAGGGGCATTTGCCATTGGTGACTTTTGGCGGGAATTCGGGACCCGTTTGGGGTGGTCGCGCGACCATCCGAGCGGGGCCCAGAGAGATAGAGACCCCTCCGAGACAGCGTAAGGTGCGTACGTTACTGTTCGTCCGGGCCGGCCTCTGCCGTTTGGACCAGTTCATACTCGAGCTCGCCAGCGTGGGTCCTCGATCCGCCGCGGCTCGAGCCTGTGCAGGGGTCCAACGACCTCTGACAGGCGCACCTTGCGTTGACTGCCCACTCTCTCTCGCAAACGGCCCAACGGCCGACACGAGAGAGATCACAGCACTGCCGCGGGGACAATCTCCTGCAGCGGCGTGCTAGCGGCGCGCATTTCTCTGGTTGCCCCGAGCGCGCACCGGAGCCTTGCTCTGAGCGCGCCCCGGGACGGGGTGACTGTTGAGTGTGTGTATGTACCGCTGGAGGACGGCGTCAATAAACGTCTCCTTTGTGAGCTTGGAGGCCTGTTTCTTGCGGCGAGCCGCTCTCCTCTCTGCAGAGGTTGAACGCCGCCGCAGCGGTGCCCCAGGGTGCGTGTGGTGACGGCTGATCGGGGCCCTTGGCTCGCGCGAAGCTCGAACCCGCGGTGGGTAGTGGCCTGTGCCTACTGAGAAACCCACAACTGGCGCCCAACGTGCTAAGTCACTGGCTCTTAGCCTTTGATAGCACATTTGCCGAGCAGGTCGCCTTGACGATCACGCTTGCGCACCATGTCTGCCACCCCCATCGGGGCACTCGGCAGCTACGTGTCGGCTCCCTTAGGAGTCGTAGCGTCCTTTGATCCGTTGGTTGCTGTTTCTTCGAATAGCCAAACACCGTGGTTGGCCGCGGCCCCCATTGGGGCATACGGCGCTACAACCCCCAACGTCGATCACGCAGCTCCCATTGGAGCTGTATCGGGAGCACCCTGAGGTGCACCCGTCAATCACATGCCTCCGCTGTGCGTGCTTTGCGCCCTGTGCGAAAGCGGTGCGTGCGACGCTGCCGCAACCGGCCGTCCTGCACAGCAGCAGCCGTGCCCCGCGAGCGGTCAATTCTGCTCTGGGAACGGTGAGGCGCTGGCCCGGCTCCCTGTGGAAACCGCGCCGCTCATCGAACTGGGCGCCTTGCCTCCTGCGTTCGTGCAGCCCGCCCAAGCCTCCTCTGAGGCCGGGGCGCAGTCGCTGCTAAGAAGTGCTGGCCAGATGATTCAGTCGCTGTCAGGGGCGGTTGAGACGCTTTTGGCCGCGCCGAAGGTGTCTCACCCCGCGGTCAAGTTGCCCATGCCAACATACCGCGGGTATGATGACCTCCTCAGTGCCCGGGATTTCCTTGAGTCCCTCACCCATTACCAGAGAGCTATAGGTCTCACTGATCAGGTTGTGCTGGCACACATCATCCCCGCAGCACTGACTGACACGGCAGCCAGGTGGCATCGGCTTTGCGGCCAACGGGCAGCGACTCTCGAGGAGTTCCGTGCAGCATTCTTGCGCGAATTCCTGCCCGCTGACTATGAGCGTAGGATGCGGCGAGAGTTGGAGCTCCGTACACAGGCTCCGGATGAGTCACTCCTGGAGTACGTACGTGCGATGGAGGACCTTTTCTCAATCACCGAGCCCAGAGCCTCGAACGAGGAACGTGTGGAAAGGACGATCAGGCAGGCACGTCCGACCTTTTCGGCATACCTGCGCGGAGGCCGGTTCCGAGATTTTGAGGAGCTGGCCGCCGAGGCAAAGCGCATTCAAGGCGACATTCTCGCCGCGCGCGCCTATCGTCCACCACCGCCGGCAAGCGAGGCCCTCGAGCCACGCTGTGCATGGAGAGGGGCCATGCCCCTACCCAACCGGCGACCACCCGCACACGCTGCCTCTGCAGCCGTTAGCGGGCAAAACGAAGTGTGGGAGTTGAGCGAACGAGCTCTCGATCCCTACTCCTACAGGAGACGGACAGCCTGCGCTGCACCGTTTTCTGGACCGCCTGCCCAGGGACGCCAAGCGCCCCAACGCACAGCGGAGGGGGAAGCCCGAATCAGCCAGCCCTTTGGCCGTGCAACGGGCGGAACCAGGCAGGGAGAGGCGCCATTACTCCGCGACCAAGCTCGCGGCGGTGTGCGCTGTTTCCGCTGTCAAGAGACGGGGCACTTAGCGAGAGAATGCCCCGTAACCAGGTCTCCTTTGAGGCAGGGAAATGGCGGCGCGGGTCGGTCGTAAAGGGACGACCGGCCCAATCCTTGCTAATCCCCTCAGCGTACAGAGCAAGCTGCCTTGCTAATGCGCACGCGCCGTTTATTCCGGTCATCATTGCTGGCCGCGAATTTTTGGCGTTACTGGATACGGGAGCCACTGCCTCCTGGTTCGGTGAAGAGGTGTTGTCCCACTTGCAAAAGCACTCGGTGCGCTTGCGGACTGCCGTACGACATTCAACCTTGCGAAAGGCGTAGCCCAGTCTGGCGCCGCGAGGCTGACTGTCAGGTGGGGAGAGCGGACGAGACGCACGCGTTTCATCCACCTCCCCGGCCTCAGTGTGCCCGTGATTCTCGGAAGGGACTTTCTCCTGAAAGCCGGGATTGTGGTGGACATTGCTAATGGCGGCTATCGCGACGGACCGTTTTCCCAGCTGAAGCCGTTCATCTGCCCACCGGCGTCGATAACTGCCTGTGCAGTGAAGGCGTTCGGAGAGTGCCACGCTCAGCGACCAGGGCCAAGCCCTTGTGTCGAGCGTTCCGTCGTTTACGCTCCCCTTTGGGACCGAGCGGCGCGGCACGACCAGGCACCACATCCGCTGGCCGCCTTTGCGGTAACGTTGGATGACACTCAGAAAGCTCGTTTGACAGCACTGTTGTGTCAGTACGATGAGCTCTTCACGGATCAACCTGGCTGTACTAATTTAGTGAGCCACAAGATCCACACCGGAGACGCGCTTCCTTTGAAGTGCAACCCCAGACCCGTCAGCCTTGCGAAAAGGCAGGTGATCGATGGGTTGCTGGATGAGATGCTGTCGGCGGACATTATCCGTCGCTCATCCAGCGCTTGGGCGTCTCCGGTTGTGTTGGTGCATAAGAGAGATGGCAGCCACCGGTTGTGTGTGGATTATCGCCGTCTGAATGCGCTGACTCGAAAGGATGCCTATCCGCTCCCGACGATCAGCTCAATCGTAGGAAACCTGGGGAGTGCGCGGTACTTTTCCACACTAGATGCCTCCAAAGGTTACCTACAGGTCCAGATGGCAGACGCTGACCGGTCTAAGACCGCGTTCACGTGCCACAGAGGGCTGTTTGAGTTCACTCGCATGCCCTTCGGTCTCTGCAATGGTCCTGCGACTTTTCAGAGGCTCATGGACCGCGTCCTAGGGGAAGCTAAATGGTCTCACGCCATGTGCTACCTGGACGATATCGTGATTTATTCACGAACCTTCGATGAGCACTTAGGCCACATTGCCGACGTGCTCGCGAGGGTACGGGCGGCTGGGATGACTTTGAATCCTGCGAAAGCCCAAATAGCGCGGACCCGAGTTCAGTTGCTAGGGTTCACGCTGGGCGAGGGCTCCATTGAGCCCGATGCGGACAAACTCCGAGCCATACTCGAGTTTCCCGTGCCCAAGGACGTACGCGGCCTCCGCCGTTTTCTGGGAATGGCCAATTTCTATCGGTCGTTCATCCCGTCCTGTGCCCGCGTGCAGGCATCCTTGACCAAGCTCTTGGGAAAGACTGCCGCGTGGCGATGGGGGCCCGAGCAAGAGCGATCCTTTCGCCTCCTGTCTAGTGCCATTGCCGAGACAGCGCAGCTCAGGCTACCCGACCTGACCAGACAGTTCGTAGTCCAGACTGACGCGAGCGATCTGGGTTTAGGAGCAGTGCTCCTACAGGATTTCGATGGCGGGCTGCAGCCGCTGGCCTTTGCCAGCCGCTTCTTGCTGCCCTCGGAGAGGAATTATTCCGTGACCGAGAAGGAGTGCCTCGCCATCGTGTTTGCACTGCGGAAATTCGACGTCTACCTTGACGGAACGCAATTCGTGGTGCAGACAGACCACAGTGCGCTCAGTTGGCTGATGCGGCTCCGCGAGCCTGCGGGTCGGCTGGCGCGCTGGGCTCTCCTGGTACAGCATTACGACTTTTCGGTGCAGTATCGAAAGGGGAGCACGAACGTGGGTAGCTGACGCGCTATCCCGTGCCCCACTCGCCAGCGGCGCCTTGACGCCAGCAGGCGGAGCGGGCGAAAAAGCGGACGAGCCGCCGGGCGTCAAGGAGGGGGAGCCCGCAAACGGGCTAACCCATTCCGCTAACCAGGCAAGCAGCGCTTCGCAAAGCGGGCGAGAGGCAGAGCTCCGCGTGAGCGCCTCGGAGACGCCGTCGCGAGCGGAAATTTTGGCTGCAAACCTGAAGGGGGACGAGACCAGGCCCCCCTCTGGGGTAACTGGAATCGTTTTCAGCCGGAAAGAGCTGCTGAAAGCCCAGCAAAATGACTCCATGTGTCGCGAGATGAGCGACGGTCTCAGGGAGACGGAGCGCCGGGACGCTACTTGTAGCGGGCGCAGGGGGTAAAAGCCAGCGTGTGTCGCGGCGAGCCCCGGGGGATTCATATTTGCTGAACCATGACGGGCTCGTGCTGAAATACATAGCCACCGATGATGAGTTCATTGACCCGTTCAAGGTGGTTATCCCCAAAAGTCTGAGAGGCGCACTGTTGCGATTTTCTCATGACGAACCACTGGCCGGTCACCTGAGTGGCTCCAAAGTTTTTGCAAAACTGAGTCAATCGGTGACGTGGCCCGGCATGAAGCGTGACATTTTCCGCTATTGCCGTTCCTGCCATGTCTGTCAAGCGGTGAAGTCAAGGAGCGGCAAGCCGCCCGGAATGATGAAACCAATTGACAGTGTGCGTCCGTGGCAGATGGCCACCTGCGATCTGATGGGGCCTTTCCCCAGGAGTAAGCAGGGGTTCATTCACCTGATGGTAGTAGCTGACCATTTTTCCAAATGGGTCGAGTTGTACCCGCTTCGGAAAGTGTCAGCACGAGCGGTGCTGGATAAACTCCAGGAAGTGTTCTGTCGGTTCGGCTTTCCGGAAAGACTGATCACGGACAATGCGTCCTATTTCACCGCTCGGGTGTTCGGTAACACGTGCCGTTCCCTCGGAATTGAGCACTACACCACTTCACCCTACCATCCCCAGTCCAACTTGACCGAGCGAATCAACCGAACGCTCAAGCCAATGCTGGCGGCCTTTGCCGAGTGTCAAAAGGACTGAGCAGACCATTTGAGCGAATTTGCGTTCGCCATTCGAACAGCTGAGAATCGCTCAACTGGTTTCTCTCCCGCCTTCCTCAATTTCGGGAGGGAGCTGGCGAATCCGATGTCAAACGTCGTGCAGAGCCAGCTCGGGGATGAGCAGACGCGGGCAGACTTCTCTGCTTATGCGTCGACTCTTCGGGACCGGCTTGGTCGGGCTCTCAACAGAGCAAGGCAGAGTTTGGCGGCAGCCAGAGCCCAACAGAAGGCTCAGTATGACCGCAAGCACCGCAGCCTGACTTTTCAGGCGGGTGATCTTGTCCTGAAGCGCAACCACGTTCTTAGTGATGCGAGCAAGAGGTTCTCAGCCTCGCTCGCTCCTAAGTGGCTTGGTCCGTACCGAGTGGTCAGAGTCTGGTCGCCGCTCGCGTACCTGTTGGAGGATCCCCTTACGGGGAAAACCAGCCGTGCCCACATCGCAGACCTGAAGGCCTATGCGTCACGGTCTGACGAGTTTGCGTCGGTACCCATTGGTATCACAAGCAAGCGCAAAGGCACAACTGGTGCTGCGGAACGCAACCGTACCGAGCACCGGTACAATCTGAGGCGACGGTCACCGATGTGATTGATGCCGGATGGCGGACTCTTCCGCAACCGAAGGCACGCAGCCTCAGCTAGCTGGCGAGCTTTCTCGCCGGGCCCTACCCCAGGTGAAGCACGGCGGTTTCTTTCTTTTTTTGTTTGCCGCATGCTCAGTTCCAGCCTTGAGCAGTTATTTAGTCGTTTGTTTGTTGTAGTCAGTCTGTAGCATGTTTTTGTTTCCAGTTTATTCGGTGTTTCTTCTAACGTTCCGAGATCTGTACATATGTAATATACGTTTGCGTTGGCGTTCAGTTTTTTTTTAAACCAGACTTGTACATATGTAAAGTTCAGCCTACTCGCGATTGCACTTTCCATGTAGCGCAGAGATGGCCTTCTTTTGTACAGCGCGCCTTCTTTTCATTTATGTTCTGACCCCACGGGTGCGGCCTTCCTCACGAACACGGGACCGGCTGGTTCGCGGAGGGGTCGGCGAAAGTCTCCCCTTCCGGCTGGGGAGTGGTTTTGCTCGTTAAGAAGCGAGTGTCTCGCGGCATGGTTTTTGTGTGGCTATGGGGAGCGTGAAGAGTGCGTCTGTGCGTCATTTGACCCCTGCCACGGCGCCTCGGGACGATTCCGACAAGCGGGTCGTTGTCACTGATGAATGTCCGCTTCTGTGCCGGTGCGTGCCTGGGATTATGTGCGTGTTCCCAAGATCAAAGGCAACGCCGAGAGGGGGACAGAAAGGACAGCACCCTTTCCCGTGCGGGTCCTCTTCGGGATCGTCGAGCGTCGTCGACGTCCTCATGCTCAACTTTGACGACCTTGTGGAGGACATGGGACCGCCGTCAATAAATCGTCCACCGGGACCCTGAAGGCAGCAAAGGCGCGAGTTGGCCGCCGACAGGCCCAATGGGCCGCGCCACCGAACATTATGAGGCTGCAGGCCACCTGTCAGCTGGTCTTGTGTACAGTGTACAGTGTAGTTAGTTTTGTGTTGCAAGTGTTGTTTGTTTTCTGTTCTTATTTGTTTGTCGTTTGGGTTATGGCTGGAACTGAAGTGTGGTAGTTTTATGTGGATTAATTTTTTTTGTTTTTTTATTTTGCCGCATGCTTTCGCCGATGGGTAGGAGGGCATTTAAGGAGAGGAGGATGTGGGAAACCTGCTAGATTCCCGCCGTGGCGTCTGCGCGGCATCCCGCGTCGCCCTCTTTCCCTTTCTCCCGCCTCGGGCGGCGGAGAGACGGCTGGTGGCTAATCGCGGTCATTCGGCCGCAGCTCCGCCCCCGGCTTCCCAAGGGGCCTTTGCCATTGGTGACTTTTGGCGGGAATTCGGGACCCGTTTGGGGTGGTCGCGCGACCATCCGAGCGGGGCCCAGAGAGATAGAGACCCCTCCGAGACAGCGTAAAGGCGCGCTCACACTAGCGGGAAGCTTCCCGCGCCGGCACAGCGTCAACGTCGACGCTGCCTCGCTACGCGCGTTTTCTCGCTGCGGTTGTCTTGGAATGTGGAGAGAGGAGGCGCTGAGGGAGGACCCGAACGAGCAGAAAGAGAAGGGGATAGTCACGTGACACTAGAGAAGACTGGAAAGCGCACCCTGCTAGCTCCCCTCCCGTCGCCCTGGCAAAGGAGCCGCCGAGTGCCCCGGCCGGCCGGGGCCGGCCGGCCGGACGCGCGCAGCCTCCGCCTCCGCCGACGGGGTCACTGAACTGGGACCGACGTCACGGTTCACGGTCGGCGCCCATTGGCTGTTCTGTCACCGGCACGGGAAAAATAGGTACCGAACCCATCGCTCCGCGGGACGGGAGAGCAGGCTGTCCGCGGGAGAAAAACCGGCTTGGGCGGGAAGCGGCACGCGGGAAACGCCCGGCGTTGCGCGTTTTCCCGCTAATGTGAGCGCCCCTGTACCTATTTTTCCCGTGCCGGTGATTAAGGACAGCCAATGGGCGCCGACCGTGAACCGTGACGTCGGTCCCAGCTCAGTGACCCCTTCGGCGGCGGCGGAGGCTGCGCGCGTCCGGCCGGCCGGCCCCGGCCGGCCGGGGCACTCGGCGGCTGCTTTGCCAGGGCGACGGGAGGGGAGCTAGCAGGGTGCGCTTTCCAGTCTTCTCTAGTGTCACGTGACTATCCCCTTCTCTTTCTGCTCGTTCGGGTCCTCCCTCAGCGCCTCCTCTCTCCACATTCCAAGACAACCGCAGCGAGAAAACGCGCGTAGTGTGAGCGTCATTCCGAGGAGCTGCGAGGCAGCGTCGACGTTGACGCTGCCTCGCAGGCTGTCCGCGGGAGAAAAACCGGCTTGGGCGGGAAGCGGCACGCGGGAAACGCCCGGCGTTGCGCGTTTTCCCGCTAATGTGAGCGCCCCTTAAGGTGCGTACGTTACTGTTCGTCCGGGCCGGCCTCTGCCGTTCGGACCAGTTCATACTCGAGCTCGCCAGCGTGGGTCCTCGATCCGCCGCGGCTCGAGCCTGTGCAGGGGTCCAACGACCTCTGACAGGCGCACCTTGCGTTGACTGCCCACTCTCTCTCGTAAACGGCCCAACGGCCGACACGAGAGAGATCACAGCACTGCCGCGGGGACAATCTCCTGCAGCGGCGTGCTAGCGGCGCGCATTTCTCTGGTTGCCCCGAGCGCGCACCGGAGCCTTGCTCTGAGCGCGCCCTGGGACGGGGTGACTGTTGAGTGTGTGTATGTACCGCTGGAGGACGGCGTCAATAAACGTCTCCTTTGTGAGCTTGGAGGCCTGTTTCTTGCGGCGAGCCGCTCTCCTCTCTGCAGAGGTTGAACGCCGCCGCAGCGGTGCCCCAGGGTGCGTGTGGTGACGGCTGATCGGGGCCCTTGGCTCGCGCGAAGCTCGAACCCGCGGTGGGTAGTGGCCTGTGCCTGCTGAGAAACCCACAAGCTCGAAAAAATGGCGCTACACATACGCACCAACATTTGTTTTGGGGAATCATTTCTAGAGAAGAAAATAAATCAGTCTCGAAACTTTACGGACATAGGGTGTAGTTTTCTTGTCTAGCGACTGTGGAGGGGGGGGGGGGTGATCTGACTGTGCGGCCTGCTCGTGCCACGCCCCCCCCCCCCCTCCGCCCCCGGATACAGGCCGTTGTTGCTTCGGCTGCTAGGCTTTGTTCCGGTGCAACGCCAGCGGTGGGGATGGGTTGTCCGGGGTCCATCATCTGGGGATGCAAAACCCCATGGGAGTGGCAGTAACTCCCAGGCGACTATGAGGGCCAGTCGCGCTAGTGAGGTCCGATGCCCGAGCGGGGGCAGGCCTGGAGACACACCTGGGCTCGACCCACGAAATCCGGCATGGAAGGCACGTACAAAATTCAAAAAGTTTTCAAATACATGCAACTTCCATCCGCACGCGGGGGCGTGCACGTCTGGCGGCCGACGCGCCGGTTTCTGGATAAGGGGAAACCAGGTCCGCGCAGGAGTTCACAGCAGCCAGGCTCCACTAAAGCGATACCTCGGGGAAGCAGCCTCACGGCTGAGCGCGGGGCTGTAGTGGCCATTACGAGACGTGGAGGTAGGCGGCGTAGTGTGACCAGTGCAAAAACCGTCGATGTTGTGGAGTACCGGTGGGGTAGGCCCAGGTCATCTCCCCTTAAGCCACGTTCTTGGTTTGTGGCCCGGTCAGCCCAGCCTTGAACACGCCCTCCTCAGTAGGCATGGAGCAAGCTAGGGGAGAAAATAAGTGCACGGTTGGTTAGTTGGAAGCACCGGTGGGTCCCCTCAGAGGTGATCTGTCATGGTGCCGAGGGCCGGAGGCCCGATAGGCTGATGACCTAAGCTTCTATTGGCCGGATCACATCACACATACTTCCGGTGTCTGAAGAACCACGAAAAGCTCTCGACTGTTAGTAGCTGAGAGGTTGGAAACAAACCCTGAAAGTCGTGGAGGGGCCAGAGGTAGCTGACCCCGGGTTAGGTTCTCCTGTCTCCGGCGGTCGGAGCCCGTTGCGTTTGGTGGGTGGTCGCGATCCCGTGAGCGCGCCACACCATTGGGCAATCTTGACGCCCTCCCTGCCCTGTCCTGGCAGGCCAGCAATGGAATCAAGACAGTCGAAGGATGAGGGCAAAAAACTCGCTGTCCTCTTTCCCGTCCCTATGCCCATAACCCCTTTCCCGACAACCATACCACCTGTCCATTTCACCCATCCTCTCCGCTACGTTCCAGGGGGGGTCAGCTGGGAGTCTCCCCGGGCCCGCTCCCTCGGCTGTGGTTCGCTATGTAGCTTCACCCCCTCCCCTCATTTTTTTCAATTTTCCCCACCTACGGGCGGCAAAATTACCTTTGCCCTCGGGCCTTTTGTTTTATCTTCAAATTGGATTAAGCCTGTTATACGTCAGTGGTGCAGGCAGGGGCTTATTATTTTTCAATCCTTTCAGGTTGCCTAAGCCTAATATATGTCAATCGTAAGGACGCTGGAGAATGTTTGCAGAAAGGCATCGAATCAAACGAATGCCTCCAAAACGCCCCCCAGTTTCTCCAGCATTTAAGATTCACAAACAATTGTGTACTTAATCAGCATCTTAACCACACACCAGTGGCACAAGCAGCAACACCGCGCTGAAGGCTTTCGCCTCGCCGCACTTTAGGTCAACAAAGTGCCCCCTTAAATATTTAGCGTTCTTCCAAGCTTCTGGTACGCTAGAGCTTTTAAGGCATTGTGTATATAGAGTGACTAGTTTTTCTAGCACAATCTTCCCTCCGTCCTTCAACGGATCTGCTGTTACCTCATCTTCACCAGCTGCTTTCCCCCTTTGCCTTGCTCTTAAGTTTTCTTTACTTTCTCTTTTGTTACTGGCGGGATGTCCCATTGCTGTGCGCTACTGCCCCTCTCATTAATGCTGCGATTAAATTGCCTGCTGTATGGAATTGTGTAGAACTCTTTGGATACTTTACCTGTCTTATCCATATTGCTAATGGCATTGCCCTCTTTGTCTCTTAATGGAAATATCTAGTTTTTTTTATCTACGCCTAGTTTCCTCTTCCTCGCTTTCAGGCTACCTCTGTTCTTTAGAGCATGCTCGATTCTCTCCATGTTAAAATTTCTTATGTAGGCTAAGTTGCACTTATTTATTAACTTTGGAAGCTCTTCCAGTTCTGTTCTGTCTGTAGGGTTAGGCGCTTTCATTCTTTGGCGTTTCGTAATCAAATCTTTCCTCTCCTAAGGTAGCTTTCCGGTATCCTGTCAAACCATCCTACCTCCTACGTCTACTGGGCACTCCATAATGATAGCTGTGAGGTTATTGTTCATTGTTCGAACATTAGGATCGTCTTCCTTAGTTAAAGCCGAATACCTGTTCCGCAGCGGTATTCTGAATTCTTCTATTTTCCCTCTTACCGCTAACTCGTTAATGGGCTTCCGTTTTCACTAGTTTCTCCCGTTCCCTTTACAAATATAAGCTAATTCGAGACCTTCCCACCCGTGACAGGCAAGTGCATGCTCGTTTTTGAAGTCTCAGCTCAACTCTCTGAACCGCTGTGCGAAGGCACTAAAGAAGAGATTGCCACTTTTATTGTGAGTGGCCTGGATTGCTATTCTATAGTCTGAGAGCCAGGGTCTGAAGACTTGATGCGGTAAGTGGGACCCGAATACAAGATCCTCTGTGCTCAACATTCTCAAGGACCCTTCATTCCTGAAATATACAACGCTGTCAGGCCCTCCGTCCATGAAAAGCTCCAGGCCATCCTGAGCACGGACGTGGGCTGTATCGTCATCACCAGAGACGGCTGGACGTCGCGAGTCGGGACAGTTACGCGTCTGTGACATGCTACTTGTTGAGTGATGATTTCGTGTCTCAAAGTTTCGTTCTTGCGTGCCGCCACCTGCGTGCAAACCACACTGCAGTGAACGTGCGTTGTATACTCATGGACGTTTTGAGAGCGTGGAATATACCTGAGCAACTTCCATTCTATGCAACGTCTGACAATGCTCGCAATTTCGTGTTCACGATTCGGCCAATTGGCTGGGCGTACGTTGTCTGTTTCTCCAGCGTGCTGCAACTTTGCCTCAATCACTTCTGCTCCTTACGAAGGAAAGCGTCGCCTTTGAATGGAACGAAAAGCAGTATTCAATCATCTGAAGCAAACGCTTGAAGCGCCGCCTATACTAGGTAATTTCGATCAAGATGCCGAGCTGAACGCCACACTGACGCCAGCAATAATTGATGGGGGCAGTGCTTGCGACGCTCCAGGCCGGTGCTGAGCGAGCGATTGCGTACGCTAGCCGAGATGTTTCGAAAGCGGAGGAAAATCACTCAAGAGAAAAATCGCCTCGCAGTCATCTGGGCCATAACTAAGTTCGGGCCCTTTTCGAATGATCACCGACCACCATGTGCTGTGCTAGCTAACCAAACTCAAAGATCCCGCAGGGCGACTTGCTCTATGGAGTCTTCGGCTGCAGCAGTACGACCTTGCCAGCACACGCTAATCCGGCCGCAAATATCGTGGCGCTGACTGCTTTCTTCGAGGCCCCGTAAAGCCTGCGCCGGGAGGCGAAGATGCCAACGAGGACTTGAGGCGGTGAACTCGGCAGATAAGGCTGCGCTGCAGCGCCACGGTCCTCAGCTTCGTTAGATGATGGCGCACGTGGAAGGCCACAGAGATGCAGGTGCCCGCATTTTCCTGCGTTCTCTACCTACGTTCAGGATTAGACACGGCGTCTTGTACTTCCACAGAACCTAGAGGTCGTGGCTTCTTGTTGTGCCTGGAAACATGCGCAGGTAGGTCACTGAAGCTTACCTCTGCGACCCGACGGCTGATCACCTTGTTTACAGCCGAACACTTTCCGCGTATTGCAAAAAAGTATTATTGGCCTAACCTCTTCAAGTACGTGTACCAAACACAAGAACTCGCCGGGAGTGCCGACGGTGGAAGACGCCACCTACACGACCGGCTGGTCTCCTACAGCAATAGAATCACAGATACTCCATTTCACGTCATTAAAATGGATCTTCTCGGCTCATTGCCAGCAGCGCAAGACAACCAGGATTTAGGCCGGTCCGTCAGCAACAACGTCGCCGTCGGCGTGCGGCGATCATACTTCGAATCCGTCTTTTTCAGACGCCAAAATCTAAGATATCTAGTAGTATTAAAAGATCGACCAGCGCCTCTTTGGATGATCTTTTTCTAATACTCTGCTAATAATGAATCGTGGCTCTCTGCAGACGTTTGAAATAATTAAATCGCTCGACCAAACTAAGCAACCATCCGAAAATGTCGTGCCTCCAGTGGTGAAGTCGTAACTGTATGATAAAGTGCATTCTTTTTGCCATTCTTGGAAAGTAGCTAGCTGTACTTTCAATAGTCAGTGGCAACAACATTAACATTGTCATTCGTAGTTTCATTGGTAGCACAACAAATACATCGGCATAAAGAGATGCTCTTTAGCTTGCATTATTGTATAGCTATCTTCAGTCTGATAAAAATGAGACGTGCCACAAAAATATCCTCTGAACTACAAAGTATGTTATCCATGCAAAAAATCAACTACAGAGGGCCCAAAGATTAAGAAAAAAGTGTAAATTAGCCAACTTTTATCGAAGCAATAAAAAATTATTGCAGCGGAACATTTTCAGATTTTATGAACAAGTCTTCGTCTTCGCAGATTTTCAAAACATTTTCGCAGCCGCAGAACTGCACTGTGCGAACTTCCTCCAGAGGAAAAAGCCGCTACTGCTGACACATTCACAGAAGAGGTGAACCTATAGTTCATAACATACGTTCGCACTCAGTAAAATCACTGACGCATAATCTACCGGTCTTACTAAATAAACCCAAACAGGTAGCCTTTAAATCGCCAGAAGAGTTACGATTATAGTTTTCAGAATGGTAAAATGAAGACTATCATATCGGTTATCGCGATAAATGTTCTAGCATGTCTCTATTTCGTAGTAACTTTTTCTACATAGTGCTGTAATTTTCTTGTTACCCACTCTGCAACCAATGTCTTCTGCTGCCTTGTAAACGGCTCCAGGGCCCAGGCAAGTTGATGCCTGCAACCTTTAGCCATGGAGAGCGTTCAGTTCTCTGGTAAATAAATAACTGAATTGAATCCTCCCCCAATTCGTGCACCTCGTCCTCTTTGAAAACTGAACCCTTCACTGCATGCTCCATGGTGGGATTTGTAGTCTTCTTAACTCAGATCCCAAGAAAAGAAACCGGCTCAGGCGATTATCCCCAACGAGTTTGCAGAAGATGTGCAGAATTCAATAGCAAATACCTTGTTGTGATTATCCACATATTTATTTCATCATACTATAGTAGCCCAAGGGCTGAAACTAGCAAACATTACGCCCTCTCATCAAGCATGAGATACCTTCTTTATCTCAAGCTGTAGGCCAAACATGTGACCGCTCTCCAGGCAAGCAGCAGTATTTTACATCCCATCAATACAAATCCCAACCCGCATTATTAACCGTTACTCGGTTGACGGAGATTGTGCATGATCTCGCACCTAGTATGACAGTCGTAGGCAGAAGGACATTGTAATGCTCGATTCTACTAGGAAATAATCAGATAAGGCATCAATATATCTAACTAAAAAGCTTTTTTTTTTCACATCGTTCACAATTCATAGTTCATGAGCATTCCCCATGCCGAACGGTTACCACTGCGTTGAAAGCTACTCACTGCAGCTGGATCAGTCCTTTGGTCGCTGTCAATCTTGGTGCTTATAATGATGACATAAATGAGGGCATTCATTGTAACGTCGAACTCGCAGACCAGCTTGGTTTTACCTGCGCTGCCCTCGCACGGAAGAGAAAGAGGAAGGAAGCTGTCGGGAACGTGCGTGTCGTTTGTGTCCGTCCGTGTTGTCCTGCTGACATCTAATGGTGAAATCGAATCGCAGGCCCGGAGCGGTCTGCACGCTCTGTGACAGAGCGCCTGAAACCGGCGCAGAGCGCGCGACCTGAAATTGCGATTGGAGTACACTTGCTCTGGCCAGAGCATGTAGGGCGCCGCTATCGCCGCTGAATAAGAACGTCACGCAAACTTCCGGTCAGATCCGCCGATTTCGGCGGAGCAGTCCTGACTGCTCCACGGAGCAATCTCGGCTCGGCAACCGCTCCCTGTCCACGATTGGAAGACTCGATCCGTGCCTCAGATCTGCGTTTGGAATACAGTTGCTCCGAAAAGAGCAGGAAACGTTGCTCCAGAAGTGCTCCAACTCTGCGATTGGAAGTCACCATAGGAGAAGTGTACGAGTCAACCAGGCAGGCTTGAAGCGCTTCTGCGAGTGAAACGAGCAGTTGTTAGTGAGCCTCGTCAGACTGGTGCGGTAGCTCGACGAGTGCCTTGACGACTGCTGTAGTTCATCCAGCACTGTTGAGCGAAAGGCCGCGGTCGCCGCTTTGCTGCAACGTCGATGGCTTGTCCGACACGCCCCAAAATGCAACTGAAGGGAAACGGCGGCGCATCCGTGTCTCGGATTGGCTGCACGCTGGAGAGAGCGGCACAGGCAGCCGCGATTTTGCAGTCATTTCTCAGCGGCAGCTGAGCCACGCACACTAGGCGGCGCGCATGCGCTCGGCGGGGAGACCGATCGCGATCTCTCCCTGATTCAGATTCAAATAGCACCTTTTCTTCGCTCGAACCACCGAAGCCGTTCAAACGAGCACTAGCGGCGTAACCGCATTTGGTGCAAGCTCATCGCTCGTCGTTGATGTACTGCGTTCAGAGGCGCATTGCGCGCGAATGCCGGGAGGTGCCACCTGGCGGCGTGCCTTTGCCAGGGAGAGAAAGGGCCATGAATTCACTCTGTGAGGACCAGCAGGCCGCGGAGAAGAATGGAAAGCCACGCTGTTGGTCCATCCCGACCTCTCTCCTGCCCATTTGAACCCGAGCAGCAGCGTTATGAGGAGAGCAGCTGTTTAAATAGAGGGTTCACTTCGGGTTCTCTCTGACGGGCGGTGGCGACAGCGGCCGCAATGATCGGCTAGGGAAGAGAGCGAGGAAGAAAGCAGCCAAGGAGCGGAACAGTTCGAGGAACGATGGAAAGTCGTCTCCTCACCCCATCAGAATGCGCCAGAGGCGAACAAAAAGAGAGAGAGAGAGGAAACCCAACACTTGTTTTGCTAATTCGCTGAGCAAGTTCTTCTGCCGAGGCGTACCGTTTACGAGCCGTCTGTAGCCCGGGGTTAATTAGTTCGCGCCTTTGCATAAATGCCTCGCGGCTACGCTGACTTTTTTTCACTCGCTTTGTACTCAGCTGTCATTTCTTGCTCTTTTCTGTTCCAGTTTTCTCGCTTCGCGGGGGCGCCGCTGGGCTGGTGATCGCGGGCCTGCAGAACGAACCATTGCGGAAACACCTGCGCCTTCGAGGCGACGGAAGAAACCACGCCTGCTGCCGGCGCTGGCCGCTGCCCTCCGCTTATGGTCGGCACACGTGACATTTACACTGCTGCTCATCCGTTCCCGTGGGTGGCAGGCGAGCTTGGCTGCTGGCGCTGTCATAATTGTCCAGGACGTCGCGAAGCCCTTGCCGTGTTTTGGGTTTATCCGAGGCCTTCTCTGTCGCGAGACAACACGCGGGCGGCGGCAGCAGAGCTGTCAGCATGCAAGTGCTGGGCTTTGCTTGTAGCCTGCTGCAGCGGTCAAGCAATGAAGCGAGCTGATTCGAATTATTTGTGCGACTGCGCGTTCTGTCTCGGCTGGCCCACAGCTCCGCACCCTCGCGGCTTCCAGGACACCATACGCCCCGCTTGCTGTGATTAGAACAAGGAACAGACATAGGCAGCCGCCCAAGCGCATTCGTACTCCTACAAAGGAGGACAATACACTTTTCTCAAACTTCGCACAAAGTAAGTATTCACCTTGGTCCCGGGCATCGAACACGGTCTACCAAATGAGATAACCAGAAACTTAGCAAATGGCCGAGCGACGTCGTATCGTTGAACAACTCCAAGCGTTAGTTCCGTGTACTGAGGGGAATCTCCCAAGGTGGAGTGAGGCTATGTGCTAGCTCCCATTTTGCTTTTATTCGATATCAGCCAAGCATGCAACCTCTAAGTGTCTGCCGACGACTGTGACACCTTTCGTTCAGTCACTATCCCGAGCCTTTCGAGACTGCCTAACTCAATGCAGCAGCCAAGTGACCGCTGTTACGCGTAAACCAATTAACAGGAAGGCTTTCCGGTTCCATCAACACCGCTGCACTCTCATTTGTCCGTACCACAGTGCTAACACGTCAAGGCCTGTTAACAGAGCCTTTTAGCATAGCGGAGACGTGTTGGCGCAGATGTGTACCGGTTTAAACACCGCTTCTCGATGGAATTGCATAACCGGGCCTGGGGTGCGGCTTGATCTCGGTGACCAGAACCGACAACGCACTCATCCACCAGAGCAGGATTTGGCCACCCTGGTGTAGCACTTGGCCACAACCTTCAGCCCTCAGTCCCCAGCGGCTGCGGAGCAACTGACCAAGGCGGCGGTCAGACCTGTGACGCAGCGGAGGGTGCTAAAAATCTCTGGCTCCGGACAGGCCGCCATTGCAAACTGAACCTGGCAACGTTTAACGCCAGAACCTTAACCAGTGAGGCTAGCCTAGCAGTGCTGTTCGAGGAACTAGCGGGTATTAGATGGGATGTCATAGGGCTTAGGTTAGGAGGACAGATGAGGCATATACGGTAGTAACAGTAATAACGGGCGGGCACGTACTGTGTCATCGTTGATTAGCGGACAGGGAAGAACTAGGTGTGGAATTCCTCTTCAATCGGGATATATTTGGCAACATAGAGGAGTTCTATAGTATTAACGAGATGGTGGCAGCTCTCGTAATTAGGCTTAATAATAGGCCTACTCGCCTCTACCCTGCCATCATGACCACATCATTGAAAGCTTCTGTGAAGACGTGGAATTGGCAATAAACAAATTTCACAGTACACTGTAATGATGGGCTACTTCCATGCGAAGGTAGGCATGAAGCAGGCCGGAGACACGGTGGTAGGCGACCATGACAGAGGCTTCAGGAATATCAGGGGGGAGCATTACTAAAGTTCGCAGAGAGAAATAACTTACTGATCATGAATACCCTTCTTCTGGAAACGAAAGAACGGGAAAAGAACGTGGAAGAGCCCCAACTTGGAGACTAAAAATGAAATCGACTACACAATATTCGCTCACCTATCCATTCTGCAGGATGTGTACGTAATCGGAAATGTGCGTTGTAGCGACCACAGAACGGTAAGGTTTCGAATTAGCTTGGACTTGAAGAGAGAACGGAAGAAGCTAGTGGAGAGGAAGTTCATTAACGAGTTAGCCTTAAGGGGGAAAGTACAGGAGTTTAGGATAGCGCTGCAAAACAGATATTCGGCTTTAACTGAGGAAGACGATCTTGATGTCCATACAGTGAACGATAATCTGACATCCATCATTACGGAGTGCGCAGTAGAAGTAGGCGGCAGGACAGTTCAACAGGATACCGGAAAGCTATCTCAGGGAAATTAAGGTCTGATTAAGAAACTCCAAAGCATGGGGCGTCTACCCTTACATACAGAATAGAACTTAAAAACGTATCAAAGTTAATAAATAGGCGCCAGGTAGCCGACATAAGGAAATTTAATATGGAGAGAATCGAGAACGCTCTCTAGGGGTAGCCTATAGAGCATTATATGCTCTATAGCCGTGAAGAAGAAACTAGGCGTAGGTGACAACGAGACGAATGCGTTAACAGAGGAAGAGGGGAGTGCCATTAGCAAATATGGATAAGATGGTTCAAGCAGCCGACGAGTTCTACACAAACCTATACAGTAGCCAATGCAATCAGTTAATGAGCGTTATTGAGAGAGGCAGTAGCACACAGCAATGGCATCACGCCAGTAACGAAAGAGGAAGTAAAGAAAGCCTTAGGAGCAATGCAAAAGGGGGAAAGCAGTTGGTGAGATTCAGGTAACAGCAGATCTGTTGAAGAACAAAGGGGAGATTGTGCTAGAAAAACTAGCCACCCTGTATACGCCATGCGCGTGACGATGGTCGCGCCGCCCGTAGGCAAGCCTGCGAAGCGTGAGCGGGCCGCATATGTCGTTTTACCCGTCCGTTTCAGTGCGCTTTCGCGATGCACTTGGTTTTGAAAGCTTACACCGCGTCGAGTAATAATTAGACGCGAATCTGTTTTCATGTAAGCCTTCAGTAACGTAAAGGAACGTACACGTACATGTGCGAAACTGGCTCCTCGAAAACTTTTAAAACTCTCCAGGAAGCGCTCCTGTGTCCTCTCCGCGCCCTCGCTCGACGGTGGCAGATCCTGAAAAACAAAAGTTTGCATTGCTTTCAGTTGACACGCTAGGGAGCTTACTGCCTTCCCTGTATTTCTGTCTCTGCCCGCATTCAGTGATATTTTTCACGCGTTCTCGCCTCGTTTCGGCTCACAAGGTGCTAAACAGGCACGCTGTTTGGAAATTGAATTTTACTTGAAGGGAGCTTATTTCCAGACATACAGGAAATAGGCCTTGGGCGAAAAGCTACTAGAGTGGCTTGAGAGATGCTCGAGGCCCGGTGAAGGCAGAGCAGCAGAACAGGTGCGCATTCAAAGCAAACATACTTATGCAGGGTGAAATTGTGCATTATGGAAAACAGCAATAACAGGAGAAATACTTGCGCTCATGAAACAAACAAATTAGAATGAAGACAGTAATTAACGGTCAACGATCGTCGAGCCGTATGAAGATAACGTGGCTGAACCTAAAAATTTGTTAGTACTCATGACAAAGCTCCCCAGGAACAGAAAGACTTTGCGGCATTGATGAAATGTAAGTTGAAGTCTTTAATGGGGGCGGTAAAGATGTTCGGGTTGTTTATGGTGTGATGATTTATTGTGCATTGTAAAAGAAACGAAGGCTCTGATTTCCGTATAACGTCCTCGTTCGAGGAACATCGCATATTCGTTTGCTTCTGGTGTGAAAGTGTTCTGAAAGCGTGTGAAATACGACAGATGGCTCGCCTTTCGATGTAAGCAGGTGACGGCTGAAAAGAACGCACCACACAAGGCCGCGTACCCGCGCCTAACGTAGCACTGGGTGTCGCTCAACACTTAAGTTGCACCTAAATGCTGCCTGCCACGTTAAAATTGTTGATGGACGCTGTCCACTATGCATATGTTAAAAACCTGTCAGGCCGGCCGCGCTCTTTATTGCCACGGCCACTCGAGATCGCGCAGCTGTGTTACTGCACTCGCATTCGTGAGCGCTGTACTCTTGCGACGCTACATCACTTGTGAGCGCTTTGCGGTATGACTTCGTGATGGCCCAGAAAGCTTCGGAGAAATGGTGCCTAAAGCCATCGTCATTTGTCATGCTGCCCCACAAGTGTTTTACGCGCCATACTTAGTTTCACGAACTTTACACTGCTTCGTCTGCTTTGATGCTGCTTTGGTAATGTTACTGGACTCTATTCATTATGTTTCTTCATGAGATGGAATAGACCGGACCGGACTGGACGAGCCTTTCCAGGCCGTACATTGTAAAAAAAAAAAAGCCTCTGAAAACAACACAACACAGACTCCTGCAGTTTCATCACACCTGTTCAGAAACGAACAACACTACTCAGTCCCGCCGCGGTGGCTCAGTGGTTAGGGCGCTCGACTACTGATCCGGAGTTCTCGGGTTCGAACCCGACCGCAGCGGCTGCGTTACGCTAAGGCGCCCGTGTGCTGTGCGATGTCAGTGCACGTTAAAGATCCCCAGGTGGTCGAAATTATTCCGGAGCCCTCCACTACGGCACCTCTTCTTCCTTTCTTCTTTCACTCCCTCCTTTATTCCTTCCCTTACGGCGCGGTTCAGGTGTCCAACGATATATGAGACAGATACTGCGCCATTTCCTTTCCCCCCCCCCCCCCCCAAAAAAAAAAAACCAACCAATTACTCAGACGCAGAAAGGTCACCTACGCGCGCGCCATCTGCTGGGTCAGCGCCGTGCATGGCGAAAGTGGGTTTCTGTGGGTGCCACACGATGGCGCTACGACTGCACATCAAGCCAGGAAGAAATGTACCTGAAACGCATGATACTCGCTTAATTCCGACATCTGTAATTTACATGCTCTTAATTATTCATGTACGCCTTAGTGCAGATCTCGAAGATCCATTTCTAAGAAAACCGTGCATTCACTAGACGCGCCTTTTTTCATGTTCAAACGTCGAGCCACCGTGGCGGAGTGGAAGCGCCCCCGTCTCGAATGTCTGAGGCCCTGGTTCGATTCCCTGCCGAGACGCCGGTTTATTTATTCATTGAGTGAGAGAGCAAGAGAAACAACTGCAATGGAACACCAGTTGATGAATGCCAGGAGAGGCGTCTATACCCCCCCCCCCCCCCCCCCCCCCGTGGCCCCAAGCCGTCGGCCGGATTCCTTTTCGACACAGCACCAGCAAGGGCGTGACTGGCAATTTCGTGCTGGACGTTAGGGTCTGGGCTGTAAAGCAAAGCCTCCCAGCAGTGCGCCAGCTATCGCGTCTAGTCGGGCATGTCCACACCGTGTGGACCAAAGTTTCTGCCTCGCCGCAAAATTTCCACTGTCATTTGAGGACTTCAGGGTGTCACTCGCTGCACAGTAATTTCCGACGCGCGGTGCGCAGAAATACTGCGACGCCGACGGCCTTTCGACCGAACGAGCTGTATACGCTATCCCGTAAAAAATGAAAAGTGTAACGTTAAGAGACCGGAAACGGGCAGAGTGGGTGAGGAAACAAACGCGTGTTAATGACATCCTAGTCGATATCAAGAGGAAGAAATGGGCTTGTGCAGGGCATGTAATGCGAAGGCAAGAAAACCGCAGGCCCGTAAGGGTAACGGAGTGGATTCCAAGAGAACGCAAGCGTAGCAGGGGGCGGAAGAAAGTTAGGTGGGCGGATGAGATTGAGAAGTTTGTGGGGATATTGTGACCGAAGCTGGAAAAGGAGAGGGTTGATTGCAGAGACATGGGAGAGGCCTTTGCCCTGCAGTGGGCGTAGTCAGGCTGATGATGATGATATCAATTTACGGGAGACCGGCTGCGTACGCGCGGTTAGCCCCACCTATACCACTGTGCTTGTGCAAGTGGCGTTCGGTAAAGCGTCTTACGTCCACGCTAATACGTCTCCGCTATGCTAAAAGCCCCTCTATCTCAACCTATGTTCAACAAGTGGCGCAGAAAACGACAGGCTAGGCAAAGTGCACCGGACGAGCGCTGTGTGCACGTGACGGCAGCTGTCGTTTTCTGCGCCGTTTGTTCAGTGTGGACCGTCTTTTGATTATGCCGTAAATGTCCAGAGCTCAGGCCAGTTTTTCCACTCGCAGGGAGCTACAGTTCGTGACCTTGTATGTGTGAATTAGGGCACGGCCTCCCCTTCGGACATCATGATACTGCGGCAACTTCAAAGGAGTGCCGGGGTTTTCAGGCTGCAGACATAACGCCTCCAGTCGTCTACGCCAACGTAACAACGTCGTCCCTAGGAGAGGGCTTTCCAGCCATGTTTGCTGCTCCCACTCTGCGCAGGGGGGAAACGGAAGTGAGTTTCACTGTAGTCGCTGGCAATGTTTTGCGAGCTCTCTAACGAGTTTGGCGGTGCGCCAGTGGCTCTCCCTGATCGCTCGCTCTCAAGTGGAGAAGAGCCGAAGGGGGAAGCAAGAGTGAAGTGTTTGCCCTCCCGCCTCCGAGGAGAAAGCCTCCTTTTCAACCTCGCTCCAAGTGGCCGACGAAGGCTTCCGTGGTAGGATGTCACAAGCCTTCTCAGGGAGTCTCTCGGGAAGTGCTAGACCAGCAAAGAGCGTTTAATGTTAAGCGTGTAAAGCCTCCCACGAGAAAGCGGGACCTGACCAACGAGTGCGTTGTCCTTGGTGCGAGGTGTGATGGCCGTAAATCCCGTGGTTCACTGGTCAGAATCCCATTCGCAACCTTGCCACTGGACCTTTAAAGGAAGAGAGTGCGATAGTACCAGCATGCTCCGTTTTGCTGACAGTCGCCAAAATGTTTTTTTTTTTTTACTCTCCTTGATTTCTAGAGGCCCGCCAAGTTAAGGACCCAGTTTGATGCAACTTGCAGCTGAGGCAGCCGATAACGGACTTGCATGAGATCCTAAACCTGCGTAACTGACGAGAAGCGGAATGAAGCACACGGGGCGAGCGTAAGGCTAGGTTATGCACCTCCTTTCTCCTTCAACAGCAAAGCGCGTGCGCACCAGACATGCATTCTTGCGCATGCGCATTGTTGTTGAAGGGAGGAGGAGTTGATGCAATAAACCAGTTGTTGGTTTGCGCTCGCCCCGTCCGCTGCTCTTGTGTCTCCCGTCTTTTGCGCAGTTTTACGTTCACGGAATGTCGTACCAACTAGCCCCTCACCGGACTCTTCTACATCAGGTCGGTTCAAAACGCGATTTCATGAGAGAGAGAGGAGCTTCGGAAATTATGCAGCGATGAGTTGCCAGCGCAGTTCTAAATTATTGCAGGCAAATGTCAGAGAAGTGCCTCTTTTTTTTTTTACGTTGCCACTAGGACTGGAACGATCTGACGTCTTCACGACAAAACAATCTGGCCCGAAGCATCGTTGAGGACGCACATATTATGCCTTAACTCTCAGACAGACTCTGAGAGAGTGAGCGCATTCAAAAACTGACAAGCTTATTTGGGGAACCGGCTTCCTTGCCATGTGTCACTTCGAATGAATTTATTTATTCGTTTATTTATTTACCCACAGCGCCACAGTGGCATTGCAGTGTGTGTGTGTGTGTGTGGGGGGGGGGGGGGGTAGATTTACAAAGCAAAAAAAGGATTATTACAAGGGCAGTCACAATGACAATGAAAACACTTCATTGTCAGTAATCTTAACAAGAAATGAAGACAAAGCATTCCATTCTCGAACAGTGTGAGGAAAAAATGACATCTTGAACATATCGGTGTCTGACCTGAATTCACGCACTTTATGGTTACGATCAACCCGCTCTTGATCTGTAGTGTGAATGAAAAATGTACTTCTCTCTAGGAATAGCAATCCTGTTGTAAAATATGTTATGAAAAATTTTATGCCTTAGCTTTGTCCTTCTTACTTCATGGGGTTCCCATTCTAATTCCTGTTTTATGCCAGACACACTAATAAGCTAGTTGGCAGCCATTTTCTTGTTATTTTATTTATTTTTTTCTTTTTTTTTGCTTTCTAACGCTACAACTACACACAGCTATAAGGCAATGCATATAATGGGTTCACCTATGTTCCCAAAGAAGTAACGAGGTCTTGTGGCCCATGGGTCGCGTGCTTGCCTCACGACCTTAAAGTCCTGAATTCAATTCCCCCGCACCTTCTGAAGAAATTTTATTTTTTTCTTGATATTACAAATTTTTTTGGGACACTGCTGCTGGTCAAAGCCAACTCCGGGTTGCGTTGCTGAAGAGCCACATAGTGCCTCCGCATCAAGTCCTTTTCTATTCAAGTTCCCCAACCAATACGGCCTGACCTGGTTGTGTACTGATCTGTTTCTTCAGCTCTGCTACAGCGAGTGTTGTCAAGAGCTGACGATCATAGATATTGATCGCGCAATAATTAGCTCTTGTGCTAATTCTGGTGCTCTTCTGGTCGCTGCCTGGTTGTCGTAGCGGATATGAGAGGCCGCACCCCTTCATTAGGCCAGTCGGCGACGCCCTCGCCGCAAGTGGAACAATAGGAGGTCCTTGAAAGAAAACGCAGCCGATTTGCAGGACGATGAGGAGCAACAACGCCTACAAAATATGCGGGAAGGCGCCCGACAACGGCGCGCACGCGAAACACGAGGCGCTCGAAAAGATGCACCAAGTGAGGCGGGGCCCGCTTTGCGAAGCACTGCGTGCAAGACTGGTCGCTCCTCATGAGAACGGCACCTCTTTTGGATTCGCAGTTAGTTGCGTCGATGACAAACACACTTGGAACACAAGCAGCGTAGTGGAATATTTTTGTTGTTGAAAACAAACACGAAGCCCAATTCGCTCATAATCTTCAGCTGTGTCGCCTGACGTACGGAAGTTTAGGGCACCGCCGCGCAACAACTGGCGAATCAGAAGCAGGGAGGCGACGTAAGGCGGTCACGTGAACGATAAAAAATTGGATTTAAAGACAGTGGCGAAACTATTGACCAGTTTATTGCACCTAACACACAGAACTATATAAAGGGAGAAGAGAGCCGAGCACGGCGCCACCACCTCGTTTCAAAGCGGTCTCCCGTCCATCCGTCCATCGCCGAGAAAAAAAATGACAGACGATTTAGCGTGGTTACGCCAGATGCGAAGTAGATGCGCTTCGGTCTTCACTTCGATCCCGATCCGAGTCTCCGCTTTCAAGCTCGAGCAGGCCTCGGGCGAAGTTTGGTGGAGCGCGGGGGTCTTAGCTGAAGCTGGAGGGGAAGCTCCGCCTTGAGAGCATGACGCAGTAGCCTTGGCCATTGTCTCCTTTGCATCCAAAGATGCTGGTGACCACTCCTGGCGCAGTGGTGAACCGGTTAAGCGATGCGCCACTTTCCTGCATGTGCTGCCACCGATTGTGAGACTCGGGTTGCTCTTCTTTCCGGGTCGCCATACGGAGTGGAGAAATCGGTGAGTGGGAGTCCTACAGAAAGAAGAGGCAGCACCGCCGCCATCATTTTTGTTCAATTTTTATTTATTTATTTATTTATTTATTTATTTATTTATTTATTTATTTATTTATTTATTTATTTCATTTGCCTCGGGGACAACGAAAAGAGCAGACGGGGAAAAGCTGCTGCGAGGACCAGCTTGACGGGACAACTCATCCCGTGTTTGAACGCATTGCGCAGCACACAATAAGTTGCTCCATCATGAACTAACCACGCGCACGACCTGGACACATTTCTTGTTGTGCAAATAGTTTGGGTACATTACCTCTCCCCCACTCCTCTCTTCCTATCCCCTCAACTCTTTCATTTCATTTCTCCATTCTGCCTGCTATCCTTTATTTCCGCTGCCCCGTCTCAGGTGCTTCAGTATCGGTGGTAGATGCCGGGGCTAGCAAAAATCTTTTCCTTCTTTTTTATTATTATTTTAATAAAACAACTTACTTACTACGCACAATAAGTCGTTCAACTGAAACGCTTATACAGATCGTTAGGTAAAGAATAGAACTGAAGTCAAAGCACAAAAACAACACAGCGAAGTAGATCTGACACAATACATGGCAGTAATACAAAGAAACACACGAAGGGAGGAAATGTTTGCTTAGAGCGGTTTGTTCTAACTAGAGGGAAGAACTTTCGCTGACAGTGCGGTAGCTAAAAACACACCCTGAGTAAGTGCGGGAAAGTTATGCTTTCCTTGTGCAGTTCTGTACTTAGTAGTCTCGGTGTGTAGTAGTGGGAGAGCATAAAACAGGCGGAGAAGTCCTAGTGGAAGCATGCACAAACATTCGTAGAAACATTCGACGAATTTCTTTAAAGGGAACAAGTCTAAAATTGTTACCGCTGTTGGACGAGTGTTGATTTATTAAGGTAGGAAGCCTGAAGCGAAGCATCTGTTTGCCGTATTTCGTATGGCAATCAGTGACGTGCCCACGCTCAGGTTTATAGGCGCTGTAAGTACTGATCACGTTGTCTTGAAGCGCCGCTAATAGTGTTAGTGTGTCGTTTTACTTTTGGTGATACCTTCCTTATATAGTAGGAAGAGCCTCTACTGCCTAAGTAATAGTCCTCTCCTGCGCGAGCTAAGGCGCTTTAGAAAATTAGTCCAATGGCTCTTTTTTTGAGCACTGATTACTGTCTGATATTGTCTTTTGTTGTAGTTGCCAAAATTAATCAGCTAATCAAAAAAGTGGTTAGACTTTAACGTAAGGAAACCGAGCAGATGTACGAAAGCATGTGTTTGGCCTGGTTGGCTCATGCTTTTGCTTTGCTGGGTCGTCGGCACGTCTGGTAAGGATATTAATTCGATAGTAGTGTTAGTAAGACTACAACCTGCAGTGCATGCACAGCGCGACAGTTCTGCAGTTTAACACGAGGCGTGATCGGCGGCGGTGATAGCATAATACAGGGCACATCATTACTGCATAATAATAGACACACCTAAGAAACGACTGTACAGTTACCATAGTCATTCATAAATTCAGCAATTAAATTACAATAGTGAACGTTGTCAGACAGGGAGACACAATCTCACCAACGCTATTCACCGCCTGTTTACAGGAGGTATTCCGATGCCAGAATTGGGAACATTTAGGGATAAGAGTTAATGGAGAATATCTAAGTAATTTAGGATTCGCTGATGACATTGCCTTCCAAAGTCACCCAGGAGATGAACTGCAGAGAACGATTAATGAGTTAGACAGGCAGAGCAGAACGGTGAGTCTAAAAATTACCATTCAGAAAACCAAGGTATTGTTCAACAGTCTCGCAAGGGAACAGCAGTTGACAATTCGTCGACATTTTTGCAGTGGTAATGGAGTACGTCTACTTAGGGCAGGCAGTGACCGCTGATCCGGACCTTGAGAGAGAAATAACTGGAAGAATAAGAATGCGGCGGACTGCATATGGCAGGTTCTTTTAGATCAAGATTGGCAGTTTACCAGTATACCTCGAGAGAAAAGTGTACAACAGCTATTATCTTACCAGTATTCACCTGGAGGCTAACGAAAATGGTTCAGCTTAAACGAGCTCTGGAACACCTTCCGAGACGAGCACATAATTTCGCTCAATCACTACATGGTACTGTCATGAAAACGTGAGCCAAATAATGCACTTCTACCACACGTGAAGGTTGGCGAGCCCTTCCCGGCGACTTTTTCATGCTCGCACCTTCCTCCGTCGCTCGCACCTGCGCAAGCTGAGAGGTGGCCATTGGTTAGATTCTTTCAGACGTCAGGCAGCTACCACTGCCGTGGCCAATAAGCCGCGTAGCTCAGGCGGGCCAGGAAGCTCCGCTCCCAGAGGGCGGGGATGGGGGGAGGGGGGGGGGGGCGGTGGAGGAACGCCGATCTTCCAGCGCGCAAAAACCGACGAGGGAAGAGGGAAAGGCCCGAAGACGCTGAAAATCAAATTTTGACTACAAATTCAAATTTTGACTCTGGCCTGTTGAAATGGTAAATTATAGACTGCGTCTTAGCGCACAGGAGGTTATGTTAAGGCTTAAACATGATGTATTTGATGATCCCGACGGAACTAAAGGGGGCAGGGCAATCTTGGGGCTGGATCTTACAAAAGCCTTCGATAATGTTGAGCATAGAGTGGTCCTTGAAGGCCTCAGTGTGGCCGGAATAGGCATCAAGTGCTCAAACTATGTCAAAGGATTCTTAGGCAATCGAAAGATCACTATAAGCTTTGTAGGGCTCTCCTCAAAGCAGACTGGCTTGGCAATAAGAGGACCCCTCAAGGTCAAATCCTCTCTCCAATGCTCTGCAATTTTGTCATGAGAGTACTTTCCCACAGGCTAAATAAAATTGAGGGGCTAAAGCACTGCATTTACGCTGATGGTATAAATATTTGTGCAGCAGGGCGAACGAACGCTGACATCTCATAACGACTGCAGGCGGCGACAGGGGTAGTTGAAAACTATGCTCTGGAGAGAGGGCTTTCCTGCTCCCCTAAAAAATCTGAGATATTCTCACTTAATACCAAATACCAGATGAAGAAAGAGACTCGCTTCCCTGACCTATACGGCCCGATAGAGGTTGTCGTTGGTGGTAGGTTAGTACCTAGGGTTGACACTATGAGAGTCCTTGGATACTTTCCCCTGACGAACAGACGTAACACAACCACTATCAAGAAGCTTAGTACCTATGTCACCCAGGTGATAGCCATCTTTAGGCGGATCTCCCTCAGAAACAAAGGCCTGCGAGAGCACTGTCCCCTGAGTTTAGTACAAGTATTCATAGCGAGTAGGATTGCATACGCGACTCCATTTCTGAATCTTAGTCAGCAAGAGGAAGAGAAAATAGACAAGTGAATGAGAAATGCATACAAAAGAGCTCTCGGCATCCCGCCGAACTCCTCAACGGAGAAATTGCTTAGTATGGGAGTGTAGAATACCTGTGCGGAGATTTCCAGGGCGGTAAGAGAAGCGCGAATTTGGAGGCTTAGCTCCTCAATAGCAGGCAGGCAGATCCTCAATGACCTATGGGAGAAGGAGACGAAACCCCCGTATACTGCAGAGCCAATCCCTTCAGGCATACGGAAGCATCTCAAAATTGCCGATATACCTAAGAGCATGCACCCGGAGCATGATAAAGAAAGGAGAAGACATAGAGCTCGAACAATAATGAACAATCTTGGCCGGGACCCGCCGGGTAACATAGCCTTCTGCGACGCAGCCTGTGGCTCCGATGGCGCCTCCGGCATTGCCGCCGTTGATGGGAATGGGGATAAAGTGACTGTAGCATCGATTAACACTAGGAATGCGTTAGTGGCAGAGGAGGCTGCTATTGCCCTAGCGTGCGTCAGTACCAAAGCCGAGATGACCTTGTCTGACAGTAAGGCAGCTGTTCACAACTTTTGTAAGGGGGTGGTCTCCAGTCAATCCGCCAAATTACTAAGATGCCCCTCAAGCAGAGAGGTCTCCCTCATATGGGTTCTTGCTCATGAGGGCATCCGGGGAATGAGGCTCCTCACAGCCTCGCTCGAGAATTATACATCCGAGCTGCTCTGGAAGTGCCCTCAGCTGAGTGGGAATAAAGACCCTAGCATATATAAAGAAATAATCGAAACACCTACACTGGATAGGAGAACACTCTCACTTCCGGATAGGTCACTCCCTCTAAAGGAGTGCGGGGCTTGGAGGAGGCTTCAGGTCAACATATTCTTTCCGTACTCTGTACTACAGATGAAGACACTGGGGAACCGAAGCTCTGCAGTAGCTGCCACAGAATTACTTCGCAAAATAACTTAATTTGGGAGTGTCAGGATTCTCCTGGGGCTAAATCACAAAGCATCCTAGACCTTGCCACCTGGGAAGAGCTGATCGGAGCCACGATCCGAATCAGCAAAGACTCCTCATCCGTCAGGCGGAGACAGCTTACTACAAGACTCTCAAAGACTCCTCATCCGTCAGGCGGAGACAGCTTGCAAGATGCAAGACTCTCTCCGCGGTCTCCGGTGCTGAGAGCCGGCTGGGAGGCACCCCCTCCTTATTGCTGCACCCCGACCGTGAGGCCCCATGGTGATGGAAATAAAGTTCGTTCATTCAGCTTCTACAAAGCGCACTAAAAAAATTCTTGCTGGACAGTATTCGTGAAGCGGCATGTTTTAATATCACAGGCATACCGCAATTTTATTAGAGCCTCTTTCAGAGCGCCTTTGAATAAGAACAACGCAGCGAGCTATGGAAAGAAAAATGATAGGTGTAACATTTTTAAGAGACCAGAAGTGGACAGAGTGGGTGATGGAGCGAACGCTGGTTATTGACATCGTAGTCGAAATCAATAGGAAAAAATTGGCGTGGGAAGGGCATGTAATGCGAAGGCAGGATAACCGCTGGTGCTTAAGAGTCCGTGTCTGTTTTTATGCACTAGTAAGACATGTGATTGCAACCAATTAGCCCAATGAGAGCCTTAGCTTAAGAGTAACGAAGAAGGCAAGCGTAGCAGGGGCGTCAGATTGTTAGGTGGGCAGTTGAGATTAAGAAGTTTGCGGGTATACAGTAGCCGCATTTGGCAAAGGACAGGACTAACTGCCCAGTCATAGGAAAGGCCTTTGCCCTGCAGTGGGCTTACGCTGATATGGTTGATGACGATGAAGAAACGATACACTCCGTTTCTTCCCGCGCTTCGTTTAGGTGTGCAGAATGATGCATTGCGTTGATTTGCGACTTTTTTCTTCTTGTTTTGTAAATAGTTCATGTATTATTGGGGACAAAAGTTTCCGGGACGCGAGTTCTGGGAAAAACCTTTCTTGCAGCTCCACCTCGCAACCGAGTCGCCTGATATTGTACGAAGGCATTAAAGGCCTAAATGCTCCTTCCTCTCTTCACAATATCAGGCGACCGGGGTACGAAGTGGAGCTGCCTATAAACTTTTTCCCAGAACTCGCGTCCCGGAAACTTTTGTCCCCAGTGGTACATAGTGCATTGATTCACTGTAATAAATACCATATTCAGAGGAAAAAAGCGGTGACAGCAGAGTGCTCTCGGGCACAGGCCAGGAAAGCTTACCTGTTCGCACCATGCGGTCGAAACCCTGCCGCGGCAATACTTATTTTTATTTATTTATTTATTTATTTATTTATTTATTTATTTATTTATTTATTCAAGGTCAGTCTTTAGCGATGAAGCCTGAAGTAGATAGAGCTTTCTCTCTAGAAATGGTCTGAGTGGCCGGGAACTGACGGAGCAGTACTACGCTGAGCAGTGAAGAGCTCGTATTTTCTAGCGATTAGTGAACACAAGGGACAAGAACACAAATACACAGGACGTACGCTAGTCTTCAACTGTCGTTTATTCGAAAAAGCATTCAATATAAGACATCTCAATTGCTGATATTCACACACGCGCAGTAGCAACGCCACGTTTCAATTCTTTTTTTGATAGATAAACAGATGGGGTGCTGACACATTTTGAACCTTCTTTATCAATGCACATAGCTTCGAAAATTTCCCGTTCCGATTGCGTTTTTAGTGTTCCTAGAATGCTTGTTTCATGCAAGATTGGTGTGCAGGGTGCAGGGTCAGGGTCGCCAGGGTACCGTTCGATGAGACAGCGTTTGCAGTGCACCGCGAGATTCCCCCCCCCCCCCCCCCCGCCGATATGGATTCTGTTTCCAAGCGGTGCTCTCTCAGCCTTTCATTAACGCATCTTCCTGATTGCTCAATATAAGCCTTGCCACAAGTGAGGGGATTTTATAGACAACACCGATTTTGCATGGTACAAACTTCCTTTGGTGGTTCGTAGTACACATTGGCTTCCTTGCCTCGCTGTTCACGAGTGGGCACAAGCGCACTAGTTTCTTCGGGGCAGTCAAAGCAAGATCGACGCCACACTTTTTTGCCCCTTTTTTAGACGGTGCGACATGTTGTGAACATACGGCATAGCCACAAGCTGAGTCCGCCGCTGGGGATCGTCACGGTTTTGTTGCCTCCCACTTCTCACTTTCTTCAGCAGCTTTTCCGAAACAGATGTCAGAGTTTCCTCTGGAAACCCGGCGTTCTCTAGGCGAAGCTTTTGCAGTCTCACACTTTCTGTGATGCAATGCTCGCACGACTTATTGAGAGCAGCGCGGAAGGCATTCATTGCAATACCGCTTTTTACAAGTTTCGAGTGCGCCGATTGAGAAGTGAGAATTTCTTTTTTTGTTCTCGGCTGATACATCCAGCAAATACGTGCCTTTTCATACCTAATGCATATATCAAGGAACTGCAGCCTCTCGTCCTTTGGGATTTCTGTTGTAAAGGCTAGACCCAGGCTACAGGAATTAAAAACATCAAGCACATTTTTCACCACATCGTCCGGTTTGTCAGACTGTGTTAGATTCATTACTGCAAGGTAGTCATCAACATGTGTAAAAATGCGTTTAACTTTGTCAGTGTTAATCCGCGTGACAATGCGTTGGTCAATGTATGCTAAAAAGACAGAACTAAGAACGGGGGCGATGCAGGACCCGATGCAAATGCCATCCTTCTGTACATATTCTGCACCTTCATGCTTTATGACTGTCGATGACAGGTAAAATGACACAAGGTTTAAAGAGCTCTCAATCGACATGCCAATAGAATTCTGAAATGACAATGGGGTTCCACTTTCAATACAGTCGCGCAACGCAATCATGATTTCCTCCTGCGGCATCGAGTAAAAAAGCTCTTTTACATCTACTGAAAAGGCGAAATTAACGTGCCCAGAATCTTCGTGGTTCTTAAGATAGTCCACTACCACATTGAAATTACTAACCAGAAGCGGGTCCTCAATTTTCAAGAGACTTAATTTCTCTTGCAAGAATCTAAAAAGGACTCCTTGCCATGACCCTTTCTCCGTTACAATTGTCCTCAGTGGCACATACTCCTTATGTGTTTTCGCGAAGAAAACGCTTAATCCCACTTCCTTACTGGCACCTATATTTTTGCTTAATATATCCAGTCCCTTCTCTTTACATAACCTTAATGCCTGTTTTTTCGCTTTCGAGCACCGTTTTTTTCGAGCACCGCTTGGCAACAGAATCCATATCGGCGGGGGGGAATCTCGCGGTGCACTGCAAACGCTGTCTTTTCGAACGGCACCCTGGCGACCCTGACTCTGCACCCTGCACACCAATCTTGCATGAAACAAGCATTCTAGGAACACTAAAAACGCAATCGGAACGGGAAATTTTCGAAGCTATGTGCATTGTTAAAGAAGGTTCAAAATGTGTCAGCACCCCATCTGTTTATCTATCAAAAAAAGAATTGTTGTTCTTCAAACGTGGCGTTGCTACTGCGCGTGTGTGAATGTCAGCAATTGAGATGTCTTATACGGAGTGTTTTTTTCGAATAAACGACAGTTGAAGGCTAGCGTACGTCCTGTGTATTTGTGTTCTTGTCCCTTGTGTTCACTAAGCGCTAGAAAATATGAGTTCAAACAATATCCAACTAGCCCAAGTTTCTGCCTTACTAAATAGCAGTGAAGAGCACCGGACCCACCATTTTTGCCTCGTACTAGGGCTGCTTTGGTCCGTTGCACAGAATCCCAGAGACAGCATTATGCCATCGCCCAACAAGTGTGGCGAAGAGAAAATGAGGAGAAGCAATTAATGTGCGACAGATTTGACGCTTGCGAACGTATTTGGTCAACGCTACTGACTATGCCAGCATTAAGAGGTCTTCAATAAAAGCGCGGCAAAAACAGGCTTGCGTGTTTTCGGGAATCTTCATGTTGCTGCATATATATGCAGGGGATCGAACAGTACAATATACATTATTAAAGACCACAATACTACGCAGCTACGTGCACTTTTCGTGGCTAATTGGGAGCGGGAATTTACTTACTGACATTGCGCTAAGCGGCTTCTAAAGTATAATTTCGGGACACAGGGAATAGAAACAAAATCAAGAACAAGTGCCCTCCTCGGAAATCACATTCTTCACTCGTCTGTCACTCGTGCCTGAGACTTAAGCCCTAATCGCGAAAAGCTTCTTTGGCAGGATTACGATTTAAATTACCTGAAGGTAAAGCCTGCCCAAGAGCATTGATGCAAGCACAAATAAAGGTATAGTTAAGGAGACGACAGCCGATTACTCTGCCCTTTCTTCACCATGCTAGGATCAGACGCAATAATGAGTCCATCGCGCATGCGCCCGCTCAAATACACACGTCAATAAGAGGGTACTGTAGCAGCAAGAAAAATTTTTCACTGTAGTGCAAGTCTCGCGTAGCGTGAATTCCTTTTGCTGCCCGCGATGGAGGCTATGCTCACTGCAGGCGTTGTGAGATTGCTGCACACTGCCAGCCAATGCGTGGCGGACTGCATGCGCGTGAAAGTTAACAAAACGGTCCGCTTTGTCAAGGCACGGAAGTTGTTGCGAACCTCATAAGGTAGCAGATCAGCTTCAGACGGATCAATACGTTAGATCAGCCGTCAGTTTTTGACAGAGTATTTAATAAAATGCACGAGGAATACTTACATTTGCTTAGAAGCTCTTCGATATATTTCTTAAAGTTAAGGACCAGAAAGAACGTCATATTCTAAAAGCTTTGGCTTGAACATCTTTCACTTGCAACAGGGAGGTCATTTTTTTTTTCGTTATAAAGCATCATGTATTCACAATTGACGCCTGAGGGAGATGTATGGAGCCTACGGAGCGAAAATGATTCTAGACGCGACTTTGCACTAACTCTGACTTTTCCCGAAATTAATCTCACTTGCCTTTAATGCACATTCCTTGAAGGCGCATTTTATGCCACTTGCTCAACATTCTGTAAGCAGGTAATATTGAGAAAAAATGCCTATTCGTCATTTAGCCAGGCGAGTTTCACACCGTACACCGTTATATTTGTTTTGCGACGTTATAGTAGACGTGGGCTCGCGGCCATAAAACAGAAAAAATGGAGGGAAGCCGGTCGTAGTCTGCGTAGCCGTATTATATGCATACGTGAAAAAGGGAAGGATTTGGTGCCAGTTGAAGTGAGCAGAGTCAACATATTTGCCGAGAAAGTCGCTTAGAGTGCGATTAAAGCGCTCGCTAATGCCGCTAGCCTGAAGGTGGCGCGCTGTAATAGAGGCTTTACACGAGATGGCATCCACTTTAATAGAAGTCTAGGAGCCGAGATCGGGTGGCGCCTGGCAGGCCGGGCAGTAGCTTTTTTAGGGGGTCCACTGCGGCTCAAGGCATAGGGGTAGGTAGATGCAAAGTAGAAAGTGTAGCAATGAAGGCTGACGCCAATAAAATGGCCACCAGAGAGTCCAGGAAGAAAACTGCAAAAAAGAAATTTAACACTAGGATCAGGTACATAAACATGCAAGGCGGTAGAAAGAGAGCGAAGTGGTTAGAGATAGAACAGCAGTTGAAGGACGAAGAAGTAGGTGTATACGCGCTATGCGAGACACATCTCACGGATCTAGAAGACCCACCATATATTGATGGTTATGTCTGGGAAGGGAGCAACAGAACAACAACGGAGAGGAAGAGAGGAGGTGTAGGTATGCTGATACATCAAGGAAAAAATTGGCAAAGAATTAAGTCAACTTGCAAATAACATGTCTGGGTATCGGGTACAATTGCCGGTAAAAGGACATGGCTAGGAGTAGTTTATTTAGGGACAGGGGACAAATGCAGGCAAGAGAACACGGATCTAGTTAAATGTCTCAATGACGATATAAAGCAGTTTGGAGAAGGCGCCGATATTATTCTGTTGGGGGACATGAATGGCCACATCGAGGATCTGGATGGATACACAGATTATAACGGGAAGTTGATGCTAGACTTCTGTGAGCGACACAACCTAGTTATTGTAAATAGAGAAACTAAGTGTGAGGGACAAATCACGTGGGAATCCCGTAACAGGCAAACGACCATTGACTACTGCTTAATCTCGCAGGGGATATATAGCAAGCTCGCAATGATGGAAATAGACGAAAAGGGGAAGTACAGCCTCGGTAGTGATCATAAGCGTATAAGTCAGCAGTTGGGAGCCCTGCTCAAAAGAGAAATGAAGGGGAGTCAAACAGAGTGCGGAAAGTTAAATGACGAACAAATAGCGCAAATAGCGGCGTGCATAGAGCAAGCAATATATACACATCCCATGGAAAAGTGGGATTATAATACGTTAGAACTCCTCATTGGTACAAAAATAAAACAAGTAAAAGGAGTAAACCGCTGGAGAGGAAAACGGAAGCCACGAAGTTGGTGGAATAAGGAAATTAGGGAGGTCATCGAACAACGACGGTTGGCATCACGGGAACACAGAGAAGCAAAGAGGGCGCAGTTATCTGAAGAGGAAATAGGCCGAAAATGGGAATCTTATCGACAAAAGAAACAGCAAGTGCAGGTTCTCGTCCAGGCTAAAATAAAGCAGTCCTCTGATCGCTGGCTGGCTGAAGTTCGCGATGCAACTAAAGGGGGGCCAAGAAAATTCTGGAACCATATAAGCTGGCTGGGCAAAGCGAATCACAGAAAGCAGGAACAGATTCACGATGCCGAAGGAAAATGTTTAGAGGGAGATGACGCTGTGAACTACATTTCATCAGTTATAGCTGACTGATTTAAGAAAGACGATAGAGTAATCACCCCAAATGAGGGAGCAACGCAGGAACGCACAATAGAAAACAGCGTGGAACTGACGAATCTCAACTCGAAAAAGGCGGAGGCAAATATTTCAAGATGTACGTCAGCAGGGATCGACGAAATTCCAATCAAGCTAATTAATTAACTTGGCCCGAGAGGCAAGAAAACGCTGATAAAAGTATTGGAGGCAGTCATAACGAATCAGCAAATTCCGCACAGCTGGAAACAGAGTAAAATGAATTTGATTTATAAAGGAAAAGGCAATAAGACGAACATAAAATCCTTCCGATTGATTACGATAACATCAGTTACATACAGACTGGCGATGCAGGTGGTGAAAATAAAAATGCAGTCATGGGTAGAAAGTAATAGAATTCTCGGAGAACTTCAGAACGGGTTCAGAAGTGGTAGGCGCTTAGATGATTGCCTGTTCGTGCTTACCCAGTGCATAGAAATAGCTAAGGCGGAAAACAGACCTCTGTATTTAGCCTTCTTGGGCATAAGCGGTGCATACGACAACGTGAACAGGGAACTCCTGTGGAACATATTAAAAGATGAAGGTGTCAGTCATGAGGAAAGTAATTTTCTACAGGAAATATATCGAGGAAATGAAGTTGAAATAACATGGGAAGGAATTAAGAGTACAACAACTGTCCAGATGCACAAAGGATTAAGGCAAGGTTGTCCTCTATCACCGCTGCTGTTCATGCTTTATATGATAAGTATGGAAAGAAGGCTACAAGGAAGCAATCTAGGTTATGATCTGTCGTGCACATTAGGCGGAAAGGTTGTTGAGCAACGACTACCGGGTTTAATGTATGCGGACGATATTGTACTGTTAGCAGATAGCCAGGAAGATTTGCAAACTTTGGTGAATTGCTGTGGAGACGAAGGAGAGAGTCTAGGTTTCAGTTTTAGCGCAACTAAGTCAGGTGCGATGGTCTTCAACGGCACAACTGACTACGTGCTTACAATACAAGGCCATGAAATACTCCGAGTGGCCGAATACAAATATCTCGGGGTATGGGTAAACAACGGGCATATGTACACGGAAAAGCACGAACAGTCTCTCATAGCAAAAGGGCGAAGAGATGCCGGGATAACGAAACATAGGGCATTGTGGGGGTACAACAGGTATGAAGTCCTCAGAGGTATTTGGAAAGGAATAATGGTACCGGAGCTTACTTTCGGGAATGCGGTTCTATGCTTAAGGGCTGAAGTTCAGTCACAATAAGAAGTAAATCAGAAAACTGTCGGAAGATTATCACTAGGTGCCCACGGGAAAACCATAAACGAGGCAGTACAGGGGGATATGGGCTGGGCAACGTTCGAAGCACGGGAAGCTCAGAGTAAAGTACTATATGAAGAACACCTGAGGAAATTGGACGATAACAGGTGGGCAGCTAAGGTATTTAAATACCTTTACAGAAAGAGCGTTGACACACAGTGGCGGAAACGAACTAGAAAGCTGGCCAATAAGTTTGCCAGAGACGAGGAAGGAGAAAGAAAGAGCATTAAACGACAGGTTAAAAAAGTCGAAGGTAAAAATTGGATAGATTCAATGGAAAAGAAGCATAGTTTAGAACTATATCTATGCTGGAAAAGGCAGATCAGGAAGGAAACGTTGTATGATAACTCAAGAGGTAGTGCCCTCCTCTTTGAAGCTAGGTCAGGGTGTCTTAGAACGCGCAGCTACAGAAAAAATTTTAACGAAGAAAATGGCACATGTGCTGTGTGTGGTAAATCTGTAGAAACAATAGAACACCTCATCCTAAAATGCGATGGTATCCATCCCGATGTCGATGCAGGATCAGTCACTCTTCCTGAGGCCTTAGGGTTTAGAGATAACAATAGCCATGTAAATTAATCTTCGGTGGAAATTAACAAAAAGAGATTGGAATATTGGTGGCTCAAAAGCTGAGAGGTGACATAAGTTTTAAAGTGTAGGAAGACTTTTTTTTTTACGGAAATGGCGAATTTTTTAACAACTTACAGCAGAGTAAACAAAATTAAAGGAAAAAAAACTGAGCATAGTAGTAGTAGTATTTAGTAGTATTTTTATTTTTCAGCAGAATTGCAGTACATAAAGGATTCATTTCGTGATTACGTCTGCTGAGGTTCCCGATGCAGAAGGCGTCATGTGGCGCCTGACATGGCCTCGTGACCTTCACGTGCGCAGCGCGGCAGCGTACAGTGGCAGTAGATTCCAGATGGCGATAAACAGAACTGTCTGACATCAGTTTTACAGAAGATCAAACGCGACAAGTTTCGAAAAGGAAAATATAATGGACAGCCAAACGCGACAAGTTGCACGAAAAAACGAACAACCAACAATACAATTGCACATTTTCTTTGACAACACCGACAGGAAGCATAAATAAAGAGAGTTTGGTTTGCACAGGTGATAAGGGTATGGATTAGTAACAAGACTGCAAGTGAAAGCGAGACATGTTTCCGTGTTAATTTGCGATATCAGCCAAATCGTTTTGGTTGTCTTTTTTGCTTCTTTCTTACAAGTGTGCCTTTTGGACTTCGGAACTGTGAACAACGCCCTCATGGCATAGTTTGGTGGCCATACTTGGTGTTACTGTGCGGCATTTCGCAATAGTACTTCTTTCACTCGCCTTTTAAAGGAGTAGCGTGTTTTGCTCTCAGATGCGATGGTAACTATTTCTGGAAATGTGTTTAGTAATAATGGTAGCTGATAATCTATTGATTGTTCTCCGTACCTAGTTCTAGCCCCTTGTTTCACGTATTTTTCATCTCTCAAAGCATAACCACAGTCTGGTCGTTTGTATCTGTTAACAAAGCTTGTGCCATGGGATTTTATTTTAAGATACAGGTAATTCGCCATGCTTTGCTGGTAAACGTTCGTTATAGGCAAAATTTTATATTTAGGAAACAGTGGGGATGCATGTTCATATCGCGATTTGTTTTCTATAAACCGTATGTATTTCTTTTGCAGAACATGCAGTTTTTCAAGATTGCTCTTACCTGTGCTGCTCCACACTAAAATGCAGTAGTATAAACGGGAGAAGATCATCGCGTAATAGAGTTTCTGGTTAAACCATGTCGGAAGAATAAGCCTTAACTTGCTGACGAGGCCAATGGTTCTTGAAGCATTTGTGCGCAGTTTTGATACATGTTGTGCCCAGCTCATGTGTTCATGGAAATACACTCCCAAGAATTTTTGCACATCCACTCTAGTTATATGAAGGTCCTGAAAAGTTAACTTTACACTACTGTGCATTGCCTTATTCCTCGCTCTAAATATTACGTAACTGGTTTTTTCTACGTTAAGGGTTAATTTGTTTGATGATAACCAGGTTTCAAGAACTCGAAGCCACTCATTTGCCATATTCATTACATTCAAAAGATCGCCTCCACTAAAAATATATTTGTATCATCTGCGTACAAGATAATATTTGGCGTCTGGTGTATCATCACAATATCATTTATGTACACAAGGAACAGTAAAGGTCCTAAAATTGAACCCTGTGGCACGCCGTATTTTATAATTTGCAGACTTGATTTGATGGTCCCAAATCCTACGTACTGGAGACGATTCTGCAAATAACTCTTGATTAAACGAAGCGCACTGCCACGAATACCATATCTTTCAAGTTTATGGAAAAGAATGTCATGTTTTATGGAGTCGAAGGCCTTTTTGAAGTCTAAGAATATGCCTACAGTGTAAAGTCTATGTTCGATGTTAAAAATTATTTTTTCTTTTATGTTTAACAAAGCAGATTCGACCGATTTACCTTTCTGGAATCCGTACTGTTGGGGCTTGATAACGTCCTTGCTGAATAAAAAGCTACTCAATTTATTGTTGATTACGTGTTCCGCTATCTTTGAAAATACAGGAAGTATAGATATAGGACGGTAGTTTCCCAGAATATTCTTGTCACCTCCCTTGTGCACCGCGCAGACGCGGGCGATTTTCATTTTTTCTGGAAACACACCATCGCGCAGGATGCAGTTGCAGATGTGTGAAAGAGCTACGCTTAGAAGGTTAGCTACCGCTTTCACTGGCTGAACGGCTATTTCATCGTATCCGCTTGCACAGTTGGCCTTGAGACCTTTACGACGGTTTCATAGTGGCAACAACCACTGCCCCGTTTCAAAGGCGATGCTCCTACCTTCCATCCATGAACGGTGTCGCATTTATTAAGCAGGACCTCGACGGCACTCGAGAGGAAAACGCGCCCGCGGTCACTGAGCAGTCCTTGAGGGGCGCAGAGCCAGATGGCGAAGGATGAAGGACGCAACATCGACATGGTCGAAGAAGGGCAGCGGCTGCAGTGGGGTGGTTGGTTGGCGACGAGGGGCCTTACGGAGTTGGGACACGAGTGGATGAAGTGACGAACAAAGCGTTACATGCCGCGCCAATAGTACCGTGGCCGCAGGCGACCATACGTCTTCAACACGTCGGCGTGGGCGCAGTGGGGGTCAGAGTGAAATGAGGCACAGATGAGCACGGAGGTGTCGAGGAATGACTAGCAGCCACTTTCACCCTCCGTGGAGGTAGTTGCGGCTGTGTAGAAGTGAGCTTGGCGGCCCGAGATGGAGGACGCACTGAGGGAGAAAGGCGAGGATGGAGGCCGCTGCTCGGCGGGCATATCAGCGATATTAAGTGAAGAGAATTCACAGGGGATCGGTGAACGGGAGAGGGCCTCGGAATTCTTGAGCGATAAGTGACGTGGATGTCGTACTCCTGGAGATGTAAAGCCCAACGGGCTAGTCGGCCAGAGGAATCCTTGAGAGAAGACAGCCATCATAGGGCGTGATGGTCCGTGAGGGACGGAAAACGGCCGGCCGTATACGTCAGGGCGAAATTCTCCAGTCGCCCGAATGATGACAACACATTCCATCTCAGCCACAGAATTCCGCTTTAGTTAGCCTGCGGCTGGCATGAGCAACAACATATTCCGGAAATCCCGATTTTCATGGGACGAGAACAGCGCCCAGGCCCACGCCTGGGGCACCGGAGTCAAGCTGGCGTCGAGGTCAAAATGGCGAAGGACCGGTGGAGAGACAAGGAGACGGCGTAATGTTTTGAATGCGGCGTCCCAAGCGGGGGGACCAGGATGAGAGTTTCTGGCTGCCGGAGAGAAGCTGAGTTAAAAGGGGAAATGATCGACACAGGTGAAATTGCGTATGAACCGGTGGAAATAGGAACACAATCCGTCGAAACTTCGGAGTTGTGTCAAGGTAATCGGTTTTGGAAAATCAGCACCAGCGCCAAGTTTTGCAGGATCAGGCAGAAAACCATCCTTGGAGTCCACATAACCTAGAATCGTGAGCTTCTTTGCAGCGAAGTAACATTTTTTCAAGTTCAGTTGAAGCCTCGCGTCGTCAAGGCACGTTAGAACGAGGTCAAGACCGTTAAGATATTGATTGATTGAACGCCTCTGCTAGTTCCTGCCCATTTACACTACGTTCTTGAATAAGTGCTTGTTGAGGAGAGCTTGGCTGTGGTGTACGTAAAACAAGGTTGTTAATCTGGTTCCATAACTTTCGGGAATCACCGTCGCATGATTCGAATTTTCCGTAGTAATACGAATCCCTAGCACGCCTTAACTTTTTGTTTGGCTTATTTCTGATGACTTTGTATCTTGCTAATAGTTCGGGATCGCGTGTATTAATGAAGTCTTGGTACATTTTTTCTTTAGATTGTACTTCTTCGAGCATTTGTGACGTCATCCACTCCATGCGCCCTTTTCGAGGTGCTACGTGCGCCCTTGTACGGAAATTGTTCGGTGTAAAGCACTTTAAATTCATCACGAAAGCTATCATAAGCGGCTTCGACGTCTGTCATAGAGAGTACGTCAGACCACGTTATATCTTTAAACAGCCTATCTGAAAGAAGCAAGGTTTTTCTCACTTATCGCTTGTTGAAAGCAAGCACGTGCTGGTTTTTTCTTCATGCCTGATTTCACCCCTAGCAGTATTGCGAAATGGTCACTAATGTCATGATGAAAGACAGCGGACACAATGCTCTTTTCATCAAAATTAGTAATAAAAAGGTCAATAATAGATTCTGTATGCATAGTAACTCTAGTAGGTGTACCAATTGTGTTAATGCAGCTATTTGCGGAGAGCAGCAGAATAAAATATTTTGCTGTGCTGCTATCGGAAAGCAGATTTACATTAAAATCACCGCCTAAAATGACACTGAAGTTGGTAGAGTTCACAAAATTCAAAAATATGTCAACGAAAGAAAAGAATTCTGCAGTGCGGCCATCAGGAGGGCGGTAACAAACTGCAATAATAGTACGGTCAAAATTTAAGCAAACCATTTCATATTCGCAAGTGACCCAACAAAATCTTGGAACTAGGTCACAATTTATACACTTTTTTACTAAACCACAAACACCGCCACCATGATTTAACGATCTGTTCATAAAGAATGAGTTGTACCCGGGCATATTAATTACTTCTTCATCACAGGAGTACCAGGTTTCCGTAATCATAAACACTTCAAATCTATCTAGTTTATTAAACAGGTACTCAAGATCAGCAGTTTTATTCACGGCAGACCGCGCATTCACATGGAGACAACGAAAAGAAGTGTTTTTTAATATTTCATTACATTTTACATCATTCATGGTGATTTGATAAGGCTGGTTTGTAAAGCTGCGCACTTCTAGATTGATCAATGTTTCCGGCGCCCTGACCGAGTGGTCCGTGGTTCCATACTGTGCTCTACTTCGCTTTTTTCGTTTTTTGATCCCAGTTCAACGATGTCGTTGCTATCATTGTCCCAGGCGAAAAGACAACCATTAATTAGGGCTATCATACGTCAACCTCACTTTTTCTTTCCTGTCACAATTTTCTTTGGTTCGATTCCACAGCTTTTTCCTTACCTCTCGGACACTTTGTGAAAAATCTTCGCTGATTGAATAGGTAGATCCTTTAAGTTTAGAACACTGCTTTAAAATGTCCACTTTATCACGGTAGCCTAGTAACCTAAAGATCACAGGTCTATCTATGCCTCCATTGTCTCCCTTCCGTCTACCGAGCCGATGTATTCTTTCAATACCTGAAATTGTCACGTTCAGCTTATCCTCAAGAATATCTTTTGCTACTATAGTCTGAAGTTGTTCGTCAGCCTCTTCTTCTTGCTCCATTATGCCAAAAACAATGAGGTTCGATTCTCTGGCGGAATATGCTCATCCACCTCCGTTCCACTCAACAAGAAAAAGAGAGAACTTCGACAACCAGCAATGTTCACACTGCTGAAGGCGTGCACCTTCCGGAGTTCGTACACCGGACAGTTTCCCGGTGACCTATGTTTGCTGTGCAGCCTAAGAAGCCTCGACCAGAGCTCCTTTCCATGGTGAGGCAAGCCTCCAAGCTAGCGCCGGACAACGAACGTGAGCGATGTATTTCGGAGGGCGTGGACGTTCTAATGCGCGGCAATTTTTCATCTGTCAGTTTGCCTTTGAAGCGTGTCGAGCGCTATTTGAAGGAACAGGATCTGTGTGTTCTTGCAGCAGACAAGGGCGGGCGATTCGCTGTGATTCCTACTGTTTTGTTAAAAGGCTTAGTACGCGATTGAGGAGACTTTCAAGTCGTTTTGTAACACGCGACTTTCAAAGATAAAAGCCCAAGCAAAAAGGTTCTGCAATAAGTTTGAGCTAACGAGACTCGCAAAACAAATTGAGAAAAGCAAGGCAATAGCCTCAAATTATTTTTTTCCGTAAGAACGCACAAAGTTGACTGGCCCTTGCGCGCTATTGTCACGGAGCGGGGGACGTGCCAAAAGGCGATTGCCTCGTTTTTGCAGGTGGGGCTGAACCTGCTGAATGTTGACGACACCTTTTTGACAAGGAATTCGGAAAGTGTCATTAAGTTTTACAAAGCCAGAGTGCTGCAAAGTTTTTTCTATTGACATAAAAGACCTGTTTTATTATCTACCGCACGAAGGCCTGCTGCAGTCTGTCGAGGAGTGAACTGTTTCGTTTTGGGCTGTCAAATTTCAGAACTCAGCTGGTGTGAGAGTAGGCGGGTTCTCAGAAATGCTTTCTGTGTATCTACAGTCCACGGTTGTAACATGGTGCGATGACGTCTTCATACAAAAAGAAGGAATTTGCATAGGGTTGAGCATCGCTTCTATCTTGGGTGATATATTTTTTGCGCAACTTGACAGGGCCTTGGCCCACTCCCTTGCAGACTCGAAAGTCTTACGAACCTTTCGGTACGTAGAAGACTTTATAGTAATTTTAAATGTGGACGATGCCGGCTTCGAAGAGGAAGTAGCACGCATTTTAGCCGTTTTTGAGTCTGATCTAAAGCCACTTGTTTTAACCCACGAGGTTCCCGATGGGTATTGGACCTCAGGCTTGTTTGTTCAGATTCGCATGTGCGCTGGGTATACGAGCAGCGAGGTAAGAAAGCGCTGCTACCTTCTGCTTCGGCGCACACGAAGCTTGTAAAAGGGGGCATTGTGAAAACCTGCCTGCCCAATGCCCTAGAAAAGTCCTGCACCGACTTAGTTGGAGACAGTTTCTGGAGGCAGATTGATCACCTAAGGGCGAGCGGCTATCCCTCCGATCTACTTTGTGTGGTGGCTGAGGGCAAACTTGAAAAAGCATAAGGATGACAGTGGCAAAGTTTCAGAAGAAAAACCAGATAAAAAGAGTTTCGTTGCCTTGCCGTATATTCACACTTTATCCCACAATCTCAAGAAGATTGCCCGGAGAATGAATATCAACGTGGTGTTTTCAGCAGCCCATAAACTAAGCAGGCTCTGTAGGCTGACGAACCCATCGGGAGGGCAAGATTCAGGCTGCAGGATACGACATGCCAACAGGTATGTTGATTGTACTGAAGGCATCATTTATAAGATACCACTGACATGCGGCCGTTTCTACTTCGGTCAGAGTGGACGATGCTTGAACGAGCGTTTCCGAGAACACGCCAACAATGTGAAACGAATGCCGGAAACGACAATTCACTGCCGTGACTGTGAGTATGAGGGTGGCGGCCATTGTGCTCCGGATTTCCCACAATCAGTAATTGTCGACCGGCATCCTTCGCAAATCACAAGGGAGATATTGTAGGTGCTAGAGATTGATAGGACGGGCAGTGGCTGCGTAAGCATGCCATCAGGCGGCCTTTCAAAAAAGTATGTGATGTATCTGAGCGGAAATCGAGTGACATGACATGTTGTGCGGCTTTCATTGTTAGTTTTTGTCTTCCCCCCTTGTCATGTGCCTATATATCTTTCGATATTTCTAATAAACGTCAGTTGGAAGTTAGCGCTTGTCCTTCGTCTTTCTTGCGCTCGTGTGTTTTTTTCGCGCTTTTCGTCTTACAATAAACACGCCCATTCCAAATACCATGCACCACCCATCACCCGGCGGTCACCTCTTCCTTCAAGAAGCCCGTGCAGCACCGGAAGGCGACGGCCAAATCAAATTCAAAAAGCGCCCCGGGAAGCATATCAATGCAAAGCGTTATGTACAGTCGGAGACAAAAGTCTCCAGGACGCGTGATCCGCAAGCGAAGCCGAGAGCTCCGTCATTAGCCGCCGGATCAAGGCCACAATCGGGGAAATGAAAGTCACGTCCATTAATGTGCGACTGTGAACTGATGTGCAACCGCTGTGATGACATGGCGGCTATGTGTCTAAATCGCTTTCCTAGCGCCCTAGGGAGTTTTACCCCCGACAATAATTTAAATTTGTTGCCTCACACTGCATGATCGGCTGTGTATTTTTTAACTTGTTTTTCCCATGGACATGATGCGTTTATACTGCTTCTACGCGGGACGTGATACGATTTCCGTATAATTTTGCTCAGTATTTTGCGAAATTCGATACCCGGGGCGAAAATATTCACATTCGACTGTGCCGCTGGCAGCAGCGAGATCGGGGAGGGGGAAGGAATGAAATGGTTTACGCAAAAAGCGTACAGGCGCTAAAAGACGAAGACAAGCACACTCAAGACAGGACAGGCGCCATCTGTGTGCTTGTCTTCGTCTTTTAGCGCCTGTACGCTATTGCGTAAACCATGTCAAGCTACAACCAACTAGCTCAAATGAAAGTCTTGCTGGAAGGAATGAAGGTCGGTTGCATCCGTGGGACGTAAACTGCGTCCGTCTTCAACTCGGCCTCCATCGAAGCTCGTATGAGCGCAGCTTGTCGTGGCGCCCTCTCGCGTGCAGGTGACGCCCCACTGCCCGCATTTAAAGGGAGACCGTCTCCGTCTTTTGGCTGCTTGGTTTTCCGTCCGACAGTGCGCAGAAATGTGCCTCGAATTGCGCTGTTCGAATTGCCGCCGCTCGTGGGTCGCATTAGCGAAATTGGATTTTGCAGGGTCCACCGCGCACGCTTTTCTCGTCAGAAGCGTGCAGCGCTGTGCGAGCCAGAGGCTGGCCGATCGTCCCCGCAGCAGGCGTGGGTAGGCCTTTGGCTTCGTGACATCTCTGCCTCAAAGTTGGCGACTGGCTTCGGCCGATCCCGAAGCAGGTATCATGCGGACGGATCTGTCAACTCACCGGCACGCAGCTCTGAATAGTCCCCATGGGGCGCCGCAGTGCAGCTGAGCTGGACGAGCGCGTGCGTGTTCTTTTTCACTCGCAAAGAAAGGAATGGACAACTACAGCTTTCACGCCCCAATTATGGCACCACGATCGAATTACCCCACTTGCTGTTTTCCGCGCAGTGCATTTCCCCTGGCCATATCTAAAAACGAGCTCCGAAAGCCCGCCAGGTTTTTCCCTGAGAAGGGCAACGCAGCGCTGCAATGCTGGTCGCGCGCAGAAAAATTTGTGAGGCGCGCATTGAACACGGACGGAGCGGAGAACGCCGCCAATGGCGTCGCGTTTTGTTCATGAAATTCTTTACGCTCCTAATCTCAGCAAACTACGAACATCATCATCCTGCAAGCCGACGCCGAGATAAAAGCCAAAACAGACGCCGAACCTATACAGCCGGAACTCTGTAATGTCGAACCGGCGACATGGCGGTGTCCATGTCCACTGTTCCGCTCTAAATGCAGGTTCTTTCTGCGAACAAAACTACGCGAGGAGCCTAGCTTCGACATCTGTACGCTTGAGGATGAACTACTGCGCCATTTTCTCAATCCCGACAGTCAAGTGTGCCCAGCAACGGACATATCTCAGCTTGTTTCAGTTTTGTGCTCGTAACAACGGACAAGGGCGGCTCCGTACGCCGCGGAGAGGCGCTACGCCAACGGGGCGTGGATCCGGCGACATCGCAGTGTCTACCTGAACTCTTGTGCTTAATGCAGGTTGGTTTCAGTCATCATTCTTTTGCCCGCCAACTTCTAGTGCTGCGGGTTACACCCTGTGGGTTTTTTTCTTTACTGTGTCATCATAGAATGAAGGTGACGCGCGGTTGCAGCGTGTCCATGCTAGGCGACAACAATCCATATCCTGCGTTTAGTTCTTTACTTGTACTGCTGTGTTCGGACTGACCCCGGCCGTTCTGTAAAACAGCTGTATCAATAACTCGAAGACCAGAAAATCATGACGTAAAAATTAACTTCAAGAGAAGAGGAGCGAGCCACCTTACTACCGAAATGAGTGGTTTGAAACCAGCTCGCAAAAGTGAATGACGTGCGCACACCTAAAATAGAATCAATTTCAGTTGATCAACGCCAGTACTGTTAAGCACTGAAGGCCAAAACTGAAAATCTAAAAAGCAGAGGAGGGGCCATAATTATATTTATTTTATTTTTTGGTCTAGCCGACTCGGAGAACGACATCGCTGCTAAGTCGGAGTAACTTGTTCTTAATTTATGCGCTTGCGAGGTTGAACTTACCCCTTAGAAATTTAACGCGCTCACAGGTAAGGTCAATTTAAAGGTGACAAAGGTCGCCCTGTCACTGCATAATTTTCGTCCTTCGAAGTACTGCAGTCGGCGCTCTTAAGGGCGCATAAGCTGAAAGACACGGCTTAGAACATATATGAAGATTTCTCACGCTTTGCGCGCAAAGAGGTAGATTACGCGAAAAGAAAGGAACAGGATGGAAAGAAACCCGGCGGTGCTAAAGTTCGTTACACTGCACTTAAACCAGAAACGTTATCAGTATGATAGCGAGTGAGGAGGAGTGGTCGAGCTGTGACCACTTGGTTCGACGGCAAAATCAAGCCCGCTCAGTTTACTGCCAGGTCATTGGCCGGATTCGTCTGCCGTAAATTCTGCAGTTGTCCCTTCTGGATGTCCGTGCTTACTCCTTCGCGATCGATGCATTCTCGTTTCTTCCGGCATACCACGTGGATTGTTCCTGTGCTTTGCAAGTTAGGATTTTCGAATGGAAAACGCTTAGCTGTAGGGGCGCTCTAGCCTCCTCCTTTTTCATCGCGTAAACAACTAAAACACCCGAAATTCTTGGCCCTGTTAAAAGTCATTCGGGTTTTGCTGAGCTGAGATTGCAACCTCTCTGGCGCGGATCCATGCCCGAGGTGCCTTGTATTCGACGTTTTTTCACCCAATTGATTCTCCTGGGTTTCACCTATACGTTCATAATGCTTTACGCAATGATAGTTCGGGGCATATTCTTGACGTATTGCTGTGTAATTACCCACATGTCTCATCAAACGATCGCTATCGTCCGGAATAAGTGATCATAACAGTGATAGCTAACACTGCGATTGGAAACGTGTCAGTCGCAAAGAAACGCGCGAAAATTCTTTGCTTATAGTAGAGGCAATCGAGATGTATTTGAGAGAATCGGGTTCATATTGCGACGAAGAAGGCGAAGCCGGCAGTGGCGTGGAATGGAGCGCAAAAGCAAATGATGTCTGCAATCAAAATTTGAATACGTATTTGTGAAACCCAAACAATATGAAGGCTTTGTATAGTTTTATTGAACGGAATGCGAACTCCTCAGCCATGCAGTTAACAAGCTTGATTGTGCTCTCTCCAAATGAGGCGAAAGATGAGTTAGAGCGAGTCGCACAAGGGCTCGCATCACGTTTTCAGGAGCTGCGTAGATTCCCTCTATTCGCCCGGCCCAGACTACGCTTCGGTTAACAAATCAGAGTTAATAGCTATAGTTTCTTCAATGCAATCCTCGGCTCCGCGTTGGGACGATGTCACGGTCGGTATGCTGAAAATTTTAGCGCAAGAGTTCACTCAGGGCCTCCTCGACGGCTGCCGGACTCCTGGAAGGTGGCGAAAATAATGTTGCTCTTAAAATATTCAAAGAAAGGATTCCATATTGATAATATTCGGTCGATAGCTCTAACATCCAATCTGATAAAGCTCATATAAAGAATTGTGCACAGCCGCCTATCAGCGCATGTATCAGAAGTCAGCGCATTGAGCTCTGCCCAGATTGGCTTTCGCCGCGGATGCTATATATGGTCTGCCCATGTCGGTTTAGAGAACCGAATCTGCCTTGCTATGCGCAAGCACGAAGTATTAGCGTCAGTGACGCTTTACATTGCTAATGCATACGACAGTGTTGAACATTCGATCCTTCTCCACAAGTTGTCATTACTACACCCGCCGTTCCACATTTATGCATGGATCCGTGAATTTTTAACAAGACTGCAGTTCTTTTGCACTGGCGGTTCCTTCACCTCAGACACCTATACCCAGACCAGAGGTGTGCCACAAGGTTCTGTGCTTTCACCACTTCTTTTCAGTCCGCTGATGTGCGACATCCCCGTACACACTGACGTTACACTACATGTTTACGCAGACGACATAGCCTTCTTTGCGTCTGCAACAGACATGCATGCCCTGTATCATTCTCTCCAGGCTTACATCAGTGCACTCAAGGTTTTACTGGATAACAGTAATTTTGTATTAAATGTGTGCAAAATAGGTGTGCAAGCTTCTAAACCTAAGGCATGGCTTGGTTAATCTTGATTGCAAGTCCAGCTTAGTCTGGTTTTCTAGCTAGTTGTTGTCACGTGGTTCGTCACGCGGTTGGTCACGTGGTGCGGTTCGACCCTTGTGGGAGTGCGACCACGGCGAAACTGCGAGTTCGTGGCCAATGTCGCTTTCGCTACAAAACCAACAATCTCGTTACACTATCGCTCTGACAGTTACCACAGGTGGAATCTTTGAGGTATCCAGGCGTTATTTATGATGCCAGTACGGACTGGCGGCCTCATATCAAGACTAACGTTGAGAAAGGTGAGCGTTCAATAAGTAGGCTACTGCGAATAAATCATAGGAAATCTGACATGCGCCGCGACACGCTTCTATTGCTTTACGAAGCCTATGGTATACTCATTTTGGAATTTGGCTGTATACTCTTTTCTAGCTCCCGTAAATATAAGCTTCATCCGATGCTGCCGTTAGAAAGGCGCGCACTGCGCCTCTGCCTAGGTCCCCCTCGATCAGTTTCCACCGCAGTTCTGTACCTGGAGGCACGTACTCCCGACCTTAACTCCCGTTTCCACCTTTTAACGGACAGGAATTTTTTGTGGGCATTTGAATTTGCTCCTGGGGCGGCTACACCTATTTTTGTCTCCCACCCAGCCCTCTTTCTCACTCCTCATTGACCAAGGTTCCGCCTCCCTCAAGTTGTCTTTACTCAGAACCTTTTAAAGCGAAAGCTATACTGGCCGCGAACTTGCGATTTCGCTGTGGCGGTGCTCCAAGGAGGCACAGAGACAGACCTTAAGCCGTTGCCCAGCAACCACCGCAGCTGCGCGGACGCCACACGCTCGCCGCGCCATCTGGCATGACGTCACACCGCTTTCCTCGTCGTTGCGCTTGTGTAGTTTGTGCAGGTGCGGGTAGTCAGAAGATTTTCCCTACACAATATGCAGACGGATGTCCGTGGTGCCAGGGTAAACCAACACTAGAGCATGTCACATGGACCTGCCCTAAGGCAGACTTGGAGCCTAAAATAGACCACCCGAGTGTGGCGCAGTGGCAGCACTTGCTGGCCAGCCAGGACGAGGAAGCGCAACGATTTCTCGTACGCCGAGCCACGCTGGCAAGTGCGGCATCCTGGGCCGAGGATCGACGACGGCGCCCAGTGACCCGTAAGAGTCAAGAACATTAAATTTTCCGCCAATAAAGTTTTTTCCATCCATCCATTGTCGTTGCGCTCGCTCCCGTTCGCTTCGCCAGCTGTGTCGCATGGCTGATAACAAGTCGGGGGATTGAAAAGGAGAGATCGCGTGCGCCGCAACCACAGCTGAGGTAGCAGTATGGACGGCGACAAGTCTGCTAAGCAGAAGGAGGCCTGGAATCGACATCGGAACGATATGAAGAGGAAACGAATCACACAGAGGAACAGCGCGCCGAACGACTGGCTCAACGCCGTGAATATGCCGCCGCGAGTCGGGCACGTTTAACGTCCGATGTCTCGACCGCTAGCAGCAGCGACAGCAGCCGGAGTCGTCTTTAATGCAACAACAACATAGCTAGACAACCAGACTAACCTGGACTTGCAATCAAGATTAACCAAGGCTAACCAATCTATGCCTTAGCTTTCGCTAGGTATATCCTGGCATAGCCGAGCTAAGCCACTGCCACTTTTCAGTATCAAAGGGCTTTATCGCCGGTCTCCACGCAGCGCCACGCATGACGTCATCACTTAGCTGTGCGCCTCTCTGCGCATGCGCTACAGCGGCTGTGCCGCCGTGGAGGATATAAGCCGCGGAGCGGCCGCTCGCCTTGGCAGAAGGCGCAATGGAGGAAGAAGATGCGGCTGGTGGTAGGTGAAGACGCTTGGCGAGACGTTCTTCACGTAGCTCGGCCGTCTCCGACACGGGCTTAGCTCTCCGCTCTTCATTCTTCGTAGATGGGCAGCCTCGATCACGCCAGGCAATTACTTCGGGGTCGGTAGCAGCAGCTTGCCGTGGGCTCTGAAGGTGCCGCTTGCTATACCCGCGGCCACTAGCCGCGTCTTCTTCCATTGCGCCTTCTCCCAAGGTGAGCGGGCGCGCCGTGGCTTATATCCTCCTCCGCGCGCGGCAGCCGCTAAGCGCATTCACCTTTCCTTTCCTCAAAATCATCGGCGCCTGTAGAACTTTGTCAACGCCAATGAACGCTGACAGCTTTCACTTTGTATATCCTGGATTAGCTGAGCTAATCTACAACCATTTTATCGAGCTTTGGTGTGGATCTAAATTTTGTATGCAGAGTTGGTTGCTCTACGTCCCCTGTGGATATTGCTTTTGATTATATTTTCCCACCTAATGCGAAGCATCTGCCTGCCAGGGAACTAACTGGTCTCCTCTCTGACCACCTTGACCATTTCCCGCACCACGCTGTGATTGCTACAGATGCGTCTGGGGCCGGCCATAATGCAGCGGGTGGTATTTTTCTCTCTCTCGGAGCTTTTCGGTTGTAGTCCTGGATTACACACCCACATTTCTAGGAGAGTTTACGGCTCTTGGGCTGGCTGCTTTGAAAATTCCCACAAATGTTTCACAGGTGATATTCCTCTGAGATTGTCTCTATGTTTTGTTGGCGCTGGAGTCCACACAGGACGCATTTCTGAGCCGCTCACTACAGTTTTTTTTATTCCTGGATGGGTGAACGAGGTGCGCTTCGTTTGGATTCCAGGTCACTGCGGTATTTTGCAAAATGATGCAGCAGACATTTTGGCAAAATCAGCTCCTAATGCACCTGTCACCTGTAGCGTCCCTAATATTATTCTTTTCGAAATGTCTCGTTTTCAGCATTATCAGTTTATAACCGCCACGTGCAACAATTCCTTGCTCTCTACCGTTGACTACCAACATCTCATGCACGCATGAAAGGCTTGTGCGTGTAAATTCCGGGAGTGCGTGGTAGCGGAGACAATAATGCGGTGCAGGATCCCGCGCCTAAATCTTCACTTATGTAAAAGCGGAATTAGTCCCACAAACCTTAGCGCGACTTGTGTAGAAGTTTAAACATTAGAGCATTTCCTACTCTCTTGCCGGAGGTTTGCACACCAGAGGAGGAGGCACCTAGAAATTGCCATTACAAATTTGGGACTCACTTCGTCACTCCCGCTTCCCCTCTTCTTCGGTGCGAGCGCTGTGGAGGTTTTGGATTGCATCAAGTTTGTGAATAGCTCTATAATTTCATAACAGCTACCGGCAGATTGCCTTGCTAGCCGCCGTGGTGGCTGAGTGTTTATGGCGCCCGGCTGCTGGCCCGAAAGACGCGGGTTCGATCCCGGCTCGCGTACTGTGCGATGTCAGTGCACGCTAAAGAACCACAGGTGGTCGAAATTTCCGGAGATCTTCACTACGGCGTTCCTCATAGCCTGAGTCGCTTTGGGACGTTAAACCCATATAAACCGTAAGATTGCCTTGCTAGTTTATCCAAAATTTCAGCACTTAAAAGGCTTTTAGGAATTTTCATGTATTCAATTCTCTGATCTTCTCTCCCGTTATTTTGTTTTGTTTTTCTTTCCTCTTTACTTATTTTGATCTATCCCCCAAGGCACAGCCATCAGCTTGGCAACAGTTCACCCTCTTCTCTTGGCTCTCCTCACTGAACCCTGACCTATCCCCTGTCGTGGGTGTTTGCCATGTCTCTAAGGCGACAACAACAGCAACAAAATTATCTCCACCTTTCATCGGGCCTCGTTCTTCGGCTCTGGCCGCCACTTAAATGTATCATTTTGTTTTGTGGCAAAATAAACTTCAAACTGACCTCACCGGAAAAAAGGTTAGTACTGCGCGAATTATACACGACAGGAGAACAGGAACAAACACGACAACACAGGCGCAGACTTCCAACTGTTTATTCGAGACAGAAAGGCAAACGCTATATAAAGAATGAACCTTAGCACATAACCATCATTGTCATTCACACATGTCCTGATTAAAATCGAGACCACATTAATCAAATTGTTACGTTGCAGCAGGGCCAATAAACCACCACAGTGTACTCAGTCAGCATGTCCCCAGACACTCCATGTCAAGATAATGAAAAAAAAAATGAAAAAAGTAAGGAACCTAACAACCAACCTGAGTAAAGAGGGTGAAAAATACGCGAAATGAGAATGCAGGTGATCCAACAGACAACAAGAGTAAAAACTATGAAAACGAGACAAAATCTTGGCGTGACAGAAAAATCGGCATGGGAACACGGAAACAACAAAGAACATGCGTAAAGGTGAAGATTAAAAGCAGGCAAAAGAGTGGAATGAGGTTTGGAAAAATAAGCATGACATGGACGGCAAGGAAAAACAAGTGTAAAGGTGAGCATAAAATCAGATAAAGCTACATTTTCGGCCTTAAGGTACATACATCCAGGAACAAAATTAGGACAAATGAAACAATTATATGTGGCCTTCTAAAAACGCGATTTCACTCACTGAAAGCAGAATAGACGGACTGCTGACACATTTTTCCCCATCTTTTACGATGTGTGATCGGCTTCAACCACCTCCCTTTCCGTCTTATCTCTCGATTTAAACAAAAAGTTGGTGTTGTGCAAAACTGGCCTGTAGGGTACTTTATTCTTGCCCTTGCACTTCCCTTTACAGTTCTTACAATGATGTGCAAGATGACCTCCCATATTGTTCTTCACTGCCAACGGGAAGAGCAATGTACTTTAAAGGGAAGGCCAAGGGCAAGAATAACGTACCTTGCAAGTCAGTTTTGCACAACACTAACTTTTTGTTTAAATCGAGAGATAAGACGGAAAGGGAGGTGGTTGAAGCCTATCACATCGCAAAAAAATGGGGGAAAATGTGTCAGCACTCCGTCTATTTTGCTTTCAGTGAGTGAAATTGCGTTTTTAGAAGGTCACACATAATTGTTTCATTTGTCCTAATTTTGTTCCTGGATGTATGTACCTTAAGGCCGAAAATGTAGTATCAGATTTTATGCTCACCTTTACACGTGTTTGTTGTTTCCATGCTCTCACGCCAGTTTTTCGATGTCACAACATGATTTTGTCTCGTTTTCATAGTTTTTACTTTTGTTGTCTGTTGGATCATCTGCATTCTCATTTCGCGTATTTTCACCCTCTTTACCCAGGTTGATTGTTATTTTTCTTATCTTTTTCATTTTTTAATTTTCTCGACATGGAGTGTCTGGGGACATCCTGACTGAGTACTCTGTGGTGGTTTATCGGCCCTGCGGCAACGTAACAATTTGATCAATGTGGTCTAGATTTTAATCAAGACATGTGTGAATGACAATGATGGTTATGTGCAAAGGTTCATTCTTTATATAGCGTTTGGCCTTCGGTCTCGAATAAACCGTTGGAAGTCTGCGCCTGTGTTGTCATGTTTGTTCCTGTTCTCCTGTCGTGTATAATTCGCGCAGTACTAACCTTTTTTCTGCAATGAACTAACTAGCCCGCAAGAACGTTCTACTTTGTGACCTCACCGCTCACCCGAGGCCCGTCCCACGTCCTGTCCAGAAGACACGACGAAATGACGACGCTCCCGCGACCAGAACCTATGTCTCGACCGGCCCGAGATACTGCCCACACATGAAGACACCATTCCCCTGCCCATGTCGCTCGGCGCGTCCTGGGGCCTCAGCCGTCGACTCCTGGCAGCCTGTGGCCCAGAAGCTTTGTGATGACCCCCATAATGCGCAGGTCCACACGGGATGGAGAGGCAAAGAGACACCGTATGGCTCAGTTTAAACAAACAGGTATATTCAATAATTACACATGATTAAGATTATACATCAGAGGCTGGGGCGTCCGAGCTTACGTGCCGACGACTTCATGGGGGCGATGGAGTGGCTCCGGAGTTGGGCTCGAGCGGTTGCTGGCAGAAGCTGCACGCCGCCGGGCTTCGGCGCTGAAGGCCCTCTTCGCGAACGATGTCGTCCTGAGCGTGTATGCAGTAGAATTTCGATAGTCGTCCGTTTCTTCGAGGATGGTTCACAAACCCTTCCTCTAGTGTCGTTCGGCTTGGAAGATGAACAGGAGGCGAGCTTGTAGATGATGACAGCAGAGCATAATTTTACAACATACATATACAGAGAGTTAAACTGGAAAAAGCAGAACTGAATTTACAAAAGAACAAACTTTGCACTACTTTACTCATCGACCGGGCAGGTTAGTGCCTAAGTAGCATCACATTACATGCTAAGCATGGAGCCCCAGCTCAGACTGGACTGCATCCGTTTACATGTGCTTTTAAGCACTTGATTAACAAAGGACTAAGGGCGGTCATTTCCAGTGGCCCGACCAAAGCATCAATTCTCCAATCCAAAATAACATGCGAGATGGGGACAACCCCTTGGGTTGGGCTTAGCCTCGAACCCAGAGTCTGTTAACAATACAAACTAAATAAACAACAAAAACGCCACCACTCTCTCTCAAGTGAGAGTATACACAGGCTCTCTTCGGAGCTAATTCACTAGCGCCTGTCTTTCCACATTCTTGGCGAGTACTGCCTGTCCGCCATGACAGGTGTCCGTCACGGCCCTTCTGGGAATGCGCTTTTGTTCACGAGGCACGGCGGGAAGCTGTGGGTGCCTTCCCGGCGATAGCCCACGTCGAAAGGGGAAGGAGGGAAAGAATGTTGTCTTCGCGGTAGCGCATAGCGTCGGCTGTGGTACGGCGCGCTCTGGCCCGCTGACAGCTCCCTTGTCCTGGAATGTGCCCGGGAGGGCCGCACCTGGAACGGCCACGCAAATTGGGGAGGATAAAGCCTGTTTCCCCGCGGCGGCGGCGGCGGGTCCGGTTGTTCTGGTCGTCACTCAAAGAGCATGGCTGGGTAATTGATGATGCCGCTGTCACGGCGGCGGGTCCCTTCGTTCTGGTCGTCACTCAAAGTGCATGGCTGGGTAATTGATGATGCCGCTGTCATCTGGGTCTCCGTCTACGCCGCGCCGTGGAACGCGGAACCTCGCAGCACACAAGGAATGTCACAGCTTCCTGGACCGGGACTCATTCTCTCATCTCTCTCTCTCAGTGTGACGGCCAGCACTTCACCACCTTTCCATTTCAGTTGAACCGTCCTTTTAACCCATCACAATTGAGCGCGTCTCTTCGTCGGTATCTTCCATTCAAGATCGGGACGATCACTCGGTGTCCCCGAGTAATGTGAAGAAGAAGACGAAGCTGGCAGTGGCGCGGGACGCAACGCTCGCGCTAGGCCAGCTGCCATTAAAATAATCTCTTCTCCATCGTTCATCGCGTCTCATTCTCCGGCTGGCCGCCACGTAACCATTTTTTTCCACTTTTTGATACTCTGGCTGATGAACTTCGAACAGTTATGGACCACGCTGAAGGAAAAGTTTCTGTAGCTCCAAGACACTTTCATTCCAGCGCGAACGATATCTCCTAGAAGAGCTAAAGATAAGCCATGTTGCAAGAGTTAGTTGCGTGCTCTGACCAAATGAATAATACGAGCCTACCTGAAACTCATAAAAAAAAAGTCCTGGAAAACTGTCTGAGCTAAAACGATTGAAGCTCGATTTGTAATCGTTGTCAGCCATAGCCCAAAATTCTTGCCTTTCTGCACTTGGAAATAGGTTTGTTCAAGATTCAAGACAGTTCTGGAAATATGTTCGCAGTCGCGGCAATGATGATAGTTTGGTACCAGCGGTAAAATGGGGCAATAAACTGATTTCCGATGACGTGTGCAAGGCTGCAACTTTTAGTAGACATTTCTTGCCAGTATTTTACTCATACCACTCGCGAGTTCAGCAGATTACGTCAGTTGATGCTGATCCGACGCCTGAAGTTATCTTTAGTACAATAGGTATTCGTACGTTATTGCGTGATGCGAAAACGGCAGTTGCAAGTGGCCCTGATGGCTTGATTGCAACCCAAGACTGTTACCCAAAACTGTTCCGATATATTGTCATTGTACTTCATGAATTTATTTTAAAAGATTAAAATAAGGGAAGCTGGCAACAGACTAAATAATACCTAGGGTTGTGCCCATCCATAAAAAGGACCGAGAAATTTTGTGGAAAAATATAGGCCTGTGTCTCTAACAAGTATAGCTTGCAAAACAACGAAGCATGTAACTTACTAGTTGAATCATGTCAGATCTCGTCAAAAAATAATTTGCTTAGCCCAGCACAGCACGGATCTTATCAAGGTTTGTCCGGCTCTACACAGTTGGTGCAGTTTACGTATGACCTTGCAGTGGCTATTGATGAACAAAAGGTTATTGATTGTATTTTTTTGCCCTTCCAGAAAGCATTTGATGTTGCTCATGATCTCCTCGTCTCTAAATTACATGCCTACAATAAAGAAAAAATTGGAGGGGACACTTAAGCTCCGCCTTAAGGGTATATGACAAGATAGCGCTAGCGAGTTCATGAGATAGCGTTAATGATAGCCTAATTGGTCATTCGCATATGGCCCTGGGGGTCCTCATACCTATCCTTGCGCAATGGTGCCGTGATTCAGGGATGCGCCACAGCATTGCGATGGCTGATGCTGCCACCGGTGGACCCAAGTTCTTCTTTCCCAGCGACCTCTCGTGATCAATCATTAGTTTTACTGCCATCTGCCAGGATGGTTAGTTAAGTCGCAATCCGTTGGGCAGGTTGTGACGACGCCCTCCATACTAAAAAAGAGAAGTGCGCCGGAGATTTTGAAGCTGCTACGAGTCGGACTTTGTGCTGGCGTCGCTTGCTCAGCCAGTAGCACACTGAAAAAAAAAAGGAAGGAAGGAAGGAAGGAAGGAAGGAAGGAAGGAAGGAAGGAAGGAAGGAAGGAAGGAAGGAAGGAAGGAAGAAGAAAGAAAGAAAGGAAAAAGGAAGAAAGAAAGGAAGAAAGGAAGGAAGAAAGAAAGAAAGAAAGAAAGGAGGAAAGAAGGAAATAAGGAAAGAAGGAAGGAAGGATGGGGAGAAGGAAGGAAGGAAAGAAAGAAGAAAGTAAAGAAGGAAAGAAAGGAGAGAAGGAGAGAAGGGAAGAAAGAACGAGAGAAGGTGAGAAGGAGAGAAGGGAAGAAAGAAAGGAAGAGGGGAAGAAGGAGAGAAGGGAAGGAAGAAAGGAAGAGACGATCAATGCCATTGGCCCGATTATTGATATCCTTATTCACCCGGTCGTCAAAGTTTGTCTATGCGGACGGTATTGCTTTTTTCGCTTCTGCCAACAATATTCATATCCTGTATCAATTGTTGAAAGAGTATTTAAATGCTCTGGAAGTCAACACGTGTGCTATCCTTGTTTTCGCACAGGCATCCCCTCTCTACATTTATTTGTTGTATCAGTCTACTCTAATCGCGCAAGTTGACTATATTAAATACTTGGGCGGAACATATGATCCGTAGTTAGACTTGTGGCCCCAAATTAGAAGCATTTTGCTGGAAGGTGAGCGTACCCGTGGTCGGTTCGTGAGGATGAGCAACAAAAAATCGGACATGTGTTGGGACACTCTGCTCTTTCTTTCTAAGACCTATATTACTTGAATTCGGCTCTGTTCTATTTTCTCGGTGCCCAAGATACAAAATTTAACCCTTAATCGTTATGGAGCGACGCGCTCTGCGCTTTTGCTTAAGTCTGCCTGAAACTGTGCATAATGCTGTGCTGTACTTGGAGGCGCGGATACCTGCGGTGTCAGCTTCTTAGTGTGCGGGCGTTTTCAAGGTCTTTGGCGCCTGTTCCAGGATTGGCTAAACCCATATTTACAACGAACCCATCTCTATTCTTCGTTACGTTTTGGCCTAGGTATAAGGTTCCTCACTTGTGTTCACTAATTCCCTGCTGTAAAAAATTTCTGTATCAATAAATTGTGTAGTACGTCAGTTAACCACCGCCGGGCTGATACTGCAGTATCCTTGGATGACACTCTCCCAGGGAATGCTAAAAATCTGCCTCACGACGTAATAAATAGGCTTAATGAGTAGTATCTGGATAATTTCCTAACAATATTGCCGTTTTTACAGACGCCTTCCAGCAAAATGAAAAGGCAGCCATTGGCATTTACTCAAAGACTCTTGCTTGTAATTATCATTTCGGGCCCCTGACTATACCCATATTTTTGTCCCCGAGTTTCTGGCCATTGAGTTCGCCTTAATAAGGATTCCCTGCAGTATCTCTCAGGTTATTATACTTTCAGACAGCCTTTCCGTCTTGACATGACTCTAAAAATCGAGGGGTTCTTTTTACGAGTCGTTCCATTCGATTGTTTATTCCACTACTTATCACAGAAGTACGCTTTCACTGGGTGCCTGGGCATGTGGTATTGCTTCTAATGAAAGGGCTGACTTTTTAGCAAAGTCCGCCCTTGGTGGACTTATTGTCCCGTTCATTCCTAATGCTGTCTACTTGACTGTAGCCCGCTTCAAGCAATTCAAGCGTCTCCATTACGTCAGCCTTGAGCCTCCCCTTGCTGCAGCGGATTTTCAACACCTGGCATTTACGTGCAGTCTGCGGATGTGCAGTTCAAGACAATTTGAGGTGTCCATAACCCTCTTGCGCTGCAGAATACCGCGACTAAATCTTTATTTACGTCACTCAGGGCTATCTCTGACCAACCTCTGTGAGTCTTGTGGCGAAATTGAGTCGATAGTTCACTTTTTTCCTCTTCTGTTGGCGGTTCGGTTCTCTCCGTAGAACATACTTGGAGATCTCCCTCGCCCGACTGGAGCTTCCTCTGTCTATTCCGATCCTCCTTTCCTTTGGGGCAAGCGCCATGGGATATGCCCTGGAACCAGTGTGCGATTTTATTCACGGATATATAATTGCATCAGGTAGATTCCTCCGCTGGAATAAAAATTCACAGCGTTTTCATTTCCGTTTTTTTTCTCCATTTTTAGTTAAAATTCAAGTCTAGATCACAAAATTATCCATTTACTGCACTCCTTGCCCTTGAGTGCGTTGTATCAGCAATGCACCCTGGCCAGTACCCGCCGCGGGTCTCTTCCATTAAGCCTGAGGACATCATCATCAGTCGTCTTTCTTGCTACGCTCATGGTTTTGCAGACAGATGAAATATAGCATCGTCGCGTTTAGGGCGAGTTTGCCCGAGAACAACAACATCAAGTTTCTTGATATCAGGACCGTTTTTCAGCCAAGTCAAGCCTGTTGGTTATACGAACCAAGGGCTAACAAACCTCTGTTGCCATTTTCGTCCGCGCACTCAAAGCTTGTGAGAAGGAGTATAGCGCAATCATGTCTCTCGAAAGCGCTTGGCAAGCCGTGTCATCATTTGGCGCAGGAAAGTTTTCACCTGCAAGTATCGTGGTTGCAAGAGGCGGGTTTTCAAAAAAAAAAAAAAGGTTCTCGTCGCAGTCACTGAAAGCATGTATACCGCGAAAGAAAGACCCAGGCAAGGATGAGCGCTGAAGAACGAGCCGCAGAAGGAGCAGGGAAAGCCGAAGCCAGAAGGAAGCAAAAAATGGTTGTCATTCCGTGCATCCATCAAATATCCCCATATCCCATCACCTCAATAAGATAGGATCTCGCTCTGACATTAGAGTCGCCTCCTCGGCCTCATGAAACTAAGCAGACTGTGCAGGATAAGCTGTCCGATTAGACCTGATAGTGTCAGATGCACGATAAAGGTTCAAAATAAGTTTATGGATTGTAAATAAGGCGTGGTCTACTTCGTACCCTTGTCATGTGACAAATGCTGTATCGTCCAAACTGGCCGATGCTTCAATGAACGTCTAGCAGAGCACTGCCGCCAGGTGCGGCAAGGCATAGAAGGACATAGGGCCGTGCATTGCCGATCGTGCGAAGGATGGCGTCCTGTACTCAACAAATGCCGGATTCTGTATTCCAACAAGGATCAGTTGACCCGGGAGATTGTAGAGGCCAGGGAAATTCTTAGCTGTGGCCAGGCATGTGTGAGTGCTCTGTCGATAGCTTTAACTGATAAAGATTTGAACTTTTTGAATGCGGGAAACGTACACTCTAAAAATTTTCACGCTCAGCAAGCGTGAGTGTCGATGATTTTTTGCACGCTTGTTCTAAGCGTGGTGTGTTTTCACGCTTAGTAAGCGTGAGTCTCGATTGAGAAATCACGCTTCCTAAGCAAGACTCACACGAGGAGTAATGCTAGCCAAGCGTGAGCGGAGGCAATTTTTTGCACGCTTGTTTTAGGCGTGGTGCGATTTCCGCGCTCACGCTTGCCATGCATGACTGGCGATCTCCCGAACGCTGAACGCGAAATAAAAGCTTTTCACTTACTGGAGGCGGCATTCTCCGGATGTAGGCCGTCAAAAACCAGTGAAAAGGAAGCTGAAAGGAGGAAATTCTTATGCCGTCTTTATGGGCTTTGCGGCGGCTTGTAAAATATTGATGGTTACCATTAAAGAGCTAATTACAAAAATTAACTTTCAATTTTCATCTCGCGGCAATATGCAAACAAGAACACTTATCCATTGATTAAAATTCGGGGTAATAATAATAATAATTGGTTTTGGGGGAAAGGAAATGGCGCAGTATCTGTCTCATATATCGTTGGACGCCTGAACCGTGCCTTAAGGGAAGGGATAAAGGAGGGAGTGAAAGAAGAAAGAAAGAAGGAGGTGCCGTAGTGGAGGGCTCCGGAATAATTTCGACCACCTGGGGATCTTTAACGTGCACTGACATCGCACAGCACACGGACGCCTTAGCGTTTTTCCTCCATAAAAACGCAGCCGCCGCGGTCGGGTTCGAACCCGGGTTCGGGGTACACTTAATCTCCGCCTTAAGGGCGATGGACGGGATAGCATCCATGGGTCCCTTCAGCGCCCTGGGATCCCCTCTGCATATCACCCCGCAAACACGGAATTTTTTTTATCTTAATCACTGTTTATTTTATTCTTTTAAATGTTCTTATTTCTAGCAAGACCTTCCTTTGACCAAGTCAAACAAATGTTTAGAAACTCATGAAGGCACGGAGACTGCGATAATGATGCTGTTTGAAAATCTGACACAAATTTCGAGTGTTCACTGCCAGCCAAGAGTGCTGCAGTTTTTTAAATAAGCACCTCACTTGTACTGCACTGTCTTCTCACGCCTTTGAGGGCAATAATAAAGAAAAAGAGTTCCTCAATGGTCGAGGGGTAGCGCGCCCGGCTCACGACTCCAGGGGCAGCGGTTCGAGTCTAGGCCCAACCGTTTTTCTTCTTCAGAGGCGCTTCGTAAGGGTTTTGGAATGACGTCACGGCCATGTACACCAATAGAGAAATTTGGCATTGACGTCATAGTTGTTGCATTGCGTGATCGTTGTGGGGTGTTTTAATTACCCGCACCAGGTGTTGTGCTTGTGACGTCCCGACGCTCTGGACCAATCCACGTTTCTTCGACACGCCAACTGTAGCGGCTTCTCTGCTGAACAAGCCACTTAGCTCTGTCGCTTTGAAAGCTACTTTTATGAAATACCCCAAGCCAACGTGTGCTCCTGTATACAGTGGCTTTTTTATTTGCCTCGTTTACAGCACGACCGCATCGCGAGACTCTCTCGAACCGACGGTTTGAGAGAATCCTGTTGCTTACTACCAGCAAGCGATACAAGATCTAAACACGAGACTAGCAAGGCGTGCTTTACTTTTATTGTTTGTTTGTTGTTCTCCTAATCTTTAACGAAGAAGTTTTAACTTAAAACATCTTTTAAACAAGTGCTGGGGAAATACCTGTGTTTCGGCTTTAAAATAAATTGCACGGAGCATGCACCATTCAGCACAGGCAAAGACGGAGGCAACAGGTAAATACTGCAGTAACAAACGAACATCAGAAACAGTTCCAAGTTCGCATGAAGAACCTTAGCTTTGAAAAATATTTTGCTCGGCTCCATATGGAAGTTGTCACCATGGCATCATTTTAATGCTAAAGTTTTAACGCAGCCAGCTGCGCCGAGAGTGGAGCTTAAAGGAATAGAAGAAATCCGTACGGCCCTTTAAATGCAGTGCAGTATGTCATATACAGAAGAAACTTCCAGTGAATTTCTTAGTGAATCATATCACCGGCTTTATTAATATTGGTGATTTCAGTGATGTATTGAGATAACGACGCTGCACCACCGAGCAACTGTATGGGAAATCAATTTTGGTTCGGTATCGTGTATCATTATCATAAATGCATTCTTTAACGTATCGCTTATCGATATGGAAATTACTTTCTTCAGGTATCGTGCCCAGCCCTGCTGAATAGCCGTGCGGGTAAAATACGTGTTGGGACAAATAATTGGTTCCACATTGTGCGGACCTAGGCGAAAACATGTAGAAAACAAGCAAGTCTCCGTTGACCATCTTGTCCAGAGCATGTTTGCAGCGACACGATCGCCTTGCATGCTGGCGGCCGTGGTGGTGCGTAGAGCCAAGGGCGGCTCACGCAGCTGCCCGGGGAGCGGCCCGTGCACCGCGGAAGAGCAGTGCTCGTCACGCAGCGAGGGAAGCATCAAAGGCGGCTCGTCTTTCGACGCGTTCCATCGTAGGATGCAACGCGTTCGCCAGTAGCAACTTACAGCAGTCCATTGCCAGTTGCACAAATTCCTCGCGATCGGGTCATGCATTTATTTATTTACTCATTTGAGACATGCAATTGTCTCAGGTGCCACGGCAGAAGGCAGTGTTCTTTCGTTACTAGTGCCATAGAACCTGAAGCATGTCGACACTCTCCAGGAAGCGAAAACACATCATTCAATCCAGCATATAATACATAACACAGCAGGAGAAAAAAACATTCCAAAACATCCGAAAAGAAAAGCAAATCAAGCATGAATTCTCTTATACAATTAATGGGACACAACTCTCTTCATTACCAGAGTACAAATATCTCAGCGTATAAGCAAATCTAAGCTAAGTTGGAGACGACATGTCGACTGTGTAAAAGGAAAGGCGTGTATATATAATTGGTTTTTTGGGGAAAGGAAATGGCGCAGTATCTGTCTCATATATCTTTGGACACCTGAACCGCGCCGCGTTCATGGTTTTTTAACGCCTAACACTAAACAATTCCCTTTAGAAGCAGAAGAGTTGCTTTTCAAGACTAACGTTCGCTCGGTTCTCGAATATGCTTGCGCATGCATGTATGGGACGCTTGGCATCAAATAGATATAAACTAGACCGGGTACAAAGTTTGGGTATTCGATATGGCGTTAATAATTATACCAGGAACTTTAGCGTTCCACGCGCAAAAAAATTGCTGGGATGGCAGACGCTAGAAAAACGCAGATATTGTTTGAGGTTAACATTTCTCTATAGTATTTACTATTGTAAAACTGGCTTAAACTGTGTCCTGTATATTCATGCACCAAAATATGCTTCGCTACGCCGTGACCATCCATTAAAATGGAAGGAAATTAACTGTAGATCAGAAATGTATAAGTATGCCTTTTTTTCCCAAGGTCTATAAGAGACTGGAATACGCTCTCTGAAGAGGTAGTGTGAATTACGTCATGTGATTTATTCTCCTCATCTCTGTGAATGCTGTTGTTGGGCTGTAATGATGCTGCGTTCATGGTTGCATTGTATGTATATCAATTTTTACCTTTTTTTTCGTTTGCATAATGTGCTATCCCCCCGCCCCCCGTCCCCACTGTAATATCACTTGCTGCGGTGTGGTTGTTACAATAAATTAATAAATAAACATCAGAAAGTTATTAGTAAAAGCAGTCGATAAAATATGCTTCAACGTGTTTTTTCAAAATTCATGGCTGAATTTCACATTTCCAACTCTTCCAGGAGAGTAGCATTATTGCTCTGTAACGCATGCTCATTTCTTCAAACTTTGTGTCCGGTGTTGTAATCGGCAGTCCCATCGCACCTTTTTATGATGATTTGTACATTATTTTTGTCTCCTTTTGCAAGTTTAATATACGGGAGTGCGCAGCACACTCTGCCGATGATGAATGCTTGGATGATTCTTATTTCATACTCTTCCCTGATGCATTTGTCTCTGTTGGTAATACTTCTGATCATCCCACAGAATTTCTCCGCCTGGTCCTTGAGTTCCTTTATCGTAGTGGTGTTCTTTCCAGCCTTGTTGATGATTAGACCCAGTATCCTCATTTCTTCTACTTTCTTACATTTCTTCTACTTTCCTTCTCTGGTGATTCTTCTGATCATCCTACAGACTTTCTCCGCCTGGTCCTTGAGTTTCTTTACCGTAGTGGCGTTCTTTCCAGCCTTGTTGATGATTAGACCCAGTATCCTCATTTCTTCTACTTTCTTACATTTCTTCTACTTTCCTTCTCTGGTGATTCTTCTGATCATCCCACAGACTTTCTCCGCCTGGTCCTTGAGTTTCTTTACCGTAGTGGCGTTCTTTCCAGCCTTGTTGATGATTAGACCCAGTATCCTCATTTCTTCTACTTTCTTACATTTCTTCTACTTTCCTTCTCTCGTGATTCTTCTGATCATCCCACAGACTTTCTCCGCCTGGTCCTTGAGTTTTTTTACCGTAGTGGCGTTCTTTCCAGCCTTGGTGATGATTAGACCCAGTATCCTCATTTCTTCTACTTTCTTACATTTCTTTTACTTTCCTTCTCTGGTGATTCTTCTGATCATCCCACAGACTTTCTCCGCCTGGTCCTTGAGTTTCTTTACCGTAGTGGCGTTCTTTCCAGCCTTGTTGATGATTAGACCCAGTATCCTCATTTCTTCTACTTTCTTACATTTCTTCTACTTTCCTTCTCTGGTGATTCTTCTGATCATCCCACAGACTTTCTCCGCCTGGTCCTTGAGTTTCATTACCATAGTGGCGTTCTTTCCAGCCTTGTTGATGATTAGACCCAGTATCCTCATTTCTTCTACTTTCTTACATTTCTTCTACTTTCCTTCTCTGGTGATTCTTCTGATCATCCCACAGACTTTCTCCGCCTGGTCCTCGAGTTTTTTTATCGTAGTGGCGTTCTTTCCAGCCTTGGTGATGATTAGACCCAGTATCCTCATTTCTTCTACTTTCTTACATTTCTTTTACTTTCCTTCTCTGGTGATTCTTCTGATCATCCCACAGACTTTCTCCGCCTGGTCCTTGAGTTTCTTTATCGTAGTGGCGTTCTTTCCAGCCTTGTTGATGTTAGACCCAGTATCCTCATTTCTTCTACCTTCTTACATTTCTTCTACTTTCCTTCTCTGGTGATTCTTCTGATCATCCCACAGACTTTCTCCGCCTGGTCCTTGAGTTTCTTTACCGTAGTGGCGTTCTTTCCAGCCTTGTTGATGATTAGACCCAGTATCCTCATTTCTTCTACTTTCTTACATTTCTTCTACTTTCCTTCTCTGGTGATTCTTCTGATCATCCCACAGACTTTCTCCGCCTGGTCCTTGAGTTTCTTTACCGTAGTGGCGTTCTTTCCAGCCTTGTTGATGATTAGACCCAGTATCCTCATTTCTTCTACTTTCTTACATTTCTTCTACTTTCCTTCTCTGGTGATTCTTCTGATCATCCCACAGACTTTCTCCGCCTGGTCCTTGAGTTTTTTTACCGTAGTGGCGTTCTTTCCAGCCTTGGTGATGATTAGACCCAGTATCCTCATTTCTTCTACTTTCTTACATTTCTTTTACTTTCCTTCTCTGGTGATTCTTCTGATCATCCCACAGACTTTCTCCGCCTGGTCCTTGAGTTTCTTTACCGTAGTGGCGTTCTTTCCAGCCTTGTTGATGATTAGACCCAGTATCCTCATTTCTTCTACTTTCTTACATTTCTTCTACTTTCCTTCTCTGGTGATTCTTCTGATCATCCCACAGACTTTCTCCGCCTGGTCCTTGAGTTTACCATAGTGGCGTTCTTTCCAGCCTTGTTGATGATTAGACCCAGTATCCTCATTTCTTCTACTTTCTTACATTTCTTCTACTTTCCTTCTCTGGTGATTCTTCTGATCATCCCACAGACTTTCTCCGCCTGGTCCTTGAGTTTCTTTACCGTAGTGGCGTTCTTTCCAGCCTTGTTGATGATTAGACCCAGTATCCTCATTTCTTCTACTTTCTTACATTTCTTCTACTTTCCTTCTCTGGTGATTCTTCTGATCATCCCACAGACTTTCTCCGCCTGGTCCTTGAGTTTTTTTACCGTAGTGGCGTTCTTTCCAGCCTTGGTGATGATTAGACCCAGTATCCTCATTTCTTCTACTTTCTTACATTTCTTTTACTTTCCTTCTCTGGTGATTCTTCTGATCATCCCACAGACTTTCTCCGCCTGGTCCTTGAGTTTTTTTAGCGTAGTGGCGTTCTTTCCAGCCTTGTTGATGATTAGACCCAGTATCCTCATTTCTTCTACTTTCTTACATTTCTTCTACTTTCCTTCTCTGGTGATTCTTCTGATCATCCCACAGACTTTCTCCGCCTGGTCCTTGAGTTTACCATAGTGGCGTTCTTTCCAGCCTTGTTGATGATTAGACCCAGTATCCTCATTTCTTCTACTTTCTTACATTTCTTCTACTTTCCTTCTCTGGTGATTCTTCTGATCATCCCACAGACTTTCTCCGCCTGGTCCTCGAGTTTTTTTATCGTAGTGGCGTTCTTTCCAGCCTTGTTGATGATTAGACCCAGTATCCTCATTTCTTCTACTTTCTTACATTTTTTCTACTTTCCTTCTCTGGTGATTCTTCGGATCATCCCACAGACTTTCTCCGCCTGGTCCTTGAGTTTCTTTATCGTAGTGGCGTTCTTTCCAGCCTTGTTGATGATTAGACCCAGTATCCTCATTTCTTCTACTTTCTTACATTTCTTCTACTTTCCTTCTCTGGTGATTCTTCTCATCATCCCACAGACTTTCTCCGCCTGGTCCTTGAGTTTCTTTATCGTAGTGGCGTTCTTTCCAGCCTTGGTGATGATTAGACCCAGTATCCTCATTTCTTCTACTTTCTCACATTTCTTCTACTTTCCTTCTCTCGTGATTCTTCTGATCATCCCACAGACTTTCTCCGCCTGGTCCTTGAGTTTTTTTACCGTAGTGGCGTTCTTTCCAGCCTTGGTGATGATTAGACCCAGTATCCTCATTTCTTCTACTTTCTTACATTTCTTTTACTTTCCTTCTCTGGTGATTCTTCTGATCATCCCACAGACTTTCTCCGCCTGGTCCTTGAGTTTCTTTACCGTAGTGGCGTTCTTTCCAGCCTTGTTGATGATTAGACCCAGTATCCTCATTTCTTCTACTTTCTTACATTTCTTCTACTTTCCTTCTCTGGTGATTCTTCTGATCATCCCACAGACTTTCTCCGCCTGGTCCTTGAGTTTCATTACCATAGTGGCGTTCTTTCCAGCCTTGTTGATGATTAGACCCAGTATCCTCATTTCTTCTACTTTCTTACATTTCTTCTACTTTCCTTCTCTGGTGATTCTTCTGATCATCCCACAGACTTTCTCCGCCTGGTCCTCGAGTTTTTTTATCGTAGTGGCGTTCTTTCCAGCCTTGGTGATGATTAGACCCAGTATCCTCATTTCTTCTACTTTCTTACATTTCTTTTACTTTCCTTCTCTGGTGATTCTTCTGATCATCCCACAGACTTTCTCCGCCTGGTCCTTGAGTTTCTTTATCGTAGTGGCGTTCTTTCCAGCCTTGTTGATGTTAGACCCAGTATCCTCATTTCTTCTACCTTCTTACATTTCTTCTACTTTCCTTCTCTGGTGATTCTTCTGATCATCCCACAGACTTTCTCCGCCTGGTCCTTGAGTTTCTTTACCGTAGTGGCGTTCTTTCCAGCCTTGTTGATGATTAGACCCAGTATCCTCATTTCTTCTACTTTCTTACATTTCTTCTACTTTCCTTCTCTGGTGATTCTTCTGATCATCCCACAGACTTTCTCCGCCTGGTCCTTGAGTTTCTTTACCGTAGTGGCGTTCTTTCCAGCCTTGTTGATGATTAGACCCAGTATCCTCATTTCTTCTACTTTCTTACATTTCTTCTACTTTCCTTCTCTGGTGATTCTTCTGATCATCCCACAGACTTTCTCCGCCTGGTCCTTGAGTTTTTTTACCGTAGTGGCGTTCTTTCCAGCCTTGGTGATGATTAGACCCAGTATCCTCATTTCTTCTACTTTCTTACATTTCTTTTACTTTCCTTCTCTGGTGATTCTTCTGATCATCCCACAGACTTTCTCCGCCTGGTCCTTGAGTTTCTTTACCGTAGTGGCGTTCTTTCCAGCCTTGTTGATGATTAGACCCAGTATCCTCATTTCTTCTACTTTCTTACATTTCTTCTACTTTCCTTCTCTGGTGATTCTTCTGATCATCCCACAGACTTTCTCCGCCTGGTCCTTGAGTTTACCATAGTGGCGTTCTTTCCAGCCTTGTTGATGATTAGACCCAGTATCCTCATTTCTTCTACTTTCTTACATTTCTTCTACTTTCCTTCTCTGGTGATTCTTCTGATCATCCCACAGACTTTCTCCGCCTGGTCCTTGAGTTTCTTTACCGTAGTGGCGTTCTTTCCAGCCTTGTTGATGATTAGACCCAGTATCCTCATTTCTTCTACTTTCTTACATTTCTTCTACTTTCCTTCTCTGGTGATTCTTCTGATCATCCCACAGACTTTCTCCGCCTGGTCCTTGAGTTTTTTTACCGTAGTGGCGTTCTTTCCAGCCTTGGTGATGATTAGACCCAGTATCCTCATTTCTTCTACTTTCTTACATTTCTTTTACTTTCCTTCTCTGGTGATTCTTCTGATCATCCCACAGACTTTCTCCGCCTGGTCCTTGAGTTTCTTTACCGTAGTGGCGTTCTTTCCAGCCTTGTTGATGATTAGACCCAGTATCCTCATTTCTTCTACTTTCTTACATTTCTTCTACTTTCCTTCTCTGGTGATTCTTCTGATCATCCCACAGACTTTCTCCGCCTGGTCCTTGAGTTTACCATAGTGGCGTTCTTTCCAGCCTTGTTGATGATTAGACCCAGTATCCTCATTTCTTCTACTTTCTTACATTTCTTCTACTTTCCTTCTCTGGTGATTCTTCTGATCATCCCACAGACTTTCTCCGCCTGGTCCTCGAGTTTTTTTATCGTAGTGGCGTTCTTTCCAGCCTTGTTGAAGATTAGACCCAGTATCCTCATTTCTTCTACTTTCTTACATTTTTTCTACTTTCCTTCTCTGGTGATTCTTCGGATCATCCCACAGACTTTCTCCGCCTGGTCCTTGAGTTTCTTTATCGTAGTGGCGTTCTTTCCAGCCTTGTTGATGATTAGACCCAGTATCCTCATTTCTTCTACTTTCTTACATTTCTTCTACTTTCCTTCTCTGGTGATTCTTCTCATCATCCCACAGACTTTCTCCGCCTGGTCCTTGAGTTTCTTTATCGTAGTGGCGTTCTTTCCAGCCTTGGTGATGATTAGACCCAGTATCCTCATTTCTTCTACTTTCTCACATTTCTTCTACTTTCCTTCTCTGGTGATTCTTCTGATCATCCCACAGACTTTCTCCGCCTGGTCCTTGAGGTTCTTTACCGTAGTGGCGTTCTTTCCAGCCTTGGTGATGATTAGACCCAGTATCCTAATTTCTTCTACTTTCTTACATTTCTTCTACTTTCCTTCTCTGGTGATTCTTCTGATCATCCCACAGACTTTCTCCGCCTGGTCCTTGAGTTTCTTTATCGTAGTGGCGTTCTTTCCAGCCTTGTTGATGATAAGACCCAGTATCCTCATTTCTTCTACTTTCTTACATTTCTTCTACTTTCCTTCTCTGGTGATTCTTCTGATCATCCCACAGACTTTCTCCGCCTGGTCCTTGAGTTTCTTTATCGTAGTGGCGTTCTTTCCAGCCTTGGTGATGATTAGACCCAGTATCCTCATTTCTTCTACTTTCTTACATTTCTTCTACTTTCCTTCTCTGGTGATTCTTCTGATCATCCCACAGACTTTCTCCGCCTGGTCCTTGAGTTTCTTTATGTAGTGGCGTTCTTTCCAGCCTTGGTGATGATTAGACCCAGTATCCTCATTTCTTCTACTTTCTCACATTTGTTCTACTTTCCTTCTCTGGTGATTCTTCTGATCATCCCACAGACTTTCTCCGCCTGGTCCTTGAGTTTCTTTATCGTAGTGGCGTTCTTTCCAGCCTTGGTGATGATTAGACCCAGTATCCTCATTTCTTCTACTTTCTCACATTTCTTCTACTTTCCTTCTCTGGTGATTCTTCTGATCATCCCACAGACTTTCTCCGCCTGGTCCTTGAGTTTCTTTACCGTAGTGGCGTTCTTTCCAGCCTTGGTGATGATTAGACCCAGTATCCTCATTTCTTCTACTTTCTTACATTTCTTCTACTTTCCTTCTCTGGTGATTCTTCTGATCATCCCACAGACTTTCTCCGCCTGGTCCTTGAGTTTCTTTATCGTAGTGGCGTTCTTTCCAGCCTTGTTGATGATAAGACCCAGTATCCTCATTTCTTCAACTGTTCTTTTAGGTGCTATACGTTCAAATATTTCGGAAACTCAGGGAGAATCTAGATACGTCTGTAATTATTTAGGTCATCTATCGCACCCCTCTTATGCGCGGCTACTAATCCTGCAGTTTTCCTGAGTATACAAAATTCACCAGTCGATAAGGCGAAACTGCACATAGACGAAAGGGGATGCCATGTATTACTCGTGCTACACTATGTGTGGGCTTTATGCTTAATTCGTTTGCTTCGCAAGCGGAGTTGTGTATCTCGGCTGCGATTCTTGGGTGAGGGATATAGTGAGCGTCTATTGCATGCTTCACTTCGGCCTACGGTATACTGTTATTACACTGCTCACCCTAACGTAGCAAATGTGTGTTAAATGTGTCGGCCAGGCCCCCTTCACCTGACAATTTTATTCCCTTTCTAATCACTGACTGAGAGCAGTTCGCTTTCGCACCACTCTTTAATTCTCGAAATGTTTTCCGAATCAGCGAATGAATATTGCTAGGGGCGTTAAATTTATTTTCGCAGTATATTTCAGAATTTGTTCTGTTCCGAACGTTCTGGCAGATATGCAACACATTTGCATAACTGAGTTTCATAAACATGTCAGACAACTGGTTGCGTTATCGAACCTGTTTCCAAGGTATATCCTAATTCTGCGGAGCGTTTTCTGGGGCTCTAGCAGGAAACATGTTCCGTAAATGCCTTTAAAAATGTTTATAACAGTGGGCCATATATGCCTGATCTACATTATGCTCCGCCTGTGTTACCCTGCAATCAGTGTTCGAACTTTGTGATGACACTGCTGCGTATATTAGCATTTGTTCTAGCTTCACTCGCATTGCGCCCGATACGGCACGTCGAAAGCGCAGTATGGTGCAAAATATTCGTAAGTGGTCGCTGATGTCGCTAAGCAAAACCGGCTACACATAAGTCGAGCACTGCCTGGAGATTGTTTTTCTTGGGACAGTATTATAGACCTCCTGCATGTTTGTAAACAAACGAGGTGGCGCTGCAGTAGCTAGCGAGCTCGTGGTAGGCAAAAGGTCGGGGAGTGGCGTCGCGGATAGGTGTTGAGCGCGGGTTTTCAAGGCTTGTAGGCGCGTTTCCAGCTTCTGCGAATCATAGCAATGGTCGATGCTTCCAACTTAGTAATTTGTTGAAGTACACGAGCTCGCGTTGGCCACGTGCGGCCTATAAAGAGAAATAGTTTGCCACTGTATTGTATATATGGTTAGTAGTAAACATGTAGAAAGCGTTCCTGCCGTTTATTTATGCGCTAGGCATTGAATTAAACAAGTTTTGACACTCTGCACTAGCCGGAATGATTTTACTTCGGGACAATAGTGAGGGGAAGTGCTGGCCTTGTTTCGTCGGAGCAGACATGCGCTCATCGTCTGCTGACATACGCACGTGTCCCGCTGTGCGAAAAGTGGGGACAGCGTCGTGTCCCTGATCTCCTGTCTCGCTTAGCGTTGTTTTTAGCCGCATGACCACGCACCAGCCAGGCCGACTTTTCCTCTTATTAAGCTGGTCGATTTGGTGAAAATTTTTGATTTCTAGAATTGTTTTCTTTCCTAGCCCTGAAGTCTAGTTTCGTGACGAAAAATTATAGCAAAATATTGAGTACAAATTTATAAATTACGCTTTTTAGAAGTGTGGTCGTCAAAAATTGTGAGGTAAATTCTTTGATTTCAGTGCCGCATTTCTTTGACCAAAGCAAAAGCGAAGATGCCATAAACGAGGGAATAAACATTAAGGTTCGTTTTGTGGCCTCTCACATTTTCTTCGACTGGATCATTCACCTTCGTAATTCGCATGAAAATCAAATGATTCCATTTGTCGCAAACTATTCCTGAGACGTTGAGGAGCGTAATAATTTTTTTCGAATTTTTTCCCTACACGTGCAGTACTGTGTTAGTTATTTCTTTTAAGAAACGTTTTCATGTAATTATGCAGGCATAAGTACTGATCATATAGAAAAAGAACTAATCGCGTCATCGTAGAGAACAGGGCTTTATGTACATGCTGGCATAAAAAAACCGCACTATCTACTCAATTATTTGAGACCTTGGGGGGACTTGACGACGGTGTCAATTATAATTACCCAGAACTGCACCAGGTATAGCTATAAATAAAAGGAATTACTGAAACTAGCGTAGGAATTTCATATTTGCACCAAGTTTAGTTACATTTTGCAAGAATGAAAAACGAAAACACTTTTCATTGCCGCGTCCCCTCTCAATCTCACCACGTGTCTGTTAGTAGCACGCCTGCAGCTGCGGTTCTTTCCAAACAAGCTTCGCGATCATGTACTACCTCATGAAACATGACACATGCATGGTGCAATGAAAAAGCATATGGCGTTTAGCACGCTTAAGGTATGCTATTCTAAGCACACCAATGCGACCGCGCAAAATTGACACAACTTACCAGACTTCTTTCTACTCGAATCAAATAATTACGGCGTCATATCAAGAAACAGTTTCAAGTAAATATTAAATACCGTAAAACGCGCCATTAAAACATGCTGTGCTATTAACAAAAGAACGCATTCCTTGGGGGCGAGTGAACCTGCCGGCGCCCCATGCACACCGGCTCAAGGTGATGAGTACGTGTGCAGCTGCATATGTCTTTTTTTTTCCTTGAGCAATTGTCAGCCTCCTATCCTGAAGTTCAGGTGAATGAACGCAGTAACTTGCATGCTATTAAGTGCATTGAGTGGCAGTGCCTATCGACTCCCAGACTTCGCGCTTTACTACCGTGGCCCAATGCCTGTTAGCCAGTTTCCGAATGCGGCATTTTATGCGCGAGAAACCTATCGAGGCTAATTAAATATTTTTTATGCTACTACGCGGATCCAGCAGTGACGCAGCTGGTCAATACATGCTGCTTCTGCAGTGCACAGGCTTGAAGCAGCCGCCGGTAGCTGCGGCAGCTGCGGTAGGCACGGGCAAGCGGAACCTGTTTTGCCTACCATGCGAAAGTCGCTGCTAACATCAGCGCCACCGCATCTTCGTGACGTCGCGGGGTGAAGGAGGTCCATACTCCGACAGCCGTACGGCCGAATAACAGCGAGTGAGTCATATCTCAGGAGAAGGGTCAGCATTAAAGTCACCGCTGAGTACGACCAGCACTTTGGATAATAGGCTGTGGCGTAGGATGTTTTCATCAATTTGCGGAAAATTAGTCACACGACCTGTAGGCTGGAGGTATAGCACAGCAAGAAGTAGGCGTTTATCCACGAGTGATACACATTCGCCACAATGTGTCAACTCGTCACAGAATAGCACATTACGAAAATAGAACGTACATCTCCGGTCACAGCCCGATAAAGGCACACAGTGGAAAGTTGGTTTGCTTCTGAGGAAAATAAATTGCGCAGTAACTGTCTCGCATATCTCAGTGAACACCTGAACCACGCCTTAAGGGAAGGGAGGAAGGTGGGAGTGAACGAAGAAGGGAAGTATGCCATAGTGGAGGGCTCTGGAATAATTTCGACCACCTGGGGATCTTTAACGTGCACTCACATCGCACTGCACACTGACGCAATTTGCGTATCGCCTCCATCGAAACGCGGCCGCCGCGGTCGGGTTAGTAGTAGCCTTTATGTTCAGGAATAAAATGACTAGAATGGGACCAGGCTTCTGTAAATGCCAAGGCACTGAGGCTATAAGGCAGACTCGAGAAGCATATAAACAGCATCGTGTTTGCTCATGAGGCTTTTGGAATTCATGTGAATGACTGCCGAGCATTGCTTGTTGCGACCGTAACTACCCGCTGCTTCCCGAAACCTTCCTCTGCTATAGTAGTTGCCCTCTGGTTGGCTAAGTATTCCTGTCTTTTTACGTCAGTATAAATGTCATTATCAGCATCTATGCTATCTTACAGAATTAAACCTCGGTTTCAATTTTGATTACACACTTCCCGTGATACTTTTACTCCTTTTCAACAGCGATTAGTTCTCACTAGATTTATACGGGCGAGACACAATCCAAGGTTCAAGAAAGGGGGAAAGAAAAGAAAAAGTAGGCCACTGTGCGGCCGAACAGCAATGTGAACTTGATGCGAGAACTGAAACGGAACAGAGACGCCATGAATCGCGGGCGGAAAAAAAAATTAAGACTGATTTATTCGGGTGTGCACTCTGTCTGGCCCTTGGGCTGCAGTGTTTTGTTATATAAACTGAAAAGCATGTATATCTCGCAGCACGTGGACAAACGCTAAATCTGAGTACCACGCATAAACTGAGCTTTTTCTGACATTCGTTGCATCTCCTGGATTGCACTGACTCAGGTGATAAATTGCCAAAGAAGAAAGTTTCCATCGTGCATGCACCACATGTTACTTGGGGAAAGACGCGGCTGTTTTGTTGATGGTAGCCTCGCACTGTGTTCTACAGGCACGTCTGCTTCGTGAAACAGCCTCCCTCCTTCGCAGAGACGCTTGTTACCGAAACCGCCGCCGCAAAGAGCTCTCTGCTCCCCAGCCAAACGCCGCCGCCCCCGTACTGCGAAACATAGCACCGCATTCCTGCACGTTTTCATTTCGCCTCAGCCTCCTCCTCCGCAAACCTCCGTTGTTTTCTTTTTTTCCACTGGCATCAAGCTGTAGCCCACGCACAACAGTAATTGGCCGGCTGCTGTCACGTGACTAGTTGACGTCGGCGCCGGCGATTGGTTCTGTCGATTCCAGGGGGAGGAAGCGGGTCGTGCCCCCCCTCTGCCTCGGCCCCCGATCTCGTGTCGGGACCCGGAGGCGCGCCGCTGTGTGGCGCCCACTGGCGATATAAATACCCACGGGGCGAAAAAGTTTGCCGCGTGTTGGGCAGCGACAGAGAGAGGAGGGCGTCCCCATCGCGGTCCGCGCAGACACACTCGGCCGGCCGACCGACGCAGCTCACGTGAGTCGCCGCAGTGGCTTGTCCCCAGCATGCTCCGATCGCGAGGCCCTCAATGAATCGCGCTCGCTGTGTTTTCGCATGCACGAAAAATGCGTGGCTCTATTGTTACCCACTACGTGACGCTGTCTCCTAGGCACACTCCCATGCCCATTTGCCCACCGTGGGTTATTAACGATAAAGATGAGAGTGGCAGATCGGGAGCTCGAAGGGGGAAAAAATTAATTCCGGCAAGGTCCTTTATTCGACAATTAATGAGCTCATTTAATTATAAACGCGGTAGTCTTTAACACTGCGCATTTATTATAGCAATGAAATCCAAGTGAAATATGAATTCCTTCTTGTACTGGTAGCGCAAAACAAGGATAAATTGAACTCAACAAGCGCAAGCAGACATAAAGGGGACAAAGATTTGAAGCATGAGTGCAGTGTTTAGGAATTTTAAATATCAAATATTTTATCAGTGAGGCGCTAAGTGGACGCAGGAGCGCGGTTATATGTGAGAGCCGAGCAGCAAGCGAAAGGCACAAAGCTGCCTGAACGATTAGAGAGCCACGCATCGGATGACTCATCGGGTGCTCACAGCGGGGAAGTCCGACCTTTAATACACATTTCACTCAGCGAAAGGGGGCCAGCGCTCCTGGCCGCGGGCTGCTTTCCTCTGGGGCGCAGTGCTTCTCTTGCCAAGGCACTTCGGGCTGAACGACGCATACGATGCGTCGCAGTGCTCGTTCCGATGCGGCAGAGAACGCGGGAATATATCTTTTGATCGCTTAGGCCAAGCTCGAGGCGTGGTGCATAAGTAAAAATGCCACAGACGTTTTTCGCACACGGAGCAGTTTTCCACAGTGACCCCCCCCCCCCCCCCCCCCCCCGCGACCTGCACAAGTGCGTCGTCATTGAACGCCAAGCCCGGCACCCGGCAGGGGGTCCCTGGTGGCTTGCGTGTTTCGAAGCCCTGTGGGCTAGCCTCAGAGTGCCGACGAAACGAGCTCCCCTCGTCCCCAGTGTCTTGGGACGATAGCGAATTTCCAAGGCCCGACCGACAGCAGAAGCGGTTAACGCTCGCCACACTTCGGGTCATGAGCCCGGCTAAGGTCAAACTTCCGCAGTGGCATCATGGAGAGCGTCGCAGGAACGACGGGCGACTTACGCAAATTGATCACCGGAGAAAATTGTGAGCTCAACGACGCCGCACTCGTTCCCGTCCTGAACACGACGGAAGACATTATTTGCAATCGAACGGAAGTAGGCGCCACACTTGCATTTCTCCTAGCACGCGCCGATGGCCCGTGAGCATTCCGACTGTGTGCGCGAACAAGCGCCCGGCTGTCGCTGTTATATATTTGAATTCCAGAAGGTGGCTTACTCGCAGCCGTTTCCGGACCTGATCATTGCTGGCATCATTCCCATTTTCATCTATTTCTGAAGAACCCATTCCCGCGTCAAGACCGGACACGAGTCGCACCCGGTATTTTATTCATTTATTTATCACTCACGCATCTCAGTGCTACCGCAGGGACGCAACGGCAGCTTTCCCCAGTCATTTTTATTTTCTATTCTTTACTGCGTACAAATTTGCTTCGTCAATTAAACTAACAAACGTACCACCTTTTTTGAGCTTAGCAGCGACTTATTCGCTCCAGTCCTTACATGTAAACTCCAAGGTCCTCAAGTTGGTCCAAGAAATCATGTAGAACAAATCGCTGGGGCGGTAATTTTGAACGCATCCAATCACGCATGTTTAATGACTTTTCAATCCAATTCAGGGGCTCACACTGTAGCCTGCTGTGACATCGGTGCGAGAGAAGCTTGGCTTAGCTGTAACCAGCGCGCGAGAAGCACCTACGACGGGAAGTGGGGTTTTCATAAGGACAAAACAACATGGTGAGCAAGCATCAACTAGCCTTAGGCTGTGGTTTAGCCGCGGGTGTCGACACTGGTCACTGAACGCAGGGACCTCCGAAGTTTAGTTTTCCTCATTTCACCGGACAGAAGGCATTACGAGACTCCAACTGCTGTGTGTGTGTGCTGTGCAGCAATGCTCCACAGACGCGTGAGACTGCTGGCTTACACGCACGCTATAAGGGGACAATATGTAGTCGGGACTGGGCGTTTCAGCGCACAACACGCGGGAGCTTTGTTCATAATGAGGTTGCCACCCAGGCAGCCCTTTTGTGTCTCCTTGGAAAATCGAACCAAGTGCCCTCTCCTGGTTACTCTTTTTTTTTTTTTTTGCCCTGGAGACATGAATGTTACAAACCACCAAATAGCCCGCCTCTCTACACGTAGGTAGGAGTGCCGTTGTTTCGATTAAATAGGCGTGCGAGTTAAGGTTAGAATGATAAATGGCATGCCGACTAAATGCCAGTCATGGCCAAGGCTCGGCAAGAGCGTTCATTCTAAGATTGTGAACGGGCCGCATCTACCATTTCGAACAGTAATCCCCGACTCTCGATTGTACGCCACAGTCTGCGCAGGGGATCGCGAAACTGCGGAGTCTTTCTTATGGTACCCAACGTTAACGTATACCAGCAACTGCCTCATTTCTCGAGCCGGGACAGGTATTACCTGTGCTGGCCATGGATACTAGCGCAAAACGAGGGAACTGACTACACTCGGACCAAAGCCTGGTTCTACCTGGTAATTTGCGGAGGAGCTCAGCTATCAGCGAGGCTCAAGATTTCAGCTTCTAACTTTGCCGACATGCTTCTTTGTCTGTCCTGCTGGCCAGTTCCATATCACACACTCCAATTCACCAATCCCACTACGAGGACGGCCCAAGAAGGCAGCCAGAGATGCGCTTTGTTATCTGCGGTGCCAGAAAGGACACGGACCACTGCCATTGGTCGGCGCTCTTGGTGACGAAGGCTGTGGAAGAAAACGTCACGCGGGCAGTAGCGTAAACGAGTCCCATGTCGCACTGGCGGACCGACGGGGGAGCGCGACGACGCGTTTTGCACGACTGACATCAGCGCTAATCCCGTGAGCGTGGTCCGTTCGATGCTGCTGCGTCTGCCTCCCTACCCCCTGTGTATTTCTTCGCGGATGGTCACGTGGAGCGGAACCGCTACGCTGTACGCAAGGTGTCGCCACTCTTGCACGTCTCTCCTCCCCAGAGGCGCTCGTTTCACGCTGGCTCTGGAACGTGAAGGGTCCCCGCCATAGGACGAGAAAAGCGGCAATTGATACGGAGAAGTTGGTCCAACATGGCTTCCAGGCTGCGAGTAACCCGGTGTCAGTAGTTGGTTACTATTTGATGCGTTCGTTGGCACTCCTTGTCACAACAGCGGCAGCGACATAAGCAAGTTTATGACAGTTGACGCCTAACATTGCGCTTCGCGCATCCTAAGTGCCGTGTGTTTCTTTTCTGTAGACTTCATCTGCTCGCTGCACCTGGAAAAGTTAACAGAACGGCTTTCCGTGCAACGCGATGAGGTGCGGATTCACGTCCGTGAATTCATGCGTAAAATCGTCGGCAGCGACGTTCCAATATGCAACTGCGTCGCTTGTCTCTGGCTGTCAAGATCGGGCAGTTGACCGGTTGTTGGTCAGAGCACCAACCAGTTATAAGCGAAACCACAGCCCTCGCAGATTATTCCCACATACCTGCCAGGATGCTCTCACCAAAGACGCTGTGAATGTGACCTCAGAAATGGACCCGTGGTGCTATGCGACGCCTCGGTAGCAGAGATGTTATACCAACAAAGAGGGGAAATAACGTTCGCACATCGCTTCTTCAAACGGCGCCCGTGAAGAAAACGTACCCGAGGAAACCCTGTGTAAATACTCGAAATTTTCCCCCCGCTTTATCCGCGATACGAAGTTCGCAGCCCGATGTGAAATGTGCCGGGCGCAATCGGAAAGGGCGGCCGCCGTTTCCTGCTTTAATTTCTCGCCCTTGTCTCACTTCCACGCGAGGGCGGGCTGCTCGTGCGTTTGTTCAACGGGTGACGATTGCTCAGTGCGTTGATTAGGCGGCTCTTGCTTGAATGCTTGTACTGAATTCTCTTCTCCGCCCAGCTCTCTGCTTAAAGCCTCGTACTAGGCCTAGGAAAGCGGCCTTGATAAAGCTCCCATGTAGAACTTGCGAATTTAAGAACGAATATAAGTAAACTTCATATGCTACTAACATCGCGAGAAACCCTCCAACAACTTGGTAGAGCCTCAATATATATAGGGTGCTGGCCTCGCCCATGTTGCAAAACAACAGTGCGGTGACGCAGCTCGTGATGCTACGACGCCCTCTTTTATTTCTAAGGTTTTCGAAACAAATACTTTTTTCGGGGCTGCGAGGGTCGTCATAATTGTGGGGCGCCTTGCCGCGACGGTTCTCGCGTGTGAACCGTCATGTCTCGAATGAGAGGCGAGTCCCCGTTTCAGTCTCTCTCTCTGTCCCCCGCAATCCTATACAGGGCGCTTCGATCGTCGTGGGCCGCGATGCATCTTCGTATTTGCCCAGTGGTTCGCTCCGTCATCCACGTCGCCACTGAATAAACAGTGAGCGCGACACCGCATATCTTGCCAGCCCATTAAAGTTCGAGCGTCGACCCCGACAAGGCGAAACAGGGTGTCCATGTGTGCGGCGAATGGGCGCACTCAAATGCTTCGTTCTCACAGTGACGCTTCTCGAAACGTTTTTGAACTGCGTTGTGCGTAAACGGGCACTTTATTAATTTTGTTGCGTTTCTGGTTTGTCCTCGTGTATCAGAACTCAGAGTTATGTTACACAGTTGATGAAGTCGAGGCAGGTACGTAGCATAGCACAGCCACAGTCAATCACTCTTTCGGGAAAGGCCGTTTCGTGTAGCTGAGCAGCGAATTAATAAATTGTCAGCGCGGCACGATCCCATTTACTTCCTGAAGAAGTGACTCTGAGGAAAGGAACTGGACGAGGGAGAGAGTAGAGGACTCCGGATTAATTTCGACCGCCTTGGCTTCTCTGCTGCTGGAGAGAAGCGACCGCAACGCACAGTCTGTTGGACAGCCCCAAACCAGAAGCAGAAGCGCAGACCCCTGCTGAAGGCAGAGTAACGAGAGAGGGCGGTGATCTCGGCAACTCTCTCTCAAAACCGCCCTCACTTTCTCTCGACTCTTCGTAAGCTATTAGCACGCGTTTATAAATGGCAGCAAAAATAAAAGTTGTTCCAATCACGACATCTAATTGCTTCTCATTTAAAACAGTATAGATACACCCGGTTAGTAAAGTTCGTCCGAACCAAAGAGAAATAAACGATCCTTATCGCAATGCATCAGCTTTCAACGATTACTTCAGTTTTTACAGCGGACAATAGCCGTGACGCTGAATTTCGGTCCGCATACCTGATCTTGCCAGACTTGTTAACATCTGTGGAAGCAGTTGTTGCTGCCGCACTTAATTTAGACAAAAGGAAGTCTCCAGGTACATACGGAATCCCAAATGCTTTTCTTTCCCGCTATGCAGAATGGTGGGCAAAATACCTAGTCATCACCTATAACGAAAGCCTTCTAAATTCAGAAGTTCCAACCGACTGGAACGTTACAAAGGTCATTCACAAATCCAGCGATAAGCTCTGCGCAACTGTAGGCCAGTTTCACTTTTGTGCACTTCAGGTAAGGTTATGAAAGATTTCATCTTCAAGCATTTGAGTTCTTTTTTCGAAAGCAGAAACTTCTTTTCTTGTAGCCAACACGGATTTCGGCGCGGTTTGTCAACCGCAACACAACTAATTCATTCAACTAACGAATTTTTAGCATGTCTATATAAGGGTGGGCAAAAGACGCAATGTTTCTAGACTTCGCGAAGGCCTTTGATCGCGTTTCGCACTGCAAGATGAGGGTCAAACTCCGACATGTATTTCAAAATCAGCGTCTTGTCCAATGGCTTGATTCCTACCTTTCTGAACGACACCAGTATGTCCAGACATCTGCTTCCAAATCACCACTAGCTCCAGTTCCCTCAGGAGTCCCCCAGGGCTGCGTACTTGGTTCGCTATTGTTTGTTATTTATTTAAACGAGTTGTCATTTAACTCCCCGCAGTGCGATGCCGCAGACAACTGCGTTGTATACCTACCAATTCAAAAAGCAGAAAATCATTGCATACTGCAAAGTTACCTTTGCGAGGTTTGCAAGTGGTGTCAGGCCTGTCAAATGTCAATAACACGCAAGAAGTGTTTTCTTAATTACGAATACAAAATTAACGGTACAGCTATTAGTCTTGTAAATTAGTGCAAATACTTAATAATAATAATAATAATAATAATAATAATAATAATAATAATAATAATAATAATAATAATAATAATAATAATAATAATAATAATAATAATAATAATTGGTTTTGGGGGAAAGGAAATGGCGCAGTATCTGTCGCATATATCGTTGGACACCTGAACCGCGCCGTAAGGGAAGGGGTAAAGGAGGGAGTGAAAGAAGAAGGGAAGAAGGAGGTGCCGTAGTGGAGGGCTCCGGAATAATTTCGACCACCTGGGGATCTTTAACTGACATCGCACAGCACACGGGCGCCTTAGCGTTTTTCCTCCATAAAAACGCAGCCGCCGCGGTCGGGTTCGAACCCGGGAACTCCGGATCAGTAGTCGAGCGCCCTAACCACTGAGCCACCGCGGCGGGGCAAAAGTGCAAATACTTGAGAATTGTATTTGACGCTAACTGAAGTTGGAGCTCTCACATCGGGCAAATAGTTTCAAAGGAGTCCAGCAGGCTTTGGCTGATGAAAAATCGTCTCAAGAACTGCAAGAGTAAAACGATGTTAGCAGCTTATACTGCATTAGTACGCCCGCTGCTGGAATACGCCGATGTCGTTTGCGACCCGCGCGCAAAACTAGATATAAATCGCATTGAAGGAGTTCGAAAGTAAGCACTTAGATTTATCTACAGCGCATATGGAAGCCATATTTACATTACTAATCTATACTGAGGCGATCTGAACTTCAGACAGTTGCATTTGGCCGCAAGCTGCGTCGCTTAAAAATGCTGCATATTATTATCAACATTCAAATAAAGATGAACTTTGATGACTACGTGCAATACATCACATAACGCCCAACACGCAGCAAGCACGACTCAAGAACTGTGGTGCCGCAGTGTCGAACGAAAACTTTTTATTTTCTGTTTTTTTCCAAAGACGATATCCGAATGAAACGGGTTTCCGCGTAGCAAATCATGAGTCTCATATCTGCTGTCAGGCATTTTTTTCAAGCATAGTGTGTGGTCCTTATTTTACGCCTATTCTTCTTTTTTTCAGAAAACGAACTGTTCGTTTCTGCTCATTCCGTGCTCCTTCTTTGTCGTTGTTTTTTGTAGCAATCCAGTGCACAACGACGTATACCTGTACCACTCCTGCCTTGGCCTCCAAAAGGCGGCTGGCAGTATTTAATACAAAAAATACATTAATTCAGTTATAGTTGAGTATCCCTGCAGTTATCCCCGCAGACATTTGAATCTCATCCGCCCACCTGAATTTCTGCTTGCCTTTTGTTCGTTACTCTTACCGACCATCGGTCTTCTTTTCTTTCCATTGCATGTCACCTGACGTAGTGTGAATACGCTCAACGAGAACAGAAAACTGGGCGAGTTGGAATGGATTCATCTTTAAGCAGCGCAGGACGTCCTGTGTTCCGCGCTGCTTAAAAATGAATATGGTCTCTTGTCGAGTAGCCTTTCCGAAACCCTCCCTGATCATTTGGTTGATTGAAGGCTAAGACTGCATGTACTGCACTCGGTTAGAGATTACGTTAGTTAATACCTTGTAGGCAACGGACAGTTAGGTGATCGGTCTGCAATTTTTCAAGTCTTTGACGTCCCCCCAAAATGATGTAAGCGTTCTTCCAAGCTTCCGGTACGGTCGAGGTCATAAGCCATTGCTTGTACAGGGTGGCTAGTAATCACCCCACTGTCCTTATTTATCCTGTAGCGAGCCGCGCGGCCGGCAGTGGCGAAATGCCGAAGAGGACAAAGTGTCCCCAGCACGCGCTGGATACAACGCTCGGGACCTTGGCCAGGGCCCGACGCTGCCGCTCCACAGCTATCTCCTCTTCGGCAGCCCTCAATAAATGTGGCCGCCGTAGCCTTCCTGGGCGACCTTCACAACCGCACTATAGCTTATATATTAACTTTTAAGGCTGTGTGAGTTCTATTCTGTCTACAGGGTTAGGCGCCCTCCTGCTTTGACGTTTCTTGATCAGATCTTTCGTCTCCGGAGATAGCCTGCCGGTATCCTGTCGAACCATCCTACCGTCTACTTCTACTGCGCACTCCGCAATGATCATCGTTCACTGCTTGAACATTATGGTCGCCATCCTGAGTTAAAGCCAAAAATCTGTTCTGCAGCGAGATCCTGAATTCCTCTACTTTCGCTCTTATCGCTTACTCGTTGATGGTTTTCCGCCTCACTAGTTTCTTCCGTTCGCCGCCGCGGTGGCTGAGTGGTTATGGCGCTCGGCTGCTGGCCCGAAAGACGCGGGTTCGAACCCGGCCGCGGCGGTCGAATTTCGATGGGGGCGAAATTCTAGAGGCCCGTGTGCTGTGCGATGTCAGTGCACGTTAAAGGGCCCCAGCTGTTCGAAATTCTCGGAGCCCTTCACCACGGCATCCCTCACAGCCGGAGTCGCATTGCAACGTTAAACCCCTATAAACCAGTTTCTTCCGTTCCCTCTCCAAATATAGGCCATTTCGAGACCTTATACCACCGTTTAGCCACTGCAATGCGCCTTTACGACTACGTCCGCATCCTGCACGATGCCAGGGTGAGCACGTAGTGTCAAGTTTTTCATTTTTGGTCTCACCATTAAGGCTCTTCCAGGTCCACTTCCTGTTCTCTCGTTTGTGAAAGAAAGTATTCACGATCCCTGAATTATTCCTCTCTTCGAACTCTACCAATAACTCCCCCCTGCTATTTCTAGATCCTATGCCATAGTCTCCCACTGCCTGGTCTCCAGCCTGCTTCTTGCCTACCTTTGCATTGAAGTCGCCAATCAGTACACTTTGCTGTGTTTTTACTTGGCTCATAGCCGATTACACGTCCTTACGGAAACTTCCAACGCTCTGGTCATCATGGATGGATGTACCTGCACCACCTTCAGCTTGTACCTCTTATTAGGCCTAATTACGAGAGCTGCCACCCTCTCGTTAATACCATAGATCTTTTCTATTTAGCCAGCTATATCCTGATTGGTGAGGAATCCCACGCCCAGTTCTCGTCTATTAGGCAATCCACGGTAGCACAGTACATGCCCGCTCCTTAGTACTGTGTACGCCACATCTGCCCTCTTTGAAGAAGATTGAAGAAGGAAACCAGCGCAAAAGACGAAGACACAGGAACAAGGAACACAGGACGACGCTGGACTATCGACCTGTGTTCCTGTGTTCCTTGTTCCTGTGTCTTCGTCTTTTGCGCTGGTTTCCTTCTTCAATCATGTACCGACTCGCCCAGCTCTCCACTCTACTACATCTGCCCTCCTAACCTAAGTCCTATGACATCCCATTTAATGCCCCCTAGTTACTCGAACAGCACTGCTAGGCTAACCTCACTTGATAAGGCTCTCGCGTTAAACGTTACCAGGTTCACTTTCCGATGGCCGCCTCTCCCAAGCCAGAGATTCTTAGCACCTCCGCTGCGTCTCAGGTCTGACCGCCGCCTTGGTCAGTTGCTCCGCAGCCGCTGGGGAATGAGGGCCGAAGGTTAATTGGTTTGTTCATAGAAGGTTGTGGCCAAGTGCTACACCAGGGCGGCCAAATCCTGCTCTGGTGGATGAGTGCGTTGTCGGTTCTGGTCACCGAGATCAGGCCGCACCCCAGGCCCGGTTATGCAATTCCATCGACAAGCGGATTTTTTTTTTTTCGAACCCGGTGGAGAATTGCGCGGCACTTGGTTTCGAGCCCCAGTCCTCTTGAACGTGAGTTGGATGCTCTACCTCTACGCCCTCGCTGCCCTTCACTGCCCGGAGGCTAGGGAAAAGGGTTCAGCTGAAGTTGAGTACAACGCGACGAGCTATGGAAGCAAATATGATTGGTGTAACGTTAAGAGACGGGAAGCGGGCAGAGTGGGTGAGGGAACAAACGCAGGTTAACGACATCCGAGTCGAAATCGGGTGGAAAAAATGGGCGTAGGCAGGGCATGTAATGCGAAGGCAAGATAACCACTGGTCCTTATAAGGGTAACGGAGTGGATTCCAAGAGAACGCAAGCGTAGCACGGGGCGGCAGAAGGTTAGGTGGGTGCATGAGATTAGGAAGTTTGCAGGCATAGGGTGGGCGCAGCTGAAAAAGGACAGGGTTAATTGGAGAGACATGGGAGAGGCCTTTGTCCTGTAGTGGGCGCAGTCAGGCTGATGATGATTACGGTGGTTATTATTATTATTATTATTATTATTATTATTATTATTATTATTATTATTATTATTATTATTATTATTATTATTATTATTATTATTAGTTCCAACCCAATCGGATGGTGGACACTTCTAAAGGCTCCAGTAGTCCTGCCAGTCTTGTAGGTGGCGTTAGTCATCGCCGAGAGCCTCGCTAGAAATCGGGATGAGTCCCGTTTCGTCCTCGCTTTCTGTGACTTCCGGCGGGCCCCTCGACTTGCGTCCGCTTTGCTCCGTTCTGCGCGATGAGCCCGTGTCGCGTGGCTCATTTTCCTCTACAGCCTGCAGAGGCGGCAACCTTCCACACCTTAAAGGGCGAAGCTGAACTCACGGCCAGATAGCGGACTCTGAAGGCAGACAGACCGTGCATAGCGTGCACAAATATGTCATTATCAACTGTACAAGCGTGAGTAACTTGATTTTTCTCTGTTAGATTTTTGTTAATTTTGTGCCCTCAAGCACCCAGTGTTATCGCAGCTCCCCCTCAAGGGACGAGTCTTCGTAGACGCAGAGCTGCGATGCACGTGCAGTTCTTCCCCGATGTCGCTGTGGGGCGCTTGTGTTGTCTCCTGGACGGCCGTAGCCGGGAAGCGGGCTTGAGACACCTGCGTGAGAGAAAGCCTTAATTTCAACCGCCTGCAGGGTTCTTTCTAGTGCCTCCGTCGAAATGCGGGGATTCCGGGCTTGTACTAAGCTATAGCCACCGCGGTTGGTTGCGCGAGATGAACTGCGGAGGCAACACACACGCCTCGTCAGCTCCGGAATCGGGGCTTGATGCAAAAGCTACTTCTGGTCCACCAATCGTGGACGGACAACTCGGTTCTGACCTCTCTCGGGTGTCATCTGTCGTTCGTCTGTCCTAGGGGCTAATTTCTCGCCACTCGAATCCTTAGCTCCGCACCGCGACACAAACGTCGTCCTTTAACGGTGCCGAATGAACGGGCGCCCGAGCAGTCTGCGCGAATATTCCGAATCGAATATCCTTCACTTTGATTCGTCGAGCGAATCAAATAGTCCATGTCCAAAATTATTCCAAGCGACCCGAATAGGTTTTAGAGTTTTCGAACCGTTTTGGAAAATTTTTCACAAAGTGCAAGTGAAGCCCGCCATATTTTTCTTTCACGCGACTATTACAAAAACGGCGACCCGCGTACTATGCTGCCGCAATCGGTGTGCGCGGGACAGAGGGTTCAGCGCCGCGTTCGTCGTAATGCTCGTGTGTGCCCCCCTTGGAGATTGGACGGCGCGGCAGAGGCCAGACCGGCTCGCGGCAAACCCGGCCAAGATGCCCGATCTCGAAAGCCATTGCTCATACGCACGTCTGATGTCATGCTGTTTTAGCCCGTTATCAATTGCAACAGGTGCATACAATTTGACGATTATAGAGATAATACCCTGACTTCGTGTTGTGAACCACCTGGTTGAGATCAGTATTGCGTCTTTTAACGGCTATAACTGCATAATTAATGGCACCGGACCGTGTACCGCACTGTTCATATTCGATCTGTTAGCAAGGCTGCGTTGTTCGCATTCGTTTCGGTTCGCAGCGGTGAACACCCTCCGAGATCTGCGCTTAAAACTCCTGCTCTTCACACTTCGCCGCTGCTGCTCCCAATTCGCGTTGGGATTACGTGCAGAGGGTGCGCTCTCTCGCTGCTTTCTCCCTAAGCTGCGCCTGCCCATTGAGCCGTGTTGTTTATCCGGGGCTGGTGCTTCGCTGATGCGATGGTGCGCAACTCCAGGACATGTTCATCTAGCGTGTGCATTTGTTTAAATTCGGCCAATGAATTCGATTAAACACAGGGTTGCGCTGATTGTGCCTTTTGAGAGCACATTTCGTTCCGTATCGTCACGACGGCTCTGCAACCACCGTGAAAGATACTGTCTTATTTTTAGGCTGGGGCTGGCTTGCTCCTGCCCCTTTGTGTTCGAGTTTTTCTTTTCAGGGCATTCTTCACTGAACTGGTAGCAACGTGTACATTTTCACGCTGAGAGAATTTTTTCTTCTTTGCGTACACAAAACTATTTGGTGATAACCTTATCGTAAATTCTATTCGGGACTGTTTGCGACTACCTAACAAGTACCAGTTTGTGCAAGTAAGTAAGCAGAGCTCACCAACAGTACCTGTTCCCTGAGGAGTACCGCATGATTGGGTATTGGCACCAATGTTAATTTTGATCTTCACAAATGACTTCCGATAGATATACATGTAAATCTCCGACTTTTCTCGGATGACTGCCGAAAGGCGCGGGTTCGATCCCGGGCTTGGCGGTCGCGTTTCGATGGAGGCAAAATGCTAGAGTCCCGTGTAGTGTGCGACGTCGGTGCACGCTAAAGAACCCCGGGAGTTCGAAATTTCCGGAGCCCTTCACTACGGAGTCCCTCATAGCCTGAGTCGCTTTGGGACATTAAACCCCCTAAAACCAATGAGCAATGACATGAATGCATTCTTTAACGTGAAATTAATTCCTCTGAAGAACTTTTCGCCATAACGAACCCATTGGAAACTATCAAAATTGCCTAAAAAAATCCCGGACAGTATATCTGATGAATAAATAGATCTCGAGCGTACGGGAGGCTCCGAGTGAATGCGTCGCCTCCTTTTGGTGGGCGAGCTACGCATCCGCATCCAGAGTGCATTTTCTTTCACTGAGGGCAGGATATTTTACCAGGCCTCGTTTTTTACCTTGTGGCGTTTTTGAACGCAGTACTGCTGTCATGGCCATTGCTTTAAGCTGGGACGGCCATGCTGCCAGCTATCGAGTCATTCCGATTCTGAAGCTTCTCGCTGGGAACGCGGCGAACACGCTCACGTGGCAGGCTAGCCCTCCGTTCGATTCGAGGGCCCAGACTATTGAGCGACTGCTCGGAAATTGCGCGCTCGGTCAAAAGGGAAATGAACGGTGCCGGTCCTTGCTGCCGCTCAGCGCGGTTGCAGTGGGACTGACACTCGGCTCTTTCGTGGCGCCTTGAGGGCGTTCAACCTGCTTCACAGTCCCGGTGCCGTGACCGGTGACAGAACGCCAGCCGCTCATGACGGCCGCGTGTTGCTCGGACGCCCACTCCCGCATAGCGAAGCTTTGTGCACCGAGGTGTCCGGTCTAGAGAACGGCACAGCTATGCGCAGGCCACTGCTGAAGGCGCTCCTTGCTTCAGCGTCGGCGGTCTCATTTCCATCGAGTCTGCAGTGTCTAGGGATCCACTGGAACACTATACGGTGACATTTTTCCTGAGCAGACGAAAAGAGTCTAGTGACATCAAGAGCCCGCCCGAGCCTCGTAGGCGGTGTGGCGTAGGAATTAGCATCCCAGAATTTGTAGCGCAGGTTTAGAGTCTGAGAAAATGCACCGCTCCTGAGGCGGTTCTCCGCAGATGTGGCGAATCGCTTCCCGACGGGCCGCAAGCTCTACAGCGGTCGAAGTGGAATTGTTTCCTAAAATGAATCTCCGAGCCGTCTGCTCAGCGGGATTACCAAAACTGCTGCCGATGCCTTTGGAGACGCAGATCCATCAATGTGTACATGCACACAGGTTTGGTATTCTGACCGGATGTCGGCACGAGCAAGTTGCTTCAGTCCGCTAGCCGGCATCACAGATTTCTTTAGTATGCCAGGGACATGCAGGCGTATACTGAAGGCTGAGCCATCATGTCCCAGTTTAACACGAGGCGGGTTATAGCTAGAGTGCTCTCGCACAGTGGCCAGCGAAGCTGACGTGTTTGCGTCGCCACGGGTTTGAATCCCTGTCGCGAATATTTGTTTGATTTATTTTTTTCGTTTATTTCGCGGTGGCTCAGTGGTTCTGCTGACCCGAAAGACGGGGGTTCGATCCCGGACGCGCGGGTCGCATTTCGATGGAGGCAAAATATCTATTGTACGATGCCGGTGCACGTTAAAGAACCCCAGGTGGTCGAAATTTCCGGAGTCCTCCACTGCGACGTCCCTCGTAGCCTGAGTTGCGTTCCAATCCTTTCTTCCACTCTGCACAAACCCACAAACATCGCAAGATCTCGCTCCGGGTTCACCCATCGGAGTAATTATTTCGCACTAGAGAAAATAATTTTCTCTAGGAGCAGCACACGGCAGTCCACAGCATTCAGACAAAGACTCCATGGGTGATGACCGAGTACGCGAGCTGTGTTGTCAATGGTTGGTGCACGTGCTCTTCTAAAGCAGTGAAGATTAATTTTTTTCATTATTTCGTAAGTGTGTCATGAAGCACTGTGGGAAAGGAATGTCGGAGAGAGTGAGTCACATAAATGCCGGCATTGCGACTGGCAGCTTTTAGTGGTTATTGCATGTGTGGTTCCACCACTGGCCCAGCTGGCTGGAGAGGCGTTTTCAAGCAAGATCTGTTCATGGGCATGTCCACACCGGGTGTGGCGCATTACACAGGCCCGGCGAACCCGGCGCACGGATAGCTCCGCATCTCGAGGATGATTACGAGGAGAGCGCGTGTGTTCTCTGGAGCCGAGCTTGTGATTCGAATGCATGGGAAAAGAACGGATTCCACTGTTGATACATTCACAACCTGTGGTGACACTGCTTTCCATTCTGTGATTCTTAGAAGCGATGTGGATTAGTTGTGGTTTGAGGCATCAGTATTGTGTTTATCGTGTTTCCATCTATTCTGTCTGGTTCTGTTCAACTGCTTGTACTTGTTAAAAAGTATTTTTGTTATATTGTTGATTACATTAGAGAGCATTTGCCGCCGATGAATGGTTCGCCGTGCTCCAAGTGCTGGTCCCAAATGACACCGGCATATTTCAATAAAGGTCTCAATAGCGATGTGCAACGTTGAGGTAATTTGTGTTTCCGCGTATTTTAACTTAGCAACAGTTTCAAGTGGGGACATGGTTTTTTGTGTGTGTGTGTGTGGGGGGGGGGGGGGGGGGGGAGTGTGGACTTACGGCTCCTTTTCGCGAGGTACAGAAATTCGGGGACACTTGGAGATATTGAGTTTCGCGAAGAACGCCATTTTTACTTTATACCAAGCAATCATTCAGGATGAGTTCTTCTGCCGATGTCAGAATCTTTACGAGAGCGGATGGATTGATGGAAATTAGTAGCGTCCCCTTTGAAACAGTGGTGCCGGAACTTGCTACCATTCTGGGCTTTTTCTTTATTTTTGTTTAACTGCGTGGTAAGTTGGTGTTAAAAAATTGGCCATTTTCTTTAAATACGTCTTCCTACACTTCTAACCTCACGTCACTTCTCTGTTTTTGAGCCACCAAACATCCAATCGCATTTTGCTAATTTCCTCCGCAGATTTGCTAATTTCCACCTGAGATATTTTTGTATGACGATTTTTATCTTTAACCCTAGGGCTTCAGGACGAGTGACTGTGCCTGCATTGGTATCAGTATGGATACCATCACATTTGATGATAAGGTGTTAAATCGGCTCTACAGATTTACCACACACAGCAGATGTGTAATCTCCTTTCGTAAATTTCCTTTTGTAGCTGCGCGTTCTAAGACACCCTGACCTAGCTGCAAAGACTATGGCACTGCCTCTTGAGTAATCATAAAACGCTTCTTTCCTGATCTGCCTTTTCCAGTATCGATATAGTTCACACTATGCTTCTTTTCCATTGAATATATCTAATCTCTACCTTTCGCGTTTTTCACCTGTCATTTCATGCTCTTTCTTTCTCCGTCCTCGTGTCTGACATACTTACTGGATAGCTTTCTAGTTCCTTTCCGCCAGTGTGAGTCAACGCTCTTTCTGTACAGGTATTTGAATACCTTAGCTGCCCAGCTGTTATCATCCAATTTCCTCAGTCGTTCTTCGTATAGTACTTTACTCTGAGCTTCCCGTACTTCGAACGACGCCCAGCCCATATCCCCCTGTACTGCCTCGTTTGTGGTTTTCCCTCCCGCACCTAGTGCTAATCGTCCAACAGCTCTCTTATTTACTTCTAATCTGGACTGAACTTCTGCCCTTAAGCACAGAACCGCATTCCCGAGAGTAAGCCCCAGCACCGTTATTCCTTTCAAAATGCCTCTCAGTACTTCATACCTGTTGTAACCCCACAATGCCCCATGTTTCATTATCCCGGTATCTCTTCGCTCGTTTGCCATAAGATGCTGTTCGAGGTTTTCTGTGTACATAAGACCTTCTTGGTGGGAACAGCCGAAAAAACCAAAACGCAGACACAGAAAGGAACACACAGAACGTAGACGAGGCTGACTGTCAACTAAAATTTTTATTGGAAAATCCGCGCTTTTTGTTTCCTTGTCAAAAAGATCTTGCTTTTATCTCCCGTGGGGTTCGTTCAAGAAGGAAACTTCTTTTCTTGATAGAGAGATGGATGGTGTGCTGACGCACCGCTGTCCTGTTTCCCGTATCGCCAATGCCTCAAGGATCTCACGTGTCAATTTGTCTGCATACCTTTTCATGACTTGAACTTCATGGATTGACCCACAACCTCATGAAGATTGGCAAGAGGCACGGGGTCCGGGTTGTTTGCTCTGCACCGAACAAGGCAATGAGCATGTGTGCTCGAGTCAACAGGCAAAAGAAGCAGCAATGCCAGATCGCACACCGAACAAGATTCAGCGAGTGTGTTAAAGGTGTGGTTTATAATATCCCTCTGGCCTGTGGAAAACAATATATAGGACAGACGGGAAGGTGCCTTAATGATAGGATAAGAGAACATGCATCATCGCTATCAGGTGCCCCAAGCAGCAATCTAGCCCTGCATTGCAGAGATTGTAAAGAAAACAAAAAAGGCAAACAAGTGCGCAAGTGTGAACCCAAGTTGCATGAAGTTCAAGTCAAAAAAGCGCGGATTTTCCAATAAAAATTTTAGTTGACAGTCAGCCTCGTCTACGTTCTGTGTGTTCCTTTCTGTGTCTGCGTTTTGGTTTTTTCGGCTGTTCCCACCAAGAAGAATGAACCAACTAGCTCAGTTTTCTACTCTTTTAACATGGGACCTTCGTTTACTCACACCCCGAGATATTTGTATCCTGCCAGTCGGGGTATTTCATGGCCTTATATTGTAAGAACCTGATCAGTTGTATAGCTGAAAATCATCACACCTGACTTAGTTGCTCTAGAACTGAAACCTAGACTGTCTCATTCGTCTCCACAGCAATTCACCAAAGTTTGCAAATCTTCCTGGCTATCTGCTAACAGTACAATATCGTCCGCATACATTAAACCCGGTAGTCGTTGCTCAACGACCTTCCCGCCTAATCTGTACGGCAGATTATCACCGAAATTGCTTCTTTTTAGCCTTCTTTCCATATTTACCATATAAAGCATGAACAGCAGCAGTGACCAGCGCCATCTATTGAGAGGCGTGAAAGGCGCGCCATTTCCCATGCAATTTTGTCGCTCCTTCCTGCGTGCGCCGGTCGCACCGAGCTGGCATTTTCTTTCTCCGTCGTTCTTGCGGCGTTCGGCCCGAGAGGGTCGTGACCTTGGCTAAACTTGAAGGTGAAATTGACGGCACCAGCCGCTCAAAAGAACGTCTTGCTGGGCAAGTTGGTAACTGTACATCTTTTCTCTCTGGGTTTGTACGTCAGGAATAGAGCTTTCGCTCTAATAAGAGAAGTGGACCGAGTTCCGACCCGTGAGGAACCAAATAATTACTGATGCTTTAGTAGCAAGTGCTTGCGGGCTAGTTCCGGAAAGTTTTAAACTGCGCAAGGGACGAGGACAGAGGCAACGAGGAACCTGCGCCCGAGGTGTTTTGTGTGTTGCTCGTTGCCTATGTAGTCGTCGTTTGCGCAGTTTTAACCTTCCTGGTGTTGCCATGCTAGATGTGAAAAAATGTTACCTATTTGTACATAAGGGAAGCGCTGTGAAAGCTGTTTCAATCGAGCTGGTAATTTGTTCATTTCTTAAAATACAACGAATACCCGGCCAAAAGCTTTTTCGAGCCGCCGCTGGGGCTCAGTGGTTATGGTACTCGGTTGCTGAACCGAAAAACGTGGGTTCAATCCTGGCCTCGGCGGTCACATTTCGACGGACGCGAAATCGTAGATGCCCCTGTTCTGGGCGATGTCAGTGCACGTTAAGGTGGTCGAAATTTCCGGAGTCCTCCACTGTGCTGTCCTTCATATAGCATGAGTCTCTTTGGGACCTCACAAATCCAAACCAAAAGCTTTTTCCGAGGCGAGAAAAACCATGCTCAACTCTACCTTGTAGCCCCAGTCAGATCTTTTTATTTTGTTGATTTGCCTTCGACAGAGCGCGGCGAAGTACGTGTTGAGCGCTTCTGAAAGAGAAGTCCATATGTTCGGCAAATTAAAGTAGGAGCTTGAAAACAAGGTGTAAAAAAATGAAAATTGTTTTTTTAGGAAAGGAAATGACGCAGTAACTGTCTCACATATCTCGGTGGACACCAGAACCGCGCCGTAAGGGAAAGGGTAAAGGAGGGAGTGAAAGAAGAAATTAAGAAAGAGGTGCCGTAGGGAGCACAACTGTTGTTGGGCGATGGGGGTTGCACTAGCAGCCAACTGGGGTCGCTGCTAGTGCTGCTTGGCGGAACCGCAGTCAAGTCGACGCCCGTTCCCACCCCAGGACAGGAGTGCGGACGAGTGAAGTTGTTGGGTGATGGGAGAGAGATTACGAGCGGGTGTATTTACATTAATTCACTTCGTCACGAGCAAACGGGAGAGTCTCTCAGCCGCATTCACTGCCGAGCCTCTCATTCCCTAAAGTCCCTAGGCAGAGGACGGGCTCGCCCGGGAAGAAGTGGCCTGACCGTTCACTTTCTCACTTTCCATCACTTGTGAACACGCTCCCTTCATGTGTTTGAGCTTTAGAGCGAGGAGAATGCCGACGAGGTCGAGTAGGCTGCGGTATGTCAGCACGTACTATTGCCGAAACCTGGGCTTCGTAGCACCCGACCCGAGCGACCGCCACGCTGGAGGGAGACACCGGAAACGACAAATTTGTCTCCGGACATAGTCGTGGTCATTGGGGTAGATAAAGCCCGCCTGCTCCTGGGAAAATAGCGCAAAAGACGAGGACAGCAAGGAAAGAAAACAACAGGACCAGCGCTACGGTGGCTCTCGGCACGTTACCGTAAGTTGGGCGCCTTTGTGTCCAAGCTTGAGCTCGTCGTCCCCTCGAGTCGAAGACGGCCGCACGCCGACGCAGCAAAGCGCGTTAATTGAAGCCACATGAGAACCGGACCCTCTCGTGGTGGTCCATTACGGAAGGCCGTGAAGAAATCGTCGTCCAGTGAACAGGGGGAGCCACCCGGGAGAAACATGTGTGCTGGCTGTTTCCAAGCGACGCCGTTCTTATCACTGTGTTCCAAGAGCACATTAAGGAGACCGGTCTATAGTCTGTTACACTGAGTTTGTCGCTTGATTTATGAATAGGTACTACTTTAACTGTTTTCCAATCTGTGGAAATTTCTTATTTTCGCAAACTTTCCTTAAACATGACATAAGAATACTGCGTGCACCACTGCGTGCCTGTAAAGGAGCATGCTTGGCAAGCCATCTAGACCCACAGTATTCTTAGCATACATGTTCAGCAGAGCCCAATATGAACCTTCCTTACTGGTAATGAGGTTGTGATGAATGTAAGGAAGATACAGGAACGACGAGTACTTGTGTAAAGCTATACAGTGATCATCAGTTTCTACACAGTAATTAACTCTTTGTTCCTTTTTCAGAGCTGAATGCCACCAAAATTTTCTGCCGTCAATTTTAGGAAAATTAAAAAATTACTATTTAAACCATTTAACCTTTGAGCGTAATCAACTCCGCAGGAATTGAAGCTTTATACCTTTGCCATATCCACATCTTGAGAGTGATAGACGTTTCGAATGCAGTACATGACGAGTGATCCACGGCTTTGCCTTGTCTGCTTTTTGTATGTTTCTTTCAATGTACTGTACTCACGGATTGAAATAGGACATTCGGAGTGCGTGGCCGTCGCTGCATGCAGCGCCGCCCGTGGATGCTCATGGAACCAAGGTGCTGCATTGTGGCATAGCGCGAGGGGGAGAACATGTACAAAGCAGAATTGCTCCTTCCGGTCGCCAACGAGCCGCATGCAGCGCAGCATGCGCTGCATGCAGCGACGGCCACGCGCTCCGAATGTCCTATTTCAATCCGTGAGTACTGTACTTATTTCTTTTAATGTGCTGGTGTAGTGTATGGTATAGTGGCATAGTTCGTTCTCCAGGCTGCGAAAGGATAGCACAAAGGAACATAAGGCGCAGAACAACGCTCTCGCACCAATCCATCTGACCTCAATTTTTCATTCAGCCAGGAACCGATGCACTGTTTGAGTTAGCGGAGGGGAAAAGTGCTTCTCTTACGTCACGCCTTTCAGAGTAATTTTTGTTCAGAAAAAAAATAGTGACGCATTCAGTAAAACCGAGCGAAATAAATCTTTTTTTGAGTCGCGGAGTTGTCGCTAGGGGAAAATAATATTGTTCCATCTCGCCCTTAGCGGACCCTCCGAAGAGAAATGAATTTGGGAAAACCATTATTGACATAATTATGAAGTCCGCAGCTTCATTTTGTCCCTTCCTACGCAGTAAAAACAGAGCGAGGGCCATTCTTAGGTATTGATTCAGCCTCGTCGTCCGTGAACATTGCCGCGTCAAGTGATTCTCACGGCGGGTCCCCGGTCATGGATGGGCGAGACGCTGCTGTCACCAGAATGGCTCCTCTTCCTTTCGGTGTCTCCCTTCTCGCGGAAAAGCTTCTGCTGTGTCCGTTTGGGCCTTCAAAACCGCACCGCTGGCTTCAACGGACGCCAAACGAAATAAAAGGCGCGCCTTTGTCACCGCGAACGGAGGCGAAATGGCTTTTGCGACTACTGATCTCGGGACCAGCGCTGACGGCCGTCCTGGACATTTGCTGGCATTCTGTTTGCTTCCTCTGGGCGCAGAGTGTGCTCCTGACTG